>NC_016088.4:56588571-57260463 GCF_000004515.6 Glycine max | reverse complement strand
TATAGTAATGATGAAAACACAGTATTGTATAATGAATATATGGGGAAAATAGTTTAAAATTAGGATTTAAAGAATAATAAAGATAAGATAAAAATAAGATTTTAGATATGAATTAAAGAACACTAATGATAGGATAAAAATAAAACTAACAAACATGGGTATAAGATAAGTGTTTATCATTTTTTTATTTCTCATTAATTATCTTAATTCTTAAGTGATATTTTATTGTAAGAATATACCTATTATGGAAGTATATCTTCAAAACTATGAATCATAATTTTGGAGATACATTTCCATAATAGGTATATGTAAATCTAAAAAGATTTTTGGAAAGAAAGAGGGGTGTACTTCTTTAAGAAAAAGGGTATAATGGATAATTAAGAGTGGGAAAGGGGTACAGGGGTGTACTTAGGAATATAGGGGTGTAAATAGTATGATCATTATTGAATACATCTACATAAGAAACAATTGAGCCCAAAACTAAATCCAATGTTAGCAAAAACTAAAAAACAAGGAAAGAAAACTGACCAAAACATAATTATTTTTAATTTATGGAAATAAGGGAAAATAGAAGAGTACCACAAAATAAAGTATATTAGAATTCTACGTAATGACATAATTTAGTTTGAAACAGAAATAAATTATAAATGGAAAAATGTATAAAACTATAAACAAATAATATCTTTTTCCTTTTATTTTGGTATACAATAATATTCCTTGGTATAGTTCTTTAGTGATTTTGAAATTTTATCTGCAGAATATAATGGGTTGTCGCGTTCTCTACTCTAGCAGATTCTCAAAGCCACTTGCTGATGTAAATACTGTTCTCTAGAATTTTCTTGGCTTTCCAAATATTGTTCTTTCCTTGTACGGTTGTACCATTCTCCAATGATCAATAGTCAGGATGCTCTCTCTTCAAATTATGAAGAACCCTATTTTCTACAAACATATTAGCCTTGTTACGTTTCCACGTTTGCAATTATGTTTATTGTTTACTAAATCGTTAAAACGTGCCTTTTATTTTTCTTTGATAACTCTGGGCATTCAAAACTCATACATTTAACTCAACTGCTTACTAATTAAGTAGAGCATGTGATTTGTTGTAAATTAATCTCTTAATATATATTTTTAATTTTCATGGATAAAAAAATACAATAACTTGTGGAAATAATGATAAATTTTTTATTATATCTTTATTTAATTTTATTGTATATTTATTATTAACTATATCAGTAGTGATTTGTTTTCATGATTTGTGTAGTTTTTTGTTGTAGTTATTAGCTTTCATAGTTATTGTAATTGAATTAATAATTTAGGCATTCTTAATTATAATAATTAAGACAATATTTTTTTAATTATCATAATAATTAGGACAATAGATTATACTTTCTTGATTATAAGATCAATTAAAATATTAAAAAACAAAAGGATCAGTTAAAATTTTATTCTTCTTAAGTTTTATTTGTATATAAACACGTACATATAAATAATGGACATATACATGTACATATAAATTATGTACATATACATGTACATACTCATACTGTTACAAAATATTTAACTGGGTTCTTATACTATTTTTTAATTAAGTTGTTATATTAATTTTAAATTTGTAATTAAATTTTTATGTTAATTTTTATGAAAAATCTATTAGATTTGATGAAATATTTCATCATATACAAATACATAAATGTCAAGTGTTATTTTCTATTAGTCCAAATAATATTATTGTTGCTCATGGAATTACTCTAACTCAATTATAAATTGTGAATTTTGTATCTGTAACTTCAATCCTAATGCATGATTAATTCTTGATTTGTTGTAATGTTGTTTGCATTTTTATAATCACCTCTATAATAATTTGTAATTTGTACCTTTAACTTATTCCCTCCAGAAGATAGATAGTTTTATTCCCAAAAAAGTAAAAAGAAGAATGATTTAACAGGCATCAAGCATGAGACTCATGAAGTCATGCGATAACCCATATTTCTTGCAGATAATCGATTGTGAAATGGAATTAGGCCAGCCGTTGACAAAATAAAATGATTGGAGGGTATGACATTTTGGTATATCATATATCCAATTGCCGCTATACTTTCCCTTTAATTTAATAGCCACAATTAAACCACGCTGACTTATAAAATAGACGCATCAAAGCTTGCCAAAGGATGCACCGGTTCAATCTTACAAAATTTATTACTGTCGAGTTTAACTTTATATATGATGTAAATATAAATATAAATCAAGGAAACTAACCCAATTTGCCAGTAAAAATAGGATGAGTGATAAATTGTTCTTTAAAACATAAAAATATATAAGTTTAGTATTTGAATGCAAGTTCATCAGATCATTTTATCAGTAATATTCAAGGATTAATTAAATATTAAATTACAAAATTTAAAAATTAATTTGTCATTAAATTATTTACAGATTAATTTGTACACATTTTACTATTCATGAACTAAATTAAAATTCTTATCGTTTAAGGACCAATTCACCCGGTGGCTTACATTTTTATTAACAAGTTTTACTGTTTACCTGAAAATCATGGACGAATTTATGTAATATGTGAATTTTGTCCTATTGAGATATAATTTTATATTACTTTGATTATACGTATTAAACTATGTCTAAATTAAACAAGAAGGTAATAAAACTATTAATATTTTAGTATAATTGCAAATATAACGTCCTGGTGTAGTGGAAACCAGAGTTCTTCTTGAAGCAGTAACATGGGTCTCAGAACAAAAATTTGATAAATGTCTTGTTCTAAACAGACTGCAAGCAAGTCGTTGATGACATCAGTTCGAGTGTTGCTATTGACTCTGGGTATGGTTACATTTTGTTTTTCTACAGGCAAAAATTATCTCTTATCCATAACTTGCATGTGAGTTTTATTAGAATACAAGCTAATAAAGTTGCTCATGTCTTAACAAGGGTGTCTAGATTTCATGTTAGTCCTGTTTTTTTTTTTTTTTTAGCATATTTCAAACTGTATTGATATCATTATCTTGAATGAAATTTTATAAGCCTTTTGCAGTAAAAAAGAATATTTTTATTAACCAAAACATATTTTAATTATTTCTATAAATCACCTTTACTTCTAGTTTCCCAAAATTCATGAATCTTGCCAATCATAATTTTTTGGCATACAAATTTTTTTCTAGTATTAAACATGAAGTTGACTTTTTTTTTTTTTCAATCAAACTCTCAACTTAACTGATATAAGTTTATGAGTTCACTTACTTGTTACAAGTTGACTCAAATGCAATTTTTTTTAGTAGATTTTGAGTATGCAAACTCTATAAACTCTCTATTTTACAACCAAGTTAGCAAGTTAATAAATATTAGACAAAAATATAAGTCGATTTGGGTTATTTTTTATGCGTTCAAGATTCTACGTATTTTCATTTAATGTGTTGTTACTTAATCGAAAAATCCCCACCTCTAACAACATTAAATCGTTATTCTCCAATAATGCCAAACCTAAATAAAAATACTCTATCACTACTATTACTTCGCTAAGTTATTATTTTTTGAAATTTTAAAATTGTAATTTTTTAAATTAAAAAATATGATTAGAGATAAGTTTAGGAGTTTGAGCCCTAAAATCTTTTTAGTTACTTTGAACATTTTTTATAAAAAAATCTTTTGGGATTTCAGGTATAAAAATTTCTTCTTATTATTTTTCAAGCACATGTATTATAAAAATGTTAAAAGTAACTAAAAAAAATTTAGGATTCAAATTTCTAAAATTATTTTTGATTATTTTTCTAATTTTAAAATTTTAGAAAATAATAGTTAAGGATTAATTTAAAAAAATAACAAATTATTTGATTGGTTAAAAAATTAATTATTTAAAATCTCCCAAATTATTGGGTGCACGGTAGGAACTCTCCTTATAACTATTTTCCTCCTCTTTTCTCTCCATAATATGTGCTCCAATAATCCAATCCCATTTTTTATTTTTGAAACAGATCCAATCCCATTTATTTTCTTGTAGTAATAATAAACTTGATGCCTAATAAGTAAAACGACAGAAATGATTTGTGACCGACAATTTTGTCATTGTAATCAAAACAATGTACCATATATTTGTCCTTGTTTAGTTGTTTTGGTACACTCGGATGCCGCGAGATTTATAAGAACCACCGCAAGTATTCGAAGATTAGGAATCAAGCTGTCCTTTCTAACCGAATAATAAAAGGACTTGTTGTCGTCAACAGACATTTTAATATATCAAAGATCTTAGGACACATACATTCATATTCACATACCAGAAAGAAAACAACTCAAACAAAAAAGGTAATCCATGTAGTTGCCTCCCGTTCTTCCTCCTATTTTGAAACATTCTCTCCTTCTCTCTCCTCCACCACATTTTAGGGAACACCCACGCTTCTTTCTGCGACCCTCATAGCTGTTTTTTATTTTTGGGGTTGTTTATTTGCTGGTTTCGTTTTGTTTTTTTGTGGCTTTACCCTTCAAAATCGCTCCTTTACCAAAAATTTGAGCGATGAATTGTTGGGATCAGGTTCCTGTTGGCATCTCAGAGTTGGTGATGACAACCTCCGCAATGCTCATTGCATCAAAAGCCAAAAGCCTTTGATTCTTAGAAAAGCTAAAAAGGTATCCACACACACACACACACCGACCCCCTTTTTTTTTGGGGGCCATAAAAAAGGTCAATTTTTCCGTCTGTGGCTTTTCTCTAATTTAGCGTAATTCTTAATCTGTTTTTGCTTGTTTCGTTTGATGCTTCAGCTGGCCGTTTCGTGGTTGCTGCTATCAAGGTTTGTGCTTTGCCGGATACCTCTTTTTTTTTTTTTTTCTTTTTTTTCACCATAATTTTTTTTTTATTTTTTCTGGTTCGTTGGTCTTGGTCGTCGAATAGTGTGAATTGGGTCGTTTTCTGATAGCTATACTTTTCTTTATTCCTGTACTATTTTCTCAAGGGAACATAGTCAATAAAACAAATGTTTGGCGAGAGAAAATTCTGAGTTTGAATCACGGAAAGTCAATTTCGTAGACATGATATAATGTAGAGAAGAAGGCACGCTCTTTTGAGGGTGCTCCGTGCTCCTATCAGTTTCAATATTTATTAAATTTCAAATTTTTTTTTGCTAATTAGAATTTTCTTGCTGCTTATATAATTGTTTTAACATCGTTGGGGTTGTACAAAAAATTGGTTTTGGAATTTGAAGTTGTGAGTGCTGAAGATGGATTCGGAAGGCGAGGGTGTTAGGACACCAAAGATGGGAGTGGAAGCAGAAGGGGCTCTGAATTCAAAGATGAAAGGTGCTGGAAACGTGAGCAGTAAGGATATGATTTTCAGAGCTGATAAGATTGATCTCAAGAGTTTGGATGCACAGCTGGAAAAGCACTTGAGCAGGGTTTGGTCGAGGAGCATTGAGACTAAACGGCCTAGAGAAGAGTGGGAGATTGATTTGGCCAAATTGGATCTGCGATATGTTGTGGCTCATGGGGCATATGGTACTGTATACAGGGGTACATATGATACCCAAGACGTTGCAGGTATTTACACTTCATTTAGATATGTTGTGTTCTTCACTTTTATTCTGTTTGATTTTATTTATCTTATAAAGTGAGTGAATAGAGATTGAATATGCCATTCAGTATCATTAAATACTGAAATGTTCTGCATCGATTCTAGTTTCTGACAAAATTGGCTGGTTTCCTCATACCCTGTGAATCTGGATTTTAAAATTTTTCTTAAATCGATCATATAGGCTTTGCTATAATATTATTATTTACATCTTTGCCTGAGTTTGAGGATGTTGTGTGTGCGAGAGCATAGCTTCAGCTTAGTGTTGAATAAAAATGACCAATGTTATGTGATGTCCTTCTGTTATGATTTGAGTTACAATTGTTCTTAGAACAAGGTATGTTTTGGCAATTTTTTTCTCCATGTCATTATATGGTGGTCTATTGACACATCCAGTTTTTTAGCAAGAAGTTAAATGTCGAAAGATGTGTTTTAAAGCCCCCTTGCTGGTTGGCTGAAAATATGAAACTAGTGGATGTGTCAAAACTAAAGCTTATAGAATTTTTAGAAGTAGTGGATTTCCTTAGATCTTATCAAACTTAAATATTTACTCCTCATATTCACTTTATGTCAAACTGCATCTTTATTAATGTTTATAATAAATTTATGGTATGGGGAATATAGCAGTGTACTAATTCTATTATCTTTTTTGGTCTGTGAGAGTAGGACAGAACGAGAAATAATTTCTATAACTTTTGTATTGTCATCTTGAATTTTATAGTGAAAGTGTTGGACTGGGGTGAGGATGGTGTAGCTACTGCTGCTGAAACTGCTGCTTTGCGGGCATCTTTTAGGCAGGAGGTTGCTGTCTGGCAAAAACTTGACCATCCAAATGTGACAAAAGTAAAAACTCATAATCCTCAATCCCATTTATTTAAATTAATGACTGCTACTTCATATTTTAACAAAGTTGAAGAAAGAAGTGGCTGTTACTGATAGCACACCACTGTTAGTTATATCATTTTTGCATGCTTAGATTTCTGTTCTCGTTATCTGTTTAAAAGGAAATATAAATTAAGATCATAGTTCTGCACAGCAATTTTGATTAGATGAATAACTTTTTCAGATTAGTTATTGTTTTGCATTCATTTTTGCAACAGTTTGTTGGAGCTTCAATGGGTACTTCAAATCTTAAGATTCCGCCAAAAAACCCTATGAATGCCGATGAAGAGTCCCTTCCTTCTAGGGCATGCTGTGTTATTGTTGAGTTTGTCTCTGGTGGGACACTAAAGCAATATTTGTTTAAAAGTAGGAGGAGGAAACTTGCTTATAAGATTGTGATTCAGCTGGCTTTGGACCTTGCTAGGGGGTATGTCCCATTTTTAACATCTCTACAATTACCAACTGCATATCTTCTACTAATATAAATAATTTGTTTTCCCCAATATGTGCAGTCTTAATTATCTACATTCAAAGAAGATTGTTCACCGAGACGTTAAGACAGAGAATATGTTACTAGATACTAGTCGGAATCTAAAAATAGCTGATTTTGGAGTTGCTCGGGTTGAAGCTATGAATCCAAGTGACATGACTGGTGAAACTGGAACCCTAGGATATATGGCTCCAGAGGTAAGTGTTTCCATGGGATCGCCTCCCTATTCTATTAGTCCTTTATTATTTCAAATACAACTTGCAACCTTTCAAGTTACTTTGGTATAATGGGAATACAAAGGTTTGGACCTGTGACCTCATAAAAATTATGTAAACCCCTCAGCACTAGCCCAATTCTAGTGGCTTATGGTGCTATTTCTATTACTATTTGTGTGCATACATTCAGGGTTGTTCTGAAACAGTCACTTCCAGTTATTAACTTTAATCTTAAGATCACGCCACATGTAGGTTCTGGATGGAAAACCTTACAACAGGAGATGTGATGTCTATAGCTTTGGCATTTGCTTGTGGGAAATTTATTGCTGTGATATGCCTTATCCAGATCTAAGCTTTGCTGACGTGTCATCTGCAGTTGTTCGCCAGGTCAGTTCATGCGACAAACTATTCATATATGGAAACACACTTCCATATCATGTTTGCCTATATGTTGCCCATGATACATACATGAATTTTGTGTTCTTGCACAGAATTTACGACCAGATATTCCGAGATGTTGTCCAAGCGCCTTGGCAAATATCATGCGGAAATGCTGGGATGCAAATCCAAACAAGCGTCCAGAAATGGAAGAGGTGGTGAGGATGCTGGAAGCACTTGATACTAGCAAAGGTGGTGGTATGATACCTGAAGATCAGAGTTCAGGTTGCTTTTGTTTTGCCCCAACCCGTGGTCCCTAATCCGTGAACCCAACATAACATCATTTTGTTGCGTGTTCAAGAGATTATATCAAGCACTGCAACTGGCAATTGATATTTTATGGTTTTGCCAGTTCACAGCTCAATTTCCTTTCCTTATGGCCAGAATATTGTGAAAACAAAGGAAGGGAATTGTATTTTATTTTTTAAATTTTTGGCTAAAGGAGCGATTTCATTGCTTCTTACATATTGTATCTAGTACTGAAAACTGGTTTCTTTTGAGCATGAAAATGGGTTATTAATTATAATCTCTAATCAAAGTTTCCCCTAATACTAACTACTACTACTTGTGCCTGGCTGGCTAACTAGAGTAATAGTATTATTTTGAGTACTGAGTTTACTTTGGTTGTTTGTCCCTGCTTCGGTGAGCAACTTAAACTGAATTGAAGTCCGAATAGGATATGGTATTTCTAATCTGTCTCTAGACATGGTATCTCAATTTTTTAATAAATTTTTGAGAAGTTTTTAATAAATAAGATAAAGATAAAACATGCTTGGAGTCTATAATACCATTGGCCACAAAGGAATAAGGAAAAGAGGGGTGAAGAGGTAAAAATAGTCTCTCCTTCAACATACTTAGCCAAATATCAAGTAATTTTTTTTTTTAAAAAAAAACTGTTTGTATTTAGAAAAACCCAGAATGATTGAATTGAAAACCGATCGAGATAACCCGCACTGTACTTGGCATAATATGAACCAAAAATAATGGGCACGTAAATTTAGTAATTAGTTTATGGAAATGATAGCAGTACTTTGTTAATATTTTTCTTAATGTCAAGCTGTAAGATTTTTAATTTTATGTTTATTTTGGCCATTAAACAATAACTATGGAGTTATAGGCCAGTTTGTTTAAACGTTAATAATATGTTTTTTTTAAAAGTGTTTTCGTTTTTTAAAAAATAATTAAATAACCGATATAATTTGCTTCTTGAAAAAGTAAAAAATATTTTTTCAAATAAAAAACAGTTTATACAAACATATACAACAGGAGATGTGATGTCTAAGATTATGGCACTTCCTGAGGGTGTTCAAGTTCATGGGGCGGTTGTTAAGATGGGTTTGGAGGGAGAAATCTTTGTCAGCAACTCTTTGATACATTTCTATGAGGAGTGCGGGAGAGTTGACTTGGGACGAAAGATGTTTGAAGGAATGCTTGAGAGAAATGTTGCGTCTTGGACTAGTTTGATCAATGGTTATGCTGGGAGGCTGTTTCTCTTTTCTTTCAAATGGTTGAGGCTGGTGTTGAACCCAATCCGGCTACCATGATCTGCGTTATATCTGCTTTTGCCAAGTTGAAAGATCTTGAATTGGGTAAGAAAGTGTGAGCTTATATCAGTGAGTTGGGTGTGGAACTTAACACACTCATGGTTAATGCACTGGTTGATATGTACATGAAATGTGGGGATATATGTGCTGCAAGGTGGATTTTTGATGAATGTACTGATAAGAATTTGGTTATGTACAATACTATCATGTCAAACTATGTGCAAGATGGGTGGGCTGGTGATGTGCTAGTAATATTGGATGAAATGCTGCAAAAAGGACCACGACCGGATAAGGTGACCATGTTATCTACTATTGCAGCTTGTGCACAGTTAGATGATCTTTCTGTTGGGGAGTCATCCCATACTTATGTCTTACAGAATGGACTTGAAGGTTGGGATAACATTTCCAATGCGATCATTGACTTGTACATGAAATGTGGCAAAAGAGAAGCAGCTTGCAAAGTTTTTGAGCATATGCCAAACAAGACGGTGGTGACTTGGAATTCGTTAATTGCAGGTTTGGTTAGAGATGGTGACATGGAATTAGCTTGGAGAGTCTTTGATGAGATGCTTGAGAGGGATCTTGTATCTTGGAACACTATGATCGGTGCATTGGTTCAAGTGAGCATGTTTGAGGAAGCAATTAAGCTATTCAGAGAGATGCACAACCAGGGGATTCAAGGAGATAGAGTGACAATGGTGGGCATTGCTTCTGCCTGTGGATATTTAGGAGCTCTTGATCTTGCCAAGTGGGTATGTACTTACATTGAGAAAAATGACATTCACTTGGACTTGCAGCTTGGCACAGCTTTGGTTGATATGTTTTCAAGATGTGGTGATCCCTCAAGTGCTATGCATGTTTTCAAAAGAATGAAAAAACGGGACGTGTCTGCCTGGACTGCTGCCGTCGGAGCTTTGGCAATGGAGGGAAATACAGAAGGGGCTATTGAGCTTTTTAATGAGATGCTTGAACAAAAGGTGAAACCAGATGATGTTGTTTTTGTGGCACTATTGACAGCATGTAGCCATGGGGGCTCTGTGGACCAAGGGAGGGAACTTTTTTGGTCAATGGAAAAAAGCCACGGAGTACATCCTCAGATTGTCCACTATGCATGTATGGTTGATTTGATGAGTCGAGCTGGGCTGCTGGAAGAAGCTGTTGATCTCATACAAACTATGCCAATAGAACCTAATGATGTTGTGTGGGGATCTCTGCTAGCAGCTTACAAAAATGTTGAATTGGCACATTATGCAGCTGCAAAGTTAACACAATTGGCCCCTGAAAGAGTTGGGATTCATGTGCTGTTATCTAACATATATGCATCAGCTGGAAAATGGACTGATGTAGCAAGAGTAAGGTTGCAAATGAAGAAGAAAGGGGTCCAGAAAGTTCCTGGATCAAGCTCAATAGAGGTTCACGGTTTGATTCACGAGTTCACCTCAGGTGATGAATCACACACAGAGAACACCCAGATTGGATTAATGCTTGAGGAAATAAACTGCAGGCTAAGCGAGGCAGGGTATGTTTCTGATAGAACCAATGTCTTACTCGATGTTGATGAGCAGGAGAAAGAGCATTTGCTCAGAAGACATAGTGCGAAACTAGCCATGGCTTATGGATTAATCACTACTGATCAAGGTATACCCATACGGGTAGTAAAAAATCTTCGAATGTGTTCTGATTGTCATTCATTTGCAAAATTAGTGTCAAAACTATACGATAGGGAAATTACAGTTAGAGACAATAAAAGGTATCATTTTTTCAAGGAAGGATTCTGTGCTTGTAGAGATTATTGGTAATAGATTTATTAGTATTTAGGAGGGAACTTCTTACCTCTGGTTTACAAATCAACTTTACTCTTGGCAATTCAAGTTAACATCTACTATTGGGCTTCTATTTTTTTTCTTAAAACAAACAGAAGGGTAAGACACCAAACAATACTGGAATCACTCGGAAGACAGGTACTCCAAAATCATCGGCTGAAATCAAAGGACTTCATTTTTGTTATAAATTGTGCAAGAAGGAAATGTTGATTTGTTCAACCCTATTGAAAAAGAAAATGTGTAAAAAGTAGAGCAATAAATTACACGAAAAGGGAAGGAAACCAAACAATCCTAAGGGCATGACTCCCCAAAGTCACAAAGTTACTATTAACTTGTCTGACATAGCGACGAAGCAAATACACCAAGGCATTCTTCTAAGTATCATTATCTCATCTACCATGCTTAGCCACACTTGGCCAACGTTAGAGTATTAGATATCACCTCAATTCAAGTGACTATATCTTTTAGGTCACCTCAGATCAAATACTTAATAGATATCCCAAAAGCGCTAGCATCAAGCGAAGGTCACCACGTTATAGAAGTCAAATTCCCGCTTACAAGATGTATTTTGCCTTGAACATTATGCGTACGGACTGGTAATTTTCAAGCCAAAAAAAAAAGTGGCATCAAATTTGATTTAAGTCTCCGCCGTAAGCAACATTTTGTCAACTTTCCGTTGAATAAAATGTGTTGACAAAAATATACTTTTAACTTAATAATATTAAATGAGAAAAATCATCTTTTTTTTTAAATAACTACACATCTATAAATAATTTTGATTAACAGTATTCAAACAACATTCATTATGATAAAATTATTACTCAAATAAATGAGTCCAAACACAAATAAATTCAACCACTCGCTTCTTTTACTAAAATCAATTTTACAAATAAAGTTTACAGATTCTAATCAAAACCCATACATCTATCTGTTTGTTTTAAATTCTGCATGCAAGGAAGTATGGATTTCCTTTGTTAAACGCTATTGAAAAATGTGTAAACGAGGGTTTGCGGTGACTTAAATATCACGAGTCCTGGCCTCCAGGAGATGAGTAGACATACTGAGATGCAGCCATGTATAAAGCGGAAAATAGCCAAAACCAGGAAAAAAGTAAGGGAAGTATCAAGGAAGTCGTTCCATTTTTGCTTTACGAAAAGGACAACATAACCGAAACTATTTGCAGGATACAGCACAAAGCCTCAAAACTAAATGGCTTCATTTTCATGATGTGTGCTCTAATGTTGGGAAAATGGAATCAACAAAACCATTGTACATTGGGTCCACCTTCCACAGACTAGCAAGATGAAAATGCGATGATGTTTGCCGATGGATTTCTTCAATGAGCCAGATGGTGGCCTCAGCTTTGTGTGGATGAACTATGTTGTCCAAGGGCTTGTATTCATCCTCACTGCCAATTCTCAACTGATCCCATTGCTTGAGGAGAATATTGGTGAGGTAATGCAGAGGCTGTCCGTATATCTGCTTCATGGATCTGCCTAATCCCATCCATGAGGTAAATGGGATCATAGTGCCTCGATGATTTGGGATTGGGATCTGCTTCATGTAATCCTGATACATTTCTGCCCGCCTGATGAGTGCATCTGCGTGCAAGCATGACCCTTAAAGTAAGTGCATGCATAAGAATAGCAAGCACACAAGATTAAGGAAGACACATACAAGCTATCTACAAACCAAAGTACAAACGAGTTCAGGCCACAGTATTAATAAGAAGTTTATCCAAATGATAACAGCAATGAGTTACAAGCTAAGGATCCTGAAAGAGAATGAGGCAAAGGTATCCCATTTCCAATGTAACTCGAAATAAAAATAAAAATAAAAATTCAAACAGTGTTTTCTTAGCTGATATGCTTAAAAGCAACTGTCAAAATAAATATTTTGAGCAAAACAAGGTGACAAAAAAAAAGGATTCTCTTATTCAAAGTTAAATACATCATACATGTTATTGACATTATAAAACAAAATTGACCTGTCACTAACAATTAACATTGAATAAGAACGAAACAATATGCTTTAAAACAGAACTACAAATCACAGATAGAGTTCAACATTGTGACCATTTAACCATTTAAAATCATGCCTCTGATTACACTGATCTGAGAATGGAAAAAAAATGCAATAAGAAGCCATAAAACAGAACCACAAAACCATCCATACAGATACATTTGTGTCATCAATCATTAATCTTAGATTCTAGAATATTGATCTATCTATCTATCCCTATAGGGCAAGGCAATACATAGCGGAAGATTAATAATTCAATTCGCATAAGATTTATAAATAAGTAATTAAAGTGAATATACCTTGGGACTTGGTATCTATGGGGGAGTTAGGGATAGTTAGGGGGTTAGGACGAAGGGAGTTTGGAGAAGAAGAAGAAGAGACATCAATTTGATTTTCCCATGGAAATGACCTCTTCATCGCGAACCAGGATCTTGGTCCTGCTCAACAGATGAATATTAATTAATTAAATTGAATGAAACAAAAACCCTACAAGTGAAGTGGGGGAAGCAAGCACCCAAATTGAATCGGGGGTTATTGATGCATCCAAGTGCACTGCACACTGCACACTGCACACTGCAAACCCTCACGCACTCGATTCCCCTGCGTTTACGAACACCACTACTCTAGTACTATTCTCACTTAAATGTCCGTTTGGAAGGAGTTTAAGCCAAAGTAAACAAATTTCAAAAGAAAAAAAAATAAAATAAGAGTAACAATTTTGTTTTGTTTGGTTGAAGAAAAAAAATTACAAAGAATTTGACTTTAATAAGCAATAATTTTTTTTTAAACTTTTCTCCATTTAAATTTTAAAATTTTCTTTTTTTCCTCTCTATCAAACATAAGATAACTTTAAAGGCATCATTGTTATTATCACTCAAAAGTTGATCTGAATAAAAATAATTTAATCTTTATAAATAGGATTTTAATTCAAATTTTATAAATAAAAAAATATAATAAAAAAGAGAAATTTCATTTTGTAAGTCAAAAAATTTAAATTTGATTTTAGTGACAAGTAATAAGTTAAAGTCAGATTCTTTTTAAACGACAACACAAATCAAATCATCCTCATTGTATTAAAGTTGCGTCAGGTCGATTAGGAAAAAATCGTTGTATTTATATTCTAAAAAGATTCAAATATGGCAAAGTGGCTCAATAATTTATGTGATAAAGTTTATTAATTTAGGTAGTATTTATCCAATATTTTATAAAATTTTCTTCTTCTTAAAAAGAGAGAATGTCAGCCAAACACTATTTAATCTACATCACTTTAATTTATTTAAGTTGTGGTATTTTGATCCTCCATTTGAGTCAGTTAATATATGTGAGTTAACAGACATTTTTGAAGTAAGAATGAATACTTAGTTAATCATTGTTTAAAATTTATTTAAATTGTGGTATTTTGATCCCATATGAGACAAAGAAGGATTTGAGTTTAATAGACATCCTCTGTAGTAAAAAAATTACTTTATTAGTCCATTTAAACATAAGTGTAATTTTAACTTTTAAAATAATTATTATAAAAATAAATGAATTTATCATATATAAAAATTTACAATAAAATAAAAATAGAAATGATGTTTAGAATATTAACACTTAAGACAGCAACAAACTTATCATACACAGTTGCGAGTGCATAACTTTTTTTTTTCTTCCTTCCTAAAGAACAGAAATGAAACCGTCCGTTTCCGTATTGAACGTAGCCCCCCAAAAATGCCGTCCAAGTTCCGATTCCTAAAACTCTTCACTCACCGTCTCTCTCCTAGAACCGCCGCCGCCAATGGCTCGCACCGCTTCCTATACGGCAACCCTCTCTGCACCATGGCGGAGTCCCCGGAGCTCCCTCCGTGGCTCAAGTTCTCCGACACCCCGACCCCTCCAGACGCTGACTCAGACGACAACTTCGTTATCCCTTCACTCGCTCACTGGGTCGACACCCACATGCTCACTACCAAGCCCAAAGTCCTCACGCAATCACCCAAGCAAGACAACCTCGACGAACTCGAAGCAGTAACCAAAGTTCTCCAAAAACGCTACCCTTCTCCCGAGTTAGCCTCTTTAGCACTCGATGGACTTAGTTTTCAGCCATCAAGCGGTTTGGTTTCGCAGGTTCTCAACAGATTCAGCAACGACTGGGTCCCAGCTTTGGGTTTTTTCAAATGGGCAAAATCTCTAACAGGTTACCGGCATTCCCCCGAACTCTACAACTTGATGGTTGACATCTTGGGAAAGTGCAGATCCTTTGATTCCATGTCGGAGTTGGTGGAGGAAATGGCAAGACTCGAAGGGTATGTCACACTGGAAACCATGACCAAGGTAATGAGGAGGCTTGCCAGGGCACGCAAGCATGAAGATGCTATTGAAGCATTTGGCAGAATGGAGAAGTTTGGTGTCAAGAAGGACACTGCAGCGTTGAATGTTCTCATTGATGCATTGGTGAAAGGAGACAGTGTTGAACATGCCCACAAGGTTGTTTTGGAGTTTAAGGGTTCGATACCTTTGAGTTCTCGTTCTTTCAATGTTTTGATGCATGGCTGGTGCAGAGCGAGGGACTTTGACAATGCAAGGAAAGCCATGGAGGACATGAAGGAACACGGGTTTGAGCCTGATGTTTTCTCGTACACTAATTTCATTGAAGCGTATGGCCACGAGAGAGATTTCCGCAAGGTTGATCAAGTTTTGGAGGAGATGAGGGAAAATGGGTGCCCCCCTAATGCTGTGACTTATACTAGTGTGATGCTTCATCTGGGGAAAGCAGGGCAACTGCGTAAAGCTTTGGAGGTTTATGAAAAAATGAAGAGTGATGGCTGTGTGGCTGACACTCCATTTTATAGCAGCATGATATTTATTCTTGGCAAAGCTGGGAGGTTAAAGGATGCTTGTGATGTGTTTGAGGATATGCCTAAGCAGGGGGTCGTGAGAGATGTGGTGACATACAACAGTATGATTTCTACTGCTTGTGCTCACTCGCGGGAAGAGACTGCTCTTAGGTTGCTTAAGGAAATGGAAGATGGGTCGTGCAAGCCGAATGTTGGGACTTACCATCGGTTGCTTAAGATGTGCTGCAAAAAGAAGAGAATGAAGGTGCTCAAGTTTTTGTTGGATCACATGTTCAAAAACAATATAAGCCCTGATTTGGCAACTTACTCGCTTTTGGTAAATGCTCTACGTAAAAGTGGAAAAGTTGAGGATGCTTACTCGTTTTTGGAGGAAATGGTCTTGCGGGGATTCACTCCGAAACCCAGCACGCTCAAGAAATTGGCTGGAGAGCTTGAGTCCAAGAGCATGTTAGAAGAGAAAGTGCGTGTTGAGGAATGGATGGACCGCTTTTCGCAGAATCTGATTCGGCCTGGCCTGTCGGATCGGTCCGACCGGGATCCGGTGACCTAATCGATCCAGTTTCACTATTGAATTGATTATACAATTGACCCGGTCAGTTAGGTACCAATCTCGATTGAACCAATTCAACCCAACCAGTTTTATAAAAAGTTAAAAAAAAAATGGACCTCCTCTACCACTTCGTCTTGATGTCTTATTCCTATCAATTATTATTTTGGATTCTTGTCTTGATGTCTTATTCCTATCAATTATTATTTTGGATTTTGAAGAATGGATGAATTTTTGTTACTCAAATAATATTAATTATATACTTTTGTCTCTAGAACACTTGTGATTTCCAGGGTTTTGTGTCTTACAAGGAGAGTTGAGATTGACAAGCATTTTGGTTTGCTTCCAGTCTAGCTTGAAAAAGAACATAAACACGTTCGGGGAAAAAAAATAATAAAATAATCAATAACCATTTAGATGAAGCATTATCGAATGTGTATAAACATATCCTGATAAAAAAAAACCACTAAGACGTAGAAAAAGGTAAAAAAATAACCTAAAAATGTACAACATATTTGATCTTGTTACTGAAATTTGTGTAATGTTTAACACGGGATTGTGGCACTGGCACGGGAAGGGAATAACTTCCGGTGTTTTTTAACACACCTTCCGAACGCACCTCCTTTGTTATTTTCACATCAAATTCAAGAAAGAGACAGAATCAATTGATAGTAGCTTCTGGCTGGATGATAATCGGTTGTTTGAAAATGTGTATCCAAACATGCACTTAAAGGCATTTCCTCATGTGTTGGGATAATAGGGGACTTGACATTTTATGAGAAGCCAACCTTCTAGCCATTGGCTTTTGCCACCCGAGTCTTTCTAGGAATTCCTCAATCAACCTATAAATTCAAATTGATAAATATAAAGAGAGTTAAGGGATAAAAGCAGTAAACCACATAAAAACTAACACGCACATGCTGCAAATGGCCTTTTGGGATACGGCCAGCTCATGGTCTGGGAAAGATTCTTCCAACCGAAAGCTCAACCAAACGTACAGATCCAAGACCTGCAGTTTTAGCACCAACCAAAAACCGTAAAAAATTGAGAGGTTAACTGGTTGAAGATCAGTTAAAAATGGATTTATTAACATTTTCCATCAAATGGACAAACCAAAAAATACTCTCAACACAGTAGAGTACAGTGCTCATGGTTGTTAAAATGATGATTTAAGTCATGACATTGCACATGGCCACAACCATTGATTGACCCGACAATTAGGTTATAAAGGCAACAACCTTCACCCTCTCACTGGACCATTCAAGCGAATTAAGAAAATGTAACAAAAGAAACCTTGTGGATGGATTCCAACTCCTTAAGAGCAGCTGGCGTCTTGGGCACTTTGAGTGATCCTGGTGTAAATATTTCTCGAAGCCTGACAAGGCCTTTCTTTGCATAATTCTCTGCAAACTGGTTTGTCATAAGTTATGTCATATTTATAACCATTCAAGCTAGCATCAACATATTTCATACTCTTAACAATATGATAATTACCTGTGTTAGGCCTTGAGATGAAATTTCATCATCCATGTCAGCTGGGCTGAATATTACATCGATCAGTTAAAAATTAACTGAAAAGGCTAACTAATATAAATTATAAAATACAGACACCCTAATTTTTTCATTCCAGTAGGTTTTCAATTCATAGAATTGTCCTAGAGACATATATTGTATTCTGATATTTTGTTATTTCCTGAAAAGATAAGAAAGTACCTGATACAGAAAAGGTATTTCTCATGTAATCCAAGGGGAAGCTCATCAATAACAGCAGCCACTTTCTAGTACCAGGCACCAACATATACAAACAACACCCACCAAACAAAAGGGAAACCAGTAAATAATAATAAAATAATTGAGGCATTTAAGAACTGACAAACAAGACATCATTGATATGAAATAGTCACAATTCGATGGCAAGGCAGCTATTAATAGACATACCAGTAATTGTTCACAATTGACAATGAAATAATTTTCAGACAATTTCGCATGGTCAAGAAAATGCGCCTGCAATATTTAAAGAAAAAAAAGATGCATTATTATTTAGTTTTGGGATATAATAAGATAATGCATTAAATGTTAAGACACCTAAGGATTTTCAGCTTCAATAATTCGGTAGATGCAGTTGAGTGGAATAAGATGCTTGCCCACTAACTAGCAATCACACGACTTTTTTTGCACTTGTAATGGGCAACAATGAAAAATAAAACAATTTAGAGAGTGCTATGGATGACACATAACAGAATGGAAGATAATGCAAACAGAAACAGGCAGATATAATTTACCAGTATTTGATAGAAACCATTTCTTGGGTGTAATCGTGAATACATATACATCAGATCAAAGGTAGGAAGTAAGCCAGCACGCTGTAACAGAATAAGTAGTATACACAAATCATCAATAAAAGATAAAGTGAACTAAGTTCAGATAACAGCGCATATCTACTAGAAGCTTTCTATGTTTCAGTTTCGTTTAGGTTGCAAACTCAATGTAGAATAGTTAGGTGTTAGGTTACCTCTAAAATGGGTGATGGAGAATTCAAAGATGAATGGAGCAAGAGTAGATCCTCTTCATCCATGCACGTTACTTCTCCTACAGGAAAATTTGATCCATATCTACCAGCTCTCCCTGCAAGTATAAATGCATTCAATGCAACCAAGAACAACATATTATTCAAATAGACAGGACATATTTGCCCAAGCCTCCAGGCATTCATAAAATAAAAAATAATATCTATTAGAACACTGAATCATTTGATGATAGTAGTAAGTTTTTCGAATCCAAAGTGAATTCCAAATCAATTCTTAAATAATGTAATAAACATTAAAATTGAATCAATTAATATCTCAAAAATAACACAAAAACAACGACATTAATAGAGATATTCCTGCTGTCTGAAGGAGAAGTTTAATTATTATTGTTAAAATGTAACACGGATTTTCCCCAAAAAAACATCTTTTGAAGGTCCCACAGAATCCTGACATATCCTAGGTGTATCCTAGAAGATTTGACAAGTATCATAAAAGCATCAGAATCAAAATATTAATTTATTATATGCACAATGTTAAATGCAAGTACCTACCCTGAATTATCCAGCAAACTCAGCATCCAACAAGGATAAAATACAAATAATAATCATGCTTTGATGTCTACTAATCTAAGCTATTAAATTCAATACATCGCTCCAGCTGCATACTATGTGGCAAAAACCAAGAACTGCGAAAAGCTAATACTCAATGCTACACTGCTTGAAAGTTGACGTAACATTTGCAGAATCTCCAAAAATAGTTGAGTTGTATGCTTACTAAAACATAATAATATATATTTTTGTTGACCAAAAATAATTAATACAACATAAAACATCAGTGTTAAGATATATCAGATATGATCCTTTAATCAAATTCAGGAACAAGGCGAATCCACTTATATGAATTTCATGCTACCTGCAATCTGTTTGATCTCAGGTACACTCAAATCCCGCACCTCAAAACCGTCAAACTTCTTCATGGTTGAAAATATGATCCTAGAGATGTTTAGATTAAGACCCATTCCAATGGCATCACTGGCCACAAGAACATCAAACTCGCTACTAGCATCATTGAACATGCTTGCCTGCAGTCCTAATGAAACTTTAAACTCAGCAAATTCTTGGTGTAGAGGAGGGGCAATACAAAGGAAGTGGGAAATATTTATCAACATATTCCAATAAATATAGCAGTAAACTAAGGTAAACCTATAAACTATAGACAAAAGAAGTGAACGAATTTCAGAACAGAACCACGAAATAACACTGAAATCACATAAAAACGGTTATGGTCAGCAAGAACCTTTCTGCCAATGAATGAGAAAACACAAAAATCACAAAAGAACAAAACAAATGGCATAATTTTTGTACGAGCCATAAATGTTAAGTTCTAAAGATTACATTAGCACGAAACAAGTGTAATTCAAACGGAAAGCCAAACACTACTTGGACAGAGGTAGGAGCTCACACCTGTCTTGTTCGAGTCTCTGGGGGCAGTGATCCATAAACCACTGAACAAAGATGCTTTCCTTCTTTCTCAATTCTTTTCTGAGAAACATGAATACCAACTTTTACTAGTTAGTTTGCAGTGCAGAAACTAATACACATGCAATTGAATTTGCACAATTCACAATACATTAGAAGCTTTCATTTGTTATGATGAGATAAAATATCATCCTAAGTGTCATTCTCTTATGTTAACCAAAATGGATGACCTCTTTTTTCAGAACTATTTAACGAGACAATAAAAAGGGAACAATAACAATAACATGGAAATTGCATATACACACAAGAAGCTCACCTTCAATTTGTATATCTCCTGACGTGAAAAGGTTACAATGCAATCACCATTTCTTACATTAGAGAAAGATCCAAGAGGAACATTCAGTGGGACTAAAGGTGACAGTCTCTCATAAAATTGAACCTGCAGCACACAAGAAGAAGAAAACTTTGTGAGAGAAATCAAACATTTTAATGAAAATACCATGAATAAGCAGAGGACCAGGACAGCAGTTGTTAATGAAAATATTGGTCTAATGTATATGCTCCCTTCCCGTCCCCACAAAAATGGTCTTGATGTTGTTTAGAGACTCAACAAAAAGACATAAGTTTCGGTACCTCAATCTCGTCACCAGTAATTTTCAATATCTCCTGAATAAGGGGCACAGCAGCTGGATCACCACAAAGGTGAAGTTCATCAGCAGCAATTCCTAATAAAGCACGTGTAAATGAATATCCCCTTGTAGTACACCCTATCATCTGGATGCAAAAATAAAGATAATTGTTAGATGGGAAAAGAAGTCACAATAACAAACATACCATGGAAAGCCTACAAGTTATTTTCTTAGAATCACTAGATATGGAATAACAACTACCAAAGCCCACAATGCCATCAATTCCTCCTCAAATGCAGATGTTTCAGTCATAAAACAATTACTCCAATTCTCAATTAGTAATACAACTATAATTGAATATCTGACACTACAAGATTATGATAAGAACCAAACCTGTAAGGTGGAACCTAAAGTTCTACCCTTTTTTCAATGTGAAATTTATTATGTCAGTTCACATAAAACCAAATAATTCTTGGAGTTATTTAGAAATAATATGAAAAAGGGATCTCCAAACGAAAATTTTACTTGCCTGAATTTCATCAATAACAGCACATTGATAATCAGCTGATAGATCAGCCATTTCAACTGTAACAGCCTTATGATTGGCACCGTCAACTTCCTCTCTTTCCTGACCTGTAATGAGATCACAAGGAACTTGTGCCTTGTTCAACCGTTTTGCTATCTCCCATGCCAACAATCTTAAAGGACCACAATATACACCTGCAAAGTACAATAATACTTAATCTGCTGACTAAGTTTTCATCCTCCCACACTATTGTTTACCTTTACCGTTGCAAAAGATGGATAAACTAACTTACCAGAAGCACTTGACTCAAGTTGCTTCAAAGCATGATGTGTTTTACCACTATTTGTTGGACCAACATGCAGGATAACCCTGCGATGTTTCCTTCGGGCCTGTGGATACCATGTATGAGGGCAACTAAAACAACCAACAGTTAAGCATCAGGATTCAGAACCATTATATGTAAACTAAAATTACAAAGTCATGACCATGTCATAAAGATTTATAATCACATAAAGGTTTGCTTAACAGCTTTTGAGAACAAAAGCAAACAACTTTACTTTCAAACTGATAAAATATGGGGCATGTATGCTTACGTCAAATCAGTAAAATCATTTCTGATGGGACCATTGCTGCTGCTATATGGGTGCACCTTGTTTGCAGCACCACCTAAACTTAGAAACTTTAACTGAAAGTATGGACGAAAAGGCTCCTTATTTCCTGAATGGGGACGAGATGGGTCATCAACACCATACAAACAACAAAAGTAACCCTATATTGGAATTCAAACGAGAACAAACATATGGGCAATGTGAATACTTTTAGCGTTTTAATCGTTCCAAGTTTAAGGGAAAAAATCATAGGAAAATACTTTTTTCTTTTATCCATCAATGTTAGTTGTTAGTTTTTGTTAGTGGGTCTGTGGAAGGATTCGAACTCACGACACCCATCCCTTCTCCCTTCACCAACAAACCAGCCTTATAACCCCTCATAGGAAAATACTTGGTTGCTCACATCTGAATTAAATAAGTTATTCCTTGAATCATTAGTTGGCAGTTCAGTCATGCAGCCAATGCTTCTTAATAATGAAAAACGTATCTAATTAAAACCAACTGGAAATGAAAAATGTGATGATCGTTGAACCATGTGTTATTATGCTCTATACCTAATTACAACTCTGTTTTTTTTTTATGGTGAAAATTTCAGACAAAGAATAACGAAAACAAAATGAGAAAGATGGTAATAAGGATTTGAAGGTGGAGGGAGCGAACCGAGTAGAGAGCGAGCGAATAGGTTGCGGTTGCGGCGAAGAAGAAAAGAAGCCATTGTTTGTTATTGGGTTGGGAAGAGAGTGTGAATGTGAATGTGGATAGAATAAGAAGAGGAGAAGAAATGGAGGGAACGTGCGATTGCGGTAACGGAGGATGGATCGAAAACGTTGCTTCCTTTGACCACACAACCTGCGAACCTTACTCCCGCCTCTTCAACCTCTCAACAAGACCCGAACCCAAGGCACCGTTTGGTGCAGGAAAGAAAAGTGAAAGTAAACAAGTTTTTTTTATAAAAAAAAATATTTTGTATATTTTTTCGAAATTTTGTTTTCAGTTTTTATTAATAGGTTTAAGTAATCAACTTGTAATGAGTCAAGTTAAGGACGAAATACTTGACGAAAATAATTTTGAATTAAATTTTATTTATTTTTTAATTAATTTTTTGATTAGTAAATGTTGTTTTTTTTTCGATAGATCGGATGAACAAGAAAAAAATATTAGTAATTTTAAATAATTTATTTTAAACAATTACTCTTTTAATCTATGTAATTACACAAATTAGTTAATGACACCAAATAATTTACGAGAAGTTAAAAATACAATTGATAAAAAATACACAGATAAATATCTCATCATAAAAACGTGATATATCATTGGATGGGCAATCAACATTATTATGTTAATACTTACCAACTGCTAACATGAAAAAGTATGAGAATAAAGACTACTAAAAAAAATTATTTAGTCACTAAAAGTAAATAAAAAAAAGTTTAAAAAAAGCATTAAAATGTATAAATATTTGGAAGAGTGAGATAATTGTTATGATGTTTAATAAATTAGAGAAAATGAAAAGAAAGTGACATAAAATTATTTAATAAAGTATTTACTTTAAAATTAAAGAAATACACATAATTAATCCTAAATTTTCAATCAGATTATTTGTAAAGTTTAATGATTATACGTTAAAAATATAAATTTATTAACCAATTATAAATCGTAGTAGGTATAATTTTTAAATATTTACGGTAAAAGTGAAAAGCTTGTTATATACGATTATACGGTGATTGTGATTAATTGAAAATGCAAAATCACTTTCTACTATTTTATATTATAAGTACGCGACTTATTTTATTTAGTTTTAAAGACGACAGTGACATCATTTCTTCCAAAGTCAATAGAAATGGACGAATGTGGACGATTTCATGGAGAGGTACAGTTACGTTAATCAGCAAGTGATTTTTTTTTTTTAAAAAAAGTTGTCTTTAATTTTAATACCAAAAATAGTTGGAACGTGGAAAATATTTTTTGCAGCTGCTAAATAGTCATTTTGTACATTCATAAATGATAAAATTTGTTAAGGTTAAAAGTTGGGTAATAAAATTGGTGAAAAGAAAAATTAAATGATAAAATTTAGAAAAATATGAAAGTTGAAATAAAAAGTGAGTGTGATGCTATTAGGTAGCGGTGTGTGACTGTGGAGGCGGCCAATAAGATGGGAGGTGGGGGCTATAAGGGTCAAAGCTGACTGCGGTAACGCAATGGCACACGTCACACTCAACGCCCAGAAATGGAATCTTAGTATAAATAAGAGGCAGTTCCACTTCAAAGTTGAAATTGAATTCACACAAGAGATGGCTTCTCCTCTTCTTACTCCTTACAAGATGGGCAAATTCAATCTGTCCCATAGGTATCTCTATCTCTTTTTTTCCTTCCTATTTCCATAGATTTCAATTGCTGATTAATTTTGCTTGCAGAGTTGTTTTGGCACCGCTGACCAGACAGAGGTCTTACGACAACGTCCCACAACCCCATGCCATCCTCTACTACTCCCAGAGAACTTCCAACGGAGGCCTTCTCATTACTGAAGCCACTGGCGTCTCTGACACGGCTCAAGGCTATCCGCAAACCCCTGGCATATGGACTAAAGACCATGTTCAAGCTTGGAAACCCATTGTCGATGCCGTCCACGCCAAAGGCGGTGTTTTCTTCTGTCAGATTTGGCACGTTGGAAGAGTTTCAGATTCAGGTCTTTTCTTTTTCTTTATTCCCCTCAACTCCTCCTTTAGACTTGTTTTTTCTTTATATTATTAACTCAACTTTCAATTTTTAACACGTTTCAGTAGAAAATAACCATTCAATTCAAGACTAGTTGATTCCATATTGTTGTGATTTTCAATAAATATTTGAATTTTGAGTTTTTTTTTTTTGTTTTTTTTAGTAATTTTTTAGTCTTTGATGAAGTTTTCACATTTGTTATCAAAGACTCGATGGAATTTTTTTTTTATCCAAAACTCTCACACAAAATTATATTGATAATGGCCGGTGATTATATTCTGAATTTTGTACAGTTTATCAGCCAAATGGACAAGCACCCATATCTTCTACGGACAAGCCACTCACACCCCAAATTCGAAGTAATGGCATTGATCAAGTACAATTTACCCCTCCAAGGAGATTAAGGACTGATGAAATTCCGCATATTGTAAATGACTTCAGACTTGCTGCAAGGAATGCCATCGAAGCTGGTAATTTCCCCCACCTTTTGCTCCTGCCAAATACTAATGTTTCAAATACCCTGCCAAATACTAACATCATATCCATGGCTGTGCAAATTGTAGGTTTTGATGGGGTTGAGATCCATGGGGCTCATGGCTACCTGCTTGAGCAATTTATGAAAGATAAAGTGAATGACCGAACAGACGAATATGGTGGATCCCTTGAGAACCGCTGCCGATTTGCTTTGGAAGTTGTTGAAGCTGTTGTTAATGAGATAGGGGCGGACAGAGTTGGAATTAGGCTATCGCCATTCGCAGAATATTCAGAGTCTGGAGACTCTAATCCAAAAGAATTGGGGCTTTACATGATGAATGCCCTCAATAAGTATGGTATTCTTTACTGTCACATGGTGGAACCAAGAATGAAGACTGTTGGAGAAAAAACTGAATGCCCTCATAGCCTGGTGCCTATGAGAAAGGCCTTCAATGGCACTTTTATAGCCGCAGGAGGTTATGACCGCCAAGATGGGATCAACGCTGTAGCTGAAAACAGGGCTGATCTTGTTGCTTATGGCCGTTGGTTCTTGGCTAATCCAGATTTGCCAAAAAGATTTGCTCTCAATGCCCCTCTCAACAAGTATCACCGGGAGACATTCTACACTTCTGATCCGGTTCTTGGTTATACTGACTACCCCTTTCTTGATGATGAAGAATCCAATGCCGTAGCATCCTAGGGTAGAACCTCCATTTTTAATAACCTTATCTTCCCCTGCAAATTCATATTTGCAATTTGGTTGGTCGGATTTTCATTCGCGTGTTCTTTACATGCTTCTCCTGCTATGGTTTTGGATCCCCCTTACACATTTTCTAAATTGTAAGGGAGTGTAATATGTAGAACTATTATTGTTGTATTAATATCACTGGATCCTAATAAGTGTTGGGCTAAAGGCCTAAAGCTATATATGCACCTTATATTTCAATTTGCAATACCAACGATGAGCAAGGTACCAATGCGAAGCAAAAAGTCAATTAACTAATATATTCCAAATCATTGAAATCAGCTCTAAAGACAAACTACCTCACAAGAAAGTATTCAACACAAATGCAATTTAAAAAAAGAAAAAAGGAAATGCTAGGAAATAGGAATCCTCTTTTAAACACATTCTGATTGGTTGAAATTTATTGGAGACATAACATGCCTACACTGAAACTCTTTAACCGAATAACCGAAGCTCTGAATCTGCCGGATCAAGTTCTTACATGGACCCCCTGGTTAACCATTTTAACAGCAATTAATGAATCACCTTCAGCAAAGAGATTTGAAAAACCTCTGCTGAGAGCTAATTGAAATCTTAAAAAAATGGCCCAAAGTTCAGCCTTCATGATAGTACACTTACCGTTACCCAGCTTACCAGCCAAGGCTACAACGGCCATTATGCCTTCTTGATGGGGAAGCCAAGAGAAGTATCGCACTGGCTGTTGATGCTTTTTTGCTCCCGGCAAGTACTTACGAACAATGTCTTGGACAAGGTGACAGGTTTTCCTGTGAAAGAAACAAAATCGTTCCATCTTTTCCCTCACTCTTGGTTAGTTAGGTTACTTTGAACTTTGAAGCCAAACAATAACATGCAGAGATGTTTTGTTGTGGTTGGATGAGTGGATTCCTCAAATTGGGGAGCTTTCTAATTATGCTACTAAATTCCTATCTGATTCAGACTTGGAGTGGTGGAAGTTACCCTCCACGATGACTTGTACAGGATATACTGCCTACACATATTGCTCAAATTATCTTTGCTATGATGCCCCTTCAATTGTTAATGGGGGATTCTGTTAAGTCTTAACAGGCTTTAAGAATCATCAATGAATGTGTTATCCAGTATGACTCAGCCTGAGACTCACTGTATTATTAGAGTTAGGTGTACTAAAATACATTATTAGGCAGTTCTAATATAAAAAATCAAGTACAATTTTAGTCTTCAATCTTAAATTCAAAACCATGTTCATCGTCCATTTTTAATGAAAATTCCGATGGTTCCAGTACAATATCAGTGTGCAAATTCAAGGTCTTACTTAACAAGATTTACTCAGATTTTAATCTGAGTAAATATTAAGGTTGAAGACCTAGAATTTGAGTCCAAATATCTCCGGGACTCAAATTCAGGGTCTCCAGTACAATATATCAGTGTGTAAAAATTACTTAAGTTTAATTAAGTCCAACGAAAGTTTACAAATTTTAATCTAAACATAGATGATCTGATGTTATTACGTAGCAGAGGATGCAATATTGCTGAGTTGTCTATTTAACAAAGTGATACGCAGTAATAATACGTAAAAGTGAGCTTACCAAAATTGGTTTGGTTTGGTTTGGGGGCGATGGCTATAATAATTGGACGGTGATGTAAGATGTGACGTGGTGGTGGCTGTAGGAATCAAACTACGGTAAGGCAATGGCACAGACCATGCGTTGGTCTGTCTGGTTTATTTCTAAAAATAACAGCCACTCGCACGGCTCCAGCATTGAAATTGAAATCGAGTCGTTATTTCTCTTATTACCATCCACTCAAATGGCTAGCTGCACCTTCTCAGTTCTCAGGATCTCAATCTTCTTCATACTCCTTACAAGAATTGGGGCTGTACATGGTGAATGCCCTCAATAAGTATAACCTTGCCTGGTGCCTATGGGAAAGGCCTTCAATGGCACTTTTATAGTTGCAGGAGGTTATGATCGCAAGATGGGATCAATGCAGTAGCTGAAGACAGGGCTGATCTTGTTGCTTACGGTCGTTTGTTCTTGGCTAATCCAGATTTGCCAAAGAGATTTGCTCTCAATGCTCCTCTCAACAAGTATCACAGGGAGACATTCTACATTTCTGATCCGGTTCTTGGTTTTACACTTATACTGACTACCCCTTTCTTCCCCAGCAAATTCATATTTGCAATTTGGTTGGTCAGGTTTTTATTCACATGTTATTTACATTCTTTTCTGCTATGGTTTTGGATCCAGTTGACAAATCTTCTAAACTCTAAGGGCATGTAGTATGTAGGACTATTGTTGTTGTAATAATGTCACTGGATCAAAACAAGTGTTGGGCTAAAGCTATATATGCACCTGATTTGTAATCCATACAAGCTTTGTGCTAATAGAAGAGGATTATGTCAGTACACAAATTAATGTATATGTGTAACTCAACCTATTTTTTTGTTTTTTGAAAAGATGTCAGAGGAGAGGAAGATTTGTCTCCGCTTAATAATTAAAATGATCGAAACATAAACAAAAGTCTTTTTCTGGTTCGAGTTAAACTAGTTTTAGAACCTTCTATTCCAATAACAAGCCTAGTAAGAAACGATAGGTAAAGTACCAATTCGAAGCAAAAACCAATTAACTAATATATTGAAAGTCAGCTGTCAAGACAAAGCACTACAAGATAATGTATTCAACGCAAATGCAGTTTATATAAATGTTGAAAAGTGAGACATGTTAGTACGTCAACCATGCATCATCTCGTTGGAAATAAGTGTGTATGTGAAAGACTTTGTGTACCTAATTTCAGTTTTAATAATATGATATTATTAGAGTTTTATTATCATATTTTACTATAAAATAGTTTATCTGATAAGGTTGTTAATTAAAATTATGGACTTTTTATTATAATAGATATTAAGATAATGAAAAAATAATCTTTTATAATTTTAATTTAAATTATTTTTATCGTAAGATTATTATAAATAAAATATCAATAATCAAAATAAATTAATATATATGTAATGTAATGGTTTTATTAAATAAATTTTATTTATTAAATTATATATTATGAAAGTGATAATTAAATTTGAAAATCTTTAATGCTAATGAATATTAAATATGATTAAATAATTTTAAAGTTAATGATTAATTAAGAAGAAATTTATTGGTTTTAGGTAATGGATATGAGTTGTAACTAAATGAGATAAGAAAAGTTTGTAAGTCTCGTTGAGAACATACCATGGCTGCTTCTGTTCCCGTTCCCCTTATTACTCCATACAAGTTGGGCTATTTCAATCTATGTTTATGCGTTGCTGTTGTACTGTTTGCTGCATCACTTGTGGAGTTGTCCTATTGAGAAAAGGTTACGTAAGTCCCTTAGTCCTATTTCCAGTTAAATTGCAATTCGTTTTGTTTTTCGTCCCTCAACACCATGCCATCCTCTATTACTCTCAGAGAGCTTCCAACGGAGGCCTTCTCATTGCAGAAGCTACTGGTGTTTCTGACACTGCTCAAGGCTATCCCCAAACGCCTGGCACCTTGGAAGCAAGGAATGCTATCCATGGGGCTCATGGCTACCTGCTCGAGCAATTTATGAAAGATAAGGTGAATGACCGAACGGATGTATACGGTGGATCCCTTGAGAACCGTTGCCGATTTACTTTGGAAGTTATTGAAGCTGTTGTTAATGAGATAGGGACTAATCCAGATTTGCCAAAGAGATTTCTGCTCAATGCTCCTCTCAACAAGTATAACCGGGAGACATTTTACATTGATGATCCGGTACCCCTTTCTTGAATGAAGAAACCAATGCTGTAGCATGGAAGGGTAGGCTCTCCAATTTTAATAAGCTATTCTTCCTTTGCTCATTCCTATCTGCAATTTGCTTGGTCAGTGTAAGGATGCTTATATTCACATATTCTTTACATACTTCTCTGCAAACACTTTGGAACCAGTTGGGACATCTTCTAAATGTGAGGGCATGCAGTATGTATGACTAGTATTGTTTTAATAATGTCACTGGATCCCCATTACGTGTTGGACTAAACCTATGCACCTGATTTTGCTATACCATACTACCTTTGAGCTAAAAGAGGTTTACTTCAGTACCCAAATTTGTTCCTAACCGAGACAAAAAAAATTGTTCTCTGAAAAATTACTTTATCCTCTATTTTAAATGTACTTAAAGGTTAAAAGTTTTTATTATTGGTTTAAATAATTAAAATGATTGAAATAATAAACAACATTTTTTATTCTGGTTCTTGGGTTAAACTAGTTTTAGAACCTAATATTCCAATAGCAAGCCAAATAAGAAACTATATATGGGCAAAATACCAATGCGTAGCCAAACTCAATTAAGAAATATACTCCTAATCAGCTATCAAGACAAAGCACTCCACGAGAATGTATTCAAAGCAAGTGCAAATTTATAGATAAAGACAACATTTAGATGCAATTTTATAGGTGCTTTTAGTAATTCACATTAACATTTGATGAAAATCTTTATTACACAGATTACCATAAAGAACAACAAACTATATTTAAGTTTATTAGCACATAAGCATTTGCATGGTGCATCATGTTGCAAGATAAGACTGTTTTGTACCTCATGAGAAGTTGAGAACACCTGATACAACCTGCAGGAAAAGTGCAGAATTTATAGAAGTTCACTCTTTGAGTGAGGACTTATGTGAGAGTGAGAGAATAGAGTATCGTTTCTGCTGCATAATGGTATGCGCTTAGTCCCAGCGTATCGTACTAAGCCTCCATTGAAAATAAAATTACTATAAGTGATTGCGCGTTAAGCTTGCATAATGGGTTGAATTACTCTTTGTTCCATATTATTTTGAATGTACCGTGGTGGGTCTCCCTGCCATCCTTTGTTTCTCAAGAGCTCCTCAAGTATATGAATAAACTCTCTTCTTGTAGGTTCCTTTAGTTTGTCTCCCTTAGATATGGTTGGACCTCCCAAGTGTTTTTTTTTTTTAATCTTTCTATTTGGATGGATATATTTTAGGGTGAGTTTTAGGTGTAACAAGGATCAGATGCCAACATAGTTGAGATGTCTATTTAATTTAAATTTGAAAGACTAAAAGAAACCTAACCCCAGATTGAAAGACTAAATAAGTAAATAAAGCATTTTATCACGTTTCATTTGCTTGAGTTGCTATGATTTAATTGTTGTGCATTGTTGTGATGCTCCTTGTTCATTTTATGTTTTTTTAAAGTGTCATTGACACATTTTCAATTAACGATATTTGAAGGGGGGAAAAAAGTCTAAACAAGTTAATAAAATATTTCTTAAATGCAGGTCATATTAAAAGTAGGTTCTGACCCATATCAACTTATAATATATTCTGGATTTTGCGAAGATTGGTACCAAACTACTATCCACGTCCTGATAGAATTGATTGCAAAACAAAAATCTGTATCATTTTTGTTAATTCAATAGTTATTTTTAATAACTTATTTTCACTAATAAATGTTTTGAATCTAAGATTAACGAGTCACCTACATTTTGTAGTTTTGTACTTATACCTAATTAAATTTCAGGTAACTATGAATCGTTGGGGCCACTGGCGCCTCCAGTGAATAACTGTATTGTTGAACTTGTAGCTAAAATTTGTCGAAGAAAAAAACTTGTAGCTAAAATTAGTTCAGTGGTCGAATAATGCATTCAAGATTTTACCCACCAGCAATAAATTTTTACCTCATATTGAAAGAGAAGAACTTTAGCCACGAGCGGATATATAAGTGAACAAAGATATATAGAGCCAGAAGAATACATATATATTTACTTACTTGAGCTGGGAACAAGAAACTTAAAGGCAGCACAATGTGGACAAGCAAAATCATTATTCAATTATGATAAATGATTTACCTGCATTTGCAGTTGGCGCAATGGGAAGTGCGGTTGAACTACTCTATAAAATTGTTACCAAAAACTACACCACTTGGCCCAGCCATGTTTTCCTAATTATGACAACCTTTTTCACCTTGTATACTTGTAATCAAAATTCTATGGCAGCCTAGGAACTACATAGTTTTTCATCACTCTAGTCTCTAGCACTTGTACTTTTTTTATTAAAATATATGTTATTGGTCGTTTTTAGATTTTTATTTTATTTTTTAATTGGTGACACATTAAAAAAATCTAAAAAGGGAAAAAAGACGAGAGATAGATTCTTCCTTTAACCTTGAATCGAAAAACAAATATAAAAAATGTGTTTATACAAGTGAGAGGTCTACATCAGAGGTATACCATTGTACAATATGCTTGTGTATGTCTTCCTCTTTAATGCAAAAGATAGTGACCGATGAGGATAGCTTTGTCACATTTTGAATTACTAAACCCAAAATCCATTCTATGGTAAGGCAGGAAAGAAGAAAAGGAGCCCAATGGGGTCTCCCTCTCAAAGCAGGTAAAGCAAAGAAAAAATCAAACTAGAAGACAGTAAAAAAGAGAGAGAGAAGAAAAATTCATTGCTGCCGCCTTTGACTGCCTCGATAATTTTACCACCGTTTTTACAAGGTGGGTGATTTAAGAAGACAAAAAGCAAAAGCAAGAAGCAGATCTTCTTGCACTTCTTTTTGGTTTTTTGTGACCTTTTTAATTTGTAGGTGTAAACATCAATTGTTTTCGGGGAAGATAATCTAAATTTTATTGTGTGACTAAATGCGTGTTTGATTTATTCAAACAACCGTTGAATAAAAAATTATGAATTCGTAACTATCACAAAATATGTATAGAAATGTATACTCGTTTAATTTAACGTTGAACCAAATACATACTAACACACTTTATGTTGATATAATTATGTATTTTTCTCACAAACATGAACTCGAAACAGATAGAGCACGTTCTAATATGTTAATTAAGAATGAAGATTGTTAGTATTAGTACAAAACTATTATGTATTATCATATTATGCAATGTTAATCTAATAAGAGAAATGACACTAATACATTTTCTATCACACTTTTTCATACACAAGTCTTACTGTTTGAAAACTTTTTTATAATCATATTTGACGTGGCTTTTCACATTTTGGTCGAAGCTATTAATTTTTGCTTCTACAATTTTTTTCCTCTTGGACTTGATTAATTGCATCATCGAATTATATCTAAATACACTTTTATTATTAGCTTAAATTCATTAATAATCGCAAAATTATATGAAACTTATTTCTTATTAATTTAATCAATTCAACCTATAATTTCAGTAGTTTTTAAATAAAAAAGAGTGTAGTTTAAAAAAAAAGTGTACTGAAAGAAGTATGACAGAGAGCTAGAACTCCTTATCCAATACCCCCAAGAGGTAGGGGTGGAATTGAGCGGAAATTGATTAAGCTTTTGGTTTAGGACTAAACTTTGATTATGTTGCAGTATTTTTGGTGTTTTTTTGAATTTAAATTGTAGTTATATTCAGATAATCAGGGCATTCAAGGTTGATTTGAGTTACGGATGTGAAGTTTTGATTTTCATTAGAAAATGATACTAAAACATATGTTTAATTTTTATCTTTTGCTGAATTACAATTTTAAAACACCAACTTCTGTTAGTCCGTTATGATGAATACCTGCATGAGAGTACAGCAATGAATACTATGGTCCCATGTTCCAACCAGTCAATTAATGTTTTACAATAATTTGATAAATTGTGACCAATTAATCCTTTTCGTCATCAAGATATCTATCTTACATTAACACAGTAAAACTCCCATTTTGCCCTTTCTTTCTTCTTCTTTGTTGAATAATGAGAGTATCCTTTAAAATCAAATTCTGCCACAAATACAAGATAAGGTTTGTTGCAATACCGTGAGGTTGATTCAAATCTCTGCGTTCAATTAACTAAGAGTGTTCTCCTTGATACCACTTGATGACAGTACGAATATTTCTATTCCTTTCTGTTCTGAAAAAAAGTATCATAGTTTCTTTTAAGATGTGCTTAGTGCTGCTCTTTTTTATATCGTTATCATAGTCATTTCCCATATACATATTTCCATGTAGAATTCTCTTTTAAGATCCTATAATAGTTGGAACTCTCTTCAAACATTTAGTTACGCATTACAGGTTATACTCCTGAAAATTCATAAAATCACTCATTTCTTCTTTTTTGCCTAAATATTTGTCATATATGTTATATATCTCACATTATGAGTTCAAAACATATTAAATGATATATATATATATATATGGGGTCATAAATTCAAAATATCAACATATTTTTTAACAAATAAATTAGTCAAATTAAGTTCAGTAGCATATCCAGTTTTCACATTTGAACAAGGACCCACATATGATATTAGAAATCATGCATGCATACTTTTTTTAAGAACATGCATATATAACTAAGTGAAGACACTTAAATATAAAATAAAATAAAAATGACACAGAGAGAGGTTAAACAAAAAAAAAACAAGAATATTAGAAAACACATATAGATATAGGCATGAGGCGAAGAAAAATGACAACTTACAAGTTAAAAGAAGATTATGAATAAGTGTCAAAACATTTTTAAACAAATGTCACTTAAAGTATAAAGACAAAAAACTCGTAAAAACTTGTGGAAAGATGAAAGAGATAACAAGTTACTTCACTGTAAACATGAACATTTAAGTGAGTTTCCTTCACCAAGCAGCAAAACTAAACATGCGCTAATTACTCCATTAACACATGTTTTCCTCACTTCTGGACAAAAGACTACACGCAAATTCTCTCCTACTCCTAGATACATACACACACAACATATATATATATATATATATATATATATATATATATATACACACACACACACATGACTTTTAACACTTGATAAATATTTTCTACTTAAAATACGTTAATCTTAATTTTAACCCATGCCATTCTGATGGTTGATGCTAAACACTTTAAGGAGTTTTTCATTTAAATGTCACAGCCAAAAATAATAGAAATTAAAAAAAAAAACTAAAATCACATCAAAATAATGGGATACAAAAAAATTTCAAACTATGTCTCTCTTCCTAAGAATGATGCATCAATGAATTGCGCATCCAAATATCATCCTTTTTCATCATATCCTTATTGAATCCAAAAACGTTGATTCAAGGTTAGATACCACTGAAGAATATGCTGTATCTTGTAGGTTGTCAATAATCAAAGATGGAAGACAAATAGATGAAGACTTTGGGCATCCCAAATTGTGGGACCACTTCTTTTTTGCTTTAGATATATGCAATTACCATATGTGGCCCAAATCTCTCTAGTCTTTGCTACCCAATTCTTCCCTTTATAAGTTAATTTGGACTATTCAAATGCCCACCTTTTTCTTCCTTGCTGCCTCAAATCATTCCAAAGAGCCACATTAACGACGCATAAACGCAACCATACTCTTGAATTCCCGCAAAAAGGAAAAGTAGATCACATCATCATCACCTACTCTATTCTGTGAATGTAAGAATAGAGTCATGTTAGTGACTCCATCCATTCATTAAATAGATATATTATATTCTTCACACATTAATTTATTTTGAATTTTTTAATGACTAAAATAGATCTTTTTATACAAGTTTATAATTTATGCAACATTTTAACAAAAAGAGAAGATTATGTTTGCTGATAAGATAACTTGATTTGATCACTATGGAAGTCCACCCATTACTCATGTCTTAGAAAAATTCACAAGGCCGAAAAGGGGTTCCAATTGGCCTCCCCATTTTGTGCTTTGATCCTACTTGCTTCAACCAATTAGCTTTTTTGGCATTTATTTCATTCTCCACGATTTTTTTCGCTCGGGTTTGATTGGACCCATTTTATTTGTACTTATCCCACCAGACCAGACTATAACAGTTCTTGCATCAGTTTCTGAAATTCTGAATTTTAGAAATTGAAACTAAATGGCGGTTAAACTAGTTAAACCTTTGACAAGTATTAATTTTGTCATATTATTGATGTTTCTTCGGCTTAAGGTGTAAAAAAATCCCCAATATTCTCTAGCTATGTTGTCACAGGCAGTGCTTAGTGGAGGCTTATGGAGTTGTTTTAAGAATTTCTTTTGGACGGTGGGATTGTAAGATGGAAATGGAATCCCTTTCTTTCCTTTTCATTTATTTTTATAATAAAAATAACAATGATACTATGCTCCAAATAGCAGTATTGCGCCGTCAGCTAAATATATTTGGTCATTCATATTTAAAATAGTTTTGATAATCAGGTACTTGAGTCCCAACAATCATGAATGAGGATTAGACAAAACCCAAAAAAAAATGTTGAAGGGTTGGACAGGTTGACCTGGTCAATGGAGGGAGTTCAAACTTGTGAGCCAAGGCCAAAAAAGTTCATTTTGTTTTCACATAGTTCATTATTTTGAGATGCGTAGACTGTTGAACGCTCGAGGATTCAAAAGCAGCTGCTTGGGCTGCGCCAGAGGCCGTAAAGAAAAACACACGCTAAATTAAAGTGCATTTCAATAACACACAAGAATTAATTTTATTCCACAAAATTATAATGACATCATAAAAAGTATAAATAATTATTTGTTATTTTATTTTTACCATAAAAGTTTAATTGATTATTTTCATCATCAATCTAATCCAAACACATACTTATTCTATTTTTTCCCAATGCATAAATTACTCAAACTAATCATACGCAAAAAAAATAATTAACTGCCATCCTCATTCAGAGTTGGGATCCAATTACAAGATATGAAACTAAACTTGCATCCCGTATTAGAATTTAGAAGAGTGAGATTTTAATATTGCGTTTATAAGCTTTTGGACCCTCCAACTACAACTGTTAGCTTTTGTGGTATTGTTCTCTCAAGCTTTTTTTTTTATCTATCTATGTAGACAATTCTTTAAACGGAAATTAGAATTTTGATTTGTCACGTTACAAGAGACTTGTTTTTGTTTTTTTTTGTTAAACTCAACCCTCACTTTGCAATCCTATACAAGTTTTTATCTATAAAAAAATACTAACGCCGTACAAATATACTGCAGCGCATACAGCAACTCCACAAAGTTGGTGGTAGGTTCTAAGGGTTAAGTCCCAAGACCACAAATTTGGGTCAGTTGCCCTTATTTCCAAAGACAGTGAGACTAGGTTAATAGCTAAGTGCTAAAAGGCCGCGTAGTTTATTGGCTTTGGCACACATAACCCCCCACAGTCCGTGGCATGCACCATACCTATCTATATTCCATTCCATCACCAATCTATGGAAGCAAAAATATAAAACATTACATTGCTCCATAAATTAGCCATAAGATGGGAAATATGAGAAAGACAAAAATCAATTTTTGGAGGGATTCATTCACATACCCAAAATGGGACACTGCAATTTAATTTTTGTTTTTTGTTTTAGAGCTGTATAATAAGTTGGGGGTCGTGAGCAAACATACAACACAAGCATACTTGTGTTACAATAGACGAAACAAAATAAATATACACACATAGATCATAGATAGATATGTAGTCCAAATAAATACATATATTCCCAAATCATAACCACCCTTTTTATCTTTTTCCTCGTTCAACTGCTTTTGCTTTGGTTGGAAGACCAAAACGGGAAGAAAGATTACAGCTATAGATACTGCTAGATCTCACTCACTTTGCTGACCAGGGGCAGGCTTTGTTCATCTGACCGAAACGTTTTATGTTCAGAAACGTTAAAGCTAAACGACCTGCCCGTTGCCCCCTTCATGTTTGCCTTGTCTTCAACTGAGGTTACCATTTTATTTTTTTAAAATAAATAAAGGAAACAATTACTATTTTTTGTTAATTGCATAACATAAAGAGCTCTTCTTTCTACAGTCTACACACTCACTGCGCTTTATTCTGTTCAAATTCGATACTTTGCTGTTGTTGCAGAGAACGAGGCACTATGTTTCCAAGAGAGAGAAACACAGCTTGAAGCTCTCTCTTTCTCTCTCTTTGTTTACCTGTCGCATTGTCTTGTTCCACTTCAGAATCTCATCTCACTTCCACGCATTAAAGACTTAAAGGCGTTGCCTCTCTTTCTAGTTGGTTCCTTGCATATTTACGGGGACTTTGTTTCTTTGTTCTTACATTTTTAAGAGCAGAACACATTCACCTATTTTGCTGCTTTGATTCTTTGTTGCTCTCAGCTTGAAAAGCTGAGCACCCGGATAAGAGCTTGTTCTTGTTTCTATACTCTCAAACAAAGAGACAGGCTGAAAATCGGAGAAAGGGGTTTCACAAGAAGAGAATTTTGTTCCTTCAATTGTTGACAATTTTGGGTAGCTCTTGGAGTACAACATAGCATACTTGAGGAGCTTTATGAGGTAGAAGATTAACAATGACAGATGGGAATTCCAAGAAAAGCAAGGTTTTTCTTTTTCACACTCTTGACTCAACTCTGCTGCTGCTGAAAGATGATTTTTCTTTCTTTCTTTTATTTTTTGTTGTTCTCCTGGAAAATGAAATTCAACATTTTGCATCTTCCAATTTTTGGCAATTTCTTGACTGGTTTGTGTGTTTTGTCCTTGTGAAGCTGTCATGGTCGAAGAGAATGGTCAGAAAGTTCTTCAATATCAAAAGCAAAGCTGAGGACTCCTACCAATCAAATGGTGTTGCTTATGGAGGTGGGTGTCTTTGTTTTGTTCTCTTCAAAAATTTCAGTTCACTAAGAGTGGTTTTTTCCCACAAGAATTGGGCACCAATATGCTCTTGCTTCAATCCAATGAGATGCAAAAGCATTGTGGCGAAAAAATTGAGGGAAGTAAAAAAAAAAAAAAAACTAAAAATAGAAAAACAAAATTGAAGCCTAGCGCGTCATTAGTTAAGTTCTGGCCGATTTTGTTTTTATATATCAACAACCATATTTTGCAAATCATTGATTGAATTTTTATATTCTCCGATTCTGTTTCTTACGCAGCCAAAAAAAAAAGTGCAAGCTCATTTGAAACACTTGTTAGTTAATTCTGTTTTTGGCTGCTTTCACCAATACACGCAAGACACTCCCATTTTTCTTCCCCAAAGTTTTCTTGTGAATTATAATTTGATGCTCTGAACCCGTTTCCTTCTCTAGGAGATGACGTAGAATATAGAAGCAGGAACAGCAGCTTCTCTGAGAGAGAGATCAAAAAGAGCAAAACAGGTACACAATTACCCAGAATCGTTACCTGTCTCATTTTTTATTTTTTTTGCCTTTTAGCCTAACATTTAGACAAAATGTTTACAACCCCTCATTTTCATGTGCAGAGAAGTTTAGCAGGAACACAGAGCAGGTCAGGCGAGGAAGAGTGAGTCTCGACCATCCTCGAATTATTGATGTCCATAACTACAGGTATGCTACTTCTGTGACTTTACTTTTTCACCAGGAAAGAGAATATTGCTTTGATGTGTTCAATTTCTCATGAGTGCTTCTCTTACTTTATGAGCAGCATTTTTGTTGCTACGTGGAATGTGGCTGGAAGATCCCCACCGAGTAATTTGAGTATAGATGATTGGCTTCATGCCTCACCACCGGCAGATATTTATGTTCTTGGGTAGGATTTGGTACTTCTTAACATCTTTTCTTTTCCAAGCAAACTTAGTACTAGTAGTGGTTACTAATGACAACTTTGTGTTACAGATTTCAAGAGATAGTTCCCTTGAATGCTGGTAATATCTTAGGCGCAGAAGACAATGGACCTGCCAAGAAATGGCTAGCTCTCATTGGAAAGACCTTAAACAACCTTCCGGGTACTAGTGGAGGTGGTGGGTATTATACACCATCTCCAATCCCTCAGCCAGTGGTAGAAATAAATGCAGACTTTGAGGGATCAGCTAGGCAAAAGAATTCATCATTCTTCCATCGCCGATCTTTCCAGACTACCTCTAGTGGCTGGGGAATGGACAATGATACTTCAACTATGCAGCCACGACTAGATCGAAGATTCAGTGTCTGTGATCGTGTGATTTTTGGTCACAGGAAAAGTGACTTTGATCCCAGCTTTAGATGGGGTTATAGGCCTAGTGACTATTCCAGGGCAAGTGACTACTCCAGACCCAGTGACTATTCAAGATGGGGTTCATCTGATGATGACAATGGCCTTGGAGATTCACCAAGCACAGTCTCACCATTGTCTTATGGTGGACCTGCCTCTGCTGAAGATGGATATGGTATGCCAGGGCGTTCCAGGTACTGCCTTGTTGCAAGTAAGCAAATGGTAGGTATATTTCTTACCATATGGGTGAGAAGTGAATTGAAAGATCATGTACGAAACATGAAAGTATCCTGTGTTGGCAGAGGATTGATGGGTTATCTTGGAAATAAGGTAAATTTAAAGTCACTCATCATTGCCCTTTTGCTTTGATATATTCATGTCAAAATTGCTGATTACTTGAAATTGATTTAGATAAGAGTTACCCTGCTTGTATTTTCAGGGATCCATCTCAATTAGCATGTCTCTACATGAAACAAGCTTTTGCTTCATATGTAGCCACCTAACCTCTGGACAAAAAGAGGGTGATGAACTAAGAAGAAATTCTGATGTGATGGAGATTCTTAAAAAGACAAGGTTTCCACGTGTACATGGTGCTGACAACGAGAAGTCTCCAGAGACAATCCTCGAGCATGAGTAAGAATTTACTTGCATACCGCTTAGTATGACTAATATTTTTAACATGTTCATGTAATTTGAGGCCCTCCTTGCATTTGCCTGTTTTGCATTACATGTTCTAATTTTGGATTTTGGATTCATTTATTTAGTCGAATTATATGGCTTGGAGACTTGAATTATCGGATTGCCCTCTCTTACCGTTCTGCTAAGGCACTTGTTGAGATGCAAAACTGGAGAGCATTGTTGGAGAATGACCAGGTATGCCTATATAACTCTTTTCGTTTAATTTCTAATTTTCTATCTTTTACCTTCAATTGGATTGCTGTCAAACAGAAACAATCAATGTTAATATCTATCTATATTGGCATTCTTGGCAGTTGAGAATAGAGCAGAAGAGAGGTCGTGCATTTGTGGGATGGAATGAAGGGAAGATTTATTTCCCTCCAACATACAAGTATTCAACTAATTCAGATAGGTATGCAGGAGATGATATGCACCCAAAGGAGAAAAGGCGAACACCTGCTTGGTAAGATCATCTTCTGTCACCCAACCAAAGCAATAGGAATTTAGCAGAAACACCCCAACCCCATAAATGCTAAAAAAACAAAAAGGAGGCAATTATGATCTGATTTTTCTGAATTGTTTCAACTTATGCCAATGTGAATATTTTTCTTTGTATAGGTGTGACAGGATTTTGTGGTACGGAGAAGGTCTCCATCAATTATCTTACGTCCGTGGAGAATCAAGGTTTTCAGACCACAGGCCGGTTTATGGCATATTTTGGGCTGAGGTTGAGTCAAGTCATGGAAGACTGAAGAAGAGTATGAGCTGTTCTCGGAACAGAATTGAGGTGGAGGAACTCTTGCCATATTCCCATGGATATACTGAACTAAGTTTTTTCTAATGGAAGGAGAGGACTAGCTATGGGATTTCAGGTACATTCTCTATCCCTTGTGCATATACTCACAATTCCAAAAATACAAGATTCTTGCTTGTATGGCAAACTTAGGTACCTGAAATGGTTTTTTTTTCCTTCAAGTTCATGCGCATGGGTATAAACACAAATGGAAAGCAATGCCCCCCCTCCCCCTCTCCTTATAGGACTCATGGAGCCTTTTTCTTATTTTATTATTGGCTAGACCACAAGTACAAGATTCAGAAGCTTTAACTGAGTTATATTATATATGAGCATAATAGACTGGATGCTGATATGTTCTATGCCACTAGTTGTACCCTTCTTTTCTAGATACACAAACTGATTTTATCAATCCGTTAGCCAAAATAATCAGAATATGTTCAGTGCAATGACTGCGTAGTCTGATTAGTGTATTTCTCAAACTTTCTGCTTTAATGTCCTTTTTTTCACCCTCTTATTGTCATCACAATTATTTCCCCCCCTCTGAATACGAAATCTTATATGCATGCACCTATAACTGTTCAGCACCTGGTCAACAAGCGGGAGTCACCTCGCTTAGAAGAATTTTATCCATGGAGACTGATAGAGACAACCCATTTCCCACATACCGAAAAAGGTTAGTTTAGTTTTTATTTTTCTCTTTCATGCTTTTATTGGTTCTGCTTTTGGTCTCAACCTCTTTTGTCTAATTTTAACTTTACTTTTTTCATTGTGAGGTGCTAACATGTAATTTTGCTATACAGCCATGCCTAACACATGATCAGTACACACAGTCCCTCATCATCATCTCGTTAGCAACTGTGCAAGTGTGCATTATTTGATAGCCAATTAACAAACACTCAACTTTACAATGTCTCAAAACTCCGTACTTCATTGGCAGTCTTGCACAATCATTAGGTACTACATTATTCTTTTCTTATTAATGTTGGCTTCTGTTTCTATAAATTACTAGTGATACGCACGCCGCACGCATACTCATGATCAATCCCCCCCGCTTTTTTTGTGCAGGAGGAGGCGGAAGGAGACCATTTTTTTATTTAATTAATCATTCTTTAATTGTTTTTGGAGAATATTCATGATGACTGAATGAAGCTGAAAAGATCGTCAAAATAATTATTAGGGTACTAACTTTTTTTGTTTTTAAGTGCAGAGAAAATGAGAATTTTGATGTATACTCCACTTATTGATTGCTACAGTGATGAAAAAGAAATTGTACAAAAAACAAAATCTTGTTAATTAATGATAGAATTCCAGAGCCTCCACTCCTTAGTTTCTGACTCTGTTCACATGATTGATGATTTTATTGATAAAGGTGTCTTTGATATCAAATAATTCTCCTTTCCTGCTGCGTGCTCTTCTTTTTATTGTTGAGCTCATTAACAAACTAGAAAGGCTTAAACCTGGTTCACAGATTTCGAAGGTATATGGAGATTCCTATTGAGTAATGATACACGCCTTACAACTTACTACAATGATAATAACGATTTTTACAATAGTACTCTCAATAAAAAAAATTCTTTTTTATCTCTCTATTTCTTATTTATTTTATGCAACATCCCCCTTATCTCTCTCATAAATTAAATTTTGCTATCCAAAAGTAATGTATGAAAGACATTATCCAATCTTCTGAAATGCTATTTACATGACTGTGTATTCATACTTTTTTTGGGTGAATGGTCTCAGATTCGTACAAGTGAAACATGGTGTTAGGTAAACGGTTCAACCTTTTATCAGTGTGGCCGTCATTGAACGACACTTCATGTTACTAAAACGTAAACGAGGGTATGCTTTGGAATAGTAGCTACTTCACGTGGCTAAACATAAATGAGGATATATGCCTATAAAAGTTGGGAGTAGTAGCCTACTATTGCAACATGATGTAGCAAAGGACGAGGACTAACTAATAGTCCATAAGTCCGAAATAATTGAATGTCAAAAACTCAAACAACATTTTCTCAACTCTTCATCACCAATGAAAGTAAATAAATAGCTTATCTTCTTTTGGTGTATAACAAGGTTTGAACATAAACTCTCATAGCGGATTTCATAAATAGCCTATCTAGCCATATAATTAATTTGAAGGAATTGTTAGAGTGGTAGTGGTAAGAAACAAGAACATTGATTAAAGTTTTAAAAAAAGAAAAGAAAAGTAAAGAAAATATTAGCATTAAATTTAATGAGATTTTGGTAGCCGAAAAAGGAGAGAAAGAAAGGTCTAATGATGGGTTTTAATTATACTGTTTTTCTACTTTTCCTCCAAATTGTTGTTGAAGAAGCAATCAAAATAATGACCGGAGCTTGCATGTGTTATGAGAGTGTTCCTTAATGTGACCCTGATTTTGTGGTTGCGAGTGGGGAACTACTTCAAAGAAAGTGATATCCTTAGAGTTTTGATAGAGACGTGGCATGGAGCATATGAACTGGAAAAGGGTCCATTAATTTGTCATATGACTTTTCCTAGTGCTGCTTGCTGCTGTAGTTCCTCAGCCACCCAGCGCCATTTTGTTAGACTTGTCTGCTTTGTATTTCTGATCCAGTCCTTTATGCTTACTCTCTTTTCATCTGTTTTATGATTCATCTAAGTTCAGGACCACACAGCTTTTCCGAAATTCTAACAATTTTCCAAGACTTGGTAAAAATCTGACCGTGGACAAAATGTCACAAAGAATTGAGTTGAAGCCTAATCAGGGCCAGCATGTGTTCCCTTTGTATACTTTTTGTCATTGTCATTAGAAGCAACGAAAATAAATAAATAATTAAAGAAGCATTTAGCTGGAAATAAAAAGCTAGCTGCTGAATCCGTTTGTAATATATATGCGTATCTACTGATTGATCAGCTAATCAACTGGCCACAACATTGGTTTGTCACAAGATTAAAAAAAGGGTTCGTCTTCAATCAACTGTATTTTTGTTTTATTTTGCATATATTTAAAGTGTGCTACCGAGACCAAAGGTGGGGGGAGGGGTTAGATTGCTAGAAAATATGAAAAAGTTAATTTACATTTTTTAATGGTTAAGTCAAGCTTGATTTTGTTAAACTATTCATTCTCTATTAAGACCTTGCGCTCCTCCCAATATATTTGATTTTTTTTTAAAATCATCAACTATATATAAAAATAAAATTGTATTTGGAATCATCATGGCCAAGGTGTAACAAACTTCTAACTAATAACTATGATATGAAATAGTCATCAATTATTTCGATAGCCCGACAGCGGTTTTTTTTTATAAGGATATATACCTGATATACCCCTGCATGAATATCAATTCCTTTTTTAATAGGAAAAAATACATTCAGATGTTAGGACCTATGTTTTCATAACGCAAAATAATACCCCATCGGCTGTATTCAGAGTATTGTCAACCCCTATCTGATTAAAATTACTAATCAAACAACTAAGGCATGTAATATAGTAAGTATTTGAGTGAAGCTGAATTGAATTATTGGAGATCAAAATTGTGAGTGGTGTTCTCCCGTGCTGCTCCATAAATGCTCTAGTGTTAATGCCTAAAACCGTGCCACTTTCACTGGACTCGTAATACTCCACAATGCAAAAGCACCAATGGCCCGATGCCCCTTTCTTTTTTGTTTATCATCGATGAGATGAATTTTATTGGAGAGGTCAAGGACAATTACTACCCGTACCTACGAGAAAGAGAAATAAACCGAGGGTGATACACACACCCAACTTAACATTTCTGTACTCTACAAAGACAGTGCTGGGACAGGATTGTTACAGAGTGGGCTGTGTTGTTATACAGAGTGGGCTGGCCTGCGAAGCCCATCTATCTATGAAATGTAATAAAGATGTGAGGGAGTTGCTATTGGCCCCAACCTAAACACTTTCCCTACTAATATTTTCAAATTCAAAATTTACCTCACTCAAAAGGCACAACAAAATTACAATTCTGCTACATTAGGGGGGTGCGTGCGAAAACTGCACAACGGAATTGTAATTCTGTCATATAATTGCATAATGAAATTTTGATTATGTTGTACAATAGTTTTTGCACCCTCTAAAGCAGCAAAATCTTGATTTCATTGTGCCTTTTAGGTGAGGGAAAAAATACATAATGAAATCATAATTATGTTGTGCAAGGGGGCTAAATATGACATATACAATAGAAGTTGATTTCATTGCACAATGTACCACGAAATCATACTTCCATTGTTTGTCTTTTTACAAAAAAAAAAAATTACATAATGGAATCGTGATTCCATTTTACAATTTATTTTTGTAAAAAAATTGCACAATGGAATATGATTTTGTTGTACACTGTGCAATGGAATCATACTCATGTTGTATCTTTTTTTTTGTTTTTCTAATGGGTATACAAATAGGTTTCACAAAAATAAAAAAAAACTTATGTATTAAAAAAAATTCATAGAAATGTCTATTACATACTACATATTGAGATACACGTCCATAAAATTAATTGGATACACATTGAACATTTAAAATTATATCAATCCTTAGAAAGGTCTACTACATATTGAGATTCTCTACCTGATTGAAATTGTATTGAGTTGAAAGCTTAAATGAGTTTCATGTAAGGCATTTGCCATGAATGGGCTTCGAATGTGCAATATATTCTCCATTGTTGTACAATAGCAGGCAAATGACAATTATCCCTTAAAAAAGCTACATTATGATACAAAAGTTGAAGTTAGCGAATAAACCAATATTAGCTTACAAAAGTAAATGGTATCTGTAGTGGATAATGTATACATGCACAAAGTGATTCTCATTGACAAATTCAATTGCAATAATGTGGGACACAGTTGGCGCAAGACTCTTTAGTGAAAAGGAGGTCCAATTTTGTAACCTAGATAAGTGGACAAATACAACATTATAGTGACTAGCAATTCCATAATCTATGTTGGGAATGATCATCCATTTCGCTTTGAGAGACCAAGACTCCTCACTCAATTTAACAAATCATTGCACTCTTTAAAAATGCAAAACAATTGATACAATTATCCAATAACAAAACACAAGGCTTCCATACCTCATTAGTCATGAAATAACTTGAAAAGTCGGGATAGTTAGGTTGCGAATGCATATCGGTGTCATCACCATCCACATTTTTGTCATTATCAATCACTATACCAATATCATTAGGCTCGACTCCATATAAAATGGAGGATTGGTAAAAGAAACATTGACTTCCATCATCCATATTTTCTCATCTAGGTGGCATTGGAACCTCATCAGATATATATGTATTCCAATACATTGACCTACACAATCAACACAAAAAAATTGGTTATTTCCAAAAAAAATTGGTTGATGCGTAATTTGTAGCCTAATAGAATCACATTTTCATTATGTTAAAATTTGTATAGTACAATTTCATTGTGTAATAAGTTTTTTATTCAATGAAATCATAATTTCGTTGTGTTAAGATTTGTGGTGATTCCATTGAGTAACATAAATTATTACACAATAAAATCGTGATTTTATTGTATTGTCAATCACGATTCCATTGTGTTATACAAAAAAATAAAACCATGATTCAATTATGTTTATAAAAATAAAAAAAATACCTTCACCAATGTGAGTGCATAGAATAAGAGAATGAATGAATGAAGAAAAGGAGAAGAAAAAAGATAAAAGAAATGAAGAAAGGAAAGGAGGAAAGAGTGATGGGTTACGGAAAAGTGGGGTGAAATATTTAAAGGACATTTATTTTGGTACTTGTTATTGGTTGATAGGGATCAAAAGGAATTTTGTAAGGATCAATAATAACATCCAATATGCGGTGTCCTAGTGTCGAATACTTCATATGCATGATGATTAATTCTATTCATAATTAGATTTATGACAATGTGTGAGGTAGGCTTGATTTTATGGATTTGGATTTAAAATTGTTTTTTTTTCTCTCTGTAAGAATTCAAGTCCAATATTGATATACCTTAATAATAACACAAGTCTTATCTTATTAGGTGAAGTTGACTACATGATCATGTGGTGTCATTTTCCATGTTTAAATTTTGATGTAACTCAGGGTGCTAATTTGAAATTTTTGAGAATTGTAAGGGTGAAATTAAAACAAAAGTTACAATAGGAAAATGTTGTGGTGAAAACTAGAAGGGAAAATATTTTTTAATGTAGTGGGAGTATGTACTCCTTTTATTGAAATTATGACATTTATATTTTTTTCTTCTTATTTTGCATTTTTAAATAAAAACAAGAAAAAAATATGAAATTAAGTATAATAACTATGATGAGAGTAAGTAAGCAATAAGATACGTTTATCAAATAAATTGTAATCACTCGGTTTAGAATTTAGTTACATTTAAGGTTTCTCACCATTTTTGAAAAATGTATTATGCGAGATTCAAATTCATGTTTTACCACACAAATTTAGCATGTATTGCTAACTGAATTACACTTATTAAGTTAGTTTTGTACACTATTACTTCTTAGTAACTTTCTACAAAATACAAAATCAACCATTAAATTATATAATATCGTGTTATTTTTTTAAGTGTAGATATAATAATATTGTCTTGATGATAATCCATATATAATTTCAGATAAATTGAATATTTGCATAGATAGATAGATATGAAATCTTATACTCAACGTTAACTTATATTTCGAATTATAAATTGTATTAAAATTTGTAAACTTGATTTATTTAATGCGAATAATCAAACCAACAACTTATTTAATAAAATTTATTTTATAAAAATATATTAAGGATAGTAAGTTAAACATGACTTACACTATGTGTTACATCATAAAAAAATTAGTTTTTTTTATTAGCTAAAAAATTTGTTTGATTATTTAATAAATAAATTCTTTAATAACTTTTAATGTTTTTTAAATATTACTTGAAGTTACATGTTTTAAAACATTAACTTTTAACTTTTTATATTTTTTTTCATTTTTATGATTAATATTTTATCCAATTTTTTAGTTACTAATTTTATTATTTTTCTATTATTTTATAATTTTCATTATTTTAACCATTAATCTTATCAAATATTTATAATTTAATAAACTAATTATTAAACTTTTAACTTTTAACTACCAACTAATTTTTCAGTTTTTAATTAATTTTGACTATCATAGCCTAACTTACCAAGTCATTTTATATGTGCGTATGAAGTTGTATTTTCACACAAAATACATGTATATGAAGTCATTTGTCTTTGTACACGCACACACAAAAAAAAAAAATGAATATTAAGTCATTATATGATTTAAAGTGAGATATTTAACGAATACTTGTTTATCAACACTTGCCTTTAGTTATTTATAATTTCTACTGCTAAACATAACTTATTCTTTATCAACGCTAATTTTTTTACTGGTTACATTTGATTTTTTTTAATATAAATAAATTTATAATCATGTTATTATTATGAAAACAAAAAAAGGAGAAAAAAGTGATATTCATTTTTCTTGCTTTGTTTTTTTCATCATGCTTTCATTTATTGTTTTCTAAATTGTTTCAATTATTTTAAAAATTAGGGTGAAATATTTATTTATTTATTTATTTCAAAAAAATTGAACGAAGAAAAGTTGCGAGTGGCTGTATATAAGCATAGCAGCGAATGCAAGCAGATGCTATGGATTCCAAAGAGTAGGATACGATTGGCTAACTCTACAGTGCGCAGAGAAAACAAGAAAGCACTTTAGCTAAACTTCGTCGGTAAGGTAAGGAGGAGTGTGTTCCTTCATTCTTCACTCTACCAACCAAAACCCTATCCCTTCCCTTTTTTACAATGCTATTATACTCGTCTTTACTTCTTCGATCATTCAATGTTTTAAGTTCTTAACCTTCATTGCAGCCCAATTTCTGCTTCCTTTTCTCTTTCTATTCGTTTGGCCTCCTTCTTTTTACTGTTATTTCTTTCTCGTATGGTTGGATATTAGAGAAACATGAACGAAACGTAAAATTGCTTGTTCGAACACATGATTATATCTCAAGTAGTATAATAATGTAATTTAGGTTATACTGAAAGAAAATCCTGTAATTTAGAAACGAATTTTATACAAATGCACTTTAATTGTGTCTGTTTATCTCGTAGTATGAGCCTCTCTTGTTGCTAGTAAAAGGAGAAAATTCAGATCCATTTAGGTATACTTATGAGTCCATGATTGTAGTTTATTCAAGGGGAACTAAACCTTCTTGTTTTGTAGCTTCCCTTTCTCGTAATCTCATCTATATTTTTTTGGTGATATTTTGTGTAGAGCCCAAACAAAACTTGGGAGGTATTATACAATACTTTCGATGAGTACTGCCGGATGGTCAGATGAGGAATGCTCTGTCATCGGAGAAAAGGCAGAAATTGGGTTTCTAGATTTTGAGGAAGAGAAGTCTGTTTGCAGTTACATTGATAATGAAGGGGCACCGATTATTGTATCTGTCCCATTTGCATTTGTGGATGGCAAGCCTCAATCTGTATCTGTAGGAGATACTGCTGTGGATTTAATAACCATTAGGAATACTACTGATGAACCCGTGGACCTGTGGAGTGTTCATATTTTTGCCTCTAATCCTCAGGACACTTTCACTCTTTCTCTCACAGAACCTCCGTCAGCAAATTCAAATGCAGACGAAGATCAGAGCTGTTTAGAATCTTTCACTTTGGAGGACAGGGTGCTTCAGCCTGGTGAGAACTTAAAAATATGGTTGTCTTGCAAGACAAAAGAAATGGGGATGTATTCGTCAGTTGTGTATTTTGATGTTGGAGATGAAAAAATCGAAAGGGTGGTTTTCCTCTTAGTTGAAGACAAAATCTCCAAGTCTTTGGCTTCTAACAGGCCTTATTCAAGAAGAAAGAAAAAAGAAAAATTTGTTGTAGATACTTTTGTTGCAGGTTCACGTCCTGCAGGGAAGCCAACTCGAAGATACATTAATAGGCTTCCAAAATACGACATTCCCAGGGACATTAGACAGTTGCTTGAGAGCAATCGGGTCCCTCAAGTTGTAGAAGAAGGTCTTACAAAAAGGACTTATGCTTCTTTTTTCAAAACATTAATAATCATGGAAGAGATACAATTGGAGGTAATCTTATTTGTTATACTTTATAGCAGCTTGTGAGTCATCAAAAACCTCAAGACTGATCTTTTTTTTCTACTAATTCCTTGCCACTGATTTCTACTTTCAGGAAGACATGAGGACTTATGACATGGAATGCATATCTATGAGAAAGAGGGCCAATCAATTCGTGACTTTGGAGGTTCCCGGGCTAGCTGAGAGAAGACCCTCGCTGGTTCATGGGGATTTTATCTTTGTCAAGCTCACATCTGAACGTGATAATAACACCACACCCGTTTACCAGGTTTGGTCCTCATTTGGCTGCATGTCACATTTTCACTTGGTAGTTCTCACTTCAGTCATTTGGATAAATCAAATCTTTAGCTAGATGTTGTTGCACCAGAATCTGGTCATTATACTACAAGCAGATGTATACTGTATTTAATTATATATTTTTTTTCTTTTGATGTTATATTTATATAGAATCTGATCTGCCGATCTGGTAGATCATAAAACTACACGTTGTTGTGATATTGTTATCTTGACCATTGATCATAGAATGCCATCTCATTTGTGTTGATGTATTCATGTTGGCTACATTTGTTATGTGTCAATTGTCTTCCGTATTTACTGCATGGCTCTTGCATTTCATCTCTGCGATGACAAACATCATCCAGCGGCAGCTATGGTGGATTGAACACCTTTGTATGCACCTTCCCTTTGAGTGTAGGTTCTAAACCTTGAATAAAATTAAAGCCAGAGATTATTACATAATTGTAGAATAAAGAAAAGTGATTACTTGTAATAGATTTGACATGTTTATCTTTTTCTATTTGACTCCCTCCCAATCTGTTAGGATCCAATTGCAAGGTATGGGACTTGAGTCCCAATTGGAAGTATGGGATTTAAGTCCCACATTTGAAGTATGAGATTCTAATATGGGGTTTATAAAGCCCTGGGCTCTCCAACTACAATGGTTAGCTTTTGTGGTGGGTTTTCCCATGGTTTTTATCAATTGGTATTGGAGCCATCCACCATGTTTCTCAGTTCAACAGCAAATGAGCGGCATGGCTGGTGATGGCTGCATTGCAGTATTTGCTCACTTTGCCCAAGACTAGTGCACGGCTAGTACGTGTGGGCGCTGTGATTGTGGAGTATGGTGGGATTTTGGGATCCAATCGCAAGGTGTGGAACTTGAGTCCCACATTAGAAGTATGGGATTCAAATATGGGGTTTATAAGGACTTGGGTTCTCCAATTAAAACAATTAGCTTTTTTTGTATGGTTCTCCTCAGGTTCTTATCAAAATCACTTATACAAACTTAACATTACCAACAAGTAATGATTTTTGTTTTTGACTTGCATATTCCATGTGATAGATGGCTCTTAGTTAAACTTGTTAACTAGCTCTTACACTTGTTCTTTTTAGTCTTCCAAATTAACTAAAATTCATTCAGATATAACATGTACATATGCTCAGATTTAGAAACGATGAAAAATAGTTAGAAATATATCATATAAATGATATATTCATTTGTATGGTTATGTTGGCATTGCCATGCTAACCCAGGACTAGTGCACAACTAGTATGTGTGTGCGCTGGGGTTGTGGAGTGTAGTGGGATGTTAGGATCTCATTGCAAGGTACGTGTCTTGAGTCCCACATTGGAAGTAAGGGATTCAAATGTGAGCTTTATATAGCCTTGTGTTTTCCAACTGCAATGACTAGCTTTTGTGGTGTGGTTTTCCTAAGGTTCTTATTAGAATCACTTTTACTAACAAGACATTACCAACAAGTAATGATTTTTGTTTTTGATATACGGCTCTTAGTTCTACTTAACTAGCTCTTGGACTATCTTAAAACTCATCCAGATATAATATTGTATATATTCCATCTGGATTTAGAAACAACGAAAAATAGCCAGAAATATATCAAATAAATGATATATTAATTATCAAGTATATAGTGCTCAGAGTAGGAAATAAAAAAGTCATAAGTGCATAATTGATTCTTTCTATCAACACCGATATAAGCAAATAAATAAAGAAGCCATAATACACAGATTTTGTTTTCTTGTCAAACTTAAATTCAGTAATTCAATAACAGAACCACCTGATGTTGATGTGAATATAATAAATAAATAAATGAAATTGGTCTTATTTTGTTGTCAAACTCAAATTCTTTTTTACTCTGGAACTCCAGAGCTAGAAGCACATTTTTTTATTGCTTGGGATTCAAGAAAAACTTAGCAGAATATTTTTTTTGGTGTGTTTTTAAAAAGGCCAGATTTTAGTTTTTTTTCCTTATTTGGGTTATGTTGGGTCATATTTGACCTGACTGCATGGCCTACATGTCGTCTGCAGAAAATGCAGCATTTGAATTGCAATTTCTAATCCAATGAGAACAAGTTCAGCAATTCAGGTGATGATTCTGTTCATGCTCCGATTTGCTCTCTGGTTTGTGTTACTGGGTGAGTGAGTTGTATTGATTTGTACGATCCAAATTGTGAATCAAACTATTTCTATAGCCGTTTGTATGATCTTTATAGTAACCAAATCCACTACGTGTGTTTGATATTTTATTTTGTGGAAACAATAGCTTATTTTTGGTAGTTTAATGAGAGAATTTTTGAAAAAATAAGCTATTATTTCCCAAAGTTTAATCATTTGCAAACAAGCACTATGTCTGTATGAAGTGCATTCAGATATTCATTAATTTTGGGTCTCTTATATTGCTCATAATAATTATCAAATTTACTTTCCATTAGTCTACAAATGGATTTATCATTTATGGTTAGGATTCTTCCCTTTATAAAATTGTTTGTGAATTCTGCAGGGATATATCCACCGAGTTGAAGCTGATGAGATCTATTTGAAGTTTGATCCTGGATTTCACTTTTACCACAGGGATGAAAATCGCTATGATGTTCACTTCACATATAACAGGATCAATATGAGAAGGTTATATCAAGCAGCTGAGGCTGCAGAAAAGTTGGTAACTGATTTTCTTTTTCCATCTACATCCAGAAAGAGACACATTAAAACCACTTCTCTGCTTCCCATATCTGGTACTTTTAACGAGGAGCAAATTAGTTCAATCAAAATGATTCTTGGTTGCAAAGGTGCACCACCCTATATGATTCATGGGCCCCCAGGTACGGGAAAGACAAGGACAATGGTAGAAGCAATTCTCCAGCTCTACAAATATCACAAGAATGCTCGTATTCTTGTCTGTGCACCCTCAAATAGTGCAGCAGACTACATACTAGAGAAACTACTTGCTCAACAGGATGTTGAATTTCGAGAGAATGAAATATTCAGGCTCAATGCATCTGCCAGGCCATACGAGGATGTCAAACCTGAATTTGTCCGCTTCTGCTTCTTTGATGAAATGGTATTTAAGTGTCCCCCAGTCAATGCCCTCATTCATTATAGGATCATAATATCCACATATATGAGTGCCTCTCTTCTTTATGCTGAAGATGTTTCCCATGGTCACTTCTCTCACATTTTTTTGGATGAGGCTGGCCAAGCTTCTGAACCTGAAACCATGATCCCTGTATCCCACCTCTGCACAAGCGATACTGTTGTTGTTCTGGCTGGAGACCAATTGCAGTTGGGTCCAGTAATATATTCCAAGAAAGCAGATGAGTATGGGTTGGGGGTTTCATACATGGAACGGTTGTGTGAATGCGAATTATATGCCAGTGGAGATACAAATTATGTAACACGACTGATTAGGAACTATCGATGTCACCCAGTGATTTTACATCTCCCTTCAAAGCTGTTCTATTGTGGGGAACTGATTGCCTGTAGAGACTCCAAATCTTTCATGGTGATTGGGGATTTGCTACCTAATAAGGATTTCCCTATTATTTTCTATGGCATCCAAGGATGTGATGAAAGAGAAGGGAATAACCCATCATGGTTCAATCGAATTGAAGCAAGTAAGGTTATAGAAGTTGTCAGGAGACTGATAGCCGGTGGGAATATAAAGGAGGAAAACATTGGCATAATAACTCCATATAGGCAACAAGTGCTGAAAATAAAACAGACACTTGAAAATCTAGATATGCCTGAAATCAAAGTGGGCAGTGTCGAACAATTTCAAGGACAAGAGAAGGAGGTTATTATCATATCTACAGTTCGATCAACTATCAAACACAATGAGTTTGACAGAGTCCACTGTCTTGGCTTTTTGAGCAATTATAGAAGGTTTAATGTGGCTATAACCCGTGCTATATCATTGCTGGTTATAATTGGGAACCCGCATATTATCTGCAAGGTATTGCATCTCATCCAACAAGCTGTGACTATATGTTAAGTCAGTTACCTACTTGATCACCTTTTGTGCTATAAAATGAATATTTTCATATATTGATTGACTGTATCGCATGTAAGCGAAAGTGTTCTACTTTCAAGATGGTACCCTGTTAGATTACTATGATTTTTATGGTTGTACTGAGAAATTGGAATGCTTACAGATAATTGCATTACTATTTTCTACATTAATTGGTCAGTTTGTCTTTCTAGCTGGATAATTATGGTTAGAAAATATTCAAAGAAAGATGCCGATAATATGAAAACAGGTTCAAACCCTGATTGTTAGCTAGATTCTTATCCTGATAATTATGATTGTTTATGAAATCATTCTTCACTTGCCATTTGGCAGGACGACCATTGGAGCCAAATGTTGTGGCACTGTGTGGACAATTCATCTTATCAGGGTTGTTCTCTTCCTGAAAGGGTGGAACTTTATGAAGATGAGGACACTGGAGAGAACACTTGCTTTACTGAAGATAATGCATCGCCCTCAAACAATGTAGAATGGGGTCAAGATTCATCAAATAATGGAGAATGGGGTCAAGATTCATCCTTCACTAAACCTGTTACAGATGAAGCTGAATGGTCTGATGGCTGGAGAAGTAATTAATCCAGCACCTCGGACTTGGACTTGATACATTGATGTTTATATTCTTTTTTGTGTTTATTTATATTCTTTCCATGCAGTTAGATACTAGATTTTGAGGGGCACCCTGATTTTGTGCATGGTAAGCTTTTAGGTGATGCTTCGGGAACTTTGCATTCTCGATTAGTTGTTCTGCGTTTTGTTCTGGCTTTTAGCCGCCGCCTATAACCAAAAAAGGTTTCTGTGGACTTTTGTTTGGAACGAGGCCTAGTTGAGGATAAAACTTCCTACACCTCCAACAATTGCTTCCTGCACTTCCCTTGAATTACGAAAAACCCAAACTGAAATGTAACTTTACATTCCGGATTGGGCTATCTTCAAGGAGGTGCAGGAAGCAACACTCCCTAGTTGATCTTCTTTATACCGTAAAGTTTATCAGAGTCTACGACACTAGAGAAAGAAAAAGAAAATTTTAAAATGCTAATAATTGTTTGAGTAGACCCAATTTAACCCACGATATGATATCGGGATGAATTTATTAATTACGAATTGTCAGGTCTGTTTGGATAAATTATTACGTCAAAATTGACTTTTGAAATTTTAATCTAATACATCCTCCTTAAATTAATTTTAGCTTATAGTTTTTTTCTCTGTGATTATGAAAAAAATAAATCAAACATTGCCATGCCAATTGTGATTGACCAGTTTTCTTGGAGTCTAAAATCTCGAGTACTTACTTGCACAGATGCGCTGTTGAGAGGGGGCAGATCCAAATAAGATTCTGTCAAACAAAAAGATCCAACAAGAATGCAATGCAATGCAAGATGTTAAAGTATAACGCAAGATTAAGAAATAAATTATTAATGAACACAATCGAACCTGATGATGAGCAAATAAGAAAAGGGGAGGAGGTTGAGGTTGAGCAAAGGGAAGAGAGGGAATCCAGTCTGGTGGTGTTGAGGCAAGCCCATTCTGATTTGTATCCGCCGAATAACCTCACACAGAAAGTGTCACACTTAAACATTTTCTGTCAGGTTATTTGATGGGTACAAAACGTATGGCGGACATGTCGGAAATACCATTAGCTCTTCCTCCGTGCACCCCATCGCTGCAATACCAAGGAAGAGGAAGAGCAACGCTGCTGCATTCATCGTGGTCGACCCAAGAACTCTCATAATTGCGTTACCACGATGGATTACTACTATATCACTTAGACTTATATGTCTTATTCTCACTTATACGATGTTCAATGTTCTCTTCTGTACCTGATGTAGAATTTTACTTTACACTTGAACTTCAACAATTTCTCCCTCAAATATGAGTTTCTTCCACATGATAATTTTGCCTTCAAGCGAAAACTATTTTCAATCCACATGTATCTAATGATGGTTTTAGAGTTTAACTATGACTGTCCCGACTTGTATAACCATTATTGTCAACATGACCGCAACACTTGAGGAACCTGTTGCCTGATCTCATGCATGTATTCACTTGCTAGGAAGACTTTCGACACAAGGGATCCATATGTCCATGGATCCGTTGCTAAGTTCATTTACTCGTTTAAGTTGATCACCAATTCGAACAATCAATTCTGATATCAATTGTTGAACAATATGAGGGGTAAATACTAGAGAGATTTATATCAATGAGCTATAAATAATTATATAAGTGAATTTGACCGTATATTTTAATCTAAAATCTTAAGACTCAGATTTATGAGTTTTATCCTCACTTGTATGAGGTTCGGGCTTCCTATTTCAACACAATACGAGATTTCACCAAATAGTTGAACTCCATCAAATCCATTAACAAGGACCGTGCATTTACCAATATGTTCGGCTAGCAAAAATCTTGGTCAATTACCAAGAAAAAAAATCTAAATCTACACTACACTCTTTTTTATTGTACGGTTTTGAATAAAATATGCCTTTTCAGGTTAGTTCAGGATTGAATTGAGTAAACTTTGTCATTCAATTCGGTTAGTGTGTTCAGTTACTATAATAGACACGAACGCGTTTAAGTTGTGTCTTGCATTCTTCTGTTAGCTGTGAAAAAGGTTGAAAAGAAAGAATTGAAGCATGATCCATCTCGCATTAATAACATAACATTGATGCGTATGAATTTGGGCCTCTTAGTGGAGGTGCTACAATCAGCCAATCCCCAAGAAGAAAAGATATTGTTTAAGGGACTGCTAGTTTTGGACTCACTCTGATCCCTTCATACACCTCAACCCCTGGGCAGAAAATTGTGAATTAATCTGTGTCATCTTTGCTTTAATCTGGGCAGAAAATTGTGAATGTCTACATGAAAGCCATGGCATCACACTAAGGTTTAGCAAGTCATGACTGGTCAATTTTGGATCTGTGGCGGTATTTGAAGTTGTGATGATGATGCCTTGTATTATTTTAACTGATTTAAACTCCGTGAAGGTAGTATTTTTCCCTTGGCCAAGTGTTGTAGTTAGGCTCTAGTTATAGTAGAACAAATTAATTAAGTTCCAATTAATAAAGGAATGGAAGAGAAGGAACAATTGTACTGTGTGTTTCGGGCTGAAACTTTTGACAAAGAAATGGTAATGCATGATGTAATATACTGTAGTTGGATGTGGCTAAAGAGTTATTTGAGTATTCCTTCAATCAATGGCAGACCAACTCACAAATTAAACTTGTATTTTGGGTTAAGAAGTAGTTCTCGGTTAAGAGGGAAAACGACATTGTAGTAGATGGAGATCAATATGGGGAGACAGTCAGGAGTAAGGGTGACCAAAAAACTGGTTATTAAATATTTAACCATAATCATATATAAATAATCAGTTAATTAAAAATAATTATAAAAAATAATCACATATGATACGTGATTATTATAAACAAACTATAACCATTACAAAAAAAAATTGATTACTTAACTATATATATATATATATAAAGCCGGTTATAACTAGTTATATATCTAACTTTGATAATTAATTTTGGTCTTTAAAATATAATTTTAATCTTTAAAATTGAAAATTTTAATTAAACACGACACAGTTATTAGTAAATAAAATCAATTATAAATATTAAAAAATATATTTATTTTTATTTTTAAAATTGATTATATACGAATATCCGGTTATCGATATATATCCAATTATATAACCGGTTTTTCATAACCAGTCATGGTTTCTTTTTCATGGCCATGTAAATTGTGATTGACCAGTTTTCTTGGGAGTCTAAAATTTTGAGTACCTACTTGCAAAGAAACAACGTGCACGTAGCTTTTACCTTGCAAATTAATGTCATTCGGATTAGAAACAAAGGTTTCTCAAGGGGAAAAGTGTGCTATTTTGTTTGCATGAAATAAAGACCAATTGGGACGTAACAGCAATAGCATTATAGCAATACTTAGTTCCCTAAGCTAAAAAAGAAAGAATGAGGGGTAATGAAAAAGAGTAACAAGAGGAATTTTATATAAAAGGAATTAAACAAGCCAGGTCAGAAAACGAAAAAATCCAACAAGAATGCAATGCAAGACGTTAACTTATAACGCAAGATTAAGAAAGAAAGAAAGAAATATTAGTGAACAAGATCGAACCTGACCGATGATGAGCAAATGAAAGAGAGAGAGGAGTCACTTTTACAAGAAGGGAAGGCACACAAAGAGGGAGAGCAAATGAAAGACGTTAACTTATTTCTATTTTTTCTTTTTTATTTTCAATTTAAGATTTAAATTTACACTGACTAACGAATTCTAACTTAAAATAGATAGTAGATTTTTTGAAACTTTTCCATTGTGTTTAGAATGAAAAAAAATACTGAAGTACAAGAGTGCACTCTAGTGGGCTTACTTTTACCAAAGAGAGACACTCTAGAAGACTCACTTTTACAAGAAGGGAAGGCACACATTAGGGTTTTACAAGAAGGGAAGGCACGCAATAGGATAGGCACGCGAATTGGCTTTATTGTCTTTTACTTTCGCTAAGAATTAGTGGCATAAAGAGGTTTCACACTATGACATTTTGTATGATAACACATCACTCAATATTCTTATTTATCAAAAACATTCTATAAGTAGTCATTTTCAAGGCCTCGACAACCAGTTCTAACATTGCACAACTTCTTTTAGGATTACTCACATCCTTTCTGGAAAATTTCTTAGAAGGTTATTCATCTCATAATTGCCCTAAGATAAACACATTTAACTATGGCATTTTTAAGTGACAAACTATCGAAAAGTAGATGCATCTAACTGGTATAGATAGTACTAATTAATTCCTTTTAAGTCATCTTCAATTATATAGTCTCATACCTGTATAGTCTTTGGATCCCTCCATTCAGGTGTGATTCATCTAAGGTGTTACATGTCCACCAGCTTTCACTTGGTTCGTCCTCGAACCATACCGTATTGTGAGAGAGGTCTGCTTTGAAACCATTTATAATGCCTCTAATTTTTTACTTCTCGGTGACTCACACTTCACGACACTTCACACAGTGACTTTTCACCCAACATCCTTGTTGATCAAAATCATCCATCGGTCATAATCCACTATAGGTAACTCTTTTCAAGTCCCTTACAACATGTTTTAGCTGCTTCTAGGATCAATGACTATCCCTATAAACCAACATGATACTTTTTGGTGTGTTTTGTCTTTACTCACACACTTTTCGAAAAACTTTCTAGAATGTCACTTATCTCATAATTGCTCCAAGCCAAGCACAGTCAATTGTGATGTTCTTAAGTGATAGACTACCGAAAAAATAAATGCATCTTGTCGGTATAGGTAATACCAATTAATTCATTTATCATTCTAAACTGTATAATTTCATACATATACAATCTGTGAGTCTTTCTCATTATGGTATAATTTGTTTGAGATGTTACAAATTACACCTCATGGTAGCATAAGATGCAATAGATTCTCTCTTTTATGGAAGTTCGGTCTTGGGAGACAACTGGATGCCATCACCATTCACCAATCATGATTCTAACTAGGGTAAATAGTGATTTTTATCCCTGAATGTGAAGAACGTTGGCAAATTCATCCTTGAAAGATGAAAATTCAAATTTTAGTTCCTGAAAGTGAAAAAAGTGCAACAAATTCATTCATTCGTTAATTTCCATTCATTACCATTAATGAAAGAGCTTACGTAGTATATCCAGGGACGAATTTGTCAGTCCTCTACACATTTAAGGACAAAAATTGTTATTTACTCAAAATATAATTGAACCTTAATTTTTCTCCCTTTTTAATTGTTGTAAGTATAACATTACAATAAACACTTTTAAAAAAATAACAACCATAAGTTAGAACAAACATAATAATAAACATAATATTGGTTAATAAGCATAATATATCTATTGCTTTGAAATTTTTATTGTAACAACATTAAGTAGTGACAAAATCAAGTTGAGTTTCATTTTTTTTGTAAGAATTAACTTAATGACTGTTCATTTTTGTTTGAGTTTCATATTTTGGGTAAGATACTGCCACATTATATTATATTTTGGATAAATAATCATTTTTGTCCCTAAATGTATAGAACATGAACTCGTCCTTGAACGTACCACGTAGACTCTTTCATTAATGTTAATGGATGAAAGTTAATAGATGAATGAATTTGTTGCATTTTTTTTTCCCACTTTCAATGACTAAAAATTTAATTTTCATCTTTTGAAATCTTACACATTCAAAGACAAAAATGATTATTTAGCATGATCAAGGCTTGAGAGTGTGTGTATATATATGGATATTATACAACGAGGTCTTTCTCTTATTTATGCAAAAAGCATTGAGGAAGAGATTTCTCTAATTCCTGGAACAGTTTCTCCCCACAGTTTTAATTAAAAAAAAAAAAGAGTAGAGAAAGTAACCTATAAGGAAAATGTGGGGAGTGGATCGAGACAACATATAGGCATGTTTTAAGGGGGATCATGAGTGATGATGTTGTGCAGCCACATAAGGCAAAGTCTGAAATTGTGGTGCAGCTAGCCACAAAAGACAGTGCAGAATTTGGTGTAAAAATGGGTTGGATTTCATTTTAAATAATTGATTTCCAATCTAAAATTAATTTTAAATATATTTTTATATGTTTATAATTAATTTTGAGTTAGAATAACTTTAAGCAACTTTTATATTAAATTCAAAATCTTATATTAAAATTATTTTTAATTTAATTTTATAATAAAGATATTTAAACAAAAATCACATTACTTTAAGATTAATTTTAATTCAAATCATTGATTTTTAAAAATTAACTTCATTCCAAATTAATTTTACCAATATTCGTTTGCATACACGTAAAAAGTGTTGATGCGACCAATTCCAAACATCGGTTCACGGATGTGCAAAGGAAGAAAGATTAAAGTAAATAAAAAATAAAAATGAAGCTTATTTGGTCCACTGAATTAATGAAAGTTATTCAGAAAAAGATAACAAGGCTTTTTTTTTTTTTTTTTTTTACGGATATATGGAGTGGATACGTACTATAAACAGCATATATGGAGGGTTATGCTATGCCTGCAGAAGGCTCAGAAATAGCTGGGACCTTAGGGTAAGCCATAATTGAAAGCTGCTAGCTATTGGCTTAAGAAAATAATCACAAGCTAGGCAAGCTAAAATTATATGTTAATGATCAATGAATATTAGTTTTAACAATTGGAGTTATATGTTTATGATCACCAAAATAAAAATGTTTGTATCCGACTTAAACTTGTGTTTGGAATGATAACATGAGTGCACGTGGAGACAAGAAAAAGAAAATAAAAATGGGAGAAATTTTTCTAACCCACAGTATATGGTATCTGGGTGAATTACAAATAGCTAAGCATGTAAGTTGTGATTGACGGAAACAATCAATAGGGATTAGAAATGAACAAGAAATAGTCATGATAATAGAGAGAGAGAGAGCAATACATCCCTAATTAAGCTATTCAACAATCCCATGCGGGAAATGAAAAAGAGTAACATGGTAGAGAGAGAAATTAGCAAGAATTGTAAAGGTGACATGTTGTGAGGAATATTGTAGCAAGGTGGATGGATAGGAATTGAGAGGTAGTGAGGGTTGAAACATGGGAGGAGCGATGCTGAGAACCTCCTCCGGCGCCGGTGAATGTGGGTACTACTGTAGTCCCACTCCCATAAGATCCTCCTCCCTTACCGCGGGACCCACCTCCTCCTGCCCCTGACACTGTTGCCACGTATACATACATGTTAATGTTCATTATCATTCTTGTTAAACATCAATCAATATAATGACTACTCACAAGAAGCGGAAGATCCTTCAGTTTGAGTTGGTAGTGCGCTGTTGAGAGGGGGCAGAGCCGAAGATTCTGTCAAACAATGCAATGCAGTGCAAATTAAGACCTTAACTAACTAACTAACTAACAATGAAGAAAAGAAATTAACAAACCTGATGATGATGAGGAGCAAAGAAAAGGGAAGGAGGTTGAGGTTGAGCAAAGGGAAGAGAGGGAATGGAGCCTGGTGGTGTTGAGAGGGAACCCCAGAATCAGTGGCTGCCGGATCAGATAGCAGAGGCAAACCGATTCTGATTCTACGGCGGAGGAGAACTCCTCGCAGCACTTTTTCGAAGCACTTTCTGTGAGGTTGTTCGGCGGGTACGACACGTATGGCAGACACGCTGAAAACGATATCAGCTCTTCCGTGCACCCTGCCGCCGCCTCCGTCGCTGCACTGAGGAAGAATACAAGGAGGAGCAACGCCGCCGCTGCATTTTTGGTTGTGGCCGTAATACGCTTAGCATTTGGCGTGACTACTGAAAGAAACGAAGCCGACTGATCAAGAACTCTCATCATTGCGTTTGCGTTACCACGATCTATTTTTTCAATCTACATTCTACACTAACAAATCAATCACCTTTATTTTCTTTCTCACGCCACCATCTTTCCATTTTTCCAATTATAAATCAGTTTCGTTTACAGTAACAACCAACCAATTATAAATCAGTTTTCGCCTGATTATTATTAAAACTAATAATCTTATCACAGTCATCGGATAATAATATAAAAAATTTATATCATATGAGTGCATAGTATTTTCTCTCTTCTACTATATCATAAAATTATTCAACTTTATAATAAATTTTAAAAATCATATATAAATTATTTTAGTTGCTATAATTATAATATTAATAGTATAATTACAAATCATTCTTAATGTGACTTTTAAATAATTATTGTAAAAATTAACAAATTTAAAATACATAATCTTTTTTTTATCATATTATAATATTAATTTACTATTGAATTTGCTTATATATATGATTCTCACATTGAATTTGATTTTCTTAAATAATATTTTGGATTTGAACTTTATAAATAAAAAAATATGATTAAAAAAAACTTTACTAAAAATAATCAATTAAATTTTTCATCCTTTTAGAAATTAGTTATCGATAAAATTAATAACTCCATACCAATATGATGATTAAAAAATATATATAGGTTGGGTTTTTCACAAACTGATTTATGTATTGGTTGTGGTAAGGTAATCATTTGGAGGATCTGTTACACTTGTTTCGGGATTGATGCCTAATTGAACCATTTCAGCAAGGCATCCATTCACTATGGTGTATACACATATTAAGTGGAAGTGGAACCCCCGCTGATCCTCTTGTGGAAGGTGTTCCTAGATAGAGATAAATATATGGTGTGTTTCTTTGCGGTACCTAATTTAGGTACATGTTCTATTCTAACTACATGCATTCTATATGGTCTCCTAATGAACCAACGTAACGAGTGGAACTGTAGGTAGATCAGACACCATATCAAACACTTTGTTTAGTCTACAAAGAATTCTTTAGATACTAATTAAGTAATGAAATTCGGCAAACTCAATAAACTTCTTGAATCGATAAAATAATAGTAATTTGTTTTTCATGCACTCATATGCATTACGACACAAATAATACTCCCCCAAGGTGGGTCTGAAACAATATCAGCTAGCAAAACCTAACGCAACAACCACACATATTGCAAACCTATTAGGTACATTTACATCCACAAATTAAGGATGTGGAATTGTGGAAGGCTCAGCAACCTAGTAGTGTTTAAGAACAGCAAATCCTAACACAATCAACACAACTGAAGGTAGAAAACGGTAAGATGACATGGCAGATGATGGGGTCAGATCAGAACGGCCACTTCCAGTGGTTGCAGATGACGGAGTCAAAAGAGGAGGGGTTGTGTCAGACACTGGTGCCAAAGAAGGTGAGGGAAGTACAGAGGAAGCTGTTCAAAGAAAGAACATGCTGATATTAGTATCAAACATTAGAAGCTATTATTACTCAATAAACTGACACAATGCATGTCATAAAAAACATGCATGGTATTTTTCTTGACCATAAGGCATAAGTAAGTACCTTCAGGACTAAGAGATGGAGCAGATGGAGAAAGAGATGGCCCAAAAGCCGCTGGTCCTGTCAATATAAATCAAAATCATTCAAAACATTAATTAGTTAACATGGAAAAGGATATAATGATTTATACTTAATATAGCAAGTTTTAGGCATATATATTGGCATTACCTGGAGCTGGAAGTGGTGAACCGCCTGAGGCTGAAAAATAACAAAGCAGAAGATAATTCATCTTGATCTTAGCCTCATTAATGATAAACAGAATAGAAGTAATAGTTGTTTAAAAACTAGACAAATTAAGAGAATAAAGATTGAAAAGAAATAGTATATAAATACTTTTGCATTGAAGTGGAAGACGAGGCAAATTGCAAGCACGAGGAAGAGAGATGGCCAAGGTTCGGTTGATTGGTATTCTAAAGGGAACATTGCCAGTGATAATGAGACACAAACAGTCCATGCCACCACTTGTGAGTGACTTGATGGAATTGCAGCACTCAGCAGTAGGTGAAGTGCCATTGGCACTGCTATTTGTGAGGAAATTCATACAAGGGTTGAACAAACTGTTTATCATCGATGTGCTGCAAGGCGTGCTGCTGATCTGAGCGTAGGCTGGTGCAGCCATCACCATAGCCATGGCTAATACCACAGTTAGGCGCACAAAACGTTCCATGTTTTGAAGCTTTGGCTGCTTGTGTTCAAAAGTGCAGTTTGGAATTGGAAGTTTGATGATGGGAAAGTGCAGCAGGGTAAGGAAATTTATAAAGAGAGAATAGAATGGAAGTGGAGGGGAGAAAAAATAGAGGTGTTGAAGTTGGTTTGAAAGCTCAACTGCCATAACCATTCAATGGGAAATGGAAATTGAAAAGAGATGGAGTAGGTAGCATTGGTATTTTGTGAGTGTTGTGATCTCTGTAGAACTAGACATGTTAAGCTCTGCAAGTGGCATCTGAAACAAACTACCTTAATCTGTTCTCAAATCAAATCATTCTTTATTAAGTATTAGGTCAGCTGCTTAGGTGGATAACCGAATCCTAGTAGTAGTTCCTTTCTCTGCTTTTATAATATATATTCTTTAGATTATACCAATGTATTGCTAACTGCTAAGTTAACACATACAGCTTCTATTAGACTTACTCAACTCATTTAAGTGGGTATAGGACCCAGGCCCTCACCTTTCGTGCAACATACATAGCAAACTAAAATGGTGTGTGTCAGTGGGTCTACATGTTTTGGGGTCAAGCCCAAGCTAGACTTTTTTCAAAGACCCAATTTATTAACCATATCCAAACTGTTTTTGATGGCGACTTGATTTATGACAACCAATATTTCGGTGAAAATATTGACAATCGATATTTTGCCTCTCCTTATTCCTTATAACAAAAGTTTCTGACTGCGTAAATGAAAATTTACTTGCATATAGATGGTACAAAAATTCCTTAAATTATTATAATTCTGCAAAATTTGGCTAGTTAAATTCTTTGGGAGATGTTGGCTTTATGGTAAATCAATATAACTTATAATGCCAATTGCACTCTAGTTGAAGCTACAAGAGGACGCTAATTGTACATACATTTTATCTTAAATTTATGTTCCGGAGAGTTTTTTTATTTTGATGAAATAACTTCTTGAAAGAAATTCTCAGAAAACTGTATAAAAAAAGTAATTAAAAAATACATACGTTTGAATCAAACATACAGGTAGTGTGGTCTCGTCATCTCGTAGGACACGTGGTTCTTTCTTGATTGGTGGTATTTTTGAAGTCTACAGCTTTAGTAAACATAAAGAGATTATAGAGACTAGCCTCAGATGCTTCAGTCGGTCATCTGTTTAACCGAACTGCCTTTTGAATTTTCCCACTTAAGCATATAAATCCAAGTTTGAATACCTAACATAATATATAAGGCCGCCACCAAATACCAAATAGATCCCGTTGGAGAGTAGGAGGAGTTGTTCAACCACATCACCTTACCATTGTCATTTTCTTTCCCCCTTTCCCTACAAAAACCCATTCCCTCCTTCTTCCAAAACCATCCTCATCCTCATCCAAACTATCCCCATCTTAACTTTACTTTACCCCTCCCAAAGAAGAAAAAAAAAAGGAAAAGGATTCCAACATATTTGCATTATACAATTCAAATGGAACACACAAAAATGGAGATGGGTTTGGTTTTGGTGGTAATGGCCATGCTGTGCGCAGGAGCTGTGGCACAATCGAGTTGCACAAATGTGTTAGTGAGCCTGTCACCATGCCTTAACTATATCACAGGGAATTCTTCGACCCCATCTTCAGGATGCTGCTCACAGCTTGCCAGTGTGGTGCGCTCACAACCACAATGCCTATGTCAGGTTCTTAGCGGCGGTGGATCATCACTGGGGCTCAACATCAACCAAACTCAGGCTCTGGCTTTGCCTGGTGCTTGCGAGGTGCAGACCCCACCCACCAGTCAGTGTAACAATGGTAAATATGACAACAAGTTTCTATTTCATTACATTGAATACAAAAATAACAAAAAGAACATTCTCCCATTAAACATGTGTATCCAACCTTAGTAAGAATATTGAGACACCAGAGATACTATGTAAACATCAATCAGCCTTGGCACACTATGGTGTATGGAGGCAATAGATAGAACAAAAAAAACAAAACTATATAATCAATATCCTTCTGCTAACTTAACATTTTTTGTTCGTCACCAGCTGCTGCTTCACCACCAACAGGAACAGTTGCGGAATCTCCAAATTCAGCTCCATCAGGTATTGGATGTTAATTCACCACATTTTGAGGGAGTATTTTGGTTTGATGCTTTACGGTTTGATTATCCAATTTGTCCCTTGTCCGAGTTAACCATTCAAGTTGACATTCACTTGCAGGAACTGGAGGATCCAAAAACCTACCCACAACTGATAATGGCTCATCCAGCGGAAATTCCATTAAGTTATCGATTCCTCTGATACTTATTTTGGCAGCAACATACGTGTCAACTTTCACATCATACTGATTCCATAATCAGTTGATTTCCCATTTGCTATTTTTTGCTTGTTTGCCAATTGTCCTTGTTTAATCATTTGCTATTATTGAGTTTCCTTATGCTGAAGGGTTCAATCTATTCATTCGTGACCCCTACTGGGTTACATAGTTTTGTATAATCAGAGACATTTGTTCTCTCATTTATCAATAAAATGGGTTGTCACTTGGTTTGCTATTATAATCTTATTCACACGGAACACGTCAATGGATTCTAACCTCATAAAACAAACAAAATTCGAGTATACCACTTTGCGGCACTATGAAGGCAATCAACTTTTAATTGAAACTGATCAATGAAACTGAATTTAGGCAATCCACAAACTACAAACACATTATTAGACCATAGGTCCAACTTATTGTCAATCCAACTCCCCCCTTCCTTTTACCAAACACACCCTTTCCATTTATTTTCTACTATTTTCTTAGACATGGGAATGAAAGGATTGTCTTTAATTTTCTTAGCCATAGAAGTGTTAATAACATAAAAGCTCATTTACACATTAACCCTCACAAAAGCTGCCAACAATAAACTCAAGCCAAATTAATAGGTCCCATCTTCAAGTAGATTACTAGATCAACAGGCTTCAATTACAGAACATGATGCAGTGGCAGACTAGCATGATTTCCTCCTAGACACAGCAGAACAGATGAATAAATAGGTCATATGCCATGAAACACATAAATGAGGAAACACAACAGATAGGTAGGTACAGGACAACCACATTTCACGTAGATAACTAATAGTGTGTTTGGATCACTGATTCAAAGGCAAAAATTGTTGGTTTGCACTTTCCAATGCACTAAACAGAGAGGATGGAGATATAAGGTGGGTTGGATGGTTATGCTAGAAGGGAAGGAGGGGAAGGTAATCCCTTCTGCTAACAAAACTAACATTCTAACAACTAACATTTGGTGATAAAAAAAAATAGAAAAGATGAGTGTTGTGTTGGATTGAAGTTAACGTGGGCTTAAGTTGGTTTCAACCATTTCCCAAACACACTGTAAATCTTAAATGTCCAACTTGAAAGTAAGACAAGAACAAGAAAACAAATAAAGAACGAGCTAGAACTCTGAGTCAACTCAATCTCTAAATCCAGCAACTCCTGATGAAAAATAGAAGTACTAGTAAAGGTAAATGTTCCAAACATTGCACAGAAATTAATCTTATATGGACAAGAACTTGGGGGCATAAATTTGACATATGTAGCTTTAAAAGTTCGCTGCAGGTGTAAACATTTCCGTCCATTATACGGAGCATGTTATCATAAACATTTATCTCATATCATCTGATAAAACATGAAGACCGCAAAAAGTGCAACATTGTGTACGTACATGATCCGTAAATATGGTACAAAATCAAGAATGTGACCGTGAGCGTACAAAATCTTCTAGTCTCTCCCAGACGTCCTATGCTGCAGCCCTTGTCTTGAGGTCGCTTGTTCTTACTAATCTGCCGACGCCAGCAAGTTAGAACCGTGTGCTTAGACTACTGCTTGACAGTCTTGCATGACTCCAATAACTGCGGTTACAACCCTATCCCTACTGAGATTCTTCTGGACAGTAACACAATCGGGCCTGGCACCTTGACATTGTAGACAGTAATGAGGGTCCTTCAAGGGCTGGGAAGAAGGCATGCCGACGGAGAAGGTGTTCTGGATGTACTCGGTGTGCTTCAGGGTGTAACGGTAAGCGGTCTCAAATAATTTTTCTTTTTAATTTTTTAATGAACGTTCTAAGTACATTAGTTAATTTTATTTTATAAATAGTTAACAATAAATAAATTTTTTATTTTTGTGGTTAATATTGACTAAATGTGATTAATTTATCTGTGTAAATATGATTAAATTTGTTTCACAAGTGACAAAATGTATTGTGAGGTAAAATTAATCATCATTTTATCTCATAATTAATTGAGAGTAAATAAACGTGGCTGTATCATATATCAACGTGATTAATAATATCACAAGGTTATTGAAATAAAATAACATATGAGAAAGAAAAGGTGTACCTCAACTTAGCCTTGATCAAATTATTGTGCTCCAATTTTAACGCCAATCACACCCAAAATTGCAATTTGTAAATGGGTTTATTTTCTCTATCCACATTTATTTCTTTTGATTTTTCAACTACGTTGAGTAAGAAGCAAAGAATATTAAAATTTCATCTATTCCACATTGAAATAGCAACATTATGCATGTGGATATGCTGGCTGAAGAAAAGTTACCACAGTATAATCAATCAAATTTCTTGGCTGAAGAAAACTTTATGAAGTTGGCCATTAGCTAACATCTAATCTAACAAAGTAGTGGCGCTCACCGTAGCCAATTAACAAATTGTCTCTTCTGTAATCTATGTACTGATTGTAGTCATTAGCGATTATAAAATGTAAAATTTGAGAAACGCCTTTCTTTGTCAGTCGCGTAGAGAGAGAAAGAGGGAATCATAACTTCTAACACATTCCAATCTCTATTATGCTTCAGTAATACGAAATATGAGAAAGTACATCTATACAAGGAACACTTTTTACAGGATAAAATCCTAATAGCCTTATGCCCAAACCACATTTCGAAGGACTATCAGCGCTGTATATTACCTCCCTAAACAGTAGACATAGTAAAAGAAAAGGAACTATAGATCATATACTGGGACTTCATTTACATTTACATATACTACAACCAGAAGAGCTTCAATGCTTCATTATTTGGCACTACTCTGTAACTGTCATGCCTTATTATCAGTCATCAGCATTCTTCCCCAACGATGCATCAACAGTACTTTGATCCATATCCCCAGCCTTTCCCAGCAAAACCCCAAGCTGTAGTAATAAATAAATGACATGCCATTATGGTCATCCATAAATAACATAGCAAACTGAACAATTGAGTGATAATCCAAATAAGGAAAGTTCAGGCGGAAAAACCTACCTTAGCCTTTGGAATCTCTCGACCTTCCTTGTCTTCCTTGGCAGCAACAGTGGATGTCGTAATATCTGCATCACATACCCACGTGAAAACCAATTTAATTAAAACACAGAATAAAACGTTTAGTTTTTGGCAAGCTTTGTAAGGAGAAGACTGGTCTTACTTTTCTCAAATGCCCACCCGTTGCTTTTCAAAATCTCAGAGATGATTACAACAGTTGGAATAGCTGAGATTCAATTTAAAAAGAAAAAAAGTTAGAAAAACAAAAGGCAAGTGTGTGTGTAATGTTATATAACCCTCAGTGAGACATCAGTCACTACGATATGATAAAATCACATAAAAAGAATGCACAATGCAAACAGTTTTGACATTTAGGGTGTATTAGGGTATAATTAGTTTCAATGCATGTGTGTAACCCTTCACTGAGACATCAGTTAGTACACATATAAGAATTGAGAAACTCAATTACATAAAAAGAATGCACAATGCAGACAGTTTTGACATTTTGGGTACGATTAATTTCGATCAAGTGGAGAATAGAGAACAGATTGAAAATAATTTTCGTGCAATTTAAATTGATCTTTATTCTAAATTTTTTACATGCTCAACCAAGAACACCCTTTAATGTTCAAAGTGTAACTTGCTCTTGATGGGAACCATAATCCAATTAGTAATGAGCAGAATCTATCGGCCTAAATTGAGGGTTGGGGGAAATGAAAGCACAGAAAGGTTTCAAGAAAATTATACCCATGCCCAATGCAGAGAGCTCGACGTCATTGCCCTGTTTTATGTATTTCTGCATCAGAAAGAAACACAAGATCGATAAGCCAATTTCATAGAGAAGTTTTGTCGAAGAAATGTAAGGGAAAAAGATTCTAAGCGGCGTTAATCCAATTTCCAAGGAAAGCGAAATGAAAAATGAAAAAAAAAAATCAAGAAAACACAAAATTGCCAATAAACCAATTCGAAAGTAGATTGTGTTGAATATTGGGATTGAAAGTTAACGAGAGGGAGAATGAAAGAGAGTGACACCTTAGCGAGATTGAGGTAGAAGAAGAAAGGTTTCTTGGTTTTGGAAACCTGAATTCGGACTATCTTCTTGGCTTTCTCTTTCACGCCATTAGTCTTGGCGTTGGAGTTATTGCTCTTAGCATTCACCCTCGTCATCTCCATTGCCTTGCCTTCTCACTCTCCTCTGTGCAGCAAATTTTAAGAAGCTTCGACAACAAGAAATGAAATGCTATTTCTGTTCACGGGGGCGCCTTTATAGAAGCCCTTAACTAATCAAAAGAGAACACGTGTCCCCCTTTTCCCCTTCGTTTCAATTATATTTCCATTGCTTTTTAATTGAAAAATAGTGATGGATTAAAAAAATAACTCTCTGTCATTATTACACTATGTGAGTAATATTGATTTTCATTAATTTCTTACTTACCTGCTCATGAGTTATTATGCTTCTGTCTTCCTCTATTGGGTTTGTATTGATTTGGGCTTCTCTTGCAAAACGACCATGCGGCCTCAGTCAACTCTCATCCCATGCTTGATTCGGGCCTTTCTTAGTGCATTAAAAAATAAAATCAATGTCATTATAATCCAAGAAATTCCATTGGATAATGTATTTTGTAAAAAAATATATTCATTTGTTATCTTAGAATTATTCCTGAATAAAACAAGCAAATAATCTAATTTAACATGATGAAGGAAATACAGCTAATGTAAACAGCGAGGGTTACAGAAAAGAATATCTCTATCTTGAACAAATTTAGGCGGCATTTGGTTTGGATTTTAATCAGACAAAAGGTTGGGGACTTGAACTGCCGAACCTAACAAATCCTTTCCAATAATGAATGCAAACAAATCGACGGCAGGTACGCTGCCACGTGCCTTTTTCTCTCAGCGAAGCCTATCCTGTTTGCGTTTTGTTTTTGTTTGTTGAAGATGGAAGAGGGGGAACTCCTTGGGTGTGTCCTCCTGCGCAACAGGGTTTCCGTCATCTGATTCGATTTTTGTTAGCAGAGAGAAACATAGATTGATTAATTGAGAAAGAGAGAGGGATCTTTCATTTTCTCGGGAAAATGGAGGATTCTTTCTTCGACGTGGTTGAGTTTCTGAAGAAACCCTCGTTAACGGAGACATTCGTCGACATTTTGCTATGCGCGGTTCCGATTTGGCTGGCCGTGATGATCGGCCTGGTGATCGGTTGGTCGTGGCGGCCGCGCTGGACGGGGCTCGTCTTCCTCGGCCTCCGCAGCAAGTTCAGATTCCTCTGGACGGCGCCGCCGGGCTTCGGCGCCCGCCGCCTCTGGCTCGCCTTCACCGCCCTCTCCGCCTTCACCTATTGGTTCAATTTCAAAGGCAAGACCAAGGCCAAAACTCAAGATCCCTCGCCTTCGCAATCCGATACTGCCGACTCCAACGCCATCTCACTCACTGCTCGGTAACTCCTCAATTTTCCACCTCTTTTAATTTTTACAATGGTGATTTATTTGAAAGGTTTGTCGCAACAAGTTGATCTCTGATTACATCTATTCAGTATGCTAGTTTTATAGTTTAGGATAAGCAATCCTTGAAAAGGAAACCAGGACGCGCATTATTGAGAGGATTGGATAGATGAAAATATTGAATTGTATCATGTATTAGGGGTGTAGTATTTGTTTTGTAATAATTTGTGTTTTGCATTTAGTTTTTCAGGTTTTCTAGAAACTAGTTTTAAACACTTATGAAGTGATCTAGACAATCCAATTTAGTTTGGTTCGGGGTAGGGACATTTTAATGATTACCTACCAGAACAGCTGACCTGTGTGCGATTTCTTCTGTGTCTCTAATCTGTTTCAATATGACCATCGGCTTCTTTGTTGCATTATTGGTGTTTAATTATTGTCTTTGTAATTGCTTACTTCTAGTTCTAGCTATCAGATTTCATGATATATTGTGCATTTGTGCTGTATTGCTAGAGGAAGAACTAATTGTTTTATTCATTTGGCAACTTTGTTATTGCACATGCATTAGGTCCGGTGATATGGCTGAGGAGAGGGAGCAGGACACTGTTACACAGGCCGATTTGGAACATTTTCTTCATCTTCTTGAAGGGAAGGATGAAATGATGGACTGGCAGAGTTTTATGGAAAGGTCAACACCAAACATGCAGTACAAAGCTTGGCGTCACGATCCTGAGGTTCAATTTTCATCTCATTTCAACTGTCTATGCATTGTAATCTAACAAAAATCACATACATCTTGTATTAATATGAATTTGGATATTTTTTTTCTATCAGTGGCACGTATACCCCTTAGTTTAAAGTAGAATTGTCATCCAGTTTTTTCCATTCTATATTTCCTACCCAAAATAATTAATACATCCTCACCATCTATGCTGTTGATTATTTGATTTATTTCTTTTTGTATTTCCACCTTAGATTAGAAATATACCATCATCTGATGTTGGACCTGGATTTGTTAACAGACAGGTCCTACTGTTTACTGTAGTAGAACTGTCTTCGATGATGCAACTCCAGAGTTGGTGAGGGATTTCTTCTGGGATGATGACTTTCGTCCTAAATGGGATGCTATGCTTGCATACTGCAAAGTATTGGAGGAATGCCCTCGTAATGGGACAATGATTTCTCACTGGATTAAAAAGGTATCTTCACCAAAGATCTTAAATTTGTATTTTAAGTGTGCAATAGTATAGTTCACTGATTCGTCATGTACTCCTTTTGTTTGTAGTTCCCCTTTTTTTGTAGCGATAGAGAATACATCATTGCTCGAAGAATATGGCAAGCTGGAAACACATACTATTGTGTGACGAAGGTATGGTTCTAACATGATTTATTATAATTTTATGGCATTTCCTCTTGTTTCTGCTCCTCTCCCAATGACTAGCCCCCACTCTTCTATTGCTAGAAAAGAAAGTCCTGTTGATGTGATGACACTGACAGTGAATGTTTCAATTTCTCAGTTCAGTAGAAACATTTGAGTAATGAATTATATGGCATAAAGGAAAGGAATAAGTGGAAAATGGTCCCCCCTTTCTCCAATTTTTTTTTTCTTAAACCCAGTTTCAGACGTTGAGTTGATAATGTAATTTGAACTAGTTATTATTGTAGTTATTCACCCTGAATAGCAGTGTAGTGGCCAAACCCCAAATTTGCTGTAGTAGTCAGCACTAAGCAGGTAGCATGAGGACCTCTATACTGAAGTTTATACATACAACAATAGTTTTATCTCACTATGTGAGACTGGCTACATGGATCACATACTGGCATTCATTAGGCTCGGTTAAAAATCAAATTTTGAGTTATTATTCACTATGGGATCTCTTTTAATAATCCCTTCCAATGTTCCTTTTGGTCTCCATCTAGAGGATTAAAAATCATGCTATATCTACCCGCCTCACTAGTGTCTTCAGTAACCTCTTTTGTATTGTAGAAGCCATCTTAACCAATTTTCTTATCATCTTTTCCTTGATAAGTGCTACATCAATATCTCCTTGCATACAATCATTTTGTATCTTGCAGTGTTTTAAATAGCGTGCTATAGCGGTGCAGAGTGGTCCCTGCCCGCTGCTGGGACTGCCGTAGCGGAACATTTAGTGTAGCGGCCATAGCAAACCAAATAGCGGCGCTAAGTGTTGATTCCAAAAAAATCCCTCTGAACATAGACATTAGGGCTTTCTTGGAGGGATACTTAATTTCCAAAAATAAAATTTATGTAATAAACTAATAATAGTGAAAATGATAAAGAAGACTTGGATTTAAAAGATGGTTGATGGTTGCTATCTAGGAAGCTTTTATTTGACATTTGTTGGTACTTGTATGTTTTTTAAAGACACCTCTTAACTTTTTATTGTTAATTATGAATGTCATTAATTTTGAGTATTTTTGTTATCTTTTTTTTGAGAATTTATATACATAATAGTATACATTATATAAACTGTAAAAAAATTCAAAATAGTGGCTATCTCGCTATAGCTTTTTTAGAGTCAGCTGCCATCCAAGATTTAAAACATTGGTATCTTATATTTTCTTGTGTGGTCACACATCCATTTTAATATACTCATTTTTTCTATTCTTACTTTTCTCTCTTATTATTCCTTTAAAGCCCAACATTTATTACTGTGGAATAAAAATACAATGGATGACAAATTCATAGCTAATACAAGTTCTTAAATGCATAGATACGTAACTAATTATTGAATAATTTTGAATACACAATCAATGCTCTAGTTGGTTTGGATTAAATTGGTTTTCAACATAGGATCTGAATTTCAATCCAATCCAATGAAAAATTTGTTTTTTCCGGTTTGTTTGGTTTTCAATTTGGTTTATTCCTATTCAATCTTCAATGTTGTAGGGAGTACCCTATCCAAGTTTGCCAAAACGGGATAAGCCCAGACGTGTGGAGCTCTATTTTTCTAGTTGGGTAATCAAACCTGGTAAGAACTGTCGGAACAATTATTATCTGCTCCTTAACCTCAAAATAATTCAATGGTGTGGTGTTTCAACTGCTAATTCTGGGAAATTGATGCAGTGGAATCTCGCAAAGGAGATGGTCAGATGTCTGCATGTGAGGTTACCCTGCTACATTATGAAGACATGGGGATTCCCAAAGATGTTGCGAAGTTGGGAGTCCGGCATGGAATGTGGGGAGCTGTCAAAAAATTGCATTCTGGAATGAGAGCTTACCAGAATGCTAGGAAAACAGAGGCTTCTTTATCAAGATGTGCATTGATGGCAAGTAAAACAACCAAGATTTCTTCTGACACAAACATGCATTCCTCAGAGCCTGCGTCTTGCATGGAAGATAGGGTGCAAGCCATGAGTAATACCGCACAAAAGGGTAATGGCATAGACTGGAAGTGGGTGGCTGTAGGTGGCACTGTTGCTCTGGTTTTGGGTCTTCATACTAGTGCTGTGGGGAGGGCGTTATTGTTGGGAGCAGGGCACAGAATTGCACGGAGGTGACTGATCTAGGATCTGCTTAATGGGAAGGTCCACTTATCACCGTTCGGAATATTCATCATAAATATATTTAGACTATCATTTATCAGTATCGAATGCTAATTTTGCGGTTATTATTATTATAAATATTTTCTTTTTTTGTATTAGTTACAGCCTGGTTAGATTCATCTCGCTCTTGCATTTTAGAATGCAAAGCTGCAATCACTTGCCATTTTTTTCCATAACCAACGAAATCCTTTCAACGGCGCGTTGTTATCAGATTGTGGAGCGCAATTTTATATTTTAGCAGGATCAATTGCATGACTTATTGCATGTTTATTTTTCGGTTGTAAACAGATACTTGGAGCAAAATGAAGTTTGCGAAAACATTCAGTTCTTTTCTTTTGCAAAATTGAATTTGTGATCCATTAAATTTAATTCGGAATTTATGTATCACATCTTGAACTGAAATTTAAATATGTACCTATTAATAGAATGTAATTTGATGATTGAGTGTTTCAGATTTTGTCGGATTAAAGTGATTCTAGGTTCTATCTTCAAACACAAGATAAAAACTAGTGTCCTATCGTATCAGTTGTCAAATGCTAAGCTAGAAACGATTGAGTTCAATAATGAGCTGCACTTTGAATAGTGGATATATGATATGGATGTCCCGACCATGGTATCCAATTTTTCGTCGGCACGTTCGATTCAGGAAACATAATTTTGTCCATTTTTTTTTTGCTACAGTGCACTAATTTAAAATAATTCCTGTAAAAAAATGGTTTGCATTTTGAAATGGGAATTATGAAATTGTGAAATTAGCAAATCCTCTCCGAAACGGAGAAAAAACGAAATAAGATTTTTTAAGTTTATAAATTAGTCATCGACCTAGGGGAAAATGAAAAGATAAGCAAGCGCAAATCAAGCAGTCAAGCAGCTTTATGTGCTAAGCGTTGTTCATGATTGGCCATCCATGGTATTGAAAAGAAAAAGGTTGATAATATCATAATTGTAGGTTCTATTTAGATATATTTTTCTCTAAATACTTATGAAATACGAAAAAAAATTGAATTTATTTTGTAAGTTAAAATTAATTTAAGGACATAAACTTTTATGAAAGTTAGAAAAGAAAAGTTTTTTTATGAAAGTTAACTGTATAAGTTAATTTTAGTTTACAGGATAAACTTAATTTATTTTACTCTCTTATAACTATTTATAGAAAAATTTATCCAAACAAATTTTTAATAAAAATAATTCTACAGTGTAGCCCGATAGTAATTATAATATTTTGTTTGAAACATAGAAATGAAGTTTTTATTTTTTTATGACGAGGGTGAAGTTTTGATTATAGAAAATCAATTTTATTTGTTGATACAGATATAAGCTGAATGGACGGACACTGTCCATTAAATCCACTATCAACATTTCATATGTATGAATTAAGAAATTAAACCCGCCTCCCCCCTCCCCCCTCTAACAAATAATAATGATTCGAAATTAATAATTAAGAAGAAGAAAGTAAAAACTCTATCAAATTTCGTGTCTTTAACACTAATTTAATATGCCAAAATAAGTTGAGATTAGTTTTTCTTCTTCGCCCTTTTAAACAACGAGTATAATAAACAAATTAATGAGTTTTTCTATTGTAAGATTTTAAATTACAAGAAATTAATCTAAACATACACATTAAAAATTGATCGCTATAGATATTGAATTTAAATTTATTTGTCCAAGTTAGTAAAAAAGAAACTACTAGTAGTAAAGCATTGACGATGAAATGTTGCAAATTGCAATGATCCAACAACGTACGTGGGTGGTCAGTGGCAGAGAGTGTGCCCACGTGGCAGATCCTTAACCTCACCGAGCAGGAAAAAGGTAGATAGCTTCATGTAACTGTTATACCAGGACGTCTGGCTCTGCAACAACTGCACCCCAACCTCTCTCTCTCTCTCTCTGTCTTTGTTTTGTGGATCACACCAAACCAAACTGGTACGCTTCTCTACTTTACTTCTCCATTAATTTCCTTTCCTTAAAGCTTGGAAATAAAAACTATTCTGAGCTGTGTGTTTGGAGTGGAGGCAGCAGCTACTCAACACAACACAACACAACACATGTTTCCGGTTTCCTGATTCCACGCCCTAATGTCTAGTCTAGCTATAGCATGATTTTGTATGTTCTTACCAACTCTAGCTTATCCTATGATTAATTAATGTATTGCCTTGTGTTATTTTCCTTGCTTGCCTTGTATAAATGGTTATAGCCAAATGTTTACAGATATGTAGCCAAATGATCGACTTGAATCCTCCTTGCTTGCTGCTTCTAATGGAATCAAATTCAATTTCAAGGTGATGATGGTGACCTTGTTCTTTTTCCACACTTAATCCCCAGGTGATGAGGAAGTGTTTCCGAAATAAAATATCATTCATAAACCTGTACCTAGCAACTTGATCTTTTGGTATGTCTTATCCTTCACGTTATCCGTGTCAATAAAATTATCTTTAACCTTCATTTTATCCTGCTTATTTGATGAGTAATGCTTATTGCATTTGTGAAACACTTGGCTTAAGAATGTCGCAGAAAGAAGTTAGGATAATGGTCCGTTGTTGAAACACTTAAATTTGCATGGGAAAAGGTGAAACAAATGCATCTATCCAGCATGCCATCTAATACGATGCATCTTAGAAAACTGATTAATCAGTAATCTATAATCCAGTCAAGTAATTTGGTGTTAGGCTTAGTGTTACGCAATCAGTTGCCTCAACATTCACCCTGCATTCTGAATTTTCATTTTAAGAGCTACGCTGAAGGTTAATTTTAATTGTAATAATATTTCAGGGCCTTTTTGTCAAGAGTTTATCCTTCTGAAGATGAGTGCCGAAAACGAGAAAATAAAACCAAAGACTGATATTGAACTCTTTCTCAATAATGCTAACCAGTGCATTTGGAAAAAATTGAATAATGACTCAGGTGCAGGTGCAAATGCAGCCTCCAGGGCGGACATGACACTTGCTGCCACTGACCCCCTATCTGAAATAGTTTGGTCTCCAGATAAAGGTTTGAGTCTTAAATGTGCTGATTCAAGCTTTGCTCATAAAAATAGTTCTCTTCTTCGGGATGTTGGAACAAGCTGTATGGTTTTTGCTCCGCCACAAAATTTTACTGGCGGCAGTTCTACCACTGATAAACCTTTAGATGATGATTTTCTGAAACCTATAGCAGTTGTATGTGCCAAGAGTGATATTGCTGAAGCAGATGCTCCTACTATGCCTCCTACAGGTGATTCAGGTGTCAAGGCCAAGTGTAAAGCCTATGAAGAAGATGATATAGGTAAGTGTGTAGATGAAAAAGGAAACGAGGTTTTACAGTATATTTTTGGGTTCAAATAAACCTTACTGAAGGACAAAGAAATATATCTGTTATCCTAATTAGTTAACTACTTAACTGGTACTTGTGAGTTTGAATTAGTGTCTTTCTGGTCACTTTTTCCTTGAATCATTTTCTCAATCCTACAGAACTCTCATCTGGCAGGATCTGTTGGTAATAAGGAGAAAGTAAACACCGCAGCAACAGCACCTAATTTGCCTAATGAACAAAATGGGAATCTAACGAACAATTGGGAAAAGATTACCGGTGATCAAGCCAACAGTGGAACTGATAAAGTATCTGGGATAGAGGGAAACAGAATTTCTGCTATTTCAGGTATGTGCTGTCATCAAAGTAAGTAAAGGTGAAAGGTGTCCTTAAGGCACAGAGTTTAATGATTTGAAAATATTTATCAAAAAGCACAAGACTTACAAAAAAAGGTGTTAAACATTACAAAAATTAAAACAGTTAAATATTTGACTATTTTGAATTGTTTTCCCATATAAATTAACTGTTCAAGCAAAAAATTCACAGTAAAAATAAAAGGTTATGATGCTCAATTTACAAGTCCTTAAGATGCTTGCTGGTAAGAGTCCCAAACTCTTACTCCTTAGTATCACAGTTGGCAAGTTACGTGGCTGGTTTTAGAGATTTTTAGTTATTATCCAGAAAGGTTGTGACATCCTCTATCCCATACATACATATATATATATACTAATAAAAGGAAAAGAAATCATAATTAATTAAAAAATTTTAAAACACATTTGAATAAAATCCTCTCAACAGGGTAAAAGGCTCACATTCACTCTCTTTTACATCATATTCAAACTTATCCAAATAAATAATAAAGTCATCTCGACTCAAACAAGGCCGCCTAAGACTTTATACAATTAGTATAGAAACCTATATCTCAATGTCACATCCTATCAGAGCATTGTGTCCCGATGTCCTTCAGCATAAGATTCCTTAAAGCAATTCACCTAATTATCTATATTTCTAGTTAATAGAGAAACAAGACAACTAGATATACATATCATATAAATGAAATACAACTTACTTAAAAATAACTCACGTTATTCTACCACTTTGTTATTTAAAATTCACTTTTCAATCATCAATCACATTACACATGAATCACACACTCCGATCAAGACATAATAACACATTAAGTTCATAATAAATAATTAGCAAGCGTATGCATCAGTTATGCTAAGACTCAAGCCTATATGTATTGTGGTAGCATGTCAATGAAAAATCACCCTGGAGTGTTGAAGAGTACATAACAAGACACACCACAACATGGGTATGTCAGGTTACTCTCATTAAGTAAAATCATAGGAAGACCATTAAGGGTCACACTGTTTTGCAAGAATATTCCAACCATGTGAGATCGGCACAGACTTAAAGGAGCACTCAAACTGGGTGTATTTACTCCCAAGGCCTACACTTCGAAGAGTCCGTCAGAGCCTCTCCCTTCTGATTCAGGTCCAACCCCTAAAATAATTTTTTTTTTGCATGCAAAAACTATGAATTATACAATACCCACAACCTCACACTCATGTTTTAAACATGTTTAACTTATTTTGCTACAATTTAATATTGGTTCCTAAATAGGAAACCTACACTTTCTCTTTTAACACTATGTATAAACATTTTCTCAATATCAACACTGGTCGACTTATTGTATAATTCACAGCTCACAACATAATTATTGTCACATAAGTGTTAAACAGATACACTTATTCACAACCAAATATCATGCCCACAATGTAACATCTCATAATGTCACAATCAATCATCTCATGTTTACATGTATCTCGCAAATTGACATATTCCACTTTGTACTACTCAATCTCCATAATAATCCTATAATGTCATTGAAATTAACATTAGGCATTAACCTTACAACTTTCTTTAATTTATTGTTTTAGTATTACAATAAATATATACACATAACATGTTGATCATCGTCGTGGAAAAAATTAGAATAAGATAATAATTTTTATAAAATAATTCATTGAATAATATTATTTAAAATATAATTCACGTTGATAAAAAAGATCAATTTTTTTAAGGGTTCACATTCAACACAAGAACACATATTCATCAAACATATATAATTCACAGTTATAATTGTAAGGATAAAATAAAAAATTACGGAAACACCCTAAAACTCATTCCAATTCATACTCTAAGATACCTACACATGTTCTCACTAATCCTCAATTCCGTTATCAATTGTGACGTTTTTGCTGCTCTCTAGAGTTCTTCTTCTGTTGCTCTGGTCCTACGTGCGATGTATCTTTCTCCGTTCACAGGCATTCTTTTGTAAATTCCAATGGTGAAGGTGTGCGGAATTAAATCAAGAACCACATATCAAAATTTCACGACAATCCAACGGTTAACGAGTTCGGGATCGTAGTTTTATCGAGACAGTTCTGGGTTTCTGCGAGAAAAAAAAAACTACGATGCAAATGGTATTTCTCTTAGCTCCGACATCGTAATTTCCAACGGTGAGAAGGCTCAAAATTGAGTTGCGAACCTGGTATTTAAATTTCACGACGATCCAACGGTGAATGAGTCCGAGATCCTCGTTTTTATGCGATAAGTTTGGTGGTATGCGAAAAAAAGAAAGGGTTTTGGGAGGAGGAGAGAGAAAAACGAAATTGAAAGTAAGAGGTGGCATCGTCAGTGTGAAACTGACCTAACGCGTCTCTATTTATAGCTAGGGTACTTACAACTTATCATGCACTTCTACAAGAGGCACTAACCCCTTCTAGCTTCCTTCCTTAGGTGCATCTTCTTGGTGCCTTTTTAAGTACTGTGAGGATAAGAATCCATACATTTCAGTATATTTGTCACCCATGTTTGTAGCACATTCTAATTTGTTTAATTGTAGTATTTGTTGCTGGTTATAGCTGAATAATAAGAAAGAATACCTGATAGTTCTGCAGGCTGTTTTTCTAAACACACAGGCTCTGAAATTTTAAACATGTCCTTTCTGTTTAAGGAAGAAAATTTATTGAAAATATCAAGTTCTACATTTTTGTGCATAACTGAAATGTATTTGTCGATTTCCCTGCAGGCCAAGCTGACCAAGGGCCATTTGATCATTTATTACTTCAATCAGATGAAAATAAACCTAGCATGGACCAAAATCCTTCTCCAGGGAGACATTCTGATGGAAGCGTAAATATTGGTCTTGAAAAAAAGGCTGTAGTAACTGATGATGATTTACATACTGCAGTTGAGCCTATAATTGAATACAGAGGCTCTGGTGCTCATGAGACTAATTTAGCATCCTCCAGCAAGAATCCTTTAGAAAAACTGGAATATAGTGCAGAGAATGATTTGCAAACTTTCAACTGTGAAGCTGCTTGTGCTGGAACAAGCAGAGTTAATGTTAGTGAGACTGAAAACAAATTTCAGGACACTGAAATGATGCTACCATGTGATAAGATTCTTCCAGTTTTGCATTCTCCATGTCATAGCAGAATTCATATGGCAATAAACAAAGGCAAGGAAAAATCCTTATCCGATGGGGATGCAAATGTAATGTTATCAAGGGAGGAGAATGACAGCCATTCAAGTGTTGAGAGCTGTAACAGTACTGGCTTTTTTTCAACAGGTAAGAAGAGACGTAACTTTCAACAACAGTTGATAATTGGGAGTAAAAGAGTCAAAAAGCAAATTGAAGAATCTTCTGGTCCCAAATCCTATGTTAAACAGGATAACTCGTTCATGAACTGGATTTCAAACATGGTGAAAGGACTCTCACCATCAATTCAAAATGATTCAAACACTTTGGCTCTTACCCTTGCAAATCCAGATCATCATAATCTACAGCCTGACGAGAAACTTATCGCATGCAATATGAATCAAGATCCTGAGCCAAAAAATACAGGATTCAAATCCATTTTTCAGTCCATATGTTGTCCAAGCTTGAAGAATGTAGGAACGAGAATGTCTCATCAAGAAGGAAAGAGTAGTCAGGATTTAGTGCCAGGTAACATGGAACATGGAATAGATGCTACTCCAATAACCTGTTGGGCAGAAAACAATAGCCTTTCCAAACTGTGTTTGCAATCAAATAAGTTTGAAGTATCTACTGGGGGAAATGATGCCGGTCTGTCCTCGCAGCCTAAGATTAAACCTCTAAATTTTTTTAACTGTCATGAAAGCAGCAAAAACAACCCAGTGGAGACTAAAAATTATTCCATCTTGGGCCATAGTAAGGACAAGGAAGAAGTGGCATCACATTCATCTTCAACCAAACAAAATACAGATAATAATGATAACATCGATTCTAATGTGCTATGTGATAGAAAGGAAGAAGAGAATATCTGTCACAGAAGAGATAATCTGGGAAGTCTGTGGATAACTCGTTTTTCTCCAAAATTCACTGCTCCCTTGAGAGAACAACCTGCCAATGACACAGAGGTCTCTACTGATCTTAAGGAAGATAAGGGAAATAATGATCATAAATCAATGTATTTGTTCAAACCCCTTTCATCTTCCCCAGGATTCAGAAATTTAGAGCCAACGGCTTCAATGTTTGGAAGGAGATTTGGTGCCATCAAACAAATCATACCAACAAATGCAACAGATACTACCACACAGGTTAATATGTTGTGTTTTTTTTGTGGAACAAGAGGACATCAACTCTCTGATTGCTTAGCTATTGCAGAAAACAAGTTAGAAGATCTCCAGAAGAATATAGATTCATATGGAGGATTGGAAGAACATCATTGTCTATGCATCAAATGTTTTCAGCCCAACCATTGGGCAATTTCATGTCCCACTTCAATCTCAACTAGGAAACATGAACTGAAAGCTAATGCCTTGGTCAATGATTGTGGAAAACATTTAATCTCGAGCAATGAAGGGAGTGCCAGGCTGCTGACTGATGAGGATGACCGAGTTTTATCTGGAGGTTCTATTAATGATGAAACAGATCAACGAGCAGGTCAAAATATTAATTTGAAGTGGAAATCAAATGAAATTATAACCCATAAGGTAGGGTGCAATGCATCATTCAAGAAATACCGTGGTTTGAGTTCAGAGGAAAACAAATTCAGAGAAAATCCTACATTATCTCCATCCAAATTGGCTGAAAGGCAGATTTCACAGGTGCCAAAGGAAATATTTGAAGCAGTAAAAAAGCTTCAATTGTCCCGCACCGACATCTTGAAGTAAGTAATACTAGCCAACTAACTTATACTTTGTCATTACATGTAAGTGCAGCTAGTTATCATGTGGCTTTATGGTCCATGTGTAATGCATATACTATAAATAGCCTATGCCCTATGGTAATTTCCAAATTGCATCAATGGTGCAAATAAATTCTTAACCCCGGTGTTCATGCTTAAATCATAATGCATTGGTAAAAGGGTAGATGTCAGGTATATAAATCAGTAGTTTGCACATCCTTTTTATTGCAAGAAGTTTTCATATAGAGAACCTTCTTTTTCAGCTGTTCACAATTTTCTTTTCCTGCATTTTTATTGTTTCTCATGAAAAGAGCCATTATACCATTGCTCCTTGCACAATCTGATTAAACAAACATTCAAGTAAACTGAAAGCAGAATGCAGCTCCATGAGTTGAATTTCTCCTATCAGGTCACCACCCTTTACTCCTTTCTGATCTATATGGTCATAGGGACTCCACAAAAAATAATGTACACAAAAAAGTAGGTGAATTGTGTTATAGACACCTTTCCATTTTTATGTGAAAGATTGGACTTTTAGAAACATTTTCACGATGTCCTAATAAAATCACAATTATAATGTAACAATTCAAAGATGTTCACAATTAGTCTTACACCAGCTAAAATATAAATAATCTAACTAAAGCAACATGGAAGCTAACTGAAATGGAAGATAACTTGGCCAACAAATAAATTGAGTTAAAGACGAACCATGTATAGACAAAAACCAGGCATACAATCACTAGGTTACAAGAATGGTAATAGAAATAAAAAATAAATAAGGGAAGAACAGGAAATGAGATTACATATATGCCACCAAAAGTTACCTGTAAAATATTTATTTACAAATACACTTCTTATGCCTCTTGGTATTGATTGGGAAGGAGCCTTTGTGTTGCTAATTTTTCTAGCAGGTAAAGTATTAACTGAAAATATAAAGGAGAAATGAAACCAACCGGAATGTATAAAATATCATTGGCAGAGACAGAGATGTATATTTGTGAAAAGTTATCATAGAGTATACTTTTGTCACTTATAAAACAAATGGATCTTTGTGACTTTTACTGAACAGAATGTCCTTTACGTCAGATGGATCAATACTCGTGGGTCAATCTCTCAACTTGATGGTTTTTTCCTACGCCTGCGGCTCGGAAAGTGGGAAGAAGGGCCAGGGGGAACTGGATACCATGTGGCATACATAAATGGTATAATTAAAAGCATACCTTGTTCTTTGCATGTAAAGCATGCATGACTTGCATTACTTGACCACATTATAAATTTCCCTGGAGTTCTTTAGTTTGATGAGACGTAATGACTGCTGGTCTTTTCTTTTCTTTTTTTCCCTGAATACAAGACTGCTGTTTTTATTCCTTTTATTTTTCTTTTTTCTTCTTCCTTGTTCTGGTTTATCTACAGAGACCCAGTCCCAGAGACAGTGTTCAGAGCAGAATACAAGAAAATCTCTCTCAGTGAAAGTGGGGAGTATCAAGTGTATGGTCGAAAGTCAGTATATATCCAATCATGATTTTCTTGAGGTAATAATCAATGATTATTTTGGCTCCATAAACTACTCGTTTTCATTGTGTTCCTATTGGTATTGAAGCTATTAGTTTCCATATCATTTTGACTCCATAAACTACTGTGAGATTCAGGCTATGATAAATTGTAGTAGCTGAATGCGATTGTTAGGGAAACAAACCATTTTAAGTACAATGAAGATCAAAGATAGAACACACTAAAAACACCACCATAAAATAGAAATATGGGAAGAACACATCAAAGGATAAAAAACACTAACTACAACTCCATAAAATAGAAATAGTAGAAGAACACAAATTTAACATGTTCAGTACTTCTTAGTACTTCTTGCTTATGTCCACAGAAATATCTTAATAAATATTCATTATCTCAAATAAGTTGAGAGAAACTTGAGAGAACCCTCCCTATTAGATGACCCGTCTCACTTGAGTGGTGCCTTCTCTCTTTATATGGATCCTTTTTATACACCTTGCATCCTACTTTTAAAATCAAATTGTGAACTGATAACATTCTAGATCTAAATGATAAGAATAATATTTTTTTTATCTAAACAACATCCCAAAAATTTGAAGTTGGAAATTTGAATTATTCTCCCAACAATTCCTCCTCGATTAAAGTTTTCAACTCCTGCTGTTAGGGATGTTCATTGCAATGATCTTCGTGTTTTTTGCTCATCATGCTTCCTCTCTGCAAACTTTAGTGTACTCCCCCATACCTATTATCTCAATATTCTCCCATGAGTATTGGACGTAACACATCCTATACTTGCACCGCTGTTAGCTACCGCCAATGGGACGAAAATTATTAAGAGGTCCTAGACCAACACCTGTCCGTGGTCCCAACCAATCTCACAACAATATATGTCAGAAATCAGAATGGCATCTGTCTTTGCCTTTTACAAGTATAAGTATAACATCTGTGAATGATTGTCTTCGTAACTTTCCCTACTCAAATAACGGAAATGGAAAAGAAATAGCAAGTTTATCGTGAACCAAATTCTAATTATTATCTTCCTGATGTTTCCACTATTGGGTTGTCATAGAAATGTAGTTAGATTTAGTGCAGTGATTTACAAAATTAGCATCAACTCATGGAGTGGTTATCAATCAACACTCTCTCAAACAAAATTACCCATATCCACAAAGAATCTTAAAAATACAACAAAAATAACACCTTAGAACAAATAATAACAAACACAAGAATTTAACATGATTCGACAACTCTTAACTACGTTCACGGGCAAAAATATTTCCTTATTAGAAAAATGATTACAAGATTATAGCACACACCAAATAGTGTATAACTCTATAAATCCAAGTACCTCATTCAATGGTTTAAGAAATGATAACACTCTCTTACAAAAGATATTTTTCTCTCAACAAAGTGACTCTCTTCCCACACTCTCTTCATGTGTTTTTTCTTCACTAATTCTTTATGTTTATAGTGAAGATTGTCACTAGTTATAATGAATAAGTTCTCTTGAAAGTTGAAACAAAAACAACTTCAAATAAATTTTATCTAGTAAAATGCAATCTTTCACTTTGCATTTAAGTCACCTAAATCTTAGTGATAAAAATTCAATTTCTTTTGACTTGAAACTCTACATTATCTAACTATTATTTTTGGGATATCTGCTCCAATTTCACCTGATTCTATTTTGTGTCCTTTTGAGCAGGAAGAAATCATGGAATGGTGGTCCAACACCTCACAAGCTGGTGCCGAGATTTCATCTGAAGAATATATAATAGAAAAATTTAAAAAGAAAGAAATGTTAGGTCTCTAGGCATTTATTAAATTAAATGTTAATATATTCATAAGCAAGGTTACTCTCACTTTTAGAAAAAAGTTATGTTTCCTTTTTATTATCCAATTAATTGTATATCAAAGGAAGCTTAAAAAATTGAAGATGGTGGCAACTCACCATCATGATTTTGTGAATGTCTTACCAAAACATTCCTATACAAAGAATTGCTTTATCTTACGCAATGAAAGTTATAGTAATTCATTACTCAGTATTTCTGCCATTATCCTCATGGTCGTGGAAGCTCCTTGGACCGTTCTATATTTGTTAGCCATAGGATTTAGAGCTTGCTTTGACGTCCAAAAGATGAGGATGAGGGTAATGCATTTTTATTAACACGAGTAAATGATAAATCTACTTCATTCAATTTTGCAACTGCTGGCTTTCATAAAACCCACATTAGGAGTCTCGTTCAATCCCATTTTCTTCGTCATGCATTATAGTAAGAGAGGGCTTCGAGCTCTTGTTGAATGGGTACGTTAGGAAACCAAATACAGAAGGGAGGTATGTTAGAAGAAAAGGGAGGTATAAATATAAATAGCCTAAAAATAACAAACGAACCCAACTCAGTCCAACCAGTTCATGTTTTATTGGGTTGGGATGTTGGGTCTTAAAAATATACGAAACTGGACCTTTTTTATATATATTTACACGTGAAGGCAAAGTCATGTGGCTGTAAAGTGTAAACTTTGTGCTCTGCTTGAAATATTAAAAAAAAAATTGCTTGGCCAAACAGGCTAAAATTGAAATTCAAGTATTGTAGTATCATTCTGGAGCACCATAACCTAATCCACGTGATAGCAGTTGTAAAGGAAGTGAACAGGGAATTAGTCTAGTACCTTTGTTTTTAATTAGGATAAATTTTTATACTAATATCTCCATAAGTTTAGTCCAATTTCACTTGATATCTTTATCTTTCTTTTACTGTATACAAATTTATATAATAACAACACTATTAGCACCGTATACCGTTCCTGTTAATATAAACCTCCCTTCATTTTTTATGCAGATATATAAATTAATTTGAACAAAAGTTCTCTTTTAATTCACTTTAGGCTTCTATATATTGGACTGGCTTTGAACAACGTCGTCTAAATCAAGCTTCTAACATGCCATATCCTCATAAACTTGTATTGTTTTCTAGTTACCATGAATAAAAACAAACACGCAATGGCAGTCACGCAGTTGATGCCAAGCAAGTTTTGCAATATATTTTTAAATAGTTAATGGTCATTTCTATAAATACAAGCTATTAAATAAAATCCTAGTCTCATCTTAATTTTTTTATATTGGTTCGTACATATCTTACATCATCTATGTATGTTTCTTCCCCGATGTGAATAAGATGGACTGATGGAGATTAGGAACGAGTTATACTATTAAGTAAAGAAAGCATCATTTAAGAACTATATATACCATAGATGGATTAAATTGAAATCATCATTTTCCACATCCCAATCTCAAGACAACCTACAAGCAGAAGCTGGAACCTATATTGGAAATCATCTCATAATCGGCCATAAAATAAAAAGAAGTGAGCAACATATAATCGTTACATTGAAAACTTCATTAAAATATTCAATACAGAGTGGTGCTTGTACCTCCTCTTAAGGTCCTAGGGAGGTCATTAAACAAATAAAAAATGAAATACATCACGAAGAGTACTTTCTCTGAAATGCCAATGTAAGTGTAATGTAATGTAATGTAATACGGTAAAGAATACTACAAATACTCTAAGATAAGTTATAGACTAGCAGTGCTCATACTCCGACTCTCATCATAACATGCATCAGCAGATGCGGATTTTTCACAACGAATTTGACATAAAGAATAATACATGGCCATAAATGACAAGCCTAAGCTGATGTTTGATTCATCTAATTGGCAGATTCTTTTTTGGCTTGCTTCATGTAATCTTCCATTTCATTGAGCCACAGATCAGCAAATTCACAGTTTTTCCAAGCTTCAAACCATGGCCCTCCACGAGTATAATGGATGGCCTTGGGCGAAGTAGTGGGATCATTATCAACAACCCTGTTGTGCCCCTCAAGAAAGTTCCAAACAAAAGGGATGGATCCAATTAGATCATCCTCAAGCCATTGAAACCTGTGGAGGAAAGCACCAGTCTGTGTGTTGACAGTGTCGGGAGTGAGAACACGGTTCTTCGGATGAGCACAGTTATAGAGAACCATTGAAGACCAATTCTTTCTTGGGTACACAGTTTGCACTGCCCCATCCATCTTAGTGGTCTCCTTTGGAGCATAGTCATGCTGAACACACATGATGGCATACTTGTCCTCAATCAAGTCTTTCAATTCCTTGATATCAGCCAAGTAGAGGAAATCACAGTCCACAAACATTGCCCAACCTTGGTAATTGGCAAGGCAAGGGGTCAAGAATCTTGAAAAGGAGAACTCAGTGCTCTCAAACTGGCCCCTCTCACGCCAATACAAACCACTTTTCCTCAGATCTGACTGCTTAATTGGTATGATCTCAACAGGGATTGAAGACCTTTTCAAGATGGAGTGGCGACATACCTCATAGGCAAGATCTTCGCGAGGGTCATACCCTACGAAGATCTTGAAGGGCTTCTTCTCATTGTTATCAATCTCAGCACCTCCCCCATTACTACTTGGCAATGGTGCCTCAGTTTTCCCATTACTCAAAACCATTTCTCAATGTGCCTGTCATGCAACAAATCAAACACAAATATGACAATGAAAATAAATTCACAAGCACACACATACCCATTTGGCTCTAAACAAAACCATAGAAAAGCAAGGGCAAAAATCTAATCTTTTTCCACACCCAAGATCACCCAATTGATGTAATGCAATGTCAAAGAATAATCTAGTTAATTTTTCTAAAAAGACCGAAACAAAAAACATTAAAAGGTGAAGAGAAAAAGAGAAGGGTACCCGATTGAGATTGAAGCAGTGTGTTGCTGGTGTTGGACTTGTTTCGAACAGAGATAGAGAGGAGGATATTATTTTGAAGCGGAGATGAAGGGAAGGGAAGATAAAGCGAGGATTCAGCGGTAACGCACATGCACACCGACAGTGTTGGACTTATATATATATAGGCAAAGAACTTGGAACCAAATTAAACCAAAGCAAAGCATTGATATCCGATGGATAGATGCTTCTTCACGCGTAGTACATTGGATTTGGAATAGCTGGCATTGATATCCAATCTCATTCACAAATCAGCTAGCACAACCCATTGTTTTACTCATGTTATCAATCAAATTTCTTCACAGCCAAATACATATATTTTGTACCAATAATATAATAATAAAATATCTTATTAAAAATATCTTTGATAAAAAAGTTATAGCCGACAAAAAATATCTTATTAAAAATGATTAGAAAGATTTTCATTTATTAGTTATAGGCTAACAAAATATAAATGTAAATATTTTCTCCTACAAATACACTACTAGTTTTCACTTATAATACTGTACAATTTTTTTTATCTCTGATTATTGTAATATTTAAATCTTCCTTTCTTTTATCTTTCAGTATATAAAAACCATCTACTGTTAGGGCCCACTCTATTTTTTCTTTCTTTTTTTCCTTTTAGCAATTCATAAGTTTAAAAATATTTATTTATTATAAATTTTATTTACAATATAATTTATATATTTGAAAGTAGTTATTTATTATGAATTTTATTTATATAAAATATACATTTATTCTATGTAATTTAAAGATTAAAATACTAGTTTTAATTAAATTAAAAATAAAAAAGCAAACAGACATGGGAATTTAATTACTCTCTAATGATGCTCCCTACTCAAAAACTCCCAACTCCCAAGTTCCCGTTGCGTTGGGCCTGTTGGCGAGTCATAGGCTTACCGAATACCTAGAGCAGGGCTATTTTCTTCTGCACTCCCACTATTGTATCTGCACCTCCGATTGTATTTCGGAAAGATATCAGTTGGGAATTAGGAATGGGCTTTCCGGAATACCATGGGAGGTACAGCCCAAGAAATCTTTAAAAAATACTACCTTACTAAAGGACAGTTTGGACAAAGAAAGCCCAAGGCATCTCAGCAGTGATAAACTCGAATAGTCCATTTAAATTTTATAGTATCACAAAGCCCACATAGTATTATACAGTAGCATCCATACATAGGATGGCTATCCAGTTCAATGTAAATCTCAGGTTAAAAGAAACAAAATTATTATTTCCTCTTCGGTTTTTTTTTTTTTTTTTGAAGCAACTCCCTCTTCAGTTATGTCAGCTATCATTTTTTATATATTTTAATATTATAAAGGTTTTCTCTTGCGTCCGGTAACATTTTACTTGATTCAATAATTAGTCCGATATCCGTACTTCTGTATGGGTGATTCTACTGTTTTGTACGCTTTATAGGTAATAAATATAAATAATATAATACATATTCAATTTATTAAGTTCAATGTTATTAAAGAAAACAATATTTATGTGATGAGTATATTGTTAAAAAAATTAACTATATTTTTGGTGATTAGTAAGAATAAAACAATAGGATGAAAATCTTTGGGATGAAAATTTGTATATTAAAAAAACATGTCTTTTTACTCCAATGGTCCATAATAATTTTTTTAATTTAGAAAAAAAATAAACTCAGAAAATAAATGACTTAAAAGACTAAATAATATTTTAGTTTTATCAAAGTTTATAATTATTTTAAATAAAAATGTATAAGTAATGATTGTGAATATCTAACGATAAGACGGAGAGACATGTTTTAATATTATTATATTTAATAATATTATTTTCTTATTAAAAAAGTATTTTAATAAAAAAGTGTTTTTAAAATCAATTAAAATTTTATTTATATGATATAATATTTATATTATTTTAATAATTTAAGTTAAAATAAAAATTTAAACATACAAATTAATTAAAAAAAAGGACCGTATGTAAGTCATGGTGTATATTAAGAATTTTTCTAAAAACATGTGTATTTTACGAAAACATAAGAGTGAGAAGGTATATTTTGAGGGAAAAAACCATAAAAGGTGTTTTAAATATATCAAAATGTATAATTATTTACAAAAATATATATAAATGATGATCATGAATATGCATGACAACGAAACAGTACACAATGCGCATGTCATTCTCACACTCTCGTCTTCATCGTGACTCTTGTCCTCGTCCCCGTTCCCATCCCCATTCACATCCTTGATATCTTTTGGAAATAAAATATAGTACTCACCTCGTTCTCATTCATGGTTACGTATATTCATCTCATCCACTAAAAATTGTTGTTTTTTTTATAACAATATATTTGCAGATATTTTAAATTAGATTTATAATCATTTTTAGTATAAAAATCTCAGTTTTATAATATAAATATTAATAAACAAAATATTTATTTATAAATTTATTTAACTTTTTTATACAATTTATATTTAAAAATCATTTTATAAAATTTTAAAGTAAAAAATTTTAGCTAATTAATTTGTACCCATTTTTATCCCTATTCAAGGTTAGGTATATCTATCTCATCTCCATTCTTAACCATTAAACATACCTACTACTTTAAAACAATATATTTGTATAAATTTTAAATTAGATTTAAAATATTTTTTAGTATAAAAATCTTAACCTTACAATACAAGTATTAAACGACTAAATACTTATTTATGAACAAATTTAAATTTATTTTATATAATTTTTAAGTAAAATAATTTTATAATATTTTAAAGTAAAAATATTATCATTCGAGGTCGAATATATCTGTCTCATTCTCATTCTTCCACTAAAAAGAAGTATTATTTTAAAACAATATATTTGTAATCTAATTTTAAGGAATAGATATAATAAGTATAAGGAATAGAGATTTTTTTGTTAATAGTATGATAGAGATTTTTTGTTTATATATATATGCAAGAAGAAAAAGATAAAGAGAGAGAGAGAAATTTTGTAAGAAATTTTTTTAATGAAGCTTCCAACAAAACGTTGTTTTATTAATAGGTATAGATTTGTCTCCTCTATCCAGCCGTTATCTCAATACTTCTTTTAAAAAAATAACATGAGAATATATAATTGTTTTTTGATATTATTCCAACCTATAAGTTATTCCAAAATCATTTTTAGAACTGAGAACTAATATAAGACATACCAATGAATCGTATCTTAGTGTTAAAACACAAACCTACTCGTCAAATTATAATTTACTACTAATTTTTTTAATATTGTGCGGTTTCTCTAACCCTTGTCATAGCTTGACAGAAGCAAGCGTCAAGAGAACTGTGAAAAGAAAAAGAAAAAAAGAAAGATTGGATTAAAGTCGGGAAAGAAAAATAAAATATAATGGTACTTGCCAAACCTATTACTCTGTCTAGTGTCATGTAAATTGGGAGAGACCACAAAAAGAGCTATAAGTTGCAATGCGTGTGTCTTGTCTTTGGCCTCCTTAAAGAAAACATGAGTAATATTCGTTTCTTGATGACTGCAAGTAGTTGACATGTTTCCCCTAATGCTCACTAGAAGCTGAGAGCCATGTCCTAACTCACAAGAGACAATTCAAACAAGCAAAGCACACTCACACAAAGAGAGAATAGAATGGAAAGAAAGAAAAGATGCTAAAATCGAGATAGGGATCAATATCAATATCAATGTGGTCCATGAATGAAATAATTAAATTAAAGGATCGATGACCATGAGTTGTGACTTGTGAGTTCATTCATATGATTCATATAGTAACATATTAATAAGAGAGTCCCTACAGTTAGAGGGTGGTACATGGTACATAGGCAGAGTGATATTGATACAGAACCCCAAAACTAGAATCTGGTGCATTTAGATTTGGACCACACTTTGGTCATTTCAATTTCTTGGCAATTGCCAACCTAGAGGAGAGGGTGTGGCCCCAAGTCGAATGTTACCCGCATTCCAGCAACCAAAAGATGGTTTCCTCCAGCGGTGGCCATTCCAAATTTCATTTTCACTTCACTTGGTGTTTTGGGCCCATGGGCCCGGCCCTCTTCAGCCCCATCACGTGTGGTTGCTGTCAGCTAAAGGGGTGGCAGCAGGAGGAGGGTGGAGGGACATACATACACGTGATACATTACATTGCATTCAGACATCTATCTAGCTAGCTAGATACCCTTTTGCTTTTCGGACATTTTCCTCTTCACTTAACTCCATCCATTGTGTGAATGTTTGGTCTCACGCTAGATTTTCCAAAGGACAAAACTTAGATACCACAGTACTGTACTATAGGTGTTTTTGGTGTTGTTTTCACGTGGATTATAGAGATAAAACTCTACCATTGAAGAAGAAAAAAAAACGAACCTATGACATTATTATATGTTCTTTGTCAAAGTGGTGCTTTCACTTTTCACCGTGAATACTACTAACTATAAGTATTACTCATTCTGTAACATTTTTATATCCTTTTTTTTCCTAAAAAAAATAAGTGTATTAACGGCATATTGATTTTACTTGATACTATATACTATTTTCTAGTACATTGATTAAGTACGCATAATTACGTTGGTGGATGGAGATGGACAGGAGTGGTTTGGCAAATGATGGTAATCATCAACTTCATCATGACACTTGGATCTTCAACAGTTTGACCAATATCAATTAAAAGGTGATTTCATATTTTAAACACATTCATAGTTAATTTAATTGCTAGCCTAATTAATTGAATCATGCACAATGGTAGTCTTTATTTTTCATATCATGGGTTTAAACTAATTTTCAAAATAGAACTCTAACCTAACACAAAAAAATTATCTTCACGCACAATTTAATTTCCCCAATTTTTTCCTGATGCCTTTCTCTTGAACAAATACTGGATGCAATTTGGTGAAGAGAGGAAAGAAGTAATTAGGTGAAGAGTGATGATAATAATTACAGAGAGGAGTAGATGAGGGTTGCAATAAAGGGAGAAGAAACCAAACCTACTCACTCACCTAAACTAAACTAAACAAAAGAGAAATAAATAATAAAAAGGAGAAGATGATTTAGAAATTGGTTTGTGAAGAGAAGAGGATGAATAAGAGTGGGGGAGGAGAGATGAGTAAGTGGCCGTTCACAATGTCTCAGTGGCAGGAACTGGAACATCAAGCTTTGATTTACAAATACATGGTGGCTGGTCTTCCTGTCCCTCCTGATCTAGTCCTTCCCATTCAGAACAGCTTCCACTCCATTTCCCAAACCTTCTTGCACCATCCCTCTACCACCAGTGAGTTTCTCTAACAATCAAACTTAACCACTACTCATTCATTTCCTTCCATTATTCCCTTTCTTTTGCCTTTGTTGTAGATGTAGACTATAGGTAAAGACTGAGATTGTGATGTCATTTTATGTACCCCCAACATTGCATTTTGCATTGTGCATATTGCATATTGACCCCCTTTGTACCTAAAACACCTGCACTGAATCTGGGGTAGGGTAGGGGTACCTCAACTCTGATACATGGGTAGGATGACAACTCAACATACCATATTTGATAATGTGGTTGCAATTAAACATGCCTTTGCACTTTGCAATTTGCAATTATATTCCAGGATTTTATTTAGGAAATTGTTGAGAGGAACACAGATTTGAGATTGTTGATTGGTTATTTGGTGCCCCTTCTCTTCAGCTTTCTTTCTTTATGACTAAATATTATAGTGTTAATACTCACTGAACTATGCAGTTCTGTAGTTTCTCACCTGTGGATATATATGTACTGCATATTTTGATAATGTCTTGTTTGTGACCTAGGTATTGTCTAGATATCAGTGATAAAGTAGAGGTGGGAAACTAACTGTGCATGTAAATTTGCAGTGAGTTATTGTTCCTTCTATGGGAAGAAGGTGGACCCGGAGCCAGGACGATGCAGGAGGACTGATGGGAAAAAGTGGAGGTGCTCCAAGGAAGCCTACCCAGACTCCAAGTACTGTGAGCGACACATGCACCGTGGCCGCAACCGTTCAAGAAAGCCTGTGGAATCACAAACTATGACTCAGTCATCATCTAATGTGTCATCATTGACTGTAACTGCTGGCAGCAGCAGCAGTGCAACTGGAAATTTCCATAACCTTACCACCACAAATGCATATGGTAATCCCCAAGGGACTGGTTCTGGATCAGACCAAACCCACTATCACATGGATTCCATTCCCTATGGGATCCCAAGTAAAGAATACAGGTATGGACATTTTTGTTATATTTCAAATTATTTCTTTGTTTGCAGAAAGAAAAATTACTTCAATGGAAACTATGTCACTAGAATCATCTTGCCTGGCATATTTTGAGAAACTGCCTAGTGCCTATGCGTGTGCTTGTTATTGAGTTTCAAATTTCAATATTGTTATCTGAATTTGATGTAGTTCTTCGATTTCTATTCCATGTAGATGAATTTTTGTTATATAGATCATGATATGCTTAGTTTTTGTAATTTGGGCCCATATTATTGTCACTTTGTTTCCAGTAAGAAATATGTTTACCTGCTGCACTTGATAATTCCAGGAAAGCATTGGATGTCAGAATAGCAGCTTTTTCCTGTTTATTTCATTTTAATCACTGTTCTGGGCCATGATGTCTTTGTGCAGCTTTTGAATTCTGTAGTGATTTATGAGAATGGTGGGGTTGTGTTTGACTTTGGTTATGTTGTTGCATAGATCTCAACTCACTTGATTTTGTTGTTAGAATGACATTACTGCAGAAGTATCCCTTACATTTTTCCTCTTTCAAATTTTGTCAAAGGACAAACAAAACTGTTAACCACCTGAATTCACTCCATCTTCTGTCAAAAATTGTTTTGTCATGTTGAAGACACGAGTTATATTTCTTCCCTTAATCCTAAACTATTTATGTCTTTTTAGTACAATTTATATTTTGTTATATTTTCTTGTCTTGGTGATGCTCTAACGTTTGGAGCAGGCAGAATATGGAAAGCCTCGTGAATTGAAATTGCCTACAATCTTCTTATTTGGTTTCTTGACTGAATTATGAGGGAGAAAGATGGTCATTTAATTGCCTTTTTTCCCCTTCCATTAATTTATTCCTGAATTATGAAGTGCACTGTGAAACATCCTAGGATGCTAATTTCCTAATATGTCTATCTGCAATATCTGTCATGTGGGGATAATGGGAAAGGTAGGTGCACTGATTTAATGTCCTACAGTTTTCTTTTTGTTAGAAAGGAAATGTTACGTTTTCCTTTAATCATTTGCATTCACTTTTGATTGTGCTTCATGTGATTGCTGTCTATATAATTTCAAAATCAAATAATGATGCATTTATATATATATATATATATTATAAAGATAAAGATAAAGATTTGGCCCCTCCAAAGTATAGGATTCACCACCTTTGATAAGAAGATCTAGGTATTTGATTTTTCCAAATTCATACTAAGCTACCATATTGCTTTTACTTTATAAAATTCCAAACAGTTGATTTGTTGATTAATAATAATGGAAACTCTTTACTTTAGAGGATCCTAATTTTAATACAAGGGACAATGTATAACACCCAATGCAGATCACATCTAGTCCTCTGAATTGAACTTTAATGGAACTGATCTTATAGAAGTATGGCATCAGAATTAATACCATCTTGATGATGAGGGTTGAGGGCTTAAAAAAAGAAAAGTTGAAATTTATGCTTAAGTTTTTAACTCTATTGGAGTTTGTTATAGAGAGAGACTTTGAATTTAAGATGTCATTGCACTCTGAGAAGTTTCAGCACCACTGCTTCCACCATATGTGTTAGAAATTTGAATATATGCTCATTTACTCAAAATAGGGTAAAAACAGAGCGATATTCTTCTTCTCTAGGAGAGGCAATATATATATATATATATATATATATATATATACAAATCTGATAACAAAATGCCTAATTTAAGCATAATTACAATCTCTAAAAAAGGTTCCGAATCTTGTAATTACAGATATGCTAATTTCTATAATTACAGATATGGCAATTACTATGATTATAACATAATTATATGCATGCCTCATGCCAACACTCCTCCTCAAGGTGGAGCATAGATATCACTCATGCCCAGTTTGCCTAGAGAGTCATGGAAGGCTTGGCTGGCAACCGCCTTGGTCAAAATATCAGCTAGTTGTTGTATGGTCTTCACATATGATACTTCAACAATTTTTTCTTGAAGCTTCTCATATATGAAATTGCGGTCGATCTCAACGTGTTTAGTTCGATCATGTTGTATTGGATTTTCTGCAATCTTTGATAGCAGACTGATTATCACAATATAATTTCATAGTCCCTTCAGCAAAAAAAACTGAGCTCCTCTACGATTCTTTTCAGCCACAATAACTCTTGCATTCCTTTGACCATAGCCCTATATTCAGCTTCTGCACTTACAATGAAACAACTTTTTGTTTTTTACTTTTCCAAGCAACTAGATTACCTCCAACAAAGGTGAAATACTCATTTATTGATCGTCGTCTTTCTCCCTTGGCGCCCCAGTCAGAATCACAATACCCACTGACAGCTGCATGGTTATGTTTGGAAAACATAAGGCCTTTTCCAGGTGCAGACTTCAAGTAACGCAAAATTCTAAAAACAGCCTTCATATGAACTTCACTTGGATTATGCATAAAACGGCTAACCACACTAACAGCATAAGCAATATCTGGTCGAGTATGTGATAAATATGTTAGTCTACCAACCAATCTTTGGTATCTTCCCTTGTCAGGAGGAACCTGATTTGGAAGTTCCTCAAGGCCATGATTTTGCTCTATTGGCGTGTCAATCGGTTGGCAACCAAGCATGCCAATTTCCTTTAAAAGGTTAATAAGAACATATTTCCATTGTGACAGGAATATACCCTGTTTTGACCTTTTAACTTCAATGCCTAAAAAACATTTTAGACCTCCAAGATCCTTCATGTCAAATTCAGATGCCAAGCAAGTCTTCAACTTAGCCATTTAGTTAATATCATTTCCAGTAACAATCATGCCATCCACATATATGATAAGAATAGTTATCTTACCATCTTGTAGTTTTAAAAACAAAGTATGGTCTGCATTGCTTTGAGTATAACCATATTTTTTCATAGCCAATCGGAATCTTCCAAACCATGCTCTTGGTGATTGTTTCAGCCCCTACAATGCTTTCTTTAGCTTACACACCAAACTCGTATCCCCAAAGAAGTTGTATCCAGGTGGCATGGCTCTGATACCAACTCAAAATAGGGTAAAAACAGAGCGATATTATTCTTCTCTAAGAGAGGCAATATATATATACAAACCTGATAACAACTTGCCTAATTTAAGCATAATTACAATCTCTAAAAAAGGTTCTGAATCACGTAATTACAGATATGCTAATTTCTATAATTACAGATATGACAATTACTATGATTATAACATAATTATATGCATGACTCATGCCAACACATTTCTTCTTCATGACATATTTGACTGATACAAATCTGTTCAAAGTAATGAAGTCTGAAATGCTTCAATGTTCCTGAATAATACAAACTTTATTGGTGGCTCTGCACTAGTCCGTTGCTCTTTTCTTTCTTTGGATTTGTTATTCTTGTGCTGTTGCCATCATCATCAATGTGATTATTTGCTTCCACCATTCAATTTAATCAATTAGGAATCTTGTTCCACTAACATGATTACAGAATATTTTAGCAAGATCCTTATTTTTCTCCCACTGAATTGTGGGAAATCTTTATTTGAAACAAGCAGGTATTTTCAAGGACCTAAATCTGAGGGAGGTGAACATAGTTTCTTGTCCAAAACTTTAGGAAGCAACAAGGTTCTTCACATGGAGTCACAGATGGATAACACTTTGATGCCAACCAGTGGAGTTGCCTCATTCTCTACATTGAGATCAAATAATAATTCCATGTTGCAGGGTGATTATCTGCAGCCTTCTTTCTTATCTAGTGAGTATGCCTCAGCAGAAACTGTGAAGCAAGAGGGTCAGTTCCTTCGACCTTTCTTTGATGAATGGCCTAAAAGGAGGGACTCATGGTCTGGTCTGGAAGATGAGGGATCCAACCACACTCAACTCTCAATATCCATTCCTATGTCAGCATCAAATTTCTCTACAACTAGCTCTCATTCCCCACATGGTGAGATTTAAATTAGGCCATGTTGAATGAAACCACCTGAATCCTGTAATTATATTGCTGCAGACAACTAAGAACCGCCCCTTTGGGTTCTGAAAGGACCAAAGAGCCCCTTTAGTTTCGACTCTAGCTCCCGTGTTTTGTGCACTTTCTGTTGAGCAAGTTGTCTACCACTGTGGAACTTCATCTGGTGGGTGGATTTTAATAGAATCCATCAACTTTCTTGTTTTCCGTCTAATGAACAAACAACAGTATTTTGTCCTGATTTAATGGATGTTGAATGAAGTTGCTGGTTTTGTTCATGAATTAACGCATCCCTTGGAGTTCTTTTTATGAGTTTAAGATGGAGAAAACACTTGAAATTTGGTACTAGACTATTATTAGCTGGCGGGAAAAATAAGAAAAATTTAACATGATATGTATCAATTCAATTGAACATAACAAAGTGTTATGGAAGCTAAATATGTGCCATGAATACATTTTATATAATATTATAGACCACTGAACATTTGGCTTTCTCAAAGAAAGAACATAAACGCGTAGAAAATATTCCTGGCTCAACGCCAGTCTCTGGGTTGCAAATGGCCACTAATACCATAAAAAGTGAATTGAGTTTTTGGGCCAAAAAAAGTGAATGGGGTTAGATGACTTTCAAGGCCCATTGGCATAGCCACAGTGCAGCTTGCATTTCAACGGCCAATTTCAGTTATATCTTCTACTCCGTTGCTATAGAGAATGAGGATTGAGTTTCTTAAGTGCCCGTTTAATTTCAAGTTTTGATAGAATTGTTTGTGGTCAAATTAATTTTAAATTCTTAAATGTGATTGAAATACTTGTTCAAATTAATCTTACATACAAGTTATTTCTTCTAGTTCAATCCATTTTTTTACTCTATAGTAGTGGTAACAGAGGTTGAACAAGACTTTGTACAGTTACAAATCATACAAACTCCTCCACTAAGCTGACTTTAATGGGTTTAGTTCAATCCATGTTTTGGTTGACTTATTGTGGCCTATGGTTGGTTAATATTTGAAGTTGACAGTTAGAAATTAATTCTTTTTAAAACATAGGGATTCAAGGTGTGTTTTAAAGTAAAATATCAATTTACTAAATTCAACCTAATGGTGAGGAATTTATATAGTATATGAGATTTTAGGTTCAAATCTCATCATTGTCATTATAAAAAAACATAAAAAAAATGATCCTTTGTGACTTGTACAATTAGTATTTAGTAGGATCAAATGGAGGAAAGAGGGAAAATAATCTATCTGTGTTTATACAAACATGTACCTCATGCCTTTTTTTATTTTTGTCAACTACCTCATGCCTATTGTTGTTTCATAATTTGACAACAGTGCCAAAACCTCAAGAAAATTTTGTCGAAAAAAAAAACGTTAACAATCTGAATTGTTGTGAACAAAATGAATTTCACAACAGCGCAATGCCAAAAGCTCAACATTCATTACATATAACATCTAATGGATTTTTGAATAATAGTGAACTCGTTGTCTATTTTAATTCTTCTGAATTCAGCAATGCAAGCAATTTGGAAGCTAGCTAAAATAGTCCACAGTCAGATTTAAAGAACCAAAATGAATCCTATACTGTAAGCAGGCTCCAGTCCAAAATATGATCATTTAGATTACATTTCTACATTTAACTTCCCCATGCCAGCTAATATCGGTTACTGGATTGCTGAGAAATGGCAAGGTGGAATATGAAATGAATCATTTTTCCTTGAAAATATATTCTTTCAATTTGAAATTGAGTTTTCTTGCACCCAAAAAAGGAAAAACAAAGAAATGGTGACTGATCATTTGCATTACGCGCTCTGGACTTTTTTTTATAACAAACTAAGGTACAGTATCTTAAATGCTTCTTGAATTATATTTCAATTGAAATTAAAGTTTTATCATAAAATCATTTAAAGATGAGTTCAGTGTTTACTCTTTACACCTAAATTTTTGTCGTTTTTGTTAACCCTTTTTTGTTCCTTCAGTACTTCTTTTTGTCTAAAGATCTGTCTTAAGGAAATGTTATTTAGTTTTAGTTAAAATTAAGGATGTAGTGAAATGAGTCATAAACATCCTGAACTCCATTGTCACTAACATGCTGATAAGTTACGAGATGAACCGGTTTGTTTGTCTGGGACCAGAGTTACATTAAAGTAATATAATTTAGATTCATTTTTTTTTTCACAATTCTTACAATATAAAGAGAGGTGAGAAGAAAAGAAAGACAAGTATGTCTTTCTTGGTCTCTAATTATAAGATTTTTTCAATTAATTCATGTATATTAAAAAAATAATTAATTTAATTAATCACATTAAATATATTAATTACTTATATTATTATTTTAAATCCATTTCTTATCTTTATATCCATTTAATTACTTTTCATTAATATTTGAAGAAAAAATAATTAAATAAAAATATATAAGAAAAAAATAATTAATGTATTTAAAAATTAAAAAAACAACTTATAAAAAGAGACAACCAACTTTTAAAAAAAATGTCTTATAACTAAGCATGGAGAGATTTCAAATTAAAATCTTAAACACCTTTTTGTGAGTCTCAAGATCTTATAAATTTTTTACTCAAACATAAATTTCACTTTAAGATCTTAAATCATTTTTTGTCCCATAAGAAACTCACAGTCTAATAATTTTAAAATAATAATTATATATTTTTTTAATTATATGCATCCCCTCTTTCAACTTTTTTCCCTTCCTTCATTGCCCCCACCCTTTCTCCTCCTTCATTTTTTTTTTCCTTTCCTTCTCCAACCCTCTCCTCCCTCTCTCCCATTTTTTTTTTCCCGATCCTCATACTCCCCCCACCCTTTTCTTCTTCCGCCACCCACCTCCCCCGCTACGCGCCGCTCCCCTCCCCTTCGTGCTCCTCTCTGTGCCGATGAATAGGGCGAGGAAATGGGCCTAAGAGGATGCTACTCCTCCGTTCCTTCAAAGACACTGACCTTTCCTGTCAAAATACTCGCAAATCTTACTGCAAATCAAAACACATTAAGAATAAATACTGATATAGTATCTTTTTTTCTTCTCTATATGGTATTTTTCTCTTTTTTAAATAGATGTTAGACATTATAAAATAAAAATATATTTTTTAGAAATATATAAAAAGTATAAAATTATTTAACACGTGTCTTCTTAAGTAATTAAAAATATTTAATATGATGCGTATAAATTATGTAACCGGTATCTTGAAAACCATCGTTAGCAAGTTAGACACATGCACTCTTTGCAATTTGCATTATGGTCTAATCAAAATATCAAATGATGGCAAGGAGGTTAGCTGGTTATATAAATTATTATTAGTTGGGAGTCTAACTTAGTTGATTAACTAAAAATGGGTTAGTTATTATAAAATTTTTTATATTATCTTTCATTTGTAAGGATTAAAAAAAATCAGCCGAATAAACATTTTAAAAATCTATATATCTACAGTCAGGGAAAAAAAATGTGCAAGCCCTGCCTATATAACAAATATGCTCATTGTAAATGTCAAAAAACGCACAGCACATGCAGGGCTGTTGAACAATGTAAAAATAAAGGAAAACGTTGAATCTATGCTCTGGCTTTGTGCTAGCTAGACAGCTGTAAGAAAATTAAAAAACTAGAAAGAAAGAGATAGTGAAAAATAAAACAAGTAAATAAGTTGAAAAATGAAATAAAAAAGTAAAAGTAAAAATATAAATAAAAATATTTAATCAATTGATCATTAAGCAGTGCATATAAATAATACATTGCTCCGGTCAATAAGCTGGCTAGGTATGTGATTAATATCTAAAACAATAAATAAAATATAGATAAAAAAAAACGAATCATATTCTCCGAGTTAGAATGTTCCCAGTTGTTGAAAAATAAGTTTTTTGATCTCGTCAGCATCCGTGAAATGGAAGCAAAAAATGTGACTTTGTTATTTTTAATTTTCTAGTGGTTGTATTTTACGAGTGAAGTAAATTCTTACATGTATGTGTTGTTCCCCACGATTAAAGTGAAGCGGAAACAAAAAAAAAATATATATATCTGTTTAAGTTACAATTTTTATTTTTATTTTTAATGACCAGTTATTGTTTAATTTTTTATTTATAATTATCGCTTTTATATATCTCATTAATTATTTTATCTAAAATATGATAAAAAAAACTACGTCATAAATCATAAATATGAAAAAATCAATATCCTTTGAGACAGTAAATAAAATCATAAGAATATAAAAATTATTGAAAAATAAAAAAAGGACCAAAAAAATGACTAAAATCTAAAATGTTTAATATAAAAATAAAATAAAAAATGTTGATCGGCTCATCTGGTGATTCCGGGCAATAAACAAAAAAATCCACTAACGGAAACAAATGTAGCTAATTTGATTTGAATTTCAAGTGAGAGGAATAGATTAACTGAATCGATATCTAAACTAAGCTAATTGGTTTGACTTAGGTTGTCAAATTTATTGAGTCAATTTTAATTCGATGAAAATTGATTTGAATTTAAATTTAGATTTTTTTTTTACATCTTTTTCCATTTATATTTAGGAGTGTAAGTGAATTGTGATGAGCCCGCAAGTTCAATCAATCTAACTATAATTATTGCGTTGATTTGGATCCATTTTAGCTAATTCAAGTATAATTAGGTTGGATGTTGGATTAATGACTTCCAAACACAAATAACCTGGCCCAACTCGATATACATAAAATGTTAATAATAAAATAATTATTATTATAGTTATATCATTATGTGACTCTGTAGGGCATGCATTTTTCTTGTAATAGTGTTAGATCTAGATAGTTTAACTTGAATTTTAATTTAGACATGGATTGGAATCTTTAATAACATGACTAATTTTTAATTGTACTTTAGTTAAAGTGGAGTGTTTGATTTTAATTGTCCTCAAGTCAAAGGGGTTTATTTTATGCTTTCATTTTAAATGTGATCTGTCTGATTGTGCATGATTATTGTTTTAACCGGCTTTTGCATTTTTTAAATTTTGAATGACTTGGTTTTGAATGAGTTTAACTAATTAGGTAGTTCATTCCAGTGATCTTTTTTAATATTTTGTCTTTTTGTATTTTCCATAATGTATTATTATTGTAATTGATCGACCTAACCATCTAACCCAAAATAACTTTACCTAAACTAGCCTAATTAAAGTTGAATTGACTCATGCTGGGTTGCTTTTAAAAAAATAATATTGAATCCATCCCAATTCAATTATGTTTTAATAAATTTTATTGCCTTTAAAATAGTATTGTTATACTTATATTATTATCTTCAAATTTAAATCAAATTAATATTTTCTATATTTTACATTAGTTTGATTTAAAAATATATAAAAAGTAGTTGTATTATTTTTTCATACCACATTTTATGTGTTTGATATTTCTTCGTAACATCTCCATACATTTTATATCTATCTCCCTTAATTATATAAATTATTATACAAAATATATTCTTTTGTTGAAAGCAATACTTTCCCATAGCTATCACAAGATTAATCTAGGATCTATAAATTATTGAAATGAGTTTTACTTCTTCTAATAAAATACTTTTTATGTACACAATCATAAAATTGAATTTTGTCAACATACTTAAGAAATCAAACTATTTATGAACTGTGCTTAACAATATCAGTATAAATAACATTTTCCAACCTGAAATAATAGTGTTACAGTATTAGTCAACATGGATCATGACGTCATAACTTCATTTTTATTGGTCTAATTTAAGTCTATTTTTTCAAAGACCCGGTTCGAAACATTGAATTAACTTACACCTTGTCTCACCATTATTCACTAAGCCTTAATGGATCTCATGTAGAGGTTAACAAACGTGAGGTCACTTATTAAGATCTCACATGCATCATAAACGCAACAGAAAGCATGTTCAGATATTAACTTTTAAATTTTAATTGCTTGGAGTTTCATATTTTTGTTTTGGCCATTTTTACTAACAACTTTGTAAAAAAAAAAAAAAGAACATGAAAAGTATATTACTATTGTTATGTGTAGTAAAACTTAAAAGAGAAAGAAAACCCATCAAATCCAATTAAAAAAATAATGAGGAAAAAATTATGGAAAATGATTTTTTTTATAGGTAAATATTAGTAGTGAGTATGTTATATTAGTGGGAGATTCAAATTCATAATTTTTTACCACTCTAATCATTAGGCTAAACGAAGTATTGGTGAATATCTCAACCTTGGACATATTCGACCCAAACTTAAGATTGGAAATCATTAATGCAGCCTACCATGATAGAGCCCTTAATTATTACAAAAACCAACTACTAGTTGCTAACTATAATTAAAAGATCCTTACCTAACCCCGGGTTTAATATACCTTGTGACAAACGCTTCTTAGACACCCGAAGTCCATATACATTAAATAGTATAAAAAATTGAATGCATGCCCTTAATTTTTTACATGCTTACAATGTACGTAATAGATTAAATGAGATGTGTAATTAAATGAAATAAAGTATAATTAGATAGTTAAAACTTAGAATTTTATTTATAGAGGTAAAATGTGTAATTAAATGAGCCCTTAATGTCAGTTACTTCCGTTCCTTGCTGACTATTGATTTGTTGTTTGACCAGACTCAACATCAACATCTATTACTTCACTAAAATGACCTTTTCTCACTGCACTAATAAAATGACACTTTGAACACTCATTGATGCGATTAGATTAATAATTATATTTTATTTTTAAAAATTCAATAAATAGACTTTAATTAAAATATATTAATAGTGTAAAAATTGTTTACACAATCACTTAATCATGAATTGTCATATAGTTAAAAAATATTAATTTTGTGATAATTATTTTAAGAATCATATAGTAAATGATTTTTATATGATTGATAGCATAAAAATATATACACTAATAATACTTGAAAATTAAACTCTTATAATAGTTATCCAAAAAATATATGTATAATAAATCATAAATAATTAACAATATAAAATTTTATATGATCTAAAATTAAACTCTCAAACTTTCATTAATATGTCGTGAACCTTTCAAAAAGCCAAAGAAAAACGAAATTGAAGTAAGTGATAATTACATGACATGTGGGTAAAAAAAGTTTGGAATTATTTATAATTGAATTTTAATTTATTTAAAATGATTTTTTATTATAAATAAATAAAAATAAACGAGTTTTTAAAAACATGCATAAACCGTGACTAAAGAACAATTACGTCTATGTACATTGGTTTAATTTGTTCATAAAAATAAAAAAGACTTAATTATATTTTTAGTTTTTAAAATGTGAGATGAATCCATTTTTGTTTGAAAAAAATCATTATATCTTTTTATAAAGATTATTCAGGCATTAAAAACAAAATTTTAAAAATTATTTTAGTCTTTCAAAGTTACTAGTAATGTTTAGGAATTCAAAACATATTTTTAGAAAATTATTTTCGTCTTTCAAATTTACCAGTAATGTTACACACACACACACATATATACATATATATATATATATATATATATATATATATATATATATATATATTAAATTTAAGCATCAATAAGTCACATTAAATCATTATTATGTTAAGAGATTTAATTTAATTAGTTGAATAAAATGTGTGAGTTGTTATAAATTTTATAATATTATCTTCGATTTTTATATATATAAAAAACAATTATATAATTTTATAAAAATTAATAAATTTATTATAAACGATATTATCAAATAATGATATATGTTTTTCATTTTCTTTTCCTTCCTAATTCTTGTTCGATAAAAACGTGAAGATATACGGGCAAAACGTGAGGCACAAACATCTGCCAATGAGACGTTACTAATGACCCACGCAATTCCCACGCGCTTTTCTTGAACTAATACGCCTCACTGAACTCACACGTGCGGTGCGGGGTGCTCACTTCATCCACCCTTGACTTGTTTATCTTCGTGCCCCACAGGTTCGTTTACAATAATAAAACGTAAATAAATAATAATAAATGACTGAATAAATAATAAATATGGAGAAAAAGTAATACTACTACTAAAAAAGCAAATAAATACAAACTACTAGTAAACATTAAACAACATAAATAAATAAATAAGGTGTTATAATAAAAATGGAAAAAAATCTGAAATGGAAATAATCCAGAATTATGTTTTTAAGAGATTTTGAATTTGACTTAATTAATGAATCATGCAATTTGATTTAGAAAATCTAGAGAGGTAGAGAATTTTTTTGAGGAAGCTAGATTGAGAGGGAGAGAGAATGGAGGGCAGTTTAAGCCAGCTGGGTTAGATAGATGGATTTTGATTCTGATGAAAAAATAAAAAGCCCATTTGCGAGATTTTACTTTTATTTATTTATTTTTGGTTCAGATAAATGAAAATGAGGAGAGAAGAAGAAAAAACGGAAGAAAAATTTATTATATAATTTATGCTGCAATAAATTATATCGAGTATAAATAATAAATAGGGAGAGTTTGTTGTATGGAATTGTGTGTGTGTGTGTGAAATTTTGCATGCTCTTCATCTCATCTCTGAACCCTTCATTTTGTGGATCGTCACAGATAGATACTCTAAACTGCTGTAACCCACAATTTCCAATACGCAGATTGATTTCTGCGACTTCAAACGACGTCGTACAGGCGGCCACTTCGCTCTTTCTTCTTTCTCATCGGAATTTGCCTAACGCAAGGTAAGGCTGTGCGATGCAACCACGATGGTTTTCACCTGATTTTTTTTTTACCAGTTAGGGTTTTTTTATTTGATTATTCTAATTTCCTTTTTTCCCCTTAAAATCGATTTTCGCTCTTATTAATTTTTGCTTTGTTTGAAACTATTCTGTCTGTGTTGAGATGAATTTATTTGAACAGTTGGATACTTGTTGGTTCTGACAGGGGAAGCTATAATTCTGTGTGTGGTTGGATTTGGGTTTGATTTTGTCTTTGGAAAGGGTTTTGGGACTTGAAGGATTTTTTTTTTTTTTGGATGGGGGTGGGGACCTTTTAGCACACTTCAATTAGGATTTGCAAAATTGCAATCTCTCTTAGATTCTTGGTTTAGAGAAGTATTTCACGGAGTGGTACCTGCTTAGAACCTTTTTCTGAAAAAGTTGTGGCAATGTTTGTTAATGTGATTTGGATGTAAATTCTGCATGACATTGAGAAGTTTCCAGCTTCTAGAACCTCAGGTATGAGTCATCAATCATCATAATATTCACGAGAACGTGCAGAAATAACAGGGTAATTCACAGGCTGTTCCTTTTCTTCTTTTATTGCAATCCGTTTATTTTTTGTCACTGTTAAAAAGCTGCCTCATTTGAGTAATATTATTACCTATTAACCTAGAATGGTTGGAAGATCAAATATGATTAACAACATTATGCCTGTCAAGTTGTCATAAGATAATTTTTCTAAGCGTTTTACTCTGCAAAAACTGTAGGAGTGGGAGATTGGAGGTGCTGTCATGTTTGAACAGAATTGTATGCATATAATCTGAATGCATCACGTGTGTGCATTGGTCTTAGTATATATTTTTTGTTTATTGTTTTCTTATTTGCTATTGTCCTCATCGAGGAGCGGCTGATTGAATAGAAATTCTATGGTGCCTAAACTATATTTCTGGATTTAGTTATGGTCTTAATCTTTCTTTATGTTTAAAGAAGAATTCATGAATAGGTAAGTACAGTTATTGAGAATTAGGAGTCCCCCTTAAGCAGTCATTTCAAGAAAAAAAAATTGAAAGTCATTAGCTCAATAGAATGCTCCATTCTCAGCATGTATGACAAGGAAGTCTCTTAAAGAATTTATTAGCTAAAATCCACAAGCCTAACAAGGAATCCTTTTTAGATGTAAGAGTAAGAAACTCTGGCTATAAGTTATGGGATGATTGACATCACAGTATATTCAAATAGAATCCTTCTAAGGACCCAAAACTTCTCATGTGCTTAGAGAAAATATTGTAACTTTACATCATATCTGACTAAATTCATGACTAGCACAATGTCCTCACATTTGAAAAATAGATGAACACTAGTCACTGAACTTCAAAATATGTTTCACAAATATGATAAGATAAATCCTGATGCAGCTTCTGTGCTTGTGAATCATGATAAATCATTCGTGTTAATCCTATGCAGTGACATAGTGAAACTTTGTCACTGGAGGGTATCCTCAACCCTGTAAAAAGCATTAGTTAGTCTGAGTAAAAGTTTTCACCTTTCTTTTAACTTGTGATTTGTTGTGATTATTTTTCAGCTGAATCTGAAAAAAAGTGTGTCAAAATATATCTATGATTCAGAACATTGATATGAGACTTGAATCGGGAACTTGCAATGTGTGCTCAGCTCCTTGTTCATCTTGCATGCATCTTAACCATGCTCTCATGGGGTTAAAGGCTGAAGAGTTTTCTGATGAAAACTGTCGCATAGGAGAGGCTAATTCTATGGATGAGGATAATGAATATTCTCTTAGGAGCAGAGCTTGTGAAAGCTCACAGCACACTGTCAGTGAAGCAAGTAATATGCAGAGTGTGAATTCAAGTCATGACGCACTGTCTGAAAATGCTGACAGTAGACAGATCATACTGAATAAGTATCAGGATTCCAAGCATTTAGAAGGTCTTGATGACAACACTTCTTGTATTAGTAGAGCCAGTGATGCTAATTTAGTGAACGATAGCCATCAAAGGAATGAAGAGAGAATAATAATGAATGTGGAAAGGGATTCATTTTCTCATGTCCCAGAAAAGTTGTCAGAATGCTCCATTGAGAATTCTAGTTCATCATTGACCAAAGAGAGGGAACCTGTTGTTTCTGGCGAGAAATATATTGCTGTTATTGAGAGTACTTCTAAGATTTCACTAAAAGTATGTCCTAAGTCAGAAGCAGATACTGATGTCTGTGATGCTAACAATGAAGATCCTAAATATGCAGTTCAAGACGGACAGTGTGAGAAAGCTCAAGAGCTGGTTAAATCCCCTGGCAAGCAGGAACCTCAATCTGATGACGAGAGTGATGAATCAGATGTTGTGGAACATGATGTGAGTATCTTTTCTTTTCTGTTAGTTTATTTTTTTTTTTTTTACTGGAACTAAATTTGATTGAGATGAAAATGAGAGGTGAGTTCTGTTTCTGATTTCATTGACTGGAAAATAGGTAAAGGTGTGTGACATCTGTGGAGATGCTGGTCGTGAGGATCTACTTGCCATATGTAGTAGGTGCAGTGATGGTGCAGAGCACACGTATGCCTAAGAAACTTTGACCTTATTTTTAGTTTCTATTATATTGTTGCAAGTTCCTTTCTCTAAAGTTCAAAATGAATTTTACAATTATTATGTCTTTGAATCAGCTACTGCATGCGAGAAATGCTTGAGAAAGTCCCTGAAGGGGATTGGTTATGTGAAGAATGCAAAGATGCAGAGGAGAATGAAAATAAAAGACTGGGTAAGAGTGAAGTTGATATCATATTACAAAAAACGGGATTATGGGGTCTGACATTTTACACCCTTTGTGCTTCTGCGAACTGCATTTGCATGCTTTGATGTTGAGTACATAAACATTGAAGCACCATATCTATATCTATGGCTGTATGCTGACTTTTATGGAATTAAATTTTGTGGTTCAGATGTTGACGACAAAAAAATGGTTGAAGTTAGTTCAACCTCACAAGTTTCTGGCAAAAGACTCTCTGATAACATTGAAGTAGCTCCAGCAGCAAAAAGACAAGCTCTTGAATCAAGTATAGGATCACCAAAGACGTCAAGTCCCAAGAGATTAGTTCCACTGTCCCGAGAATCTTCATTTAAGAGCTTAGATAAATCAAAAGTGAAGCCTGGTCTTCTGATGCCTATTCGAAACCACTCTGGTGGTATTGATACAGAGATTGCTCGCTCTCCTTCCATTGGTCCCCGGGGTCAAAATCCAAAAGGTATGGATTTATTTTTCATCTGTTGTGCTTCACTGCAACTTTCTATATTTTCTGTGGGTCTTAAGGTCTTTCGAGCAACTGGGTTCCATAATGATTTTGTATCATGTATCCTAGGGTTTATTTATTCCAAATTCAATTTTGTTCTTATGAATAGGTATGCTGTTGAAGTCTAATTCATTCAACAACTTAAATTCCAAGCCAAGAGTCAAACTTGTTGATGAAGTTGTTCCCCCCCCAAAAAAAGGGGGTAATGAACATACTTCAAAGAACATGGAGATGCCTGCTCGGGTGACTGGAAAATCTACATTATTCAAATCCTCAAGTTTGGGGCGATCAAATGCAACTGAATCAAAAGTGAAAATGCTTTCGCCAAAGTCTGCAACTACTCAGGATTTGAAAGGATCTAGACATCTAAAAGAATCAGGTGCATTTGACAGGAAATTTCCATCTAGGATTGATCGTCCTGTGGCTAGTTTGGTTGTTTCCACTCCTAAGGGTGATCAAAAGCTTACACCTCATGCTGAAAGCAGTAAAGCTTCAGCAATGAACAACAATCGAGAGTTGAAGGTTAACCAGGATGGAAAATCATGTGCATTACCAAGGTCAATGAGTAATATAAGCCGGAAAAGTTTGGAGCCTCAAGTTAGTTCAGGTGTGATCTCTATTGGAAACATATTATTCCTGCTTTCCTTTTATTTATTTATTGGGGGGTGGGGAGAGGGTTAATTTGCTGCTCTTGATACTTTAGTTTTGGTTTCATAAAACCATCATCTATGTTATTTGCCCTTGTTTTAGTTTCAGCTGGGGCATCATTCTTTCACTAGTAAATTTTGTGCTTCAAACTATGCTATCTTCAACTTCAAGTACTGTTCCTTATTTAATTTATCTTTGAAATTTACAGAGAGAACATCAACCCGTGTTGATGAAACTCAACAGGATGTGCTGTCTCAATCACGGGAGACAGCAAATCAGGTTGAGAGAAGCAGAGATAGTTCTAGTGATCGTGGAAGGCCAGCTGTTCCTACTTCAAAAAACCCATTATGTCAAAAATGTAAGGAATTTGGCCATGCTTTGGAATGTTGTACAGCTGGTTCTACACAGGAATCTGGTGCTGAAATATCTGTCACTGCCTCGAGTAGTTCAAAAGAGGAGATGCATAAAGACAATATATTGAAAGTTGCAATCCAGGCTGCTTTACTCAGAAGGCCTGAAATTTACAAGAAGAAAGAAGTATCTTATCAAACTGACGAGGTTTCTACCTCAGGCACAGAGTTGAATTGTGAAGTGACTTCAAAAGACCAAGTTTTGGTTTCCAGCACACTGAAGAATAGCATATCTGCTGATGAAACCCAAGAACAACAAGAAATCCTTGAGAATTCTACCTCAGATTCTTCCAAATGTTCATCTGCCAATGATTTGAAGCAACTTAACTCTTGTCCAACTGACTTTCGGTCCAAACCAGGAAAGTCAGATTCCATTGGTCTTGCAGCTGGAAAGCCTGTAGTGAGAGACTTGTCTGATAAAGCTGTGACAATGTCCAGTGTTCCTTTGAAGATGTTGGCCTTTCCTGAATATGAATACACCTGGCAGTATGAAACATCTTTTGATGAACTAGCTTGTCTCTTGTTCTGGATTGCTCTTGCTGTTTTAATTGTCATGTTTTGCAAAAAATTGTGTTGTATATGAGCTTTGTTGTTTGCTTGCAGGGGTGTCTTTGAAGTGCATAGAAATGGAAAGCCTCCTGATTTATATACTGGATTTCAGGCACATCTATCCTCTTGTGCTTCTCCTAAGGTTCTTGGGGTAGTGAACAAGTTTCTACCCAAAGTTTCCCTCAGTGAAGTTTCTCGCTTGAGCATGTGGCCTTCACAATTTCTTCATGGTGGTGTTAGTGATGATAATATTGCTCTTTACTTCTTTGCCAGGGATGTTGAAAGGCAAGCATATGGATATTATTCTTATATTGACAGTGTGGACCATGAAATGCAAAAGTTTCATTTTTCTTTGTTGCAAGAGTTAACCTTTTACTTATGCTCTGTCACAGTTATGAGAGACACTACAAGGGTCTATTGGATCACATGATTAGAAATGATTTAGCACTTAAAGGAAATTTTGATGGTGTCCAACTGCTGATATTCCCTTCCAACCAGCTTCCTGAAAATTCGCAGCGTAAGGAATTATTCCATATGTTTGTCAAACAATCTAACATAGTAAGCAACTTGTGGAAAGATACTTGTGGGATTGGGGTTTGTGCCTTGATTAGTGTTTCATGGACTGCTGAAATTATTTCATGTGCAATTTTGGAATGTCTTGGGGAAAAGATTGTTTGAGAATTCTCTACAAATAGGAGCATTCTTCTGTTCTGGAGTGCACCTTAGGCGTATTTTTTTTGGGTAAATGGTTGCTTGTCATTTGCCTGAGTGGTAATCCCATTTATTTTAATTTAGGATTCTATGTTGCTTTATATGATACCAGAATCCTGAATAAGATTAGTATCAATAAAATGCATTATGTTGCAAAAGATAAGAATGTTCTATATTTAATTTGGACCAAGTCAAAAGCAATAATTTGACCATGCTTTCAGTAGGCATTAGTGTGTCACTAGTTCTAAATTTCGGTTAATCTTTGGTTCCCCTTTTGATCATTAGTGGGTGTTAGATATAAATCATTCTTGAGCCTTTTCCTAATAACTTGAGTTTTTGGGAGAGTTGGTCCTAACTCGGTACTAGATCCTTCCATCTTGTCTCTTAGTTGCCAATAGGAAGTAGAGGTGGTGACTCTAGCATTGTTGTTTTTGCCAATGACTTCTCAAAGAAATATTTTTTAAATTCACTTTTTATCACATTTAGACTGCTAATGATCCTATTTTTTGGCAGGCTGGAATATGTTGTTTTTCTTATGGGGCGTATTTAGGGGGAGGAGGATCAATCATTCAGATTCTGCAAAAAAGATTTGTATTTCCAGTTTGAATGTAATGCCAGTTGAGGAGAAATCCTCAACTGCCATTTTAACTATGCCTGAAACACATTGTTTGCCAAAGTGCAAGGATGAAGAATCAAATGATTGTGATAAAGTATGCAATGCATTTCTCCCATCCACTTCCAGAGACCAACATCAGACTAGTGGAAGTAGGAATGTTGATGTCAATGACCAGACACATTTGGGTTCACAAGTAAACTTAGAGAAGCTAGATAGTAGGATTGACTCAAAATCTACATCAAGGGTTCCAACAAGCAGTACTCTATTATGTCAAGAAATGAACTCCACTGTTTCATCCCTGGTAATGTTTTTATCCTTAAATACATAAAATTTGATAGACTGAAGTTTTTTGTTTTCAATTGGTAAAAATCTATTTGCATGCATATGTGACGTCAACATTATGATCTGGTCATGGTCCCTCGTACTATGTAAGTTTGAAGCAATTCTGTTTATGGTGTATGGAAGCAAGCCAAAAAAATGCCATAAAAAATATAGCACATGGTGTTGTGTCTTATGGCAAAAGCATGGCAGCAGTGATAAAAATATAATATATTTCTGTAAGTATGTGTCAGGATGAAATCCCTTGAGCAAATTTCCTTGTATGTGTGTCTAACATCTTGTTGCTTGTAAGCTATGCTTCGAACTGTACCTACCTTGAGATCATTATTTAAAAATCCATTTTGTGAAGAGTATTTGTTATCTTTGATGCCAATCATCTGAAAAGAGGTTCTTTCTTTATGCAGAAAGTTAGTGTCCTTGAACAAGAACAGTGCAGAGAGTCTAAACCTCCTGAAGCAATGGGAAGAAGTGCAAGTACTAGGATTGTGGAAACAAAAACTGATTCTGATATTTCTGTCAAGCAAGAGAACACTTTGTCTTTGATTCCTTCTCAAAAAGTTGCTGCAAGCAATATTGGTAAAGATACAATTTCAGAGAAAATAAACAGTGATGAAGACCAGCAGAGGCCTAAGAAGAAACTAGAAGAGGATTGTCCCTATATTGATTTGGAGGCAAATATTGATGATCAAGAAACAGTTGCTGCAAGCAATTTTAGTAAGGATAAAAATTCAGGAACAATTATTGTTGATGAAGATCAGCAAAGGCCCAAGAGGAAACAGAAAGATAATCATTATATTGACTTGGAGGCAACACTTGAAGATCAAGAAACAGGTGCTGTAAGCAATATATATGAGGATAAAATTTCAAGAAAAATGGACGTTGAGGAAGATTGGCGATGGCTTAAGAGGAAACAGAAAGATGATCACTATATTGACTTGGAGGCAACTTTTCATGAAGACCCAAGTGTAGAAGGGATCAACTGTGGGCTACCTAATGATAAAGTTCAGCATGTAGATCTTTCTGACACAATTATGCAGGGTTCTGCTGTCAGTTGTCAGAAAATACCTTGGAATGAGGGAAATGCCAAGTTAGAAGACAGAGAAAGTTCTGGCAAGAAGTTAAAGACAGGTTTCGGTGGGATTTATGGTTCTGGAGGTAGAGACTCTTTTAATGACAGTTTTACATCTCTTGGAAATAATCTTGGCTCCTGTTCTTCAGTTGAGGACAAAGGATGTGAGGAAGCTTGTGATGAGAAAATCATCCGGGAGGACTTGGGAACCCTGGAAAGAACCTTCTTTCCAGTTGGCACACAGAATATTACCAACTCGCTATCAGTGATGGATAGCATGTCAACCAAAGGGGTTGGTGAGTATGATGAAGGATTTCAAGATGGGATTCCCAATCTAGAGCTTGCCTTAGGGGGCAAAACAAAACCACCACCAGCTGCGCCTAAGGGTATGCTGCCTTTCTTAGTTGGGGCAGTAGACAGGCAAAATAACCGCTCTGATAACTTGGGAGACAGGCAGGAGGATGAAGGTGTCGCTGCATCTCTTTCCCTCTCTCTGTCCTTTCCATCTCCAATTAAGGAACAAACAAAAGCTGCAGAGCTTTTGCCTGATGGGCAGCGTGTGAACAACTCGTTTTTCCTTTTTGGGAGAAAATAAATCTGCTGGCTGCTTATATGTTGTTTCCAATCATGTAAATTATCTTATCTTGTTCCGGATGGCCCAGCCTGTATGATAAATAGATATAATCTTCCAGCCCCTCCCTACACAAAGGAGCCATTGTCCTCAACAAGAGTCAATAAGTTTTTTTTTTAATCCTTTGTTAAATACATGTTTTTGTGCTAGTTTTTTTTCTTTTCAGAATGCATAGTTAACGGCTGTTTGTATATATAGAGAGAATTGAAGCCGGCATAAATTCAGATGTTACTAGGAACTTGCGGATGACTATTTTTATGGCAGGGTTTCCTCTGTTCCTGGCTCCATTCTGTCTTTTTCTCATCGTTATTCTTGGTAAGCGCTTAATTATTGAACAAGTTCTATACTTCTAATTTAACTCTTGCTGCTGAAAGTGAACTAAGAGTGTGTTTGAATGGAGAATTTTAATTGAAGAAATTAATTTATCTGAGAATTTAAATTTCTGTAATCTAAAATTTATTGTTTGGATGTTTTTTATGAATAATTTAAATTTTTGAAATTTTAAAACAGAATTTTAAACAACTAAAAATGTGTAATTTTAATTTCTTTCTAAAAGGTGAAAAATTGAAATTTTCTTCTTGATAGAAGAATCTTTTAAAACGTTTGCATATTTCTTTTATAACCTTCATCATCTCTTTCTGAAAAGTTTTCAAGATTTCGTTCTCGAGCTCGTGACTTTTTTTTCATGCCGATGATCCTTTTCTTCAAGAAATATCGTATGATTGAGTGTGGGTGTAGGGGGACACATAGAACTACACAGTCATGTGGCGACTTCCTATGTCATATCAGTATTCTTCTCTTTGGAAATACACCAATCATATTTTCTTTTCTTTTTCTTCATTTTTTTCACCCTCACAATTTTTTTTATCCAAACATAAAAGAATTTTAATTGAAGTATTTAAAATTGTTAAAATTTTAAATTTCTTCATTCAAATGCATTCTTAATGATTTTGGCCCGTGATTTGTTCCTCTCCATGATTACCAAGGACAAATCTAAATGGCAGTGCCAGTGTTGTAAATGTGTAATGCTGTTTTGTTTTCCTGCAATGTGATTTGTGGCATACTGGCACATGTATCAAACAACCGCGTTGAGTTGAAATTTAAACCACCACCGTTGCAACAAAAGAGGTGGGAATTCTGTAGCTCACTCTTTAGCTTCTCTAGCTTTTACTTATTTTGACATGTACTGGTTTGAGGAAGTCCCCCATCAATTGGATCTCCTCATTACCGAAGATGTAATTCATTCTTCTTTGGATGAATAATACCATTATTCTTTGGTAAAAACAAAAGAGATTATTTACGCTGTAATATTAGTACATGAAAAAGAAAGATCAATTATCATTATCATTTTCGTAACAGCAATAACAATTCAAAATGATTTACTGGTCCTAATTGATCTGCCTTTAATTGCTATACTTTTCTGCATGTGCATCCTTTAATATAACTTGGAAAAACTAATAGTTGATAAACATCAACTAAATTTTGCATATAGAAATAGAACTAGAAGTAGTTTATTTAATAATTATGCATTCCCTCGTGAGTCGTGATGAAACTAGTGATAAACAAGCTTAGAATTCTCACTTATTTTTGCTTAAGAGCAGACTAAAATGAAGTGATAAACATGTAGTCAATAAGTTTTCTCTCCTCAAAAGACGGGGAAACTTAAATTTTAGGGAAATAATCACTTTTTTTCTTATTTATTTATCTTTCATATGGTATGAGGTTCACTTCATTTTTCTCATTTTATCAAGGTAAAATGTACATTATATTACTTTAAAATTTAGAGAAATTTAATTATGACTAAAGAAATTTTACGTTAAATTATTTAATCTTAGATTATATACTCACATAACATAGACAACTTTTTGTATTGAGTCTTTTTGTTTTACCACTTATTTGAATGAATAGGCACTTATAAATATACTGTTTCAATGGACTTTATATCAACAAAGAACCCTTTTGCATCAAATAGCAATTAATGTGACACCCAAAAACAGAAAGCAATCAATGAATAAAAGAGAAGGAAATAATTAGGTCTCATATTTTTTTAAGAACAAAACTTAAATTAATCTTGAAGTATAAAAGGGATATAGTTGTTCATGACTTTCAACAAAATACAAGAGAGTAATCTTGATCTCCAAAATCAATGTTAAAAAGAGTAAACAAAAATGTTTTAACAATCCCTAAATATTTGGTGTGCATCACAGGAGTGGCTTCTGGCCTATAGGTTTCTTCATCTAGTGCCTATCACTTTTCATTATTTCTTCCTACCTGGTTTTAATTTTTTTTAAAGGTTAAGATGTCACTTTCCTACATAGAATATAAACAATTCATTATTTAAAAAATCACTTGAATACTTTTTATATCTTACTAATCTATTAATTAATTTGGTATATAAACAATTCATTATTTAATTTTTTGTTACTCTTATTTGGCATAAAATATTCGCTAATTTTATGGATAACTAATCTATTAATTATTGTGAGTAGATCCGATTGATTATCCTGATAAAATTTTTCTTTTTAATCATATTTATTTTCATTCACAATAATAAAATTTAATATCTTACTAAAGACATTCAAATTTAATTATACTCATACCACCAATATTTTGGTAGTAGAAGATATATTTTGTATATGAATTAAAAAGGAAATAATAAAAATGATTATTTCACTAAGTTTATATTTATTTTTTCTATAATAGGATGAAATTAAACAATTTATTATTCTCCTAAAAAATATTTATTATTCATAATCTTCACAAAACATTAGAAAATATATAAAGTAACAAATTTATCACAACAGTTGAAGAGTAAATCTATCACAACAGTTTTAGATATGAAAATTCATTTAATTTGGATTTTTTTTTTCATTTGAACAAATGAAATTGCAGATAGATAAATCAACACATAAAATTGCAGAGAAAGACAATGAATAAAACCAACTTGTCTACTCGTAAATCGTAATCTCCTAAGCTATAACAACGTCCTCTCTCTCTCTCCCTCCCTCTCTCTCTCTCTCATGGCAACTTGTTTCGCTCCGTTCTCCGTTTCAGGTGAATTTCTCCCTCTCTGTATTAACCCTTCAGAATCAACAATTTCATTTTATTTTATCACAGTCATTAGTGCCTTGATTTTTAGGGTTTCTTCTGGTTTTGTTAATTTACATTTTCTTTATATATATACCGATGATTAATCCCCATCAGCGAATCTTGGAATGTAATACTTAAGATTATTTTTTCTTTAATTCAATGTTTTGAATTAATCTTGGATTGTATTTTTTGGATTTAATTTGGGAGTAGGTGGATCTCATGAGCTGTGGTTAACAAAGCGAGTTGGACCTAAGCTCACTGTTCAAAGGAGATCAAACCTTGTGATCAAGAGGAACCACACTTCTTCAATTAGTGCAGAATACCGGTATGCCATTTGCACCTCACTTTATTTTTTGCTTGCTTTAAAATAAATTAATACCACCCTAGCCACTATACCAGATTTGTCTTTTTATTTGTACATTAAAAGATTAAAATTTTAAGACTTCGTATTTGGCTGTTGTGGTAACATGGCTGGGAGTATTTTGTGAATCATTAAATATAGAATTTCAGGAATCTCTATTTTATATGTGGTATGTGCAATTGTGCACAACTTGGTGTTTCTTTTTAATCTCGTATAGCCTTAGCTTATGCTAAATAAATTATAGAAGAATCTTCCAGACCAGTTGGTATGGTAAATTTTGTCAATGAAAGATGAAAAGTGAAGAATGGTGATGCTTAATTTTTCTTTTGACTTGTATGTTCTGATTTCATAGTTTTGCATAAATTTTAGAACAAATGGTGAATGGGCGTGTGTAACTGCTTTCTCTGTAATGTAATGAATAAGAAGCAAAAATGGTGGCCACCGATTCATTTCATGATTTTTAGGTTATTTTGGTGCTAATTGTCTTTCAAATTCTGTGTCCTTGGAGAAATGGTTGGAAATTGCACGTCACTAGATCTTATTGGTTGCTTGTTTTAGAATATTATGCAAAGATTTATCATTCTTTCCATTTACTGTCTCCATTGTATAGTGATAATAGAGGAGGTGGAGGTGGGGATTTTGTTGCTGGCTTTCTTCTGGGTGGTGCAGTTTTTGGAACTCTAGCTTATATCTTTGCTCCCCAGGTGATTCCTTCTTATTGTAATTTTAAATTTATTTAAGACTAGTAAATTTAACTGGAAACAATGTATGGCAAACAAGCTTGATTATACAATTCAAAAAGAAAGGGAAGGGAAGTTGCATTAACTGTTTGGCAGATAATTTCTTTTGGAAAAATTAACTTTTTTTTTTTGCTAAAAAAGAAAATGTAGTCATGACAGGACTGACTGAACAATGGACTTGTCACTGTTAACTATATAGTATATATCACTGCTGTTTCATTACTAAGTGGGACATTTTGTTTCATGCTCCAATGGCTAAGTTTGCTTCTCCATGAAGAGAAAAAGAATTAATAATTTTTTCTTTTATATGCTTTATCGATGATGATATCAATGTGCTGTGATGATGAGTTACAGTCATGAATGTTTGTTTTTATTGACAAATTTGAAAAATGTCTATGTAGTGTGTCACTAAATTCCCATTTTGATGGCTCGGATGTTGACTTTAGTTTGTGATGCAGATCAGAAGATCTCTGCTAAACGAAGATGAGTATGGGTTTCGCAAGGCCAAAAGACCAATATATTACGATGAAGGGTTAGAGGTAATTAGGCTTCATTTCGATTTAGAATTAGATTCAACTTTTTTCTGGGTTATTGGAATATGCTGAGCTTCTTACGTTTATGTCATGATATTTTGGAAAGCAGAGGACCAGGCAGACCTTGAATGAGAAGATAGGCCAACTAAACTCTGCCATTGATAATGTATCTTCCCGTTTGAGAGGTGGCAACAACGTACCTGCTGCAAAGATAGAAAGTGATCCTGAGGTGGAAGCAACCATGTGAGACGCATTCAGTTTGATACTGTGGTCGATGATGTTTTAAATTGGTGGAAATATAATGAATTGAAAATGAAATCTCTTCTTTTTTTTGACGGTTTGAAGGATAAAATCTTGCTGGGACTAATGTAGTTTTTCTAAAGACTGGACTAAATAGTTAAAGCTGTCAAATTTTTACCTTCCCCCCCATCCCCCCTTTAATAATGGATGATTTTTGTTTCTGTGCATGAAGCAATTTGGAATGTGGGGCATTTGTAATCATACTAGGCGTTACTTGCTTCTTATTTTGATAACTACGTTGCATGGACGATAGGTAGTTAGGTACAATGCCAATACCTAGTCGAAGACCATCATAATTAACAAATTCAGAAACCAACCAAATGAAATGTTGCTGTTATGCAATGTATAATGTTTTCATGGTTAATCAGGAAAGCACTGTCATGCCAAGAAAGTTGTAAATATGTAAACGATATATTTTCTCTGCATTCACAATGTGTACAAAATGAAAAAAAGAAACGATGATGAAAATCAATTTACTGGAAGAACAATATGGATGCAGCATATTAAAAAAATGAAAGTACCAGGAAAAAAAATAGATAAATGAAAGATGTGTTTATATTTGGGACTAAAATTGTCCTACGTTCAGTATAATTTGTTGCGACTATTTTCAGAATTATTCAAAGTCTTCAAGGGCCGACATAAATGTCAAAAATAACAAATTGATAACAAGATAATTGTGGTAAATTAAAAAAAGACCTTTTACATTACAATATATACAAATAAATAAATCAATAATTTAATTAATTTACAATTCAATTAAAAACATTGTTTTAGCAAGAGTGTCAAAGGCGTATTGCATTTTTTTATGCTTCAGCATCATTATGTTCTTTACTATGTAAAAGGTATTGGATTAGCCCAATGTAATCAGCATATTCTCCTTGCTGGAATCGAGTGTGTATCGACTTTGACAGGTCATTGCAACTGTTTAATGTCTGTATTTCACCTATGCATTTTAACACTATTTTAATTTGAATATTCTGATTTTATTGACTCAAGCTTCATTGCATCATCTAATTTAGTTTTGACTCTATGTGCAAACACTTCTCTCGTAGACACTTAATTATGTCATTAACGGCCATGACTCATTGTAAGTAACTACATATCACCAATCAGCTTTAAACTCCATCGGCCAAACACATGGTAATGAGCTTTGCAGCTAAATCATGGTTTCTAATAGTAATGGTTACCATTTGTTTTTAATTGTTCGACAGAAACAACTAGGAGTGTCAAAAACTGAAAACCAATTAGTAAACGGGAAATTGAAAAAAAAAAACTAACAATTGTAAATCAATAAAATTGCTAATAACGTTTTGGGGCAGTTTTGATAGGTTAGGTTTTTGGGAGAGAGATCTCTCTTTGGGGTAGAAGAATAACGTCCTTGATTATTAACTTTTAGACAACAACTTTTATATTACAGTATTTTACATGATGACATTTTACTCAACATTTTTGTTGGTCAAATTGCTCTTAAGATGATTAATTATTCCCATAAATTAAGACAGACTTTTCAGCATGTCATTAATGTTTAGGTTTCAAATAAGAATAAAAAACATACCTGCTGCTTATTTTGAATTGTTGGATCTCTGTTTGAGTCCAACAATATTTTTTTTTGTTTTTTAAACGTAAAACATAACATAGGATGAATTGTTGGGTCTCTTTTGGTGCATAAAACTTAACAACTAAATAATAATAAGTATAATAGTATTAAAAAATGTAAAAAACTATTTAAATTATAATATAATATATAATATAATAAGCTAATTAATAATAACAAACTAAATAAACATGTATTTAAATGTATTTTATATTTTTATTATCATTATTATTTTGTTATATAAAATGAGTAAGTCAAGTCTAAAACTTTCAATCGAGTTTAGGTAAATTCTTAAATTTGATAATTTTGTGTCTCATCCCTATGAAAATAGAAAGATGGAGAAATATATACAAGATAAATGACTGAAAATCTCAAAATGTTTTTTGATTACCTTCTAATATATTGGAATTCATATTTCCATCTTCACATTTTTACGAATCCAATCAAATTTCGTAAAACAAACACTTTCTTAAATATTTTTAAGCAGTCAATTAAATCTGAAAAAGAATAGTTATCTCGTGCGTAGCACGGATCCAACTGGTATTATACAATTCTACTAAGTATGATATTTAATTTAATTTTCAACTTATCTGCCCCAATATTTAATAAGTTACTTCAAAGTAAAGACACTTCACCAGTTCCCCATTTTTTATATAATAGCGAGAGGAAGATGTAACATCCCAATTTTTCGTAAATAAATTTAAAAAGCTTTTTAGTAATAAATAAATAAATAAATAAATAAATAAATATAGAGCAAATAATAGGCTGAGTACCCTAGGTATAAATAGTTATGTTAAGTCACCTGCTTCCTTTTGGCCTCATTTTCGTTTTTCCCCTTCTCCTCTCAAAACCCTTACTTTTTCCCGCAGCCCACCAAACCAGTATCAGAAAAACGACGATCTCGAATCCGTTCACCGTTGGATCGTCGTGAAATTTGAGTATCATGTTCGCAACACAATTCCGAGCATTCTCACCGTTGGGAATTTCGATATCATGTCTGAAATGAGAGAAAAACCCTTCGCATTGTAGCCTTTTTCTTTCCCGCAGAAATTCAGAGCTGTCTTGGTAAAACTACGATCCCGGTTTCGTTAACCGTTGGATTATTGTGAAATTTGGATATGTTGTTCGAAATTCAATTCCGCACGCTTCCACCGTTGGGATTTGCGAGATAATATTCGTGGAGGGAGAAAAAGGAATCGTATGAAGACAGTACAAGTGGAGGTTTCAATCTCTTCTCCGTCTCTCTGACGTTTGGGAATTCTATCGGAGCAGTCGGATGAATAATTGAAAGAATTTCCGGGAACCGCTAGAGATGTTGCTATCACTGACTGAAGACACGTGAGCCCGCTTAGAGGTAAGGGATGAGTTATTCACAGTTGGGGATTAGTGAGAACATGTGTAGGGATCCTTAGAGGATTAAATTGGGATTTTATTTTGGGATGTTTGTTAAATTGCAATTTTTCCTTTATGATTATAAATAAAATATTGATGTCCTGATGAAAATTGCTTGATAAATTGTGCTCTTGATATTTGTATATTTGGACCTATGATTTGGATATAATTGTGTAATATTATTTGAGGGGTTTAGTCCTCATGTTGTGATAGTCTTTTATATAAATTGTTATATTGAGGATATGAAATGATAATTCAAATTGTGAGTATGTGATGAATTGTAGAATAACATGTTGCTTTGAGATTATAATATTGTTATTGAAATTGAGTATAAGTGTAAAGTTGAACATGTGTTAATTTGTGAGATACGTGTAAACATGTGATGGTGGATTGTGACACTATGAGATGTGAAATTGTGAATGAGTTCTAGTTGTGGATAAGTGTGTAGTTAACACTTGATGTGAAATTACTTGTGTTGTAAGCTATGAATTGTACAATACCCGACCAGCGTTATCTTGAGAAAAGCGTTGATGCGCAGTGTTAAAGAGAAAATGTAAGTTTCCTATTTAGGAACCAGTGTTAAATCGTAGCGCAATTGTGTTGAACGTGTTTAAAACACGAGTGTAAGGTCGTGGGTATTGTATAATTCATGAGCAGTGTCTGCATGTAAAAAAAAATTATTTTAGGGGTTGGACCTGAATCAGGAGGGAGAGGCCCTGACGGACTCTTCGGAGTGTAGGCCTTGGGGGTCACCGGGTTTGAGTGCTCCTTTAAGCCTATGTTGATCTCATATGGTTGGAGCATTCTCGCAAAACATCGTGACCCTGACTGGTCTCCCTATGATCTTACTTAGTGAGAGTGACCTGACAAACCCATTGTGTGGTGTGTCTTGTTATGTACTCCTAAGCGCCCCAGGGTGGTTTTTCACTGACATGGTACCACATTGCATATAAAATTGAGTCTTAGCATAACTATTGCATATGCTTGCTAATTGATGTGTTATTATATCTTGATCGAAGTGTGGGATTCTTGTGTAATGTGATTGATAATTAAAAAGTGAATTTTGAATGACGAAGTGGTGAAGTTACGTGAGCTATGTTTAAGCAAGTGGTATCTCATTTATATAATATGTATATTTAATTGTCTTGTTTCTCTATTAGCTAGGAATGTGATAACTCACTCCCTGTGTGTTGTTGTGTTTGGATCCTGTGATGATCTTGAACTTGTGTTCGGGGGAGCAGATGAATAGGTGGATGACTATGAAGAACCTCATGCTAGAGGACACGGGAACACCACGCTCTGATAGAATGTGACATTAAGATATAGGTTCTATATTAATTGTATGAGACTTATATGACTTTCTTTGAGTCGAGATGACTTTATTATTTATTTGGACAAGTTTGAATATGATGTAGAAGAAAGTGAATGTGAGCCTTTTACCCATTTGAAAAGCTTGTATTTAAAAATGTTTTAAAAATACTTTTAATTAATATTTGAATTTTTATTCCTTTATTAATATATATGTGAGGGGTAGAGGGTGTCACATTTAGTGGTATCAGAGCAGGTCGAACCTTTCGGCCAGTGTGTTATGTGCTTACCATATTCTGGTGTGCACTCTGTGTGGTTACTTATGAGTACTTTTGTTAAGCATGCTTGAATTTTTATTTGTATTTTCTCCTACATGATTAAATAAGACTTAATAATAATGCTTGTATGTGCCTTGCATCCTTAATGTCTGTCATACCATAAATCCACTGTTGAGTCATGAGTTATGAGACTGGCCATCTCTATAATTTGTGAAGTGCGGTTCGACATTATGGTAAGCCGTTAGGTGATGCAAGAAGCCTTGATACTGATGGATAATGCTTTAATGAGCCATTATCTTCTTGCTTGTATGTTGTTAATAAACTTATTTCTATCTTGATGTGTGGATTAGTGTTGTGAAAACCTTTTGAACCATATATATGTCTTGGATGAGTATGTCTTTCTTGATGTGTAAACGCATGACTACTTCACTCACTTTATTTTGTGTGTAGTCGTGAATGTAGTAGTTGAAGTTTGTGATTCTTTAATACATCCTTATTAACTATTAAATTCTTACTTCTTATATGTACGTTGTATACTTATTATAAGAACCTTATAATTCTGGGTATGTTAGTAGTATGGTGTTTTGCCTTAATTGCATAGATAGTATGGTTGTTCGTGATTTCTTGTTCTTAGCAATGTTGATACTCTATAGTTCGAGGACTCGTATCGAGATATATTTTATATAGAATACCCTTTTGACCATACCTTTTTATTCTAGTGTAAACTATTCTTTGTGTTGCGTACTTAAGTCGAGTAATTCGATTTCACTTGCAAGCTTGAGTATAATTCATTGTTTGTGTTATGAGCCTACATCAAATAATTGGATTATTGATGTTTCTGTCACGATCAAGTGATAGTTGATATCTCCATATGTGCGTACACTGTGATTATGTTTTCGTTTCTAGAATTCATTTGGAGTATCTACTGTTGATTCTAGATGAGTGATCCTTCTTGATTTAAAATTATTGTCTCCTAATCAATCGAGTGTTCATCTTATTATTGGCTGCTCATCTTCCAATCATGTCTAGTTAAACTGCTTGATAATCTTTCTTGTTGTTACTTCTAATACGAATAAAGAGAGACTTCGCCTTTGACAATCATGTTAAGATGTTTTGAGAGGAAATACTTGAGTAGACATGATCATTGTTACCTATAGACGAAAGTCAAACTTAGTAAGACGTGTACCTGTGTTCCTTGAGGATATGCTTAGTTACCACCTAAGTGCAAGATTGAGAATCTTATAAGTGTAGTACCCATAGAAACTTGTAACCGTAGTTCGTGGGAAATATCTAGTGTAGAGTTGTTGGAGAACATAGTCTAGTTGGAAAAGTTATGAAGTATAGTTAAGAGGTTTAATGTGGAACCTTAAGAAGAGAGTAAGGTAGTTAGTAAGACATTAATTGTTAAGCATAGAAGGATTCAAGAGTGAGTGTTCTTGCGTAAGGTAGGTGACCTAAAAGATTATTGATGATAGTTGTACGATTAGCAAGATAAATATTAGTTCTTTTTACCTTAATATGGAAAAAGTTTGTTGATGCTTTAAGAAATACCTTAGTACCTATTGTGACCTCTATGTGTACCTGGTCATGTCATAATATGATTGATGTCTATGTGTGTTTGTGGAATGCGTGATAGGATCTCTCACCCTGAGTTAGCTCTTGTTGTGGTTTTGATGATTAGTGTTTAGTATGTTTCCAGTTAAGTTGAATTATGATGTGCATTATAAGGTTGCTATAGACCCTTGGACATCATGTTCCGAGCTAAGAGTTTTGTTATGCATTTGAGTTAGATGAAGATGACCCTTAAAGTATGCTACGTCTAGGTGAAAGATAACTACAAATCCTTCTTGGGCAGAAGTTGTTTTGAGATGAGAGGAAACCTAAGATTAAGATGAAATGTTCTTAACTAGTAGTCGAACCAAAAGGTTATTTTAGGACTCATTGGATTAACCTTAATGCTTGCTGGAGATGACTTAAGTAAGTTTAAGTTTTTGAGTGAGATCCTTGTAAGGAGTAAGCCATAAGTTCATAGAGAAGTCGACCACTGTAAATTGTTGAGTGCTATCTTAGTCGCGTAGGTCCTTATTGGAGTAGTAAAATATTTGAAATAATTTTTAAGTTTAGAGGAGTGCTTGTAGGAGGACAAATAGTGATCAATGTTTCTTGACAACTTAAGACTTATGAAAAGATTTATCCTATATGTGAGTTAGAATAGGTAACCATGGGGTTCACCATAATATTTTGGGAGACATTACCGTTAGTTTGATACATTGTGAGGATCTTTGGAGCTGAATTCGAGATAAAAGAGATGTGTAAAATTCTCAAGAATCTTGTTGTGAGTTTAGTTTTAAACGTTAGAACTAGCTTAGTAGTTAGAGTTTGAATAGGAAACCGATGATATGACTAGTGTCCTAGTTATAGAGTTAGATATCGTAAACAACAGTTGAAATCTCAACTTCAAGTGCAAAGTTATAGGGTGACATAAGGAGCATAAATGTGTGAAGATTACCTCAAGGTGAACAAACTTACAGAAGTAGGGAGTAATCTGTATTGCTTATCTAATTAGCACCCAGTTAGTATCAAGTAGACAACCTTAGAGTTGAATCGTTACCATTCTTGAACCTAAGTGAGAGTTATGAGTCAAGTATACGAAAGTGAGAAAGATCATGTTGAAGGAAGAGGCTTAGACTCAAGGGTAGGCAAATCATGTATTCTCGATAGTCATCGTGAACTAGGATTGGTAGAGTGTGAGAGTCTCGAAACTCATTATCTTTCTTGAACCGTCCGATGTTCGAAAAAGAGTCGACCATGTGATCAGTCACGTCTCCTTGTGTTTGTTTGTTCTTTTCAATTTGTCATTAGTGTCTCCTATGATATTATTCTACTCCAAATAGTATGTCATTCGCATTCTATTATAGTTGAGATGTCACTCTCGTGAGAAGACTTACTTATGTAATACTATCATTGAGTAAACGAGGATCACCGAATTTAATAGTTAAGTGCAGAGGAGTCTTGTGATCAGAGTAACAGAAAAAGAGTTTCAACTAGACACACATCTTGATATTGAGAATCATATGCGTGATATCTTTTTCTCGATCTTTCGGCAAGTTTCGGGGACGAAACTTCTTTTAAGAGGGGTGGAATTGTAACATCCCAATTTTTCGTAAATAAATTTAAAAAGCTTTTTAGTAATAAATAAATAAATAAATAAATAAATAAATATAGAGCAAATAATAGGCTGAGTACCCTAGGTATAAATAGTTATGTTAAGTCACCTGCTTCCTTTTGGCCTCATTTTCGTTTTTCCCCTTCTCCTCTCAAAACCCTTACTTTTTCCCGCAGCCCACCAAACCAGTATCAGAAAAACGACGATCTCGAATCCGTTCACCGTTGGATCGTCGTGAAATTTGAGTATCATGTTCGCAACACAATTCCGAGCATTCTCACCGTTGGGAATTTCGATATCATGTCTGAAATGAGAGAAAAACCCTTCGCATTGTAGCCTTTTTCTTTCCCGCAGAAATTCAGAGCTGTCTTGGTAAAACTACGATCCCGGTTTCGTTAACCGTTGGATTATTGTGAAATTTGGATATGTTGTTCGAAATTCAATTCCGCACGCTTCCACCGTTGGGATTTGCGAGATAATATTCGTGGAGGGAGAAAAAGGAATCGTATGAAGACAGTACAAGTGGAGGTTTCAATCTCTTCTCCGTCTCTCTGACGTTTGGGAATTCTATCGGAGCAGTCGGATGAATAATTGAAAGAATTTCCGGGAACCGCTAGAGATGTTGCTATCGCTGGCTGAAGACACGTGAGCCCGCTTAGAGGTAAGGGATGAGTTATTCACAGTTGGGGATTAGTGAGAACATGTGTAGGGATCCTTAGAGGATTAAATTGGGATTTTATTTTGGGATGTTTGTTAAATTGCAATTTTTCCTTTATGATTATAAATAAAATATTGATGTCCTGATGAAAATTGCTTGATAAATTGTGCTCTTGATATTTGTATATTTGGACCTATGATTTGGATATAATTGTGTAATATTATTTGAGGGGTTTAGTCCTCATGTTGTGATAGTCTTTTATATAAATTGTTATATTGAGGATATGAAATGATAATTCAAATTGTGAGTATGTGATGAATTGTAGAATAACATGTTGCTTTGAGATTATAATATTGTTATTGAAATTGAGTATAAGTGTAAAGTTGAACATGTGTTAATTTGTGAGATACGTGTAAACATGTGATGGTGGATTGTGACACTATGAGATGTGAAATTGTGAATGAGTTCTAGTTGTGGATAAGTGTGTAGTTAACACTTGATGTGAAATTACTTGTGTTGTAAGCTATGAATTGTACAATACCCGACCAGCGTTATCTTGAGAAAAGCGTTGATGCGCAGTGTTAAAGAGAAAATGTAGGTTTCCTATTTAGGAACCAGTGTTAAATCGTAGCGCAATTGTGTTGAACGTGTTTAAAACACGAGTGTAAGGTCGTGGGTATTGTATAATTCATGAGCAGTGTCTGCATGTAAAAAAAAATTATTTTAGGGGTTGGACCTGAATCAGGAGGGAGAAGCCCTGACGGACTCTTCGGAGTGTAGGCCTTGGGGGTCACCGGGTTTGAGTGCTCCTTTAAGCCTATGTTGATCTCATATGGTTGGAGCATTCTCGCAAAACATCGTGACCCTGACTGGTCTCCCTATGATCTTACTTAGTGAGAGTGACCTGACAAACCCATTGTGTGGTGTGTCTTGTTATGTACTCCTAAGCGCCCCAGGGTGGTTTTTCACTGACATGGTACCACATTGCATATAAAATTGAGTCTTAGCATAACTATTGCATATGCTTGCTAATTGATGTGTTATTATATCTTGATCGAAGTGTGGGATTCTTGTGTAATGTGATTGATAATTAAAAAGTGAATTTTGAATGACGAAGTGGTGAAGTTACGTGAGCTATGTTTAAGCAAGTGGTATCTCATTTATATAATATGTATATTTAATTGTCTTGTTTCTCTATTAGCTAGGAATGTGATAACTCACTCCCTGTGTGTTGTTGTGTTTGGATCCTGTGATGATCTTGAACTTGTGTTCGGGGGAGCAGATGAATAGGTGGATGACTATGAAGAACCTCATGCTAGAGGACACGGGAACACCACGCTCTGATAGGATGTGACATTAAGATATAGGTTCTATATTAATTGTATGAGACTTATATGACTTTCTTTGAGTCGAGATGACTTTATTATTTATTTGGACAAGTTTGAATATGATGTAGAAGAAAGTGAATGTGAGCCTTTTACCCATTTGAAAAGCTTGTATTTAAAAATGTTTTAAAAATACTTTTAATTAATATTTGAATTTTTATTCCTTTATTAATATATATGTGAGGGGTAGAGGGTGTCACAGAAGACATGGATGTGATGTCACCGACAAAATTTAAATATTAAAAAAATTATCAATATTAAGCTGAGTAAATAAGTAAAATAAATTCTTCTTCTTCGTACCCCATTGCCGAGAGGCTCTTCGCTATGCGAAGGTATGGGGGAGGGATATTATGAATAAAAATTAATATTTATAACTTACTGATGGAGTGAACATATTATTAATGACATCAAAATTAAAATTGTATTAGATGACATACTACCTATTAAAAAGTGAATATCTTTTTTTTCTCTTGGTAATATGCTTGACAGACATTGGATAAAACCTTGGGAAAAGAATAGTGTTACAAACGCCCCATTGCCATTCCTGCGTGGAGGAATGTGGCAGCACAAAGGGACATCGGTTGCAGGTGGAGCTTCGGATCACAGCAATGGGATACTTGGGTTAGGAGTTTGTGTGCCAAAGGAGCAGCATTAAGAAAAACCAAGCTGCTGAGACCTTGAAAAGAATGAAGCTAAGATCACCAATAATCACGGCAAGAACATTCCCCTGAATTAATATGATGAAACCTGTTGCCATCTCTCACGACTAATTCACGACCAGTTACTATTGAGACTCTTTTCGCAAAATCATGGCAGTCTTTGCATGATCGTGTATTTTTGAATACCATAATGGGGGTATCAGCTGCAGTGCATATGAGACCATAGGCTATAGCTAGTCTCTCACTATGATCAAGAAGCTGCTCTTTTCGTTCAGTAAAGTCGCATAGAGCATTTTCTTCATTGAGAAGGCGCTCCTTGCTCTTTTTGAAAGAAAAATTGAGTTCTTTTAATTTTGAGTATATTTGTTCTGTTTGAGGGTGGTGTCTATCACCTACCACAAAGCGGTGGACTTTACCCTTCACAATAATCCAGCTGCAACTGACTTCCTTCCTCAAGTTCCTTTCAGCCATCATCTTTCTAAATTGTGCTGCTTCATCCCACTTCCCAGCCAAAGCATACAAGTTGAACATGATCACATAAGTAGCAGAGTCTAGTGGGTCCAGGCGAAAGATGTTGTCAGCAGCAATCATCCCAATCTCAAGATTCCTATGGCTCCAACATCCTCCTAATAAACTCTTCCAACTCATAACATCAGGTTCAAATGGCAGACTCCTTATCACCTCAAGAGCCTCCTGCAGCAGTCCAGCTCGAGAGTATACATCAATCATGCAATTGTAATGATCAATTGTTGGGTTCACACCGTATTCGTCACTCATTGAATCCAAAATCTTCTTTCCCTCTTTAACTAAACCTGAATGACTACAAGCATTTAACAAACCTATGAAAGTGACCGCATTTGGCCTTACACCAGACCCCTGCATCTCTTTAAAAAGCCTTAATGCTTCAAAAGCTTTGCCATGGTAAGCATGAGCACATATTATTGCAGTCCATGCAACAGTATCAGGTTTATCTATAGTCAAAAATGCTTGATGTGCATAGTCCACTTGGCCGCATTTTGAGTACATACTGATCATAGCACTCTCCCCAGAGAGGTATGCAACTAGCCCCTTTTTTATTGCATCTGCATGGATTTGAGCACCACAAATCAAATCTGAGACAGCAGAGCATGCTTGGAAAATGTTGGTATAGATGAATGAATTCAATAACACTCCTTTACTTCTTATTGCCTTAAAAACCTCAAGAGCCCTGTCAAATTGACCACTTTGGCAATATCCAGCAATTAAAGCACTCCACGAGAAATCATTTGGTTCATGTATGCTCTCAAATGCTTGACGCGCAGCTTCAAACCTTGCACACTTAACATAAAAATCCACTAGTGGAGTACCAACTGAGACCTCGGATTCCAAGCCAAGTTTTATACAGTAACTATGAATTTGCTTTCCAGTGTATAAGTCTCCCAAAGCAGCACAAGCCTTGAGAATTATTGAGAAAACGAACCCATCCAACTCTACACCTTCACTTATCATCTTGCCAAATAACAACAGAGCATCCCTGTTCCTTGCAGCTTTAGTATAGCCCACCATCAACCCAGTGCAAGCCACAGCATTTTTCCTAGTCATCTTATTGGTGGCAACTTCAGCACCATCCAACCACCCACACTTTACATACATATTGGAGATTAACGTCTCAATAGAAATATTGGCAGCAAAGCCAATCCTTATCAGCTGAGAATGTATCTGTTTGCCAAGGTCTAACATTGAAGGATCTGTAAAAGACATTATAAGAGTACTAAAGATAGAGGAGTTTGGTGTAATCCCCAAATCCAGCATACGCAAGAACAATCTAACAGCTTCATCTATACGTCCTTCCTCAGTGTAAGCAGATATAATGGTGGACCAAGAGGACAAATCCTGATCAACTATTTTATCAAAGAATCTCTCTGCACTTGTGAAACTCTTACAGTCGCAATACATTTTAAGGATGCAATTGTCAATGAACTTATTGCTATTGGCCATTCTCTGCAGTCTATTATGAAACAATTTTCCATCAGACAATGCTCCCAATGTTCCACACATTTTAAAGAGGTATTCGTATGATCGAGGATTAATGGAAATACCCACTTTGTCCATGTTTCTAATGAATTCATGCACTTCTCTAAGATTCCCTTGTTTGGCTAAAGAAATCAAATGCAAGTTTTCAACTTGGCCTTGTTGATTTTGATGGGTCCTCAATGAAGAATGACTGCTTTTCAAAGAGACCCATGAAGGGATTTGAGCAAAATTGGCATGTCTGGCATCATTATTTTTATCATTAGCTACAACTATTGGTGAAGAATTGGAAAGCACCCAAGAGCCCTGGCAAGTTATTGAAGACATTTAGTTTGTCTGGGATTGGAAGAATGTATCCTTGTACAAACTTTGGTCAGATCCAAGAAGAGAATCCAGTCCAAGAAAACAAGTCTAGGATAAGGATGGCATCCAAGCCAGATTCCACACACCCCAGCAACAACTATACACAGGCAATCTGAGTATTCTATCTGATCCCTTGTGTTATCTGAAAAGAGAATGAGGGGTTAGATAAAAGCCTAAGAAAAAGTCTTCCTAGCTTAGATCAACCAAGCCTGGTTTAGTCAGTATGCCAGAAGTATTCATTGAATGAGATAAACTTTACAGTAGGAAAAGAAAATAAAAAGGTAAACATGTAAAATGAATTAAGCTTCTTCCATAAGTTAAAATCAACTTATGCAGTATAACTTTTATAGAAGTTCTCCTAACTAAGTTGATTTTAACTTATAGAAAAAACTTAATGTATGTATTTGAGCAGCCAAAGAAACAAGGCAAAGTATTCAAAATCAATTCACTTATAGGTCAATGGAGAATTGAAAAGGAAAAGGCTTGTTTAAATAATCTGAGAATGCAGAGACAATTGATCAAATCCAGTTGCAAAGCCCATAATTGTATCTAGGGGTATTCAAAGTTCAGTTCAGTTAACTGGTTTTAAATTAGAAAACTGAACTGAACTGAACCGAACTGTTCAAATAGTTTTTTTTTGTTGAGCTCAATTTTCTGCAGAAATTCAGTCTTACACCAACTGTTAAATTCAGTCTCACCTTGGGTGCTACCATAAAGTAAAACATTGATTGTAATTAACATTTCACACATATTTATATACAATCACTAATAAAACTATTAAAAAAGAATCCATAATTCTATAAATCGTATGGACTCTAGGAGCTGCAGTAAATATAGAAGCTGTATATGAATCAGAACTTGGTTTTCCTCTTTTGTGAAGGAAAGCACAAAGCGCATTCGTTCCATTCCTAGTTACTAAACAAACAAAGCTTCCAAAGCATATCTAGAAAGAGGGGAAAGAACAGAACAAACACTATCCTGAAATCCAGTCCTATGCAACTTACAGTTGTGTACAACACACAATAGAATGAGAGTCTTTTCTTAAAAGAAAAAAGTACCCATTCAGCACCCACCTGATTCTGCCTGCACCCTCCTTTCAGTTTGAGGACTTGTTGAGATTCAGCCATGCATGCCTGCCTTTCGACTTTTCTTTGTCTTTTGGGCCTTTTTTTTTTTTTTCTACCCACTACCATAAGGATGTTAAATTTAAGAGAAATGTTAACAACAATTACTCAAAAAGAAACTCTCTTTCCAATCATTTTCGCGATACATTCAAATCGGTTAAAAATCACCCATTTTTGTGAGTCTTATTTATTATTTAATAATTTTTTTCTTCATGATTTAAAAGTAAAATCCAACAAATTTCAAATCAATCACAAACAGAATATTGCTAATATTCCTCTAAATTTAAATACTTTATTTTCTAATCTTTTCAAATTTCTCTATTTTGTAAAATCTGATAATTGAATTAATTAATTTCTTTTATTAGACATTCATATTTATATTAATGTACAAGTGCCTTCAATTTTTAAAAATCATAGTATTAAATACCGATAATACCTGTATATAGGGATGTATATGGTTTGTGTATTTACTTAACAATAACCATAATTAATAAATAACTAGATTGTAAGTAACCTATTATGAATAAATTAGTTATATAATAAGTTATATCTAAGATCAATTACATAACTCATTATGAATGAATAAAAATAAATTATTTTAAATAATCATTTCTATAAAATTAATTATAATTTATAACTATAAATATTTTTAAATGAAAAAAAGTTATTTAAAATAACAATAACTATAAAACTAATTATAGTTTTATAATTAGTTATATAAAATTAATTATATTTATTTATAAAAAATATTTCTTTTACTGCCCTACCCGTATATATTCGTGCACCTGCCAGAAACAGTGCTTAGAGTAATTCAAAGTTAACCTGTCATGGCCATCATAGATAAGATTTTAGAGGCAATGGTTTTCCTTTCCCTTATATGATGTATGAGAAGTTTGGTTAATGTCAATTATGTCATACTGTTCCCCACCTGTGGAACTATGTCACGATCCTGATACTGGTGGACCTCCTCAAATATTTTATTCACACACTTTGATATCATATAGTACTCCTTCAACCCCAAGACCAAGAGCTGAAAGCAACTAAGCTAAGCTTCTACAAGAGTGGAATGAGGCCTTTTGAACACACTTTAATAAAGCATGCAGTTCTTTTCATTTAGTAACTAGCTTTCTGCCTTTCTTCGCCACCATAGCTAGCAACATTACAAGCTTTATAATTCTTACAAGTTAAGCTGGCCTACACATTGTCTATTCTAATTGAATCTAAATTTTGTGATGGTTTTCATTTTGTTCTTAATTACAAAAATTAATTCACATACTTCTACAACTTAAGTACTCACTCCATTGCATCATTTGTATGCACCTTCTAATGTTCTGAGTGTTGTGATACTTAACTATTTCCAAACTTTAAATTTCACGTTCTATGGCATTTGAAATCTTAAAATATTTATAAATTAATTCTCTGTCCATAAGATTGGGCCAAACTGCTCTGTTTTACTGCAAATCCATTGATTTGCCCCCTTGAGCATATGAGATTAGACATCGTTAGCCTTTTTGCTTCTGCTTTAATTTTTTAAAATCAAAATTAAATTTTAAGAAGCCTTATTTGAAAATATATATATTTTTTAATTATACTATCTTACTTGTTCAATCAGTTTTAATTTTATTTTATTTGATCTTATCATAATTTTTTTCATATTTTAATCTTATTTATATCTCCATTTTAAATTTTAAAATTATTTAAAGTGATCTTTTTTTTAATACGCACATGTTTACTTTTTAGTTTTTCTTCTAGTTTAATACTGAACTTTTATTTATCCTCCTTCTAGGTTTCCACTTTTTTTTTTTTTTTTTGTTATGCTACCCCAAATCTCGGAGTAGGGATGAAGATGTTTTTTTTTAAAAAAAAAATGGGATGAAGATGTTGTATTTTAACAAATCTGCACAACCTAAATATAATCAGTTTCATCGAATTATAATTACTCAACTAGCTCATAAACATTAGAAAATTTCTCTAAAACTCCAACAAGTTGTTTATCAAGCCAAAAAAATGACATCAAAGAAATTTAAACTCGCATCCATGAAAAAGAAAAGAGTCACTTGTGCCAATCAACTTTATTATCGTATTGAAAGGGTATAATTTTGAATAATTAAATAAAAACTATAAATTCAAATCTTCTTGTCGTAAAAGATTCGTTTTCTTTATATTTTCACAAGTCTAGTTATACGTACTCCAGAGCGGACTAACCTATGCTCTTTATCACAATTTAAAATGTTCCATAACACATGATGAAATAGCTGTTAATATAATCAGACCACTAACAAATGCAGGATAACCTAGATTCACCTGAAATTTAAGTGGAAATATTTTGGAAAAAATATCGTCCTAGAAATTGACGTTTTTCTAAATTTAAAAGGAAAAGCATTCGTAGAAATTATTAGCGAACCAGAGAATAGGGATGTATCATATGGAGGCTTCTACAAAACGAGTAGCTGGAATGGAAAAGTGAGGCTCCACGCACCCTGTTAACAACCCAACACATGGCCATCCATTTTTCCTATATATATATATATATATATATATATATATATATATATATATATATATATATATATATATATATTCCATTCCATTAAATAATAAATAATAAATGCTGACTAATCTTTCCATTGCCCCACATGTCTACATCTCAACCTTCCAATTGTCAATCATGTAAACAGATACTGTTTCCAATCTTAATTTACAGTGTCCAAACCAAACTCAATCCCTTTTTATTTTTACCAGCCAAAAGTAAACCAACCAAAATAGAGCAACAGTGCATCACTACTTATCTATCTAGAATTTATGCTCAATTATTAACATATTGATTTGAATTTCACAATGATACTAAAGCTAATTTTAAAAAAAGAAGAAGCATAAACATAGGGCATGTTTTGATTACATGAATTTAGTAAATTATTAAAAGCATCCATATCCATAATCATAAACAATTTTGAATATTAGATAAATTTATTAATAATAAAAATGAAAACAGAAGATTATCACAACAGCCCTATCAATTGTTCCTTGTGAAAAAGGAATGCTGATGGTCCTTGGTTCGGGTTCGGAGTGAGGTTTGGATGTAGACTTTGAAGAAAGCCAAAATAGTAAACACTACCTTTACTTTCTCCTTTCATCATCGGCCACCCACCACTACAAACTTATAGCTCCATTCCTACTATACTTGCAAACTTTTCCCTTCTCTCTCCTCTCTGCCTAGAGAGTAGCATAGCATATTGAGAGAAACTTCTTTTTTCTCTATTTCGTTTCTGCCTCCTCCAAACCATAACTTAGCTGTTATCATAAGAGGATCAATAAACCCCCCACCATAAGAGAAATCAAACCCAAAAGTAAATCAACCAGAGTCATGGTTAGTATTATTAGTACCAACAATCAATGTAACCCCTCACATATTTCACACGTGTGCATTTCTCTTTCTACTTTTTTTTCTTCAAATTTTTCTTATTAATTGTTCTTTGTTATTGATTATAATATTATTATATGGAATTAGGGGGGTGGAGGAGGTGCAATTGGGGTGAGAGGCCTCGATGAAGATGATGATGATGATGTTGGAAAGAATGAAGAAGAAAACAAGTGGCCACCATGGCTTGGGCCACTTCTCCAAACAAGCTTCTTTGTTCAATGCAAAGTCCATGCAGATTCCCACAAAAGTGAATGCAACATGTATTGCTTGGACTGTATGAATGGAGCCCTTTGCTCTACCTGTCTTGCTTCTCACAGAGAACACAGAGCTATTCAGGTAAAAGCTTAGTTACTAATAATTAATTAATTCTCTTTGGGGGATCTATGCATAACTCAATTTGATGCAATTCTGTGGGCATTCGAACCCCCAAAAAGCCAAAACTCAAGGATTTGGATGCCTGTAATCTGATTGTGTAACTTTCCTACATTATTACTTTGTTAGGATCCAACCCTTTTTGATTGATCCTAAAGTTATTTGTCTCTTGTGTTGGTACGTGTCTTTCTATACCGAATTATCAATTCCGAAGTCAACTATGGATGGTCAGTTAAAGTTTTGCACTTTGAATTTTCTTCCACTGAATAATTGATTATTGTCCAATTTAAATAAATGTCTATTGGTTCATCCTATCAGATAGATTGTTTATTATTTTAATTAACATTTTGGTACTTTATTTTAACTAAATAATGTTGATATAATCTCTGATGGGTTCATGTATTCTTTCAATTCTTTATTAATTTTTCAAAGATTAGGAGATCTTCATACCATGATGTAATAAGAGTGTCGGAGATACAGAAATTTCTGGACATAACAGGGGTCCAAACTTACATTATAAACAGTGCCAAGATTGTGTTCTTGAATGAAAGGCCTCAACCTAGGCCTGGCAAAGGAGTTACCAACACCTGCCAAGTCTGTGAGCGCAGCCTTCTCGATTCATTCAGCTTCTGTTCCCTTGGTTGTAAGGTATATATATATATATATATACATGTAGTTGCTTGCTTTATATGCTTTTTTTCTTTTTCTTTTTGGTGCATTTATCTGTGTTTGAAAATTTCTATCTTGCAACATTAAAATAGAATTTCAAAGTTCAAACTAATCTTTGGATTAAATTGCTTACAGAAAATCACGGTGAATTTATTTCCTTAGTGGCGACACTTCAGTCTTATCTCTCCCCAATAATTTATTGAATACAATAAAAGAAAAATCCCAAGGCCCCGGGACCTATTTTTTAGTTAATCACAACTGCAGAAAAAATTAAAAGTGACATGTAATATTAGCTGGGAAAAGATGTTTATGAGTATTTTTAATGATAATTTCTTTAATGAGTTTATTAAGTTATTTTTGTGGTTTTTATAATATTTTTTATGATTCTGTGTTATATCATTGTAAAAAATTTATATATAATTTTATTCCAATGATAAACTTCAAAAAATTCATATTTTTTTATTTTTACTTAATCATGATATTGTTACCTATTAGATAAATATTATTTTTAATTATTAAGAAATAATTTATTACAAAAGATATCAATCTTATTTTTAAGAAACTTTTCTTGCTACATAAATTTGTTTCAATAAAAAAGAAATCATAAGAAATAATTTTTTCACTTAATAAATCTTTCAAGAAATTACATTAGAGACGTTCCAAGTTTTTACAAGAAAAAAATAAATAATTAACCTCAATAATGTCTTAAAGATGTCATGTCACAGGAAGAAAAATATAAAAAAATAACATATCAATAAAAATGTACAAATATTATGACTCTATTAGTTTTTTAAAAATAACTATCCAATCAAAGTTGTCCTAGATTTAAAGAAGAAAACTTTAACTAACACTATCCCCTGCTTTATTTTTTGGACTTTTCCCATGAAAGTACCAAAACATCTACGCGTACCTTCTCTGCCTCCCTTGAAAAAGTAACAAAAGAAAAAAGATTATAAACATATGAATACAAATTACATCCTCAAGTCATCAATTTGTTTATTTATTTTCCTCAGATAGTAGGAACCTCCAAGAAGTTCCGGAAGAAGAAAATGTTAGCTGAGACAGATGGGTCCGATGGTGAAGAATCAATAAATGGCATTAGCAATGAAAGTGGAAGAAACAAAATCCATAGCTTCACGCCGTCAACACCACCACCAACAGTGGTAAATTACAGGACTGCTAAGAGGAGAAAGGGAGTCCCACATAGAGCTCCAATGGGTGGTGCCCTTATTATAAATACAACTAATTAATACTAATGTTACATAATTAAGCATTGGTAGGTTTATGGGTTAAGGTGACTTAACAAACAATAATTACACCGTGAAAGATACAACAGTTGTTGCCAGTGCCACTTCCCTAAGTGGCAATATGGCATCATTGGACAATATATGCCTTGTAAAAGTTACAATACCAGAGCCACTGTTCATTGAGGCCGGTGTTGGGAACTGCTTCACTATCTTGTATGTTGTATAGTACAAAATATAGGAGGAAAATCCCCCCCACCCCCAAAATAATCATAAAGGAAAAAGTATAGGTTAAAAATTGAAATAAATATAGAATATAGAGGGGGGGTAATTTACGCTGGTGTAACTCATATCATATGTGTTGGTATCAGATGCGCAATGTACAAAGTGGCTTGTAGAAAGTTGTTGTATTTTACACAATAAAAGTCTTTATCGTGATTATTAAAATATTCCACTTGGTTGAATTGTTGTATATGTCCATCGTCTTTGCCCTTTGAAAGACCTGAAAATGTGGTGTTGAATTGTTAAGCGGTTGAGTGGTTTAAATTGCAGAAGGTGTTTGGCTTCTGTTTCTCTTTTTTGCGTTTGATGATTGACTTCTTGTGGTTCATTAAATAAACACTCAATTAGTAGCTGATTAGTGTAATGTATAGAGGAATAAACAACGCAATATGTTTAGTTATTTACCACTTAAAAAGTTTTCTTGATTTTTGGATTATTTATTATAATTTTTAGTCTTTTCATTTACTTGAACATCATACAAAACAAATTAAATTATACGAGATAAACATTAGTTCAACATAACTTTATTATATATAGATATAGATACACCGAATAATTGTTTGATAAGATAAATTATAAACTTATTATTAAATATGAAAACGCCTCCGCAGAACAAGATAAGATACCGAAACTGACAATATAGGAATAATAGAGGGACCCGCAGAAGAAAGGAGACCCACCTGGTTTTTTCTATAAATCCACGATGATTCTAGCCACTATCGTTTGGGCTGTGTGGCACACTAGGGCCTCCTATTAAACATTAAACACATTGATTAACTTTTTAGTTCCTAATATTTTTATATTATCATTTTTGGTTCTTTAGATATTTTATTAATTTTTTATCATTATTTTACCTTTTTAAAACATTTTTTTTTATTTTTAGTTTTTCATTGTTAAAATATAATCTCAAATATAAAATAAACAAAAAATTAACAATTGCTAAAATAAGAACTAATTTTAAGTAATAAAAATAAACAAAAGACTAAAAATAGACAAAAAAAATTAGAAGAATTAAAATTGCTAATAGAAAATTATTAAAGGACTAAAAATTGTATAATTTTTTTAAGAGATTAAAAACTTAATTAACCTTAAATATTAAGATAATTTCTTACACTAGCAGTTATTATTAGATTTAGTATTTTTATTTATGTTTAGTTTTAGTTTTTTACATTTATTTTTCATAATTTTTTAATTATTTAAACTAAATCTTTACTTCAAAATGTCATATTATATCAATTAATAGAATGTAATAAAGGTGTAATACTGTAACTCGTCATTAGTTTGTATAGTTTTATAGAAAAAATTATACAAAATAATTGAATAATAATATCTCTCATAGCATTTTTCAAAATTTTATTTATTGCCTATTTTTATGTTATTTTTTTATCAACTTATACAAATTAATGATTTGTTGTATGGGAGTTTAAAGATTTTTTTCGAAGAGGAGAGTTTAATAATTATATACTTATAATTTAGAACAATTTCATATTATTTATTAATCATAAATTATTGTTGGTCTGATTTTTTCTCGTAAAATTGAAAACTTATCAAACATAATAATTTATTACTAAACGATGAGTAAAACCGTAATTACTCACTCTTTTAGAGTAAATAAAATCTTAATATAATCTTATCCTTCATCTGGTCTCTTTCTCAGTTTTGATGGGATAACATTCAGTCCTAAAATAGGTGTGACGTGTATCAATAAAACAATATTTATTATTAAAATTACAATAATACAAAATGGTATTAATTTTGCAATTTTTTTAAAGTGTTTCATACTAGATGCAGAAAATGTGTGCAACAAATGATAAGATTTATTACTAAAAAGGACGTTCTACTATAAATATTTTGATATATTATTTTCGTCTTTGGAGAAAAACTCACTGCTTATGATATGTTAAAAAAATTATATTACAATTAGTGTTTTTTTTTTCGTTTAAAATTTAGCTAAACGCGCGAGAGGCACAATAGGCAGTAGTACGTGGGCACTGACGGCAAAATGGTGTCGTGTTTTGTTTGGTTGTCTTATTCTCCAAAACCCTAAAACAAAAAGAGTTTGCGTTGTGTTGTTTTTGAGTTTTGATTGGTTATTATGAGGAAGAGAGAGTTGAACACTTTTCTCCCTCGCTCTCTCCACATCTTCACATCTTCACATCACCCTCTCCCGAAGAAACTTCTCCCCACTATTCCTCCCCCGACTTGTCGCAACACTACGCATTCTCTTGAGGCAGTTCCGGGGTAGGTTAAGCGACTCTTTGGTGGTTGAGGTTAAACACCCCGAGTTGTGCGTCGAGTTTTTCTTGTGGGCGAGTCGCCAAATCGGTTACGCCCACCCTCCAGTGGTGTACACTGCACTAATTGAGTTACTGTGTTGCAATGGCGATAATGATAGAGTGTCTGACAAGTTCTTGATGCAAATCAGGGATGATGACTGGGAGCTGCTTCGCAGGTTGCTCAATGTTCTCATTCAAAAGTGTTGCAGGATTGGGATGTGGAATGTGGCAATGGAAGAGTTGGGGAGGCTCAAGGATTTTGGCTACAAGGCTTCTCCCACCACTTATAATGCTTTGATTCAGGTTTTTCTTAGGGCTGATAAGTTAGATACTGCTTATTTGGTTCATAGAGAGATGTTGAATTCTGGGTTTGGTATGGATGGGTATACTTTGAGTTGTTTTGGCTATTCCCTCTGTAAAGCGGGGATGCGCTGAGTTTGATTGAGAAGGAGGAGTTTGTGCCTGATACGGTTTTTTATAATAGGATGGCTTCCGGGTTGTGTGAGGCTTCGCTTTTTGAAGAAGCTATGGATGTCTTGAATCGAATGCGGTCTAATTCCTGCATTCCCAATGTTGTCACTTGTAGGATTTTGCTCTCGGGTTGTTTGGGGAGGTGTAAGAGAATTCTTAGCATGATGATGACTGAAGGCTGTTATCCGAATCGGGAGATGTTTAATTCTCTTGTACATGCTTATTGTAAATTAAGGGATTACTCTTATGCATATAAGTTGTTCAAGAAAATGATAAAATGCGGGTGCCAGCCCGGCTATTTGCTTTATAATATATTCATTGGTAGTATCTGTTGGAATTGGCTGAAAAGGCTTATAGTGAGATGCTTGATTTTGGGGTCGTGTTAAATAAGGTCAATGTCAGCAATTTTGCGCGGTGTCTTTGTGGAGCTGGAAAGTTTGATAAGGCCTTTAAGATTATATGTGAAATTATGAGCAAGGGTTTTGTTCCCGATGATAGTACGTATTCTAAAGTGATTGGTTTTCTTTGCGATGCCTCCAAGGTAGAGAAGGCTTTTTTGTTGTTCGAAGAAATGAAAAAGAATGGCATTGTTCCCAGTGTCTATACATATACTACTTCAATTGATAGCTTTTGCAAAGCTGGTCTTATTCAACAGGCTCGCAATTGGTTTGATGAAATGTTAGGAGACGGTTGCACCCCAAATGTAGTGACTTATACTTCTCTTATTCATGCATACCTGAAAGCAAGAAAGGTGTTTGATGCAAATAAACTATTTGAGATGATGTTGCTTAAAGGTTGCAAGCCTAATGTTGTTACATATACAGCTTTAATTGATGGTTATTGTAAGGCTGGGCAGATAGATAAAGCTTGCCAGATCTATGCTAGAATGCAAGGTGACATAGAATCCTCTGACAAGGACATGTATTTTAAGCTAGATGACAACGATTGTGAAACACCAAATATTATTACATATGGGGCTTTGGTGGATGGTTTATGCAAAGCAAACAGGGTTAAAGAAGCCCGTGAATTATTGGATACCATGTCAATTCAGGGTTGTGAGCCTAACCAAATAGTCTATGATGCTCTTATAGATGGGTTTTGCAAGACCGGAAAACTTGAAAATGCACAAGAGGTGTTTGTAAAGATGTCAGAGCGTGGATACAGTCCAAATTTGTATACCTACAGCTCTTTAATTAATAGTCTGTTTAAAGAAAAACGATTGGATCTTGTTTTGAAAGTGTTGTCCAAGATGCTAGAGAATTCTTGCACTCCCAATGTTGTTATTTACACAGACATGATTGATGGTCTCTGTAAAGTTGGAAAGACGGATGAAGCTTACAAGCTCATGCTTAAAATGGAAGAAGTGGGTTGTTATCCAAATGTTATAACTTATACTGCAATGATTGACGGCTTTGGAAAAATAGGCAAAATTGAACAGTGCCTTGAGCTATATAGGAATATGTGCTCAAAGGGTTGTGCACCAAACTTTATAACCTATAGGGTCTTGATAAATCACTGTTGTTCCACTGGTCTTCTTGATGAAGCACACAGACTTCTAGATGAAATGAAACAGACATATTCGCCAAGGCATATATCAAGTTACCATAAAATTATTGAGGGCTTTAACCGAGAGTTTATAACCTCGATTGGGCTTTTAGATAAGCTGAGTGAGAATGAATCGGTGCCAGTTGAGTCTTTGTTCAGAATTTTGATTGATAATTTTATAAAGGCTGGAAGACTGGAAGTTGCATTAAATCTACTTGAAGAGATTTCATCATCTTCAAGCCTTGCAGTTGCCAACAAATATCTATATACTTCTTTAATTGAGAGTCTGTCACATGCAAGTAAGGTTGATAAAGCATTTGAGCTTTATGCAAGCATGATAAATAATAATGTGGTTCCAGAGCTTAGCACATTTGTCCACCTCATCAAAGGCCTTGCCAGGGTTGGTAAGTGGCAAGAAGCACTACAATTATCAGACAGCATATGCCAAATGGTTTGTCACATTTGCTCTAACTTTGTACATTACAAAACTACCCAAAGATAAATTTTCCATGACATTTTGCTGAGTTATTGTAAATATGTTAACATTAAGCACTTCCTTTATGCATTTAGTGGTAAAAAAATTGTCAAACTTTCCATGGCATTCCTTACAAAACTGCTCTGTAAATGTATACTAGATCCTTGAGTTATTATTTCAGCATGTTTATTCTGATCCCTTTTCTGTTGCATTTTCTATCAACATTGCAGGATATACGCTGGCTTCATGAAGAGGTAACCAATGCAAATTAGTTTCTGATGCACAGAACTGCAGATTGAATTTGAGTTCTGTAACCGAAGGAAAACGAATACTGGTAGCTTAGAAGAATAGGTTAAAAGCTGGCGAGTGAAATGGTTCTTGTAATCTATAATATATTATGATGCCCTTCATTTATTATTGATCTTCATTTGCAGATGTGATTTTTTGCAGTCCAGGTAAGACACCAGCGATAATGGAAGCAGAAACATGGGATTTTGAAGAAATCTCAAAAAAAGTTCTCTGTAATCCACTAATCTCCAAGTTTCAAAATCATGTGTATTTGTCCACCTTTTTTTACATCATGGCAGCGGTAATGATTTTGTGGTCTATGATCAAGCCTACTAATTGACGCCGAGGTATATAAAAATTAAACTTCCATCCTTGATATCTTTTGGAGAAAATTATGTCTCAACAATGTTTTTGTTATTTGCTAATATTCTAGAACGAGAGAAATTATATTAAGTGCTACATACTTGCATTATATAACCAATGAACTGATATTGATATAGACAAGGTGGACCACTTTTGTACGTGGTCCACCAAGCACTATTAGCCTTCAGATTAATCAAGGTTCACAATTATATGATACACCCTTCCGCATCATAACTTTCCTCTCCTTTCTCTTTTCTGTACTCTCCATTCCTCTCCAGCAGCCTCCAATGGCGCCTCTGACGTAGCAGTAGAGAGATCCATGAGGGATTCCCACCTTCAAATCCAGCTGGAACCACCGCAAGAGATCCACGTCTGACGCTCCAGAATCTGCAACTCACCAGATCCACGACACTATCGACTTTGCCGGAGTCGCACCAGATCCACAAGACGTTGTATTCTTCCGAACTGGAGCACTGACTTTGCCGCCTGCCTGATTTGAAAAACCACCTTGAGGGGTCTGCACCGCTCCGCATTAGGTCCATGATGCCGTCAACTTGGTCGGAGCCAGACCAGATTCATTCTTAAATTAATTAAACAATACTAAAGCATGAAGTTCTTGGTGAAGGTACCCACGGAGTCTTGTATAAAGCCATTTATACCCACGCAATCCCCCCGAAACTTTCGTCTTCAAATTATGCGAATTAGACTTAAAAATCAAATTTTCCCTATTCTCTTTAATGGGTTGTGAGAATTGGGTCTTTATGTTCAGTTGGTGCAAAGAAAATTGTTGAATCGGAGTAAAATATATATCCTTATATGGCCTTAGAGTAATATAGAAAGGGAATATACATTTATTTGCTTTGGGTTCCTGAATTTGATTTAGGGGGTTAGTTTCAACAATTTGCTTTTGGGGTTTATTACTTTATCATCATCTTTGCTTCAGACAATTATTTAGGAAAAATCATTGTGTGTCATTGGGTGCGAGGAAGTGGTACTTTGTTACTTTTGTTTAGTGGTGGTAAGAATGTTAGGGGAGGAAAGCTTGAAGCTGCTTAATTAGTTTCAGTGTAGGTTTGCTGGAGAGGGAGGGAAAGTATAGAGAAGAGGAAGAAGAGGAAAGTTTTGATGGGGGAGGGTGTATTGTATTATATTACACCTGGATTAATCTGAAAGCTTATAATAATTGTGCATGGTGGACCACCTACAAAATTTTAAGTGAAAGTCTTGTCTGTTTTTGAAGTTCAGAGACCATTAATCATCTGTTTTTTAATTATGAAGTACCTTGGCAGCTAAGGAATCAACTTTTTGGGCCATGTTTGAGATGCAAGGAGTTGGGGAAGTATCCTTGGTTCAATTCTTTTCTAATCATTTGAGAGACTGGCCATGAGAAGGAATGCACAATGGTCTCGTATTGTGCTCTTTTTACAGAGTATGGTGTCTACAGGTGGACTTGCATGGGTTAGGCTTAGAGTCAACACTCTTTCTGCAAGGCGTGGTCTCTATAGATTGACTTGGTAGTCATGGGTTTGGGTCATGGAAAAAATAGCCTCTCCACTCTGTCCACCTCTCCGGACCTCACAATGGGGGTATTTTCATGCACCAAACTGCCCTTTTGTTTGGTGGTGAACAGATAGATTACAGCCTCAGGGTTTTTTATTACCGTCATCTGTCTAATCTTTGTTTCAAGAGTTGTTTTCTTCCCTTTCGTTTCCTTTTGGCTGTCTTAGGAGGACTCCTTAACCTTCATTTTGATCCTCTCTTTAACCAATGATGTTATATAATAAAAAAAAGGTGTCAAGAAAACAATTCAGAATAGGATCAAAGGCAATGCTTCTTCACTTTGGAATATGTCTAGTGCACAGAGGCTTCCGTGAAAGCTTTAGGCAGAGACAATCAGATCATGATTTCTTTATAATGGAGTGCTCAAGCGAGTTTGTGAATGGGTACCAAGCTTCAGCCAATCTGGAGGGTACAAATCACTCCCAGATATATGTTTTCTGGGGATTTTTTCCTCGACTCGAGACTTGGGGGGATGCAGTCACTGAATCCTTCACCATTTAAAGTGAGCAAGTTGATGAACTTCCAAAACTACTATGGCAAGTGATCTTATTAATAGTTGAGCATGAGCTGATACCATTGTAATTCATTCTCTATAGATACATACGAGGATCCTACTCCACACATGTTCTACTTTTTGTCTGTCTTCCTACATTAATTTCTTTTCTTTTTCTGTTTTGGCCGGGGTTCACGTGACATATAACTGATATTTTCAATGTAAAAAAAAGAGTTGATAAGATTTAATTATTTGTCATATGCAGATGGCTTGAAACTATAATAAGTTTTGAACCATGTAATAATTTTTTGTTAGTAGGAGACACTCGTAAGACTTTTTTTAATTTACAATCTTATATCCAAGATTCTTAAAAAGGCAAAAGCACCTGTGTATGTTGCAGAGGCAAAACTATATCGTGTGCCTCCAAATTCTTAATTCTTTTACCATCTACTACTAATTAAAGTACTTGTTGTTTCTTCATGTTTAGAGAGATTGATGTTCGGATTATATATAAACGAAGAAAGTCATAATTTTAAACAGCTATCCTGAAACATAAAAAATTCATTCAAAATGTGAAATTGAGCACGCCAACTGTCTCATAAGACATTAATATATTCTTTACAAACTATAAATAAAGTATAAATATCGTTTAAGAAAGGTTTGTACAATTTTCCGGAAAATTAGAGTTGTCAAAACGGGTCAGTTCGGTTCACGTGGGCTGGCCCGCAATAGGTTGAACTAAAAGTGGGCTAGTCTAACTCGGTCCACTTTTATGTGAGTTAACAAAATGTCAGTCCAGTCCGACCCACCACGGGTTGGTGGGTTATGCGGGCTGACCCACTTTTTTGCCTTTTTTTGTAAAAAAAAAATTATTCCAAACAACTTAAAATAAAATTCAATATAAAAATCAAACTAAATCAAGTACAAACATTTAGTATTAAAGTGATTGAAGTCTTTAAAATAAACTTTCAACATTAAGATAATTAAAATTTAAATGCCATCAAAAATAAATTTTTAAACTATTGAGATTAAACATTAGAGTTATGGACTGTGAAATCCAGAATAACTTCCTCTTTTTTTTTTTTTCTCAACATCACCGTTACAAAAATAAAAAATGAACAATTATTAATAAGTCAAATAAATAAAACAACACACATTATTGTTATGATTATTTTAAGAACAATTATTGTTATGCTTTTACCCATTACTTCAGATTGATTATGTGAGTGAGAAATTATATAAATGTGAAATTTACTTACATTATTGTTATGATTATTTTAAGAATAATTATTATGATTATATGTTATAAAACTATACTCATATATTTAATGATTTCAAAGTTAAGTTAATTATTTTATATTTTACTCTTTTTACTTATTTAAATATTAATAAATATGAAATATACAGGTGATAAGAAAATATATGATAAGTTAATTTAATAAATCATAATATTTGATATATTCTATTTTATGATGATAATCCCATGAAAAGATTGATCATCAATATGTTTAATTTTAAAAGATATTCATAATACTTACAAATTTCATTAATAATGAATTATTTATAATAAATTATAAAATAAAAAAATTATTTTATAAACATTTTATAATGCAAAAGTTTAATGAATTTAAATTTAAATAATTATAAATTTATATTTACTATTTTCTTTTTAATTTATACACATAAGGATCAAATCATAGAAATTTTCGATAGACTTAAATATGTTTGAAGATAACACCTGTTTAATTAATAATAATAATAATAATACTAATAATAAAATAAAAATTTAATTTCTTAACAATTATAAATTTATAATAATAATAAAATAAAATAATATATTATTTAAATTTAATGAGTTGACGGACTGACCCACCAACTCACAGGTTGAACCCACCTAACCCACGGATTAAGTGTGGCCCATGGATCGAAATCCATTTTGTCGACTCTAATTTAAAGTTAATCAATATCTATTTCACGAGAAATGATACTAAGCACGTTTTGCATGACATATCGCATCAAATAATTATGTAAAAGCATAAATAATAAGATTGAATTATAAATACATGATGCTAAGTGAGGACGTGTAAATATTAAAAAAATCAAACGAATCTGTTGAAATAAAACCCCAGCTAAAATAACTGCCAAGTTTAAAATGAATAATTCTAAATTTTCCTATAACTTTTCTATTAATTATTATATTTATTAAATAAAGAAAATATTGAATACTGTATGTTTTAAGTTTCAACTTTTGTTTAATACTATATACGACCTCCTAGAAATAATTTATAAGTAATATTTTTTCATTTTAATTAAAGTGCTGCAGACCAAATACATTGCAGTGTCTCTTTCATCTCACAACGAACGTCTCAAGTGACAAAGTTTCTGAGAGTCTTACTCGTTTTGTTTTTGTTCTCTCTAATCTCTTGGTTCGCGTTGCAGATTAAATGATTTTGTATCTTTGGTTCTCTTTTAGGTGCGATTCTCTCACTCTGCTCTTAAATCATGACCTATTCTATTTGGCTTTGGTTGTATTCGTTGATGCCGTGGCGATTTGGCTTTCGTCTTCTTCCGTTTCTCAGTTTGATTACAGCAATTATTAATTACTAATTATATTATTACCACTACCAGTTTCGTGTTTGGTTATTTGATTTTCTCTTTTTCATACTTTTAGGATCAATGGATTTTAGAGATTTAGCTCACAAGTTCTCTCGTTGTATTGTTACTGTAAGTCTTCAGTTTTTCATATCCTTACTTGCCTTGGCCTTGAGTCAGATCTGTTTGCCCGAAATTTGATGTTCTTTGAATTTAAGCTCTTTATTTCTCTCAATTCAAATATCATGCTGTCATAGACACATTTTTAGACCATACCTATTCTTTAATAAACTGGTAATCTATATCCAAATGCGTGTAACTAACTGGTAATATTAACTCAATAAATTACCTATTCTGTAAGATAAATAAATTATGCTTATGAAATTTTTCAATATAACTTGATTCTGTTAACAGGGTCCACGCTAGTGTATCAAGGTTCCAATCTAAATGCATGTTATTGTTGCTTCATGTTTGATCTATATATTGTTGAACTCAATGAGATTTAACTTAAATGGTTAGTCTATGCAACTGAAAAATATACTTTTCCATTCAACCTAAAATTTAAAGTCCATTCATTGTGGGTTTTAAGGTTTGTACAGATTGGAAATCTCGGGCTTCAACTGCTATGGTACTTTCTGCGAATAATTCTCAGCGCATGGTATTTCATATCAGTCGTGGGTAATTTGTTTGAAAGCTATTTCATCTCTTGTGGAGTATTAAAGAAATACAAGTCTCTTCATTCAGGAAAGGTTCGCTACCTTGCCATTGTCATAGAAAGTGAAGAAGCTTATCAGATTTCCAGAGTTGTTAAACTTTTGCAGTGGCTGGACATTATTGGTGTAAAGAATGTGTGCCTCTATGACATGAATGGTATGAAAGGTTTAGAGAATAAGTGATGTTAAAGTTTCTTTTGCTCAGGCCATGTAATAGTATTTTCCTTGAACTCTTCATTCTAGGAGTATTGAAGAAGTCTAAGGAAACCATCTTTAAAGAATTGAAGAATGCAAAATCCATTGAGGTACCATATAATTCTTTCCCAGCAGATTGCTTCTTTCTTAATATATATTAATAAATTTGTTTCCTGGTTTATGATTTAAAACTTCCTGTGACTAGTCTTATACATTTGCCATATTAACCAGTTTGGGTATTTCTACCTTTGCCTCATTTTATTTTGACTGATCCTTTATTTAGATTCTGGGAGATGATGTGTCCTAGATTAAATTGGTTTTATGCATGAAAAGTTCGTAAAGGTGGGGCTTACCTATAGTATTTGACTATTATCTAAGAAATTATTGATAAGATGAAATACATGCTTCTTGTTATATTATATAAGCTACGTGGCTCTCTAATCTTGATTCTAGACTTAATGCACAATTATGATATAGTCAAAATTAATGGAGAGAAAAGCAAAAGGAAGAAATTGAGGCCACACTAGAAAGTTATTTTATATTTAGGTATTTCATATTTGGATGGTAGGTTGGGAATAGGAGAGACAGAAAATAGGCATGAGAATAGTACCTTTGAGCCCACTAGAATTTTTTGTCTACAAATGAGGTGAAAAAGGAGAGAACAGACTTTGTACCAGATCCACACTTGTTTTTCCTTTTCTTCTTCCAATAATAAGAAAACTGTTTATATTTTCTTCGTTTGTTTTCTTTGTATTTTCTTTCCACATCCAAAAAATGCATTAGATATGGATCATAAATGGCTCAGTCAGATGCCATTTCTGTCTAGCATAAATAATGCTGTTATGTCACATGTTTGATCTGATCTAGCATTAACTCAGTGCAGGAAGTTAATGAAGTTGTCGCACTCCATGATCCAGATCACATGACTTTAGAATTTCTTTCTTATGCGGATGGGAAGGAGGCAGTGGCCAAAGCAGCTAACTTGATTTTTGTGGAGCACTTGAAACGACATAAATTGGGTGGAGAACTAGATCTAATCTTGTTAGAACCTCAATTGAATGAAGCATTGCAAATTGTTGGTATGTTTACTTTCTAAACCTACTAATAGTTTAAGAGTTAATTGTCTTTTACAAGAAAGTACTTATCAGTTATCATTATTATCAGGTAGCAAAGGTCCTGAGCCTGACCTTTTACTGGTTTATGGACCTGTGAGGAGCCATCTTGGTTTTCCTGCATGGAGACTTCGTTACACAGAGATCATGTAAGTTCTTTCTAGGAAACTATTATTTATGATTAGAACAGTGCAGTAATAAAATTTCACTTGAAGTGGAACTATGCTTGTGTATAGTCTGTTGATGATTTAGCTGAAATATAAGTTCTTGTATATGAAATTTAGTTTAAATCTCAAGTGGTTGGTGAATATATTTGGATCCGATTTACCTTCTCCCTATTTGCTCTATATTCCTCCTGTTATATTTTCTTTCTCCAGCAGTAAATCTGTGGTATAGTAGTGGCTGACTGGCTGCACCATAGTTCTATTGCAGAGACATTAAGCCTTAAAAGTTAATATTTCTTTGTGAACTTCCTTGCAATGCATAGGTTATGGTATGTGATTTGAGGGCCTGCTTGTTTATAATTTTCACTTGATTTGGCCCCTATGTATATATATAGGCCATACAACCATACATGAATGATCAATTTACAAGTTAGCTAGTCATCACGTAATCACTTAAAAAGCTATATACATTTATGGTTTAATGGTTTAAATCCATAGTTCTTATTATATATTTTTAATTAAAAAGACATTTTCTTAGAAACACTCAAACCAACAGCCCCGAGTAAGAAGTTCCATTTTGTACACAGTTTCTTTTTTCTGTTTTCCCCCCTTTGAATAGATTCTGACTGATATTTGTGGGCTTTTACAGACACATGGGATCATTGAACTTCTTGAGATATGGTTCCTTAATGAAAGCCATTTACAACTTCACGAAAGTGCACCAAAATTATGGTAAGTATTCTCTTTACCGAGTCATTTACTGGTCTGCCATGGTTTGACCCCCAATAAATTGGTAAATTTTCTAGTTATTTTTACTACTGCATTTTGCATCTCTATTAATTGGCTAAATCATGTCAGGTTAGCCTAAAACTGGATCCTAGCTCTCAGGAAGAAATAAAACAAACAAAAAGTACCATATATTGAGCGATGGGCAAAATAAGTAGAGTTATGCATTATCTATAGATTATTGCAATTTGTTTTCATTCATTCATTCTTGTTTTGTCGGATTGCTGACAGGTACGTAGAAAAGGAATTTGGAGGTAGTTAAATGCACAAGCACAAAGCATAGGCGTGAAGAATAGAAAAATATCTAGCTAAATATATTTGTGGAAAAAGGGCTTTCTCACTAGTGGTTTTACTTACTCTAAATGTGTCAATCATCATGCATGAGAGATAGAATTGCACGTCATGACCGGGTTGTACCAACTGTTAATTTTTTTTTTTTTTAAGATCTGGTAATTTAAAAGGTGGATTGATCTGGTAATTTAAAAGGTGGATTTTTATTTGATGCCGCCACCACCACAACGGGAGATTCGTATGGCGGATAAATTCCTCCTCCCAGTTATATCAAAGCCAGCAGCCAGATTTTGTCTAGACATGATCCTCCGTTGAATCAATATTATAAGTCAATATAAATTAGTAAATTATGTGTTTTATATTGAATAAATAATAATTGACAAAATAATTAATATCTATGGATAATTTTTAATTTTGTTTTTTATTGATCTATAATTATTTTATATTAAACTAAAAAGATAAAAATATTAAAAAAATGAAAATATTTATTTAAATCAATTTTTACACCGATTTGGTCAACTCTCATCGGTTCTAAGTGTGCTGATTTTTTTTTTGATTTTTTTTGGAGATAATGGTTGAAGTGGACAACATGGTATAGTTTTTGAAAGGCTAAATTACATGTTTAGTTATTTATGTCTTAGTTTTTATTTAATTTAATCTTTTATGTTTTAGAAGTTTTAATTTAAATTTTTATGTTTTAAGCTGAGTTAAAATGATCCTTTTGAAATATTGATCATTTTTTATTTTAGGATGTGATTATTTTAAACCTTTTTTATTAATTCGGGATATAAAAATTAGTTTATTAAATTCACTTACATAAAAATTATAAAATTTAACTAATGTTTGAATAAAAAATAATAAACATACTAAAAATTAGGTAAAAATGAATCCAATAGACAACATATTTTTTTTTTATAAAAACTAATATTTTTTTTTTTTTGTTTACGAGACTCATTGTTTGTGTTTGTGTATTTCACTAAAATCGTTTCAATCTTGATGGACGATGGATACTGGTTTTCTACTTTCTAAGGTCATAATATAGTGCTATTTTTGAAATAACGTATGATTATTGTCTTATGAGTCCAAGTCTTATATGTCAGTTCTAATTGGTATGCAGACTAAACAAGTTTGCAGAAAAATGTACTCTGACACCTGAATTTTCAATTCGTGATCATCAGTCCATCCTCAAAATGAGGATTCTCACAGTACAGTGAAAAATTAGAACTCCCTCGTGCAAGCTGGAGACACTGAAAATTGAAGTCTAGATTCACATGACCAGAATTGTTGCACACAAATTGTGGCCCAACTCTTGCTGAAAACCCATGTGCCCTATGTACGATAAGATTGTAATCCAGAGGCTCCTGCTTCTTTTTTGAAGTAATTGATAAGAAGTTTCATCCCCCAATAATTTTCAAAGTACCTAATATTTTCTTTTCTCTTTTATAAATAATTAAAGAGAAAAGAAAACTAATGTGTGTCAATTGTCATTGCATAGTTATGTACGGTTTCTTAAAAAAGGAATGAGTAAATTCCAATTTAACAAGAAAAATGTTTATCATACTCGCTCTCTTTTTTCATCTTTTTTACCCTTCATCACATTATTTATTACATTTGTTGTTTCTTCCTTTTCTTTCTCTTACTTTCCAAAATAGAATGTATGATTGCTCTGATGATTTTTTTTTAAAGATCGCATTTAAGTTAGAACCTATGATCTATATATAATATCCAAATTTTTCATCATTAAGTTGACCCTAATGGGTTACTAGGTTATTTAATATGAAGTGTTGGTTTATTTTTTTAGTTTTTAAATTTGAAGTCTTCAATTAATCTCTAATTAAAAAAAATATTTATATATTTTTACCTTGTTTTTTCATATTTTATAGATTAAAATAAATGGGCTTTTCATGAACTGTAAATATTTTGAGAACTAAATCAAGAACTAAAATAAAAATTGTGCTTGCAAAGAATTAATCGAATATTTACTCTAAAAAGAAACTATCTAGAAATTTGAATTAATGATAGCTACCATTTAAAAAAAAGTACACATTATCTTAGAATATCTCCAATGAAGTTGCTTAACAAAAATATTATTTTGATGTATCGCTTGTGATTTTGAATTTTTTAAAATTAGTAAAAATTATTTATGTAAGTAATTGTTGTTTATGAGTTGTTTAACTTTTGTATTAAATATAGGAGAAAGAAATCAAATATTTATGAGTTAAACAATTTATTAATAAAAATATCGATTGGAGAGAAAATAAATTAAGTTGCTCAAGATTAAGATAACATAAATTGGATTGCTTATATCAACACCGTTAAAAATGCTCTTAACAGAAAAAATGGATTTTATATAAATAATATTTAATGCTAACTCTGCAGGCAATTTGAAAAAACTAATAAATAAATGTAGTGAAATGTGGAGACTGGTATAGTTAGGAGCAGCCTAGCAGATCAGTTCTTGAGAACTACATTAGAGACAAAACAAACGTTACTATTTTTTCTCTAATCAAAGTTGGAGTATGATATAAAATTATTAATAATCCATGCAATAAAATATCAGTGGTAATTATTCAGGTAAAAAAAATATTTTTAATCTAAAAAACCATACTATAAAACCACGACTAACTTTGGTCCGATCTCAAAAAGTAGCCAAAGTATTATTAGGAGTAATATATATAGCCTAAAAGTTTTCCCTAAAAAAAAGTTTAAAAGTTTTTTTTTAAGTTAAGCTGGCTAAGAAAAAAATTGAGAATTTTAAACTTCATATAATATAAATTAAAGCATAAGTAATGACAAGAAAATCTCAGCATTAAGTATGTAGCTAGGAATTTATTCTGAGGTTGAAGCGTATAAAAATGTATTTGTTGAAAAAATATCTTAAGTAAATTTCAGTATCACGTGAAATAAGTACTTAATCTTCATGCCTCCTGCCAATGTCAATAGATACATAAACTGAGTTAATTAAAAAAAACTAGCAAAAGTATAATTGAGTGTTATTATTATTAGTATTTAACTCATGTTGAATTTGGGTATAGTTATTAAAATTGGACTAGGGCGGGCGATTTTTTGTATGGTGAAGTGCTTTAATTTTTGCATAGGACTCTCCTTGTCATGCCATTTTCTTATTAATTTATGAAGGTACCATTCCAATGATTCGCCGTATGCTGCCAAGTTCTATGCCCTCTGTGTGGGACCCACGTCTCTGCTTGCACTACCGAGTTTCACGTCTTTTATTTTATGCCCTCACTCACACAACAATCCCGTTGAGTGACATTTCATGGTCTATAATAATGTGTTTGAATATAGCAATTTAATAGGAAATTTGTTTTTTCAATAAATTTAAAATGATTTATAATAAAATAACTTGTTTAAATAGAGTATTTGAAATGAGATTTAATTTTTGTTATTTTTATAAATAATTTTAATTGATTAAAACAGTGAGATTTCAAATTTTCTACAAAAATATAGAATTTGAATTTTCTTTTTTTGAGATGCTCACTCTAACTCACGTTCTTGCTCGTGACTATTTCTCGCCCAACACTCACAACTGCGGGTGATCGATCAAAGTTTTTACGGTCGATATCGATATAAGTTGTTTATCACTAATGTTGGTCGAGGTTTTTTCTGTCATAATTTTTTTGTATGATGTCATCTAAAGCTATTTTTTGCCGATATCAACTAAGATTTTTTTTTAGATGATGTTGATTAGGGTTATTTTCTCATTGATGTTTGTCATGAGAAATTTTTGCTAACGTCTGTCAAAATTTTTTTTTTATCATTGTCATCTAGGTTTTTTCAGTTGATGTTGACCAATGATTTTTTTTGCCGACGTTTGGTAGATTTTTTCTACTAACATCGATCATGACTAACTTTTGAATAGACACCTATTAGGATTTTTCTGTTGACGTCAGGTAAGTTTTTCCAGCCAACATCAACCAAAGTTATTTTTTAGTCAATATCGGCTAGAGTTATTTTTTAGCCGATGTTAGCTAGGGTTTTTGCCTTATGTCAACTAGATTTTCTTAGTCAACGTCGATTAGGATTTTTTTGCTGACATCGACTAGGATTTTCTGACTAACATCAGCCACAACTATTTCTTAACCACATCAGCTAGGTTTTTTGGTTGATGTTGACTAAGGTTTTTTCTGTTAACACCAGCTAGGTATTTTTGACTGACATCGGGCATGACTATTTTTAGTTGTCATCGACTAGATTCTTACAGTCGACATCCACTAAAGTTTTTTCGGTTGACATCGATCAAATGTATTTTTTAGCAAACATCAGTTAAGGTTATTTTATAGCCGATGTTGGGTAGGATTTTTTGTCCGACATTGGTCAAGGCTATTTTTTAGCCAACTTTGACTAGGGATTTGTTGGCCAACGTTGACCAATGATGTTTTTCAGCCGACATCGGGTGGGTTCTATTGGTCGGCATCGACCAAGCTATTTTTAGCCGATATTGGATAGATTTTTTTATCATCGTCTGTTAGGATTTTTTAGGTCGACGTTGGCTAAAAATAGTCTTGGTCAATGTCGTTCAAAAAGACCCTAGCCGGTGTCGGCCAAACAAACCCTAATCGATGTTGATAAAAAAAATCTAGTCAACATCGACTGAAAAATAGACTCAACCAACGTTAGCCAAAAAATAGCTCTGACTGATGTCAGCTGACAAATATTCCTGGCATACTTTGACCAAAAAAATTATATTTGATATCGACCGAAAAATAACATTGGTTGATGTCGGTTTAAAAACATCACTGGTTGTGGTCAGGCAAAATAACCCTAATTAAAATTATCAATATTTTGTATTTATAAATTATTAAAAATTGAAAATATTTTTTAATTAATATTTCAAAATTAGATTGTGTTTATTTTCTATAAAGTTTAATATTAAAATTTCATCTATTTAAAATATAAAATTAAAATTTTGCATATGGAGAAAATTGAATTGTCCTATCCAAACAAAAAATTTAAAATGAAAGAAATTTAAATTAATTTATCCAAATAAAATATTTGAAAAATAAAAAAAATTAAAATCAAAGCAATTCAAATTTTGAAAAGTAAGAGGGTCACGTTCGTTCAAATAACCTTGGACCAATATTTTTTCTGTTAAAGCAACTCTTATGTTGTTTTTGCGTTAACTCTGATTAAGTTTAACCTTAACCTAATTCTTTCGCAAGCAAACACTAACAAGTTATTTTCTACAATAAATATTTTATAACATTATAATTTTATCTTATTTTTTTCCTTCTCTAACTTTTTGTTACACATACTTACATGTTTTTTCATATAAAATTTTCGTACAAATACAATATCTCTCCATGCATAGATCACTTTCATCATCGAATATATGCCTTTTAAATTCTTCAGCAATATATACCTGTTATATATGCACAAACAGAAGGTTTGATGATCGCATTCTCTTTATTTCTTTACTATTTCAGCTGCATATATTTGTCGTAAGCGATGTTCTTAATATTCAACAAATTAAATTGCACTATTCATGGATATTACTGGTCCCCCTCCACTTATATAAATTTCAAAAAAGAAAAGTGAGTGGGGGTCGAACCAATGCAATGGCTTGCATTAATTAATCTCTCTCGTTATAAGGACCCCCCCTTTTCTCATAAACAAAAATCTAAATTGATTGCCTTTGTTTCTATCCGAAGTTCTAAGTGCTACTATGTATATATGAACAATCTTAGAATTCTATCCGTATCTTAAACCACTAAAGAAAATCTTTGGAAATTAAGTTCTCATTGACTTGGACCTATATCATCAACATTAAGCTAGCCAGCGTCACGATATATATAAAATGCATTTAACTTTATACAGATCGAGCTACTTCACAAAAGTACTATATATGTAATATTGAATTAACAACGAAACATTAATTAATGGAACTGCTGAAGCCAAATAAGCGCTGAAAAGTGAAGAGAAAGATGCTGGCATGGGAAAATTAAGAATCTTAATTTAAGGAGGGAGAAGCTGATGATAAACAACATGCCCTCATTTTGCTTCCCACTTCAGAATGATAGGTACGTACGTGTGCGTTGTCGCGTTGCCTAAATAATATGATTGATGAGTTTTTTGCCGTTTTGATTTTGATTTTGATTTTAATCCCACTCACCATATACGTGGAATCAGAAATCCATTGCCCTCTACTAGTCTGTGTATCTACTCCTCCCCCCACTCTCAATAATTTTATGAGATCAATGTGTATATAAACACTTCTATACGAATAAAATTTCTCAAAATATACAAGTCTCGAAATATATAAAAATATGCATGATCGCATAAAAATCTTTTATTAAGCTAATGTTTTTTGACGAAAATGTTTAAAAAAGTTAATTCGTTTATTAAATTTATTTGTGAATATATATACTCATTTTAAATTTTTTTAATATAACAGTTATGATGGCTATCGATTATTGATCAAGAGTAGTACTTAATTGATATTTATGATATTTAATTTGCATAACTGACTTGTTGTGTATAAATGATATGCAGGTAGAAAATACTCATCCAAAATAGCAGGCTGTTGTTGTTTTCAAATATATATATATAAAAATAATTTTTTTGTACTCATTGGTGATATTAACGTTTTAACTTTTATACTTAAACCTCTTCACATACATGCATCTTTAGCTATTTTAGCAGTTCTTGCATGTATATATCATTAATTTTGTACCCCAGCTTTTATCAGAAAATTCATGAGGCATATTTAAAAGAGTAACCAAGCAAGGCTGTATTATTTTAATTATCAACTCAAAACAACGTCTGTGTCTTTTTCTTTGTGGCGCTCCTTTTCAGTAACACAATGGACCGTTAATTGATTGAATCGGTAAAACCTTATAAAGTTGTTATGATTAACTTCTCTACTATATAGGGATGTTCTTTCAGTACGTATCTCAACCATTCTTGTCTGAGATGTCTAAACAGAACAATAGCTTGTTCACTTGATACTTTCTAACTGATACATTAATTTCTTGACAAATTTAATTAACTTTAATTTGAATGATCATATGTGTGATTGTTGGCTCGGGTCTTCGTGACCAAACTCACAGAACTTCTCAATAAAATATAATAGTCAAATCGGTAGCAACAGAAATAAACCGGGTAAAACTCTTAAATAACTTAAAAGATATACATACACTCTGATGAAATAATTAATATCAAATTTTAAATATTAAAAATGTAAAATCAATAAAATGATAAGGTTAATTTGTGAGGTATCTGGGTTGATTCTTCTATATATTACTTAGACGACTTTCTTGTATTAGTACAGTAATTTTGTGTACAATAATGAGAAATTAAGAGAGAGAAAGAGGTGTGAGATAATTAATATGAGTAATATATATATATAAAATAAAGAAAGTTAAAAAAATTAGTTATAAAAAAATATTATCTAAATAATATAACTAGTGCATGGTACACCACGTACGTGTCAACTGATCAGCATGATTCCAGGAATTACTTTGCTGCAATATTGTCAATACATCAGAAATTTACGTTAAAAGGTATCTATATATATCATGTAAAAATGGAGGGTAAAAGTCATACATGTTAAAAATATAGTTGCAATTAAGAATAATTAATTGAGTAAAAAACTTGATCTTATCAATCGGTAAGAAAACAAATATACGAGTATTTATTTCGGGTAATGCAAAGTTTTTACTTACCTTTCCTTTTAGGCATAGAAAATGTGGCAGAAATATCTATCGATCGATCTCAGCACTTGGGAGTTGGGACCAGTTACAAAAGAGAGGAATACGTAATGAAAAGAAAAGAAAGGTTGGTGGGGTACGTGAGGGGAAGGCATGAAACTTAATTTTCTACCATAGTTTATAATTCTGATGACTTATTCCATGCAAGTAACTATATATGTGGTCTCAGTAAAAAAATAAAAACTATATATGTGGTCTGTTTTGGAATCGCCGGTGTCAAAGAGAAAAAAAAAAATCCAAAGCCACCACCGCACCAAGGACCTTCCTTTCTTGTATGCCAAGGATGGAAGGGATTTAATTAATTTCTTTGAAAGATTTTAACTGAGCTAACCAGCTTCTTGTCTATAATTAAGAGTGTAAGACCGAATTCAAAATATTTTCAACATCAAATCAATAGCTAGAGAGATGTGTGAATAATGTACAGATTTGTTCATATAAAAATTTTAATTATTAAAAATAAGAGAAGGAAATATCGAATTTTAATTACTTTGATAATATAATTTAATTTTCATATAAAACAAAAAGAGAGATCAAGAAAATGATCTGTGAGGAATTAAACTCATGTCGTCACTTTTAAAATCCTCAAAAGACGGAGAAAACAATAGAAAAAAATAAGAAGACAAAATGGATATGATTATTGTGTTTTTTTCTTCAGCCATTTTATTGAAAGACCCATATTACTTTTAAAGCTTAATATAAATGAGAAATTTTTTATATACTTTATTGCACAGTCTTTTAATTACAAATTGACATATACTTTTACAATAATTACCTTAAAATTCATATTTACCATATAATTTCAAATGTTCTATAGTTGATATTGTAAAAAAAACAAATACAATGACAAATGTACCGACTTATAAAAAAAACGCTTACAGTGCATTGAAATTAAAATAATATATTTACAAGTGAAAAGCATGTTGAATAAATATTAATTCCGTAGGTGACATCTCTTTCAAAAGATGGTTCAAGTTGCACCTAATATCTGAATATCGCACAATCACAATCAGTTTTGCTTGCCACAGCCACAAGATAAGGAAAGTGTGTTGGTTGCTAGTCAGTTTCTCACCATACAAAAGTTGATACAATGGCAAATTCAATCTAAATTTGTTCATTGCGCCATTTACGTAAAGCAAATGCAGGTGGTTCCCGTTATTCAACAGTAAATCCAACCATCTTTAATTTATAATAAACCTGCAATCACAATTCGTTTGAGCTGATGTTGAAGGTTTTTATTTTATGTAAATTTTCTGAATTAGTTCAACTATATATCCCTACTTTTAATTAGTCCATATGCCACAAGCCACTCAACAGCTTTTTGTCTATATTATTAACTTGATCTAATACTTTAGTCAACTTCGTTGGCAAATTAATCATCAATTTTTCTAAATAAATGTTTACAATTTATTAATAAAAGTAGAAGGCAAATTAGCTGCTTTATAGGTTTCAAAACAAAAAATGACTAATAAATCTTCAGAGCTCATGTAGATTTATAGAACTATTAACAGTGTAACAAAACACGAAAAATAACGTCTAAAACATAGGATTGACTTCAACATTAGCGCTAATAGCATTGGTTGAACCAACGCAATGTTGTAGCAAATATTCTTTTATAATTTTTTTAAAACCCAAAAAGCCAATATTGACAATAGTTGACGTTGATTTGATGTTAACATCACTTTTACATTAGTTATAGAAGATAAAAAAATAACATTTCTAATAGCATCGACTTAATTGACACCATTTAACATTTAATATGATTAAATAATTTGACCATTTTTAATTAGCTACATCAACTTAAGCCAATCCTATTTTATACACTAAAGTAAGCTAATTAAGTTTGCACTAACGCATAATTAATGACTTTGTGTCAACCTTAACATGAATTTGCCTCACACATGTGATTATATGATACCATCATTTTTCACATTCTTCATCTTCTACCTTTTTTCCAAACCTCTTCTCCCTGGCCACCACCTTGTCTATTCCTCCCCTATTTGGTAGGAGCATTCATGAGTTCAAATATACTCCTGGCCCAATCGATCTAATTATAATAAGTTGTATTTTTTAAATGTTTGAGTCAAATTCAATTTGATTTAATTAAAACTTGTTCATAAATAAATTGGGCAACAGATTTAATTATTTTAAACTCAATCAACCCGACCCATATCATATAATTATATTTATTATTATATATAAATTAATTATTAAATAAAAACATTAAATTTTAGTTCATATAATTTATTAAACTAAACAAACCATATATTTTTTTCTTTTTTAAGTTGTTGATTTTATTTATGTTTTTCTCATGTTAATATAATATTTTATTTCTATTTAAAATAAAATATTGTATTAACATTGAAATCATTAATTCTATTAGTCAAACATTGTTATAATTTAATATCTTTTGAGTACATTTAATTATTATATACTTACAAAGTTTTAACACAAAAAAAAATATTGTTCTAATTTTTTTACAAAATAAAAAAATTACTAAATATCCTGATCCTATTAATCCAACTCGACCTAATCCATTTATGATCAGATTGATTTGGGTTGGGTGTGTATGAAAATTGCTTAAACTCAATCTAGCCTAACTCATAAAATTTTGATTGAGTTGTGTAATGAATTTAACTATTTGGCCCTAATTCATTGTTGCTACCCTTCACCCCACCTATGAACTATTTACTGGTGTTTTAGCTTGTGTATTATATAAGATAAATATTTATTTTTATATAATCAAAATTTATAACAAATAATATCTTTAAAATATAAATAAATTTTAAATTTACAATAAAAGGTTTAAATTGCGAGGTTGTTTTGACTATTATTAATTTTGTTAAGAAAAATTAATTTAATTTAAGATAGAGATAAAATAAGGTATATTGAAAGTTAATAAGTTAAAAATCAAATACATAAATAAAGATATAAAAATGGTAGTTTGAGATGATCAAGAAAAAATATTCAACTAATTGTAAGAGTAATATGTGAAATGCAATTTCAAATGAACGAAGAAAGATGAAGAGTGTTTAATTGAGAGAAAGGGATATGACTTCTAACGAGAGAATATGTCTTTAAAAGGATAAAATACAATAATAACCATCAATTGAAAAAATCAACAATTGAAATTGTAATTAGTTTTAGAGTTTGTTACGTATTTGATTTTGTCACAATTTTCATTCGTTGGTTTTTTAATCAACAATCACGGATACACTTTTTTAGCTAATGTGAAGAACTTCATTTCAGGGGAGCCAAATTCTTGAAAAGGTGAAAATGCTACTGTATAATTTTTAAATGTTATATTATTATTATTATTATTATTATTATTATTTACTTAGTTTTGATAGTTTCTATATATACATTTTTAAAATAATGAAGCATTATTATCTGTATTTTTTCTGTGACGATTTCAGATTTATAAAATATTATGTTAGTATTTATGATTTATGTAATATTGTATTAGCATTTTATAAATATTTACTTTGTGCTGATATTAAACATTTGTGTTTTTAGTATTATTTAATTGGAACATGAACAATTCTAGGTGTCAATTTTTTTTTTTATATTTACATCGTTTGATAATTTTTGTAAAATATGAAATAAATTAATACAACCGCCAAATTGAAATTTCATATAAAATAGAACAATCTATCAAATTCCATACAGATGACAAATTTATTACTACTTTATCATAACATATTATATATTATTTAAAATATAAATAAGAGTCCACTACTAGCTAACTTACCAATACTTTATGTGAATTTTGAAATGTATCATTAAAAATATATGAAGTGATTTAATTAAAAGTTAGATTGGTAATTTTTTTTATATATTTTAAATATTAAATATAAAAAATTGACAACTAGTATTAATTGATCCTGTCACTATTTTGTTTTATTTTATGAGTGTTTTTTATATGCATGTGAAAGAAGATAAGAAAGTTAAAAAATAAATCAGCCATCCAAGATAACAAGAAAAGAGGGATGAACGAGGAATTATAAACAAGACATTGACACTAACAAATACAAGATATGAACATTTTCCTGTTTTTTTATATGGTAGAGTTAGAGATTAGTAAAACACACGCGCGCGTGTGTATATATATATATATATATATATATATATATATATATATATATGCGCAATCAACGTCGTCTTCTCCAAAATCTGCAGCTGCTTTTGTTTTGGATTATGTGCAAAAACATGATCATCACTTTCTAACAATGTCCATTGCATCCAAGAGTAAAGTATTCTGTGTTTGGATTTATCCTCGGCCAAGAGGCAAGTATAACAGTCTTATTACTGTGTTACGAGACATTTTAAAAAATTAATTACACTTTTATTCTTTTTAATTTTTTCAATTTCACCATTTGATCTCCCAAATTTCTTTTGTGAATTTGATTGTCTATTATTTTAGTTAGACATTATGGATCATGTGTTAACTAACATTCAAATATTCAATAAAAGATGTGATATAACACTTTATTGTACTGTCACATAGCATGGATGAACGAAGATTACTTTTTTATTACGTCAATACTTTCATTGAATATAAGATATTAACTTCGTAGATGAATTAAAATTACTAATAAAATAGTGAAACAATCAAATTAAAAATAAATAAATAAAGAGACAATTTATCAAATTTAAAAAAATAAAGAAGTCAAAAGTGAAATTAAGAAAAAAAAATACTAAAGGAGATAATATGCATACTTTAAGAGAGAGGATCTAACTCAACTCCAAAAGTTAATTCAAGGAGTGAAGATTATTCCTCATCTATATATTCTAATTTGACTTTATTTTTAATTAATGTGAAATTTGAGTATTTTTCAATAGTGTAGATTTGAGTTATTTTTTAGGATGATTATTCTTAACTTGATAATAAAATTGAAAAATTGACATAACACCTGTAACAATAATCAATTTACTTAAAATAATCAATGCTGACTTAAAGATAGAGTAGATTCTCTTAATTTTATAATAAATAAGAAAAAGTCAATATGGCCTCCATAACAAGTAGTAAAACATATTTTCAAAATTAACATTTTTTAATTAACTGCAACTCCTTCACGTGCTTTTGTCTTTGGGTTATATTCAGAAACATGATCATGACTTTCTAACAATATCCATTGCGTCGAAGAGTGAAGTGTTTTATATGCTTCGAATTTCTCCTCAGGTTGGTACAACAGTCTGATTATCGAGCCACAAGAATTTTAAAAAAATTTAACAGCTATTTTTTTTAATTTCAAAATTTGGTCATCTTATTATAATAACATGTTTATTTCCGTTTTTATCAATGATAAGTTTCAAGGAAAATGTTGATTAAGTATAAATTATCGCGTTCATCAGTGACAAATTACAAAATAAAGCGTCAATTAATTCTTGCCTTGTTTTTGTGACTTATAATTTTTTGAATAAAATATATTTTAATGAAACTGCATGTTAAAAAGAGAGAGATTACATGTTTTAAAATTTAAAATATACAACACAAAAAAATAATCTGAAAGCATTAAAAAGAGTTAACAAAAGCAAAAATCATGAATATTATTTGGTGATTTGAACATTCACACGCTTTCTTTATAAAATACTCCAACCTGGCAAAGCTGTTCGTAACATGCATTGATATCTGCTTATCTCTTTCAATTTAATATTCTATTTCATAAAACCAAACTATTTTCTTTTGAAATTTTCGGCACATGCACTTGTTGCAGATATTTTTAAATTTAGAAAATAATTTGAAGAAGAAGAAAAAAAAGAGAGTTGCGGGACAGTTCCCAATCCCATGGCAAACAATCTCTTTCCCTGAAAAGAAGGGTAAGGTTGAAGAGTCACAGACATGTCTTTGCCTCAGAAAAAGCTACACATGCCTTTGGCTTTGACAGATTTAAGATTACTCAGGGTTACTTTTGTCCATTCACACCCCTTAACCTCAACCTCAAGATATACGCTAACTTTAACTACGGCTTCCACCGAGAGAAAAATGAAAAAATGAAAATGAAAATGAAATAGGTAAAGAGCATAGTGTGTTGGTGTGGTCACTCTGGAGACAGGAAAACCAACTCAGCTTATTTGGTTTTTGTTTATGTTCTGAAAATACCTCTCCATCTTCTTCTCGTTCCAATTATTTCCCACAAACCAAAAGAAAGAAAGAAAGAAAAAAAGTAAAACTAAAAGAAACAGTTATGAATTTATGATCTTATTCTGATCCTAAATTTTTGTTCGGTTTCTTCTTTCTGACAATGTTGGAACTTCAGCATTCTCGGTTCTGCAACTGACACTTTCAGCATAGGCAACACCTTCTAACGTTTTGTTGTTTACTTGGTTGCTTCCCACCAACATGGCTTCAAAGTCCAGGTATGTCAAGCTCGGTGCTTTGTTTTGTTGGTGTCTCTATTTGCTGTAAGATCTGATGTGGGTTTCTTCAACTTCTTCGGTGCTCCGTTTCACATTTCCTTTTTTGTTCTGGGTGGTTTTCTATTTGATGGTTTTTTTGATCTGCTGCTTGAGCACATTTTTAATTGAATTTCTTGAGCTATGTGGAATGCCCTTTGCTTCATCTGTTTAAATTTCGGTGCTTTTTTTGTTTGCTATAAGGTGTGTGCGTGAAATTTAAAGATGGGCTTCACTTCATTTCTATTTTTGGTTATTGTTAAGTCTCGATCTTCTTCTGTTCTTGTTAAATTATGTTATTTCATTAGGGATTGCATCTCTATCTGTGTTTCTGGCCCTAATTCTCACTTTTTGTTAGCAGTGACTAACTTACTATCTCCTTTTTCTTTCTCTTGGTGATTTTTTTTTCATGTTTGATGTGTTTGGCTCGACAATGCTTTTAGATGCTGAGTTTGGAATAAAGAGTTGGTTTCCGCGGGCTTAGATCCATCTGTCTGATTGGATACAAATATGGCATTTTGTTACTTTTTAGTGTCTTGTCTTTTCTTTTCATTAAATGCATTATTGATATGAAATTGACATTGTGAATCTGATAGATCCAGTTTATCTGAAACTCCCAACAAAGCAACCCCGGCTACTCCCAACAAGACACGGCCATCAACTCCCAACAAAACATCACCTGCAACTCCAAGAGTTAGTAGACTCAGCAAAGGAGTGTCTAAGCCGGAATCAGAATCACCATCACCTCTGCAAAATTTGCGCCTGTCTGCAGAAAAATCGTCACCACGAGCTTTGAATTCAAAGCCTGCCACTGAGCGGAAATCACCAAGACCCACTTCCACCGCAGCTGATGTAAGTTATAGTAAATTTACTTTGTGTTGGATCACCAAGTGGCCATGTTTGGACAGTTGGACTGTTTTCTTTTCCAATTCTGTTTTTGGATGAAGCATTTGAATTTGCCAAATGTATCGAGTCTATTAACAAGTGTTAGTTATTTGACATTTTTTTCCTTGGAATTTGAAATTTTAGATAATCCATAGCCTCTTATTCATTATTACAAGATGTCCACATTGTGCTGTGTAATAATTGATACAGAAAAAAAAAGAAGAAAAATCTGGTTAGTCATGCTTTTCTTTGGTTATCTGTACTCTGAGACATGTTTATTATGTTCCTTGAATTTTCAGAAACAACTTCCAAGAGTTGCAAAGGGTTCAGAATTGCAGGCCCAGTTGAATCTTGCTCAAGAAGATCTAAAGAAAGCAAAGGAACAGCTGATTCAGGCTGAGAAAGAGAAAGAGAAAGCAATTGATGAGCTGAAAGAAGCACAGAGAGTTGCTGAGGAAGCAAATGAGAAACTCAGGGAGGCAATGGTGGCTCAAAAGCGGGCTGAGGAGAGTTCTGAGATTGAGAAGTTCCGAGCCGTTGAGTTGGAACAGGCTGGAATTGAGGCTGTACATAAGAAGGAAGAAGAATGGCAGAAAGAGCTTGAAAGTGTGAGAAACCAACATGCTTTGGATGTGTCTGCTCTTCTCTCCACTACTCAGGAGCTTCAGCAGATTAAGCAAGAACTTGCCATGACTTGTGATGCAAAAAACCAGGCACTGAGTCATGCTGATGACGCAACTAAAATTGCCGAGCTTCATGTGGAGAAAGCAGAGATTCTCTCAGCTGAACTGATACGTTTGAAGGCTGTACTGGATTCAAAGCTGGAAACTGAGGCTAATGAAAACAAGGTTGTACTGGAGCTGCAAGCAGAGATAGAAGCTCTTAAGGAAGAACTTGAAAAGGCACAGTGTTATGATGCAAAGTTGGCAGAGAAAGAGAATTATATTGAACAGCTTAATGTGGAGCTTGAAGCTGCTAGGATGGCTGAATCTTATGCACACAGTCTGCTAGAGGAGTGGACGAAAAAGGTTGAGGAACTAGAAGTGAGGGTTGAAGAAGCAAATAAGTTGGAGAGATCTGCATCAATGTCGTTGGAATCCCTAATGAAACAGTTAGAAGGAAACAAGGATTTGTTGCATGAAGCAGAATCTGAAATTTCTAGTCTTAAAGAGAAGGTGGGATTATTGGAAATGACAATTGGGAGACAGAGAGGAGATCTTGAGGATTCAGAGCGTTGTCTTGATGTGGCTAAGGAAGAGAGTCTTGAATTGTCAAAGAAGGTTGAATCTCTTGAATCTGAACTTGAGACAGTCAAGGAAGAGAAGGCTCAGGCTTTGAACAACGAAAAACTTTCAGCTTCAAGTGTGCAGACCCTACTAGAAGAGAAAGACAAACTTATTAATGAATTGGAGATCTCGAAAGATGAAGAAGAAAAGACTAAAAAGGCAATGGAAAGCTTAGCTTCTGCTTTACATGAAGTATCTGCAGAAGCTAGAGATGCCAAAGAAAAGCTATTAGCCAACCATGTTGAACGTGAAAACTATGAGACCCAGATTGAAGATTTAAAGTTGGTCTTAAAGGCCTCTAATGAAAAATGCGAGTCCATGCTTAATGATGCACGGCATGAGATTGACGTTCTTACATGTAGTGTTGAAAATTCTAATAGCAACATCGAAAACTACAAGGCAGAATGGGAGCAGAGAGAACATCATCTTGTCAACTGCTTAAAGCTAACTGAAGAAGAGAACTCGTCCCTGGGAAATGAAATAAATAGGCTGATTCGTTTACTCAAGGAAACCGAGGAAGAAGCTAATGCCAAGAGGGAGGAAGAAGGCCAACTGAAGGAAAATCTGAAGGAAGTTGAGGCTGAGGTGATCCACCTGCAGGAAGAACTTAAAGAAGCAAAGGCTGAGAGCATGAAGTTGAAGGAGAGTCTATTGGATAAAGAAAATGAGTTTCAGAACATTTTTGAAGAAAACGAGGAACTCCGATTGAGGGAATCCACATCTATTAAGAAGGTGGAGGAGTTATCTAAGATGCTTGATGAAGTTACAAGCAGAAACCAGACTGAGGAAAATGGGGATCTTACTGACAGTGAAAAAGACTACGACATGCTTCCTAAAGTAGTTGAGTTCTCTGAAGAGAATGGACATGGAGGAGAAGACTTATCCAAGAAGGTAGAGCTTTCAGCCAATGAAGAGGGACTCAAACAAAGCTTACAGGAAGAAAGTATTCCCTTGGATGACAAGTATGAAAAAACTGAATCTCCCAAACCTGAGAATGTGAATGGAAAAGTGAATGAAGAAGTGAGCAAAGAAAAAGATGACTCAGTAGAAGCCGAATTTAAAATGTGGGAGAGCTGCAAGATAGAGAAAAAGGAGTTCTTACCAGAGAGAGAACCAGAGCCTGAATCCTTTGAAGAGGAAGTTGACTCAAAAATAGAGGGTGCTGAGGGCTTTGATCAGGTAAATGGAACCTCTATAAAAGAGAAAGTTGATGATAGTGGGAACTCACCATCAAAGCAACAAGTGAAGAAGAAGAAGAAGGCTTTGCTTGGCAAGTTCGGAAGCCTGCTTAAGAAAAAGGGTGGTAGCAACCACAAATAGAACAATGGCAGGTATATTGAACATTAAATTGCTTGGCATGTATTTGCTTTATGATTTTTTGCTTCTTGAATAGCTTTTAAAGAATGACGAGGCATGTAATATTGTTTAGGAGTCTTACTCTAGTTACTTATTTTGGGTTGCAGTTCTCCATGTTGGCAGTAGTAAATTGTATGTGGTGGAATTATATTGTTTTTTTGCCCTCCTTTATTCTGCTTTTCCACCTTGTCCTTCTATATAGATCTGACTAAAGAAGTGGCAAGTTGGATTCTATTTCTATCTCATCTTGATTCCAATGAAAGGCTAGATAGAAGTTCTGATGTTTGCTACCCCTTTGACATATAATGACCACTGGGTGTTTTCTCTCAAGATATACGTAGTGCTAAAATCACAATGAGTTTCTATGTTTATTTGTTAAAAAAAAATGTTTTGCATGTAGTAGTTTGACATTCAGTTTGAAAGAAACAGATTACTATTACATCGTGTAATTATAAATTAAATTAAATTAACTCTTTACGGTCATCCGTTCCTGCTATATATTATTAGGTGGATTGACTCTTAATTATCTCAATTGATGCGAAAAAGTAAATCCTATTTGTTAGTTAAAAGACGGTTGAGATTGTGATGTCAAGGCTTACACGACGTGTATTGGCATGATTACGAGTTTACAACCATAGTGATTGAGCTTATTATTGGTTTCAGTTCCATCAAATTTTTAATTAATTTACTCTTATTATGAAAGTGTGAAATAATACTGTATCCTTGATCAAGAGCAGTTCACTTTTTTCCACACGCATTCATGCGATTAAACATATTGTAGCTGTTGGATGAAATGTTTGAGAAACAACACAGCTTCAAACTGTACTTGCATTGCATCTTTGGCTTCCTTGACTATGTAACACTCCAAAATTCCATCCTCGATCTGCAAGAAAATGGAGACAAAGCATCGAGATTTTATTTGGGTTTGGTCCGTTGGAATACTCTTTGCTCTTGGCCTTAGACACTTGGAGAGAGAGGTTTTAAATGATTCATACTTGATATTGAAGATCACAAATAATTTAAGATGTTTACTTGAAAACCCAACATTGATACTACATATAAATCAGTGCAATGTGTCTCATCTTTTTTAAAATATTTATTTTCACTCCACCAAACAATTTTAATTATTTCCGTAAACTTTCTTTCTCTATTTTCTCACCAACCAATCATGTTTGGGTTATCTATTTTGTGTAAGTGAAAGAGATAAGAGTGTGATACTTATATTTTGAGATTTTATATTATATTAAAATAATGTTTTTTCTTTAATAACTATATTCATTTAAAAATAATTTCAGTTTTTTTAATTATTTAATCATTATACAATTTCTTTAATCAATATTACATGTGACGAGATATTTAAAAGTTATTAATAAATAATTTCATATCAATTAAATTAACTTGTTATTTTTTCTAAAACGAAACAAAAATTTAGAAATACGTAATTTTATTTATTACTTTTTAAATGAAATTGTAAAAATATTTAAATTAAAAAATAGAAATTTGAAGCAGACACCTTAGCAGGGAAGACACGGTAGTAGAAAAGCTAAGCGGTGAATAGCCATAGACTGAAGACTGAGAAGAAGAAAAGTGAGGATTGCAACGATGTGGCTCGAGATTATCTTCGGTTTGGTCATTTACAAATTGTTCCGACGCTTCTTCTACGACGACGACGTTTTGGACATTGAAGGATCCGATTCTTCTGCTCTTTTCTTCGTCGCAGATAGGTCTCTCTCTCTTTCTTTCCCCTATTTTTCCTTTCCAATTAGGGCACATATCGATTTCAATTTTTTTCAGGCTTAAGAAACTCTACGGAGCAAATGTGTATGTGGGTCTTCGGATTCCCGATGCCGATACTGCTTCTCGACAGAGCATTGATATGGTTCTTCTCACCAAACAGTATTCTCTCTTTTCTTCCTTTCAAATTTTTTTCTCATTTTACTAATGTAAGGCTTGCTTCCTTGATAGATTGTAATTAATTGAAGTATGATTTCGTTTTTTTTTTTTTGAATTCCAATTTATTACTCTGCAGAGAGCTATGGGTGATATCTGTGAAAAACTTCTCTGGAATTTTGACAATTGGTGGCGATGGTAGTTGGGTCTGTGAAAAGCCAGACAAACATAAAGCAGAGCGTCACCCTGATCCTGTAAGCTGTTTTTATTTATGCAGAATGCTGTTTTTATGAGATGGTTTAGAAAGTACTTTTGAATGTTTATTAAATAATAATAATATGAAGCGTGGTTTGAGTTTGTTTTTGTTTGTGATTTGTGATTTGTGATTTGTTATTGAGGCTGCATTAGACGTGGAAGAACATGAGTTGATTGCTTACTTAGTAAGTTTCTCCGTTAATTGTTTTTCTTAAATTTTGTACAGGTGGAAGAAGCAAGGAAGCAAGCTTCAATCGTTGAATCATATCTTGAACAGAGAGGGGTTGCTCTGCCTGAAGGATACATTTCTTGCAAAGTTATACTTCCAAATCCTAAATTATGGTATGATTTCAAACCTCCTTGTAATATCACTCTACTTGCTATTATTAATGTCAATTTCTTCTTCTAATCTTTTAGATGCTACTCTCTTTTGATCTGTGGTTTGTGATGTTCATGATTTCAGGTTGAGAAGTTATTATTACCTTTATAAAGCATTTTTTTTTGTCATTTTAAACTTGTTTGGTAATGTATGTTCAAATCAAATAATAAATAATTAATCTCTTTATTTGTATTTGCAGTACCATTCCTGCTGGCAGTTTTCCATCTGAAGTTATTACCCATGATCAATGGATGCAACTGAAGCCAGAACCAAAGAGGATGCTGTCTAGTTGGGTGAAGAGTGCCTTTCGTAGTGGGAAGAAGGATATGCAAGAATCTGTTAATCAGAATCTTGATTTTGTCCTTGGCTCAGCTCCAATATGGGATAGGTTAGTTACCGTTTGTACTTAATGAGTCACTGTTTTTTTTTTTTCCTAGTAAAATTTCTGACAATTTGATGCTGTTAATGGTGCCTTGACAAAACTTTGGCTTAGGGAAGTAAGCATGTTAATCCATTTCTTAGCTATGGGATTTTGACTTGTTAAAAGTCTGGTTTGTCTTTGCTTGATATGTGTCACAATTCACAAGCAATCTTGAAGCCCTATTAAGAGAAGGCTCAATGATGTTTTTTATTTATGTTTGTGATGCCACAGAATAACAAATGATCATGCAAAAGCTAGCTTGAAGCCATAAAGCATAGGCCCAGTCTAACCTTGAGCTGTTATTTTTTTTTAAATGGATTTATAGACACTGTTATGAAATGACTAAATGTGTGGTTCCATCTATTTCAATACATTCTTTTTGGATGATTTAAACACTAATGATTTTGGTGCAGCCACGAAATTCTTCGGAATCAGAATAATTCTGTCCGTATATATATATATATACTGTTCGTACTTCTTCATCGAAGAGGTTATGTTTAGGGGTGACCTCGTGGGTCTGATTATCTTGTTCAGTAAGCAAATTTAAGTTTCTTGGGTCTGAGGTTGGGGATGAAGATGACGAGCTAGAACGAAAAGAAATACGGGAAAATGAACGTAAAAAATGAGACATTATAAATTTTCATCCTCTAGTATCTTTGCCTTCATGTGATTCCTTAGAAATATTTCCATAAAATTATATGTTACTAAATTTCCTGGATCTAGAAAAATAAAAAAAATTTAACTTTTATATATATATATATATATATATATATATTGATCAAAAAGGGGCTTAGAAATCAGATGTACCTTCATATAAGTATGTTTTTGGAGATTTGTTGGTATCTTTTAATATTACCAAATCATAGGTTTTCACTAACAAAAGAGATTGTTTGGTTTGTAGGGTGGAGCTTAAAGGCAACAAGTATGTATTGGGGGAGTTCCTGGAATTTAAGGGCAAACAAGAAGATGTTGAGGCTTTAAGACCTATTAGAAGATCAAAAGTTGGTCGTATGATAATCCAAAAGACAAGCATGTTTGGACTAGGTAATCTTTTGGGAATAAATCATGATTTTACTTTTCAATTGTATTAATCTGCTTAACAGTAATTATGATATCCTCTATCCCCAAAACATAGTAATATATCCTCCTTTAAGTTAAAAGTAGATGAATCAAGATCAAGAAGAATGAGGGCACAAAATCATTGTAGGAAGGGAGAGAGAATGTTAACATCCCACCATTGGCTCTTATACACTAGGGGTACCCTTGATTTGCTAAAAAAAATAAAGGAGCAGACAGTACGAAACTAATGGTTTTATGTTTGATTTTAAAATGGACGTGGTATAAAATAAAACAAAACAAAACAAACTAACAAAGGATGAAACACTAAACAAAAGTTTAAAAATATGTTACTCTATAAACCAAGGGACAAATTTGTTTTATGAACAACACCATCCAAAAGTTAGGGGGAAAAAACTCTCTTCCTCTCTGTGATAATCATATTTCTCAAGCTCCCTTCTCTCCCTAAATGTGCATCAAATGCATCTTAGTTGACATTTGGAAATCAGGAAAATATGTGGTTCATCTAATTATGATATTGAATTAACTACCTGTTACATGAATGATCTTCAACTGATAATTACCTGTCTCTGATGGAGGGAAAAACATTCAAGAAAGGAAGCTTTCTATACTTGTATTGATTTGGTCTGTAGTTTGCAGTTTATTTGATTAACTTGGGATGATTTGCAGCTCCTTCTAGGCTTCAAGTTCTATACAGCTTGCGTGACTATAGAACTGAAGGGGCATCAGGACCAGAGTGGAAAGAAGTAACTGTCAGATCAAGTACTGAGATAGCCTTTCAGCCTGAAAATGCTTCAAAAGTTCGAAAGTTTAAGCTCTCTTCAGTGAGCTCTATGCTTCTTAGCGCTTGAAGTTGCCCAAACTAAGGAAAGGTATTTTAGTGCTAATGTTTGCCGATGTCATCCATCGCTCGTCCATTTATATTCCTCTTCAAGCATGTATATTCTTCGTTAAGCTACATGAAATGGATGTATACATTACTAGCCTTAGAAAATATCAATACAGTCAAATGTCTTTTTCGCGAGATTGTATTATGTATATTTTAATATAATTAAAAGTTTTATTTACGTGTGAGGTTTAACTTTAGATCTCCCATTGTTATTTTCTCCCCCTACTGTGAATTGCAAAGAAATATTGCATGTCCCAAGGTATTGAAATGCCCACTCTAACCCTATTCAATATTCAATGACAAGATTCACCCTCAACGATCAATATACTCCATAGCAATGAGAAATTTAGCTTCCCAATGTCTGTTTAATTTAGAATTTGCTATAATTGATTTTGAATCCATAAATGAGATTGAAATGCGTTTTTAAATTTACAGTAGCCATAAATTTTATATTAGAACATGTCATAATGTGTAAAATTGATTGAGTGCTAACCAAATTACTAGTACGCAATCAAGCAGCAAAAATGCTTGCTCGAAGAGTGATACCTCTTGTATAATTGTGATGTAAGAATAATTTTTTTTTGGTAAATGTAAAATATATGATACATAAATAGATTTCAAAAACAGTAATTTTTTCCATGAAAGTTGAAAGTACGGAACACAAACAAGTAAAAAAAAAAAAAGTGTAGATGGTGGAATTATCCGTTGCAAAAGGAAGAGTTCAGCTGTTTGCACACCATTCCCGTTGGGTCTGTGTCTCAAGTTCTTTTTCTAAGTTAGCGTGTAAGCTTCTTTTTCTTGCTTCAACTTTACACATCAAATACGTGCGTTTTCATCTCAACAATGCACATCCAAACATTCCATAAAAATATTTGGATAGAGTATAAATTTAATTTTCATGTATCCTCAAAGATTTTTTTTATATTTTTAATTAATTAGAAATTATTATAATTATAACTTTTAAAGAAGTTATTATAAAAGTCAATAACATATACGAAAATCTATGATTAAGTAACAGTATTGCATTTTGTTTGAGTTTCTTTATTTTTTAGAATAAAGAACTTTTTTCATGGAGAAAAATATTAACAATATACTTTTTCAAATACATTTTTTATTGCTATCAGAATTTTTTTAGAAATTGCAAAATTATGTGTCCTATAGTTCTATTTCATATTTAACAAGTAACATTTATGATTTTATACTATTAGTTGAAATTTTTAATAAGTTTCAAGTAATAGTAAAAAATGTGTTCCTAATCTTTTTTTCACAAAATATGTATGAATGTCTCTCTTTGTGTATATAGAAAAATCAAAGATATCATAATCAACACAGGTTGAGGCTAGTGAAAGAGGTTAGTCTTTCACAGAATGGGGTAAATCAATATTTGAATCTAAGCTAAAAAATAAAAATGGTGTCTACATCTAGTTTTTATTGTGTCTTTAACGTGATTACTTTGGAAGGATACATGTGAGGAAAAAAATTAGAAAGGTTCCACTTATTTGAGATAAGTCTTGCAAATTTATTTTGTTTAATAAATTTTTCCAGAATACGAATTTGAAAAATTTAAACTCTTGAGTTATGTGATATCAATGTGTTGACAATGCTTGTCAAATTTTAGATAAATTCAACATATGTAGACTGTAGGTATGTAACCTCATAACTAATATTTACTGAAAGGTATAATATACTTTAAAATAAAGTAATTGATGAAGTATAAAATAACTTCTAAATTCGTAACGTTTCGTCTTTACACTAACATCAATACACATAATTTTTCAATTGAATTGGCTTTACAAAACTTTGCGGAAAGTTCTTTAGTTAATCATAGATTTGCCAGTGAAAAAATTCAGCTTTATAACCAATAAAAATAAAACAAAGCAAATATCTCAAATTGGGTAATCTTTTTTTTTTTTTGGTAGAGTGCTAGTTATTTTGGTAGAGTCAAATTGGGTATTTTACGTACCTTTACTTCCGACTTTCTTTTTCATCTGAGAATTTTTTCTTTGGACCGGATTAGTTGTGTAAATTGTGTGTTCTCTTGCATCTATAAAAAAAAAAAGTGTACTGTTGCATTTATTGAAACTTAAGTTAATTAACAAATATGAAAAAAGTCCTTTTGTTTTAGAGATTATGCATGGTTGACCCTGAAAGTTTTATGATTCCATCCATTTAACTTCAAATTAAAGTTACGGTTGCATGACACATATTTATACCCAAATTAAAGGAACAGAAGGTTTTATTGAGAGTATTAATTAATTAAAGTGCGTGGGACCATGTAAAGAGGGGATAAGAAGATTGCCTTTAATTATAATAACGTAAAGTTTTAAATCATATAATAATATCATGTAACTGAAAAAAAAAAATATACTACAGGATTTCATGGATTAGTTAAAATTCAATTTAAAAATTAAGTTATTATTATGTGAAAAATAATGATTGATATTATTTATTTGTGAAAGGTTTCTTTCATACTGGACCAAAGTTGATTAATTGAAGAATTAATACAATTTTGACTCTTTTTTTGCCTTATTTATTGGGTCAAAATCATTAGGAATAGTCTTACCTAACAGATAACAATAACAAAAACTCTTGACTTTTTATCCAAAGACATATAACCATCAAGTTAATTATATAGAAGAAAGATCATATATACTGACTTTCACCTCTTGAGTAAATTATACCGTTCGATTTTCTAGGTTGCTTTCTAATTAGTGTCAACGAGAAAATAATTGCATAGACAAATGGTATAAGGGCAATGTTATTAAGAATCATTGAGAAGTTGGACTTGGGTTAGTGTCATAATTTTCCTTTTACTTCAGAGTGCATATAAATGAGTTCTTTTCACAATTGTATCTTTCGTGTCTTGTCTCTACATAACTAATCGTTATTCACACCCTTTTCCCATTCTTAAAGCTTCAACTGAAGTCTCCTCCATTTTATTCAATTAATTTATTTTTCTTGTCTCTCTCGTTCAAAGATGTTAGTTTGTGTGGAAAATGGATGAGCCAGACAAGTCGAATGGAAGCATTTTCTTCGTCATGCAAGGCTTAGTTTCAACCATTTATATGTACATTTAAGGTTTATGCAAAAATAAAGACTGCATTTAGGAAGGAAAGCCTACACAACCTTTTATTTTATAGTTTATACAAAGAAGAAGAACATCATAGGGCCTCTATTCTATGGTCGATTTAATTGTACGAATCTCCACGTTGTACATTTAATTTACAATCCAAGAGCTTTCTATATTTGGATCTGAAATCAATCCATCGTCAATTAATACATACAAACCAACCATTATATATAACTAAACGAACAGTATATATGTTTATTATACATAGATCAGCGAATAAATCCCGTTATTGCTGTGACTGTGATAACTCTCAAATGCCGTGATCTTTTCTTTCATGGGACTGTCGACCATGGCTGGTTAATTAGAATGTTGGCTACAAATAAACAGATAGAAAGAGGAAAAATGAGTGTGCCGTGTTATGCCACAAGTAATAACAATAATAATAATAAACGTTTATATTTACTATCAGTATATAAAAATTTGAATACTATGAACTAATTAAAATTAATTTTTAAAATAATTATTATAAAAAACAAACAAAACTATTTTAATATTCATTTATAATTAAATTTTACATTTTCAATACATATATTATATTATTTAATTATTCTAATAATAATAACCACCATGAGAATGATAGTCTAATATATATATTATACTATCGACAATCAAAATATAATAAATATGAATTATAAAGACGTTAACTTATTATTTGCAATCAAATATATGACTTAGAAAATAAAATAATTTACGTATGTAAAAGTAAATAAGATCTGATAAAAAAAATTATTTCGATATCTCTGAAGGATTTAATTTTAATCTTATTACATTAATCAATTGTGTTGTTGAAGTAATAATAACAGCAACTAGAAATAGAAAATGCGAAGCACACTTACTCGATCTATGAAACCTTTCCAATAAGTTTCGGTTGTTTCTTCATCCATGAAATCACCCCACGTTAACTCAAAGGAGGTGGAACAGTCCTTTGAGTTTACCATAATGTTTTCAGCTTCCTTGAATGGGGAACGTTCAGGTGAGGCAGAAACCAGATTTGGAAGCGAACTCGATAGTGAAGGGTCAGCAATATTATTTGTGGAACCAAATTGCTTTTGCGATTCCCTGAAACTAGTATTTCTGCCACCATTCAAGTGCTGCGTTGGCTGCTGAGGGGCCTCAAAGTTTTGGAAATTGGGCTGGATTTGAGAAAGCGAATTACCATCATAAAGGTTTTGGAGATTAGAGTGAAGATTGAAACCCAAAAGATCATTTAGCAAAGAATAAGAATCTGGCAGTGAGTTTAATGTTCGAAAAGGATTGATCAGTGGGTCTGAGTTAGAGGCAGTAGGCCTAGCATACATGTTTTGCAATAATTGGAGTGTGGCATCTGACTGTAGCCAGCTTAGAGCAGATGGGTTCGTCAAACTGCTCACAATTTTAGCAGCTGCCAATATCTGTTGTAGATTGCTAAGAAGGTTTAGGTTATCAGTTCTTGGACGGTGAGTCACTGGGTCTAACCCCATTTGCATTAGCTTTTTCTTTAAATGGGTGTTCCACAAATTCTTTATTTCATTATCAGTCCTCCCTGGTAGATGAGATGCTATAGCCGCCCACCTAGTAATTAACAATGGAAACACAACATATATATTAAAATCACGATGATCACTCTTTGTATAAGTACTCCACAATTTTGACATATATATAGTCTAAGGGTAAATTAAACATTTTTCATTTACGCTTGCTTTTGGATGTTGATCTTCAATTATAAACTAGATAATCAAGAATAAGATTTGGGGATTACTTATTCCCGAGAGCTGAATGTAAATTGATGATGAGTTGCTCTTCTTCGTCAGAGAATTTTCCGCGTTTGATATCAGGCCTGAGGTAATTAGTCCACCTTAGTCTGCAACTCTTTCCACACCTGTTTAAGCCTGCAAGCCTTGGAAGGGCTCTCCAACTTCCATGGCCATGTTTCTCAATGAAATCCACTAATATTTTGTCCTCTTCTGGGCTCCAAGGCCCCTTCTTCAAACCACTTTCATCATTGCTTGCAATTGGTGTTCTCATCATCACGTACTGCATGCAACATTCATTCATTCATTCATTACAAATTTACAATAGTATAAGAATATATATATATATAGTTTCATTCAAGAGTACGTACTAGTAATTTCCATAACCAAAAAAGAAAGAAATTAAGAGATCAGCAGAAGAATCCAAACCTTTTGTCAAGTGTTGTGAAGAGGATATATTGGAGGATAAAACTAACATTTACCAGAGAAGTATTTGTTATATATATATATATATATATATATATAAGGTGGCGATCGATGTTTGGAATAAATAGCAATTCTACTTAATTATATATGCATCATATGTTGTGGTGGCATATTCCAAGTTTGTCTGTCGTGCATATCGTACACAAAGTCAAATAGATAACAACCTTGAACGGAATCAGCACACACTCACTCCTCAAATTGCATATACTTTTACCAATAGAAAAATAATCAACCCCAACCCCGCTTAATGTCAATGACTGTTACGTAAACATTTTCCTTTGGAAACCATATCTAGTTTTTAAGGCATTCTAAAAATACAGATAATTTCTTCTACTTTAATGAGCAGTTACAGAAATATTGTCCGTTGAAAAGCCATATCTACTATTTTTCGTCATTTTAAAATACAGATATTATCTGCATCACATTGTAATGTAGTATATATACTGATATATGAAACTGATAAAAAAACTACTGAAATATGAAAGCATATTAATTAGTTCTCAATTCTCATGACTATATATATTAGAGTTATACTTTATTCTTTATTTGAATATCATATTTCCTTTTCTTTAAAATATTTGTCTCCTCTTGTTAATTTATTTTCAATCTTAACCATATTCTTAATACAAACCCAATTCATATTAATAAATTAATGAAATTGATAAAGAAAATATCGTTTTAAAAATAAAATGGAGTAAAAATATATTTTAGATAATGTATCTAATTACATATAAAAAATAGAATGTTTTGATGTATGCACTTTTCATTTATTTTATTCTTATAATTATATTCATAAATCAATATTTTATTCCTATAATCACCTTCACATGAATCACTCCACTAACTTTAATTATATTTATCTTTATTTAGAAAGACCACGCAAAAACAAATAAGACATGGAGTGTCGTCTTTTTTTCCTAGTAACTAGTAATAATAATATCATTAGAATTTCTTAAAATGATCATGCATTCAAATCACTACAAACCGTAGTTAGTATTTTTACAACATGGAGAATATGTTAGGATAGGAAATATAATATGCGGTTTCATTTTCTCGCAGGCGCAGAGTTTCCTGAGAACAGCCTGAAGTGAAGACAACTTCTCTGATATAAACTGTGATCAAAATTAATTTTCCATATATAGACTTGAAAAGTAGCTAGCATGACAGCTAGAGTATAGTCAACATATATAACTCGAAAACGTACGTATTGTTTTATATAGAAAGCAAGAAAATTATCAATTAAAAGGTGAAAAGAATAAATGAATATGATGAATTACAATTAGGATATACGCTGAAGGGTAACATTAACATGATGCAATTTTCAACCGAGGCTAGGTATGAGTATGACCTTCACTTGTCCAACAAGAACAAGGCACTTCACATCAGATGTATGCGTATAGCGAGGGCAACATGAAGCCGCAACGAACTTGAACTACCAGCCAGAGTTGGTTTACACGTGCCAATCATTTAGCGGCTCTTAAACTCACTTTCCATTTTCATATCCCATTTGGAGAAGAAACTTCCTAACTTGAAACCGTAGAGTATGTCTTAACATTCATTTCTTTAACTTAATTTTGAGCCTATTTAATTTATGTGTTTCGTGTCATGCAACTCAATGAAGGCAAAACAACATAAGCGGTCCACTTGTGGGACCCCAGATTCAACGAATCCATATATGAACATATATTTATACACGATGTTTCATTGGTAGCTAAATTGTATACTGAACAAACATGAAATAGATAATGCATAGTTTATTAATAATTGAAACATATGAATGGGTACATATAAAAAAGATTCTAGTCACTTGAGCATAATTTGTAGATGTTAATTAATCATGTTAATAATGAAATAAAAGATGTGTGTGTGTGTGTGTGCCGTGAGCTAGTTAAAGTTTCCATATGCATGGAATACAGTCAATAAGAGATTGCGAAATCAACGACGACTAAAATTGGCATGTGTTTGATAAAATCTACATATAAAAGAATATCAAATGGTAGATACAGCAGCCTTTTAATTTATTCAATCTTGTTTGGTAGTAAAAGAAAAAAATGATTATACATTTGCATCCCACCACAATATTTAAAAATCAAATAATCATGACATCTAGTACACAGTCAAGTCCCTTTAGTTGAAAAAAGAAATATATGCATATATTGTACACAAATTAGAAAACACTACTCTAGTTTCTCTAGTCTAATCTATATCCATTTTTTTTATTAGTAATCTATATCTATTAATTAGTTATAGGAGAAGAGTCCTCTCTACTTTTAGGTGAGATTGAGAAAAAAAGTCATATAGCATCCTCAACACAAACTTAAAGGTATAGAGGCATGCTAAAGGTTAAAACGCCGTTGATTTTAATTTGCTTTTTAATATTTGAGTTTCCAATCTCATACACTGTCAATAGGTCTAAGTAGCATTCTCTATTCTCTATCTGAATTACCAAAATCTTTCTCAATAATATCAAAATCCTTATGGCTATGACAGAAAGTTTTGGCACCATTGTCCTTTTTAGAATATATTAAACACACACAAGGCGGAGGGGAATCTCCAACTAATCTTCAGTGTTTCCATAGCAACAGTTTTTTTTTTTCCCTTTTACGAAATAAATTCAGGGTTTTTGTTTTTTTGTACCGTCTTTATCTTTTATACCCTCCCAGAGTCTAAAAATTTAGATTTTACCTGAATTTGATTGCATCGTGTAATCATTAACCAACCTATATACCTATCTATACATATAAAATACTTTTCACTGGATAACAAGTAGTAATAAAGTATGAATCATGCACATGAAAATTGCATGTAGTTTCAAAATTTATATATAAAAAGCATTTATATGGGAATAACTTTAGTAAAGTGAGTTTTTAAGATAAAATCATATATAAGAGGATTACACTATAAAGTGCGGCCTTATTAGAATTCTGTGAGACTTGCATTATTTTTTATATTTTACGTTAAAGTTTAGATTAGGGCAAGACATGCCCCTTGCAAGGTCAAAGAAGACCGGGAATATTAATATCATCAGCTTGGATATATATATCACCTACTAACAGGATAAATCTAAGAATGAGACCCAAGTCACTACTAGTATATATGAGCGGAATATTCAACTAGATGTATCACCAACTATTGGCTATGAAATTTGTATTTACATTTTAATATGTTTTATGCATTGAAAATAGATCAAATTATGTAGATATAATTTTTGTTAATTATTACATTATTTAATTTTAATTGAATAATGTTTTTTAAAATTTTATAGTTAGATTGAAAGTTTAATTCTTTTACATAAATATTATATACAAAATTTTACATTAATCAAAATTATTTGATATCTCATTTTTATAGGTTAAAATATGTAATATATACTTTTTAAAATATATAAAATATAAATTATTTAATCACTTTATTGTTATTTAATTTTAACAAAATTTGATATTAAAAATCAAAGTAATATAAAATTATAATAATTTAAGTGTTGGTCCAACAAAATTCATCTTTTATATAAAGTTATTAATAGTGTAATAATTGGATAGAATTCCACTTATATAATTTCATTTCCATATATATTAATGTTTGGTTAGTCTTATATAAGGGGAATTGTTTTATTTTTATTTTTATGGTTTGATAACAGAGACAAAAAAACTAATTCAAAATTATTTGAGTTGTCTAATTAAGATAAACATCAAAATTCGTCAAAACCCGATTTGTTTCATATGGCTACCCGTAGCTAGGTGATGCTAGCAAATAGACCTAATGCATTTCCTTCCACTTTTTAAAATGTTCCAAATAAACAGAAGAGAAGATAATTAGTTGTTTTCCATCGTTTGATATTTTGTCCTTCCATTTTCACGTGTTCCACTACTCAAATCATTTCAGTGCTCACCATCATGAATATATACTATCACCACCACAATAACAATAGTAAAGTCTCAGTCAATGCATACCAAATCATGCGGAAGAAGTTGTAGATAAGCAGCCAAACAGAATCCAACATTATACAAAAGAAAATGGGAATCGATTTGACAGTCTTCTCGTAAAAGTAAACCACTACTATACATGAGTGCATGGAAAATCTGTTTGCGCACTGTAATCAAGTCATGCATTAAGTTTATAGTTTTTCACAAACTCTCTCTTTTTTTTTTTTTGTTATATTCAACGGGAATAAAGGGCAGACCCTAACAAAATGAGTTATATGCTAGGTAAAAAAATCAAATTAAAAGTTATAATTTTATGGTTTTTAATAAGTTTGAAGCAATATGACAAAAGATTGAGAGAAAGGGAGGTGTTGTATGGCCCTTTGCTTTAGCTGTTTCCTTCTAGACACATATAAGGAGTGTTTTATGTTTTGTTTTGCAACTGAAAGTCACATCATTGGACACAATAGTCAATTTGGGGAGGGGGTTAAAGGGATAGTAGACCTTGTCGTTGCTGGGGGTTTTTCTACGAACATTACCTCATTATCCACATTTACAAGTCACCATAGGTTTTTCATGTTTACTATATTTTATTCTCATCTAATTAACTAATGACAGCTCTTTCTTCTAAAGATTTGGTGTAAACGGAATATTTTGTAAAGAACAATAACGAGATCTACCCTGTTGCTTATTAAACTTGGTTTCTTTTAGTAGAAAATTAGGCCAATTCATGTTTACTTGCTCACTTGGTACATGTTTGCCACAAACAGACTAATGTCGTTAAACTAAAATGCGTTTATTAAATGGATAAGTAAAATGGATTGGTCGTTGTTCTGAAACTATAAGTTGTTCAACCTAAAAAATAAGAAATTTACTTTAGAAGTCCAAACCATCAAAAGCATTAATTATCAAAGGAGTTGGTAAAAGGAAAGATTTAGGTAATAAGATTTACCAAAGGTTAGAAGGTTAGTTGAGAAGAAGATGCAAGGTGACTTTGAATGTTTGCGTCCATAATTATTCTAATAATGTCTTAACGTGCAAAGAACTACTATAGTAGAATATTTACGAATAATTTCATAGCGTCTTTTTTTTTATAACAGAATACTTGCATAAACAAATTAACTTGAGAGATTGATCAGCTTGTACTTCTACTGAAGTGAATTTAGTCATTGAAACAAATTATTTAGTGGTTGTAAAACATTAAACGCTATTTTCTTTAGGATTGTTTTGTTTTAATACTAGATACCAGATGAAATTTTAAAAAAATCCAGTCAGTGGAATAAATTTCTATTTTAACAAAATCTCAGACAACTTCATAGTAAGCTGCAGCAAAACCCAAGTCCCTGTTTCTGTAAACGTTTCAAATCGAGTATAAATATTCAATCCCGGCTTCTGAGATATCTTTCACTGAAAGTTTATCAAAGCAGAAATAATTCACATGACTTTGGGTCAAACCAACATATTAAATAAAAATTCTTAATTATCATAAAAAATAAAAAATTGTAAAAATTGTAACTATATATAGATAAAACTATCCAAAACTAAAGTTAGATTGTAATCACATTACTAAAAAAATCATGGACACTTATTAATTTATTTTCATAAAAAATCTTACTTAATACATTACATGTACTTGTATGGAGAGGAAAAGTTAATTTTTTTAAACTGAAAACATGATATATCCACACAATCAAAAGTAAGCATGATATATCAACACAATCAAAAGTCACAAGACTAATCTTTCTTAAAAGAATATCAATTAAAGGACAACTCTTTTTCATATAAGGAATGCTTTGTTTCCATAGAGAGGAATCAAACCAGTCATATACTTGATACACCTACTAACCACACACACCAGACCTTGTAATAGATCAAACTTTTTTGAATGCAACTTAGTAAAAAAAAATACTCTCTTGAATAACTCTAATAATTCAACTAATATATGCATATTCCACACATAAAATTTAGATAAATTTATCATCAACATTTACTTTATAAATTTGAGTACTCAATATGAATCTTTAATCTTTAATTTAATAATAATTATTGAAAAGAATAAATGCTTATATGAGTGTGTATGCCCGTGCGAAATAAATTTTAACCATAACGAAATATGTAGTCATCAAGCACCCAGTCAAAAAATGCAAGGAAGGCATATGGATAAACCATATTGAAGCCTGAAAGGTTCTCAGAAGTATAATAGCGTGCTTGCTAAACCACCACCCCTTCAAATGAAAATAGTCTAGCTTTCAATTTAGGAAAGCATGAAAAATTATCATTTCCCTTTTGGATGGGATGAAGAAAAGACTTGGTTTATATGCGCGGAAACAATGATTTACAATTTATATAACTAATTTTTCCTACGCTATGGTCGGCGTTCCCCCGAAAAAAATTTATGGCCGACAGACAAAAAATGGCACCTATACATCTTAGTGATTGATTCTACATTTTTTCTTTATTCTAATTCTACAAAAGTATAGGTAGTAACAGCATTTTATTAGCGTGATTCAACTGAAGATAAGGATAACTGAGGAAATCAATCACTCGCAAGTCAAGAACCGCTTCTTAGGTTTGATCAAACAGCTTGTATACCGAGTGGTTTGAATGTTAAATGAATGCAGCAACTTCTTGTGTTGTGACACACATGCCGCTAATCCTTTGAACGACAACTTGTAATCAAACTTCCAGACATGGCTCCTGTTTGAGATACAAAAAATTAGTGTATCCCTCATTGCCAAACAATTTGCAAGAAAGGAAAGAAACTATGGGATAACCCTCATTGTCCCAACCCAACGCATTCAAAAGGAAACAACAAAGTGTCAGAAATTGATCAAAGGTATTATAATATCGATGATCTCTGCATGAGTCAAAAAATGGATCTCCACTTTGGAAGGAAAAAAAAAAACAAGAAAAGCCATAACATGCTAACCTCCCGATCTTAAAGCAAGCAGGCCAAAACTTAGTCCAAAAATATCAGGTTGTTGGCCGTGTCATTGTAGATAAACCTCGTCCCACCGGAATAACACCTGGATAAACATCATCTGCTACTTCCTCTTCTAAAGGAGCTGCAAAAGATAGTAAAATTACTTAAGTAACCTTTATTACATAATTTGTACTTGAAAATGAGACAGATTTCTTTCTTCCAAAATGATGTGGTAAAATAGTGTTTTCGACTATTTATGGACACTCAACATATAGCCAAATCCACAGAAGCCTGGACATAGTTGACTGGTTACTTCAGATACTAAGATCCGTTTGTTACCTATGGAACATGTTTAATGTAGATACATGTAGCAGTTCAAAATTTCAAGTTCTGAAAGGAAGAAATTGTGTCAATGCCCTATGTAACGTATCAGAGCTTAAGGGCAGATTTGGAATTGGGATCTCATTCCTCACTTATTATGTTTGGAATATTCTTTTTTCACTTCAAACGTTTGAAATATTCTTTCGAGAATAAAATTTTAATACTCAGTCAAACCTGGGAATTGAAACAATTGTCAAAGCTAATGCCCAAATTAGGTAAAGATGAAAGATGAAATCCGGATTTAAGTTCCAAAATTCCTTGGAGAAATTAGCAAAGCAAGATCCAATGTTAGCCATTGGGAATATTACTAAACCTGCTATATCTTGTGCAGTCTGAGCACCAGCAATTCCAATGCATGAATATAGAGAATTCTCATCCACTTTCAACTGTTCATATGCAAGATATATATCCTCAATAGTAGCAACTTCATATAGAAATGTTAGGTCCTTGATACATGATATGTCCTGGATCACACAATCAATATTAGAATAAGAATAATTTAGAAGCAAGAATGACAAGATTAGAAGCACAATAGAAAATTTTACAAGTCTAAGTTTGGCAGGACTAAAAACCTTAAACCTAGTTTTGTTTTGCAACAAAATTAAAACTTGAATATCCCACTTCAAGATTCGGATATTTCTATCTCACCTTCCTTGGAACAGAAGAAGCTTGTAAATGAGCTAATAATCCTAACCAGTAGGCATTTGACTTAATTTCAGCTTCATGTCTCATAAGAAGGGTCCGTTTAGCCTACATTAGAGGAAAGCACCAAAGGAATCTCAAATTTAAAATGCATAGCATATAGCAAGAAAATTTAAGCCGTATTTGGAAATAAAGTGAGGGCGCCATGTACATTTTAACCAGAAAGGTATTTACTCTTTTTTAAGAAACCATTATGGAGAAACACAATAGGAAGCTGAAGAATCAGTTCATATGAAGAGAGAACAAAAGAATAAAATTAATCAAATTTGAATACGGATACTATATACGTTTAGCAGAAAAACTGTCTAAAAGTGCTGCCCACTAAATTGTAATGTAAAAACAAGTTGAGACAAGTTGAGCATTTCAATAACTAACCCTGTCCAACTCCCTCTCAGTAATTTTGTTGCTATGCAGACCTCTAAGAACATTCTTGCATGCATCAACAGCTTTGTGGACCTGCAAATCAATTTGACCTGAAACTTTTGAACAGAAGGAAACTAGCAGCAAAAATAAGAGTGAATGTTACTAGAATGAAGCTCACACCTTGCTTGGAGTTGATGTCACAGAGATCACATACCATCCTAGTTTAAGCCTATCAAACAAGTTTAATTCAAATGACACGTCATATGTCAACCCCAGAGAATCTCTGACAGTTGTGAAGAGCCTGTACAGAAACGTGTAATCAGATTTCAGACTAAAAACAACTAAAAATAACACTTGGGTATTTACTATACTCCTAGATATTTTTAAGATTTCAACCCAAAAGTAACGGGGTTGGCATGTTTTCAGTATGTAGATGATCAGGCTATAGTCTAAGCCTAGAATTGAACATGGTATCTAAAATTTCTGCCTATAAAGCAACAACTCCAACCAGACACCCCGGGACATAGCTTATGTCCAAAATATAGGACCAAGGGGCATTGTACACATACACTAGTATTTAAGCTTGTGCCTTGCACAAAATAAATGTTTAATGTATATACCTAAAATTTATAATAAATAAATACTTTTAAATATAAAAATTATATTATAATTAAAATTCATAATAAATAAATATTTTTAACATATAAATTGTATTTTAGTATGATAAATAATTTATATTGTGATACAATATTATTGATAATTATTAATTTCTTTTAAAAAGTATTGAAATTCAATTTAAAACTAAAGATATTGAAAATGATAGAATGAAAGATATAAGTTGATAAGAATCCCTAAAATTGCTCCAGTTAAAGAAAAAATCCTAAAAACACTCTAATTGAAGAATGATACCTAAAAATACTCTTGTTCAACATAGCTATTCTAATTTATGTAAAGAGAAGATATAAAATCAACATGACAAAAATCTAAATTAAGAATTAAGATTTATATAATTCACATTCTAAAAACAAAATTGTTAAGGATTACAATTTTCATATCAAATTGAACAGAGAATACTAAGAGGGATCATTTCACAAGGCAATATTTACCCAAAAAATCCCAAGGTAAGAAGATGAATCATATCTCTTAAAAGTTAAAATGTCTAGTTTAGTCCAATGTAAATGAGCCTCACCAAAAAATGCTATGAGCCTCGAAATATTTATAAGTTGACTTTTTTTATGGTAAGTGTCTAAGAAGTGTTTAGCCAAGAGTAGGTGTTGGCTCACTCTCTTGACTCATGTCCAAGTCATGTTAGAAAGACGTCCAAGCTGAGTCAAAGAGGTGTCCGAGCCGGACAAAAATTGTTTTTAATTATGACACAGTGAGGGGTGTCCAATATGTCATTCAATGGAGGTGTCCATGCTTCCTAACTTTCTTTACCAACCTAACTACAGGTGAGAGCTGAGGAGAAAGAGGTACCTAGAATTTATAATCTCAGAAAGCAGTCCCATTGTTATACCAAAGAAAAGAGGATGACCACAAAGGCTTTTCTGCAAACCTTGTGTCTGTTGTGCATCAGATTTTGACTGATCATCTGCACAAGCCATTTCCAGAATTTAGCAATTAACAGTAATTCTGAAAAGATAATTTTTGAAACACATAGTAGGATATGATGCCACAAGAAATAAATAAGATCAACAAAGTTCACCATTGATTATTGATGCATTATTAATTGACTCTAACAAGTCTACTCCATCAACAGTAAAACCCCAACGGTTTGGCGCTGGTCCTGCTATATAAGCACATGCCCTCTCATCGGTGTCCTTCAAAAATACCTGCAAAAAAGGAAAAAGTAGATGACCATGTCAGAAGCCAAGTTCTTAAATGTATTGCCACTAATTCTGAAAGTGCAGAAAAAAACAAATTTGACTATGCAACTAAAAATTATATTGTCAAGTTCTCACAAAACAACATATGCATAAAGGTAATTTATGCTTAGCTTCTCACTTCTTGAAACTGCAAATCAGATGGAGATGGTCGAAATAAGGGTGGGTTGAATTTTTGCTCTCTTTCATGATTTCTTGTGGCCTGAGCTGTGCCAAGGTAATCAAGAATGCAAGATTCAATGTCCTCCTCAGTGAAGTCACCTACAATGCATACCTGAGGAACAAAAAATATTTAGTGTTTGAATGCAATTGTAAAAGAACTATCAATTTAACAAATTAATGATAACAAACCTCCATGTTATCACCAAAAAATTGATTCATCACTGCATCCTTAACAGATTGCAGGGTTAAATTTTCCAGTGATTTTGGTGTAGGCTCAATAAACCGCTCATCTCCATCCAACATTGCTACCATGAGTTTGTGAGCAGTTGAGCGTTCCAAGCTCTTAGGGATGGACCGGTAATATGACAGATACAATTGCCTTGCTCTATCAAAAGCATCATCAACCCAGACACTATGCTGCATAACAGAAACATCACAAGGAATGCAACAGAGCAGAGATGTAATTGAGTACATAAATGCAGTAATACGACCAAGAATTATATTTATATATTATATGTAAGCAACATATGTGGTTAAGAAAAGGCTTAGTTATAAGAGGAAAGATGTTTACCTCAAGTACCATGTGAAGCAATTGAAAGGCTGCACGCATCCCATTGTCTCTTAAAGTAAAACGGAACTCCATAGATATGAATTCCTCCGTAGATTCCAAGGAGCAATTTATCAGGTGATTTACACAGAAAAGTTCCACCTGGTATTATGCATGAAATACAAGATATTCGTTAAATGGAAGTGTAGATAAGTTTTTAGATACGGAAATTATCTATGTGTAGATGACATATTCACATCCATGAGAAGAAGTTCAAATAATAGAATTTATAGGGGTGAAAAAGCTATGCACGGAGTTCTCCAGACATTAAGTGCATTCGCCACCAAATTTTCACAACATATAAAGAATAATCTAATCTGTGCATTCAGTATCATACAAAGGCACCCTCAGTGCTGAGAGGACATTTCTCCCATAATTATGCACTGCAATAAAAATGGCCTTTTAACATTTGCCATGCAATTATACCAATCTGTATATCATATTAACATTCAGAACACTGTTTAATATATGCACACTATTATAAAATTGTGCTTAAATTTTGGTGTATATTTGAATGAAAAGTTTCCACTTTGCATTTTGGAATAAGCATTTCTACAATAGTATTTAACCAGGAATAAGCCTTTTAGCACTTTAATTTGAAAGAACTGAAAGAGGTATTATATAATCATGTTCTCCTAGTCCATCTCAGCAACAAATGCAAACATAACAAGGCCTACTAAGATGCTAACCATGGTCTCTCTTGCTCCCCCAATATATTAACAACTAAGCTAGTTTAGAGGGAAAAAAGTTTAAAAGAATAATAGAATCAATTAGTTAAGAAAATATCAACAAATAATTCCATAAGCTTCAAAGTGCCAGGTACAGAAGAATGCACGTAACTCTATTGTGAGTCAATGGAAAATAGAAACATCTGACAAGTACCTGCTCCCTTGAGAAATTGCCAACACGACCTCCCTCACTAAGTGTCCTAACACCCACAATCACAGATCCTCTTGACTCAGGACTCTCAGCTGCTCGTCCACCACCAACAATCAGCCGCATCACACCGCTTTGTGTTTCAGTTTTTGATATCTGTCAACCATAAAATGAATTAATAAGTTCAAGAAAACTGATGGGGCAAATAGAAATAGGGGAGAAATAAAGTAGAAATTAAAGGTGTTTGATTGAAGAGAAGTAGAGAAGAAATAAGGAAACGATAAGTAGGTGAGTAGAACTAGAGTGGAACTGAGTAGTAAAACCCACTTACTTTTTAATTCTCTCATTTCTATTCATATCATACCAAACAAACCCAATTTTATCCATCACCCCCATTTCCACTCCCTCCCCTCTATTTCCAAACAACCAAACAGACCCTTAATGCTGAATGCATCACAATGACATAGCAAAGGAAAATAAGGTACTAGTATCATGACTCATGAGAATCTCAATATAAATTCACAGAAAACCTTATAATTAACAGGAATTCCATTAGCGAGACGGCGCCGGGTGATCCCAGTTTCCTCATCATGAAGCTTTGTAGCATCTGTTTCAGGATTTACAGGAATAAAGGCCGGCTTGCGCAGCTTTTTCAACTCTTCTAGCTTTGTTGATTGTATTAGCTCTTTTGGCACCTCAAGCTACATACATACATAGCAATTAATTAGCTGAACAACAATCATGTATATATTATATGCTAGACAGACGAATTAGCTCTCATTACTAGAATTCACTGTCTATATATAATGAATCCAATTTGAATCAGTGATAGACTCATATCATAGCACATGAAGAATATAGATGTCATTCATAGGGAACAAAACAACTTTTGAATGTAATCAAATATTAAATACATTAACAAGTCATCAGTCACAAGGTGAAAATCAATTCTTCTAAAGCCAAATCAGGATCAACTAACAAGGAATTAAGCTGAAGGAAGAAATACCTCAGGCTCTGGCTGAATAGGTTCATCCAATCCAGCTTTGATAGCATCCGTAATTTCAGTTGATGATATCTTGAATTCTGTTTCACCAGCTCCCTCATTGTGAACTTTTTTTGGAACACAAGCAACAATTGCTGCAGGAAGTGGTGCAGTAGGCTTTGCAAAATCAGCTATAAATTCTAACACCTTGGCACCAACAGAATTGACCTGAACCAGAAGACATTTTAAGTAAATGACTAGAAGGTACCAGTTATGTTTTTTATAGCTTACAACAAAAAAAATTTCTAAGATGACTTTTGAACATATTAAATTTAATTTAAAAATATAATAAAATATTTAGTACATTTTGTTTAACTTGTCAATAAAAATTGAGAAAATGACACAACAAATGAGCAAAACAAACAAAATACCAGAAATATAACGTGGTTAAGGAACAACATTTAAAACCAACTTAAAATTTCTTAAAGTAAAATCAATACAGTTAACAATGATGTAATGGTATCCTAAATATTTTCTTTAACACACTAATGAGCTACAAGAAAACAATCTAAGATAGAATGAAAGAAACTAAAACCTCATCTTTAGCATGGAAGGAATGCACAAATCATTATGCAAAGGGAAAAATAATCAATCTCTCTTATCAGGATAAACAAAAAGGTTGCATTAAAAAATTAAATTGTTACAAAGAGATATCTGTACAAAAACTTTGCATCAGCTCATGCCTCTAACAGAGACTTCTACAGTTCTACTTATAAGTTGTCATAATAAAAAAAGAGTCAGCAACAATTAATTCGATTGTAAAAAAATCAAGAAATCTTAAGTAAATTAAGTAGATTCAGATTTATAACAAAAATTCAAAATTAGTGTTAGCAATCTGCACAAGGTCCAATAGCTATCAATGAAATTACCTCCTCAAGGGTAACTGTCCCAGCAACAGCAAGTAAACTTTCATGCCCTTGTCTCTGGTCCATAACTTTATGTCCAAGAGCATCACTTTCCATGATAAAATCCAAGTTATCAACAGAAGATACATTATCAATCATGGCTGCTAGGTGTTCACTATCTTTCAGAAGGGCATCTAAATAACGAGTTAATTCACCCTGGGTAACCCCAAACTCTTTAAGTCTCCGAACCTGTATGACACAAATTTACATTAGACTCTTGTCATAGAAAGAATGAAGTAAAGGTAGGCTATCATTCAAGCTATTTGAATCCTTAAATAATAATTTTTGTTATGCAACCCAAAACCCAAAAGGATCCTAGGAACATTCATAAAGTAAAAGAAAAAAATCATAAACTTCATGCTAAGTAATTGTCATAAAGTTGAGTCATTTTATATCTTTCTAGGTTAAACAAAGGAATAAAAACCAGCAATTGAAATATAAACAAAATGGATCTTAAAATAACTAACTGAAACAACCAATGGAAAGAAAAATACAAAATAGTTCTATTGCAAACAATCAAAGCACAGCATAAGAAACAAACCTCTTGAACAGCAACTCTAATTGCATTTTGCCAATTCTTTGGTTCTGCAGTTATGGTAAGAGTGGTCACAGTGCATCCTTCCCTTCCAGAGTCACTGTGATCCAATTCGACTGAAGTGAACGGTGGATTTGAACTCTGTAAATTTCAGGCATCAATAAACATTTAAATGCAAAGGGATGGACAATCCATGAAAATAACAAGAGAAAAGGGATTTATATTGGGAAATTTGAGTATGTATGATTGAAAAATGAAATCCACAGAATGGAATCACTTGTTATCTCTGTCAATAACTTGGACATACTTTATAGAAAACTGAGTATAATTACAGGAAAATTAGGATCAGTTTCGTTAGAAGAAACATTTTCTATTTCTATTTCTTGTTTTCACTAAAAATCACAAAAATGTTATATTATTTTCAATTATCAAATATTTATACAAGAAATGGTGAATACAACAAAATCACATGATAAATGCCAAATGAATTCCTACACTAGTCATAAAAAAGACAGGATCGAGAAATAGAACCGATGCAGATACAAAGAATTTCATCTCACCTTATATCTTGTATTAATTCGAAAATGAAGAGCAGACAAAAATATTCTTTTCATCAAGACCTGGCGCAAGTCTCTGTATGTTTGAACCTTATTCACTGGAATCTGCAAAAGATATAAAAAACATAATTAATAGAGGAAACATAAATTTAATAATATCTAAAAGCATATCAATAAAACTCTAAATAGGAGATACGTAAAGAAAAAAGTATGGAAGAAGAAAAATGAGGATCATTATAGAAAATGTATAATATCTAAAAGAATATCAATAAAACACTAGTGCCAACCACAAAAGTAGCATAGCAAATTCTGAGATAAACCTTTTTTTTATGAATGAAGGGATTCTAACTCTAGAGTCCTTCTAATGCAAGAATAAAAAAGGTTGTGAAATCATAAAAATCTCCCTAAAAAATGAGTAAGCAACGGCAAAATGGGTGGACCAAACAGGGATTTCATAACTATTCAGATTAGGAATTTGCTAGAAGCAGAAAATGTTGCAACATTGCAACAAAGTTGTTGAAGCAGCCAAAGGCCGATATCTGCCCCACATTGCTGCTATAGCATGGCACAATTTTACACTATAACTATTCTAGTGAGGACCTTACAATGTTTAAAGCCAGGAAAGGTTTAGTGACATAAGGACATAGGCATGACAGGCCCAGCTTGCATTGAATTCCACCTTGTCTCTAAAGCTTATTGCTCAACACTAAAGTACACTCTAATTATCATTAGACCAAGACAACATCTACTAGACAAGTTATATGAATATGATAATAGTTTATTTCAATTGTTCATTAGACCAGTAGACCTTGATATGATCCTGTAAATCACATATTTGTGTCCTTTCATGTGTTATGCCCAACATCTTCATTGACCATTTCTCCACCACAAAAAGGTCTCCAACTAAGTTATCAGCTCCAAAAATTTTATTCACATGCAAATAATAATTAACAAAAAAAGACAAAGAAATGGTAATTCTTGGGGGAAGACAGAAATTATATTTACAAAAGCAACTGCAAAATCTACAGTAAGTTGGACTCAAAAATAAGAAAACACAATACTCAACCTTTTCATACCTTGCAGAACATATTAATTGAAAAATTTTGAAGTAACTCATGTTGAAATATTTGCGGCGGCATCAAATCAGCACCGCTCCCAGGAAGTGACCAATTATGCTTCACAGGAGGACGAACAGCTTGTCTTTCCTTATTGAATACTTTTGATTGATCCATAGCATTGGCTGATCTTTCAATAGAATTTCCACTCGAACCAACAGAAAGCTTAGGAACGAGAAAACTAGCCATTGCACCAAATGCACTTGGAGTGGCTACAGAACCTTTCTCATTGTCTGCACCAGTTTGTCCAAAAACTGCCTGTGTGACAAGTATAAGATTCTTAAATATTGTAAGAATGATCATAACCAAACCTAATAATTTGCAAATATAGGACATACTTCAATATGGTAAACAGTCTTTGATATGTTATCAATATCCCCCACAATGTACAAGGTAGCATTTGCAGGGAAATACCAACGCTCATGAAACTTCCTTATTTTATCTGCATCCCACTTCTTTATCTGTTCTTCTAAGCCAATGGGAAACCTTTTGCTGAGCTTATTTTCAGAATGCAGATGCTGTAACAACTGCAATTACAGAGAAATTAAAAGCAATGAAAATAGGAAGCAATAAAATTGAGTCAATATTCTGCAGAACACAAAGTTGATAGCTTGAATTTTCAAGAAATATTATGTTCCTCACCTGGCAATCAACTCGATACTCTATTGTATTCATCATTTGAAGCTCTGAGAGTATAGCACGCCGTTCTTTTTCAATTCTAGAAGCAAGAAACTTTGGGTGGAAAGCTATCTGCAAGCATCAATAACAATAAGCTGTGAGTAAATGCCAACCTAGAAGTACTAAAGCATAAGACCTAGATCAGATGAAAGACCACCTTAAAGCAAATATATACATTTGTACAAAATAGGAAGAGGCTTATATAGCAATGGCTTGAAATAAAGCAAAGTTCAATAAAGCGTACCTCATTCAAGGCATCTAGAACAAATGGAAGTAAATCACCATCAGAATCCTGACAAACAACACCCATTAATAATCAACAGCATCAATAAAATATCAAACAATTCAATATGATTTGATGCATATATACATATATTGGAAATAAGACATACATGTTCACTTTCATTTTAGATGATCAGTCCAAGTAACAATTAAGCAGTAAAGAATATGAATCCCAGTAGCAAGAGGCTGAGAGATTTAAGATAAAAGCAGAGTACACATTGGGAAATTGTAGGCAGTTTAAATGCGCCAAAGAAGAATTTTAACACATAATAAGCAGAGTAAACATGACTGTCAGATTTCTACCTTTATGGTTGTTCAGTTGCCTTAATTGCAGTCCACCCCTAGCCTGTCTTAATTGCGGCCTCTTTGGGGGCTGCCTTAATTGCAGCCTTAAGGTGGCGTTTAGTCCCACATCAACTAAATGATTTAAGTAGAGCTTATAAAGCTTGGGTGAGGATCACCTTACCAGCCAGTTTTGCGGGGTTGAGTTAAGCCCTAAGCCTAAATTCTAAGAATAATCTTTACCTTTCCAATTCATTCTCTCTCACTGGAGAAGTTTCTTTCTAGAAATAGAGCCTAAATCTCTCCCTATTCCCTAATGGATTTTTACTGTAAATATCATGTTGAATCTCTTTTAAAAGAATATAATTCCTTAGCATTGACATGGATTTAGCTTCAAATGTCACAAATTTTAAGTGCTGGGCACTTTGATACTATTAGAACATTGGGATTATTCATGACAAATTCTTCTTACAACTTAAGGTAAAAAAAAAATACATTGTAAGTCGAATACTGTGCTGTTCAAAATGTGAATTAATCATATTCAATATAATGTCAACAATTTCCACATATTGCTTGGACAGAGGTACACAAGAAACATCATTTACCCAATTCTCATATTCTTAATTTAAATTAATAATCAGTAACATAACAAAGCTGGAAAACATCCAAAGTTGTAAATGAAAAACATCAAAGAACTAATATTTGAATATATCACAAAGAAATGCACACCAAATGGCCCATACCTTGGTGCTCGTAGGAGCATGGATGTGAAACACCGTATGGTGGAAATCAGTATAAGCATTTGAACGGGCTCCCGTCCCCAAAAGCTTCTCACGTTTTTTACTTCCTAGGAAAGCAACATGTTCAATCATATGTGCAATTCCTTGCTCGTCCTCCTCCTCATCTATTGATCCTGCATGAACTTCCAAATGTGCTTCGAACCTAAAATTGAATCAGTTGATATTAAGTAGTTAGCAACAAGCACATTCTAGAGAAACTGCAATGCATACACGTGCACACAACCCATTTTGAACTTGTTATCATCAGTATATTAGTATTGCAGCAAAACAATGTTTAAAAGAGAAAACATAAAACTATATGACATTTGACTGTATCAATTTTATTAAAAAATCTTCTAGAAGTAATAATGTGATTGCAAACTAAATTATTCACTTCAAAGTGTTGATATTATATATGCATTTAAACTCAGAACACTATTCACAGACACATTTTAAATAGAATACAATTCACAATTAAGAACTATGAACTGCTAACATAGCATTCCTGCAGAAACAACTACTGGTGAACAAGAGAGTAAGGCACTGAGGTGAGGTGCCTCAAGGAGAATTGAAAAACACAAAGCAATATGCTTCAGCCCTCAAGCAAGTAAACAAGATGCGTGTGCATTCAAGATATCAAAATATATTTCATCTTATCCACATTAATAGGGTGTAATAAACAAAGTCAAGGATGACAAATCAGCAAATCCACATAGAAACACATCCTAGTTTTGGAATGAATTCATAAAAATGGTTAAAAATCACCTATTTGGTGGAACTTTATTTGGCAAAATGAGATAACGCAACCCATTTTTCAGTTGACCTCGATGCAACTTAGGGTGAGATGGAAGTTCAGACTTTAGAAAGCCCTCTATCTGCTCCAGTTCAGAATCATTTACAGTTAAATCTTGTTTTTCAGCAATACCATCTGGCCAGGTTGTACTTGCTGCATGAGGCTCATCTGGACCGACAGTTGCACGTGGAATTTGAACCTGCTTGACAATTGACATGACCGGCAGAAAATACATCACAATAAGAATCAAAAGCAATGAAAACAAACATATAATAGTGTCCTCCAGCTTATTAAAATGAAGCTTGAGAAAACTTACAGAAGAACGAAGGAGCTTATTGTTGTTAGATAGGCAGAAACAGGATTTATCGAGAAAAGCTCCAGGGACAAATGTTGAAAGATTGGAACGGCGTTTCCTCGCGAGACAGCAAGAGGCACAGCTTTGTTGCGGCAACAAAAACGAGGGTTCACCAACGACGAAAGCGAGGCCGCCGCGGGAGTTGTTCCTTCGCAATCCCAATCCGCCGCCACAAACAGCCTTAAGCCTCCTTCTATCACTAATAGAGAAACACGAAGAATTAGCTACAGTAAAGGTTCGAATTTGACATTGGAAGTATCAGCAATCAAAGAAGAGAGAGTAATACCTTGGGAGAGAAGAAGATAGGAAAAAACGGTTGTTGCGCAATCGAGTGCGAAAACGAGCAGAGGAGGATGTGGCAGGAGGATGGCGCGGGAAGGCGAGGTTACTTCCAACGACGGAGAGCGAGGTTGAAGTCGAAGCAGCCATAGCCATGGGCATGGGCATAGTAAGTAACTAAATAACTCCTTAGCCTCAACCGCAGAACAGAACAGAACAGAACAGAAAGAACAATCCAAATCGAGAGAGAGAGAGAGAGGGTAATACGGTGGTTATAGACACCGCCACCCCACACAGAGAAGAGACACAGAAACAGACGCAGCCTCTCGATTTTCAGATTTTTCCTTCACTTCCGCATCCTCTCCTTTCCATTTGTATAGTTTACAAATGTCACGTGTAATCTAAACACGGCCCAACGCTCTCTATATATAAGCAAATCAAAATATCAAAATCAAATACTCCTTTTTTATTTTTTTTTTCTTTCTTTTTCTTTCCAAAATATCTTTTTATTCTGGAAATACTATTTACCTAATAATTAAAAAAATAAGCCATTTTTCCTAGTTTACTTTTTTTTAGTCCTCCAATTCAAAAACTCATTGAAATATCAAAATTAAATATGCACTTACAAATTATAAGACTTGGGAAAATGAAATTTATGTTTGTTTGGTTTATTTTGCAAATGGAGCTTTGTAAATTAAGTCAGATGAGCATAATCCATGAGTTATTAAATTTATTATGCATGTCTTTGATTTTTAGAAATAAAAAATAAGTTTTGTGAACAAAAAAAAAATCGGTTAAAAGAAGTTGTATTAAAATGTGAGTTTTAACATTAGTTTATTAATTCTCAACTATAAATCTAACAAGTCATTAATTCATTTAACCAAATTATTTAATCTATTTTATTACGAGTTAACTTATATAAGTTAATTTATATATATGTATTTATTTATATGTATAAATTATATTAATCAAATGATGAAATATTAAGATTGAATTATTTGAGTAATACTCAGTTAAATTTTTTATAAAAATAATTTTTAATCAAGATCTTTTTCCTCTAAAAAAACCAGAGAACTAAGAAAAAAAAAGAATGATTTGACCCTGCATTATTTTTACTTAATATTGGATTTTTATGAATTTTGTTTCTAACTCAATTATATCAGTCTTTGGTTTCGATTTTTACTCACATTATTACTTCTCATCGCATTCATCTCTAATTTATTTTTTATTATTTAAATGAATTAACAGTCTTGAATAATCAGAGATCTACGAATTATATTTGATGCTTGTGGTGAAAGGTTTTCTGGCTTGTGAATCATACTTCAAAATTAATGCTTTTTAAAGTTTGAGACCCAAGCATCAGCATTCATTTGATCGTAGGTCTTTTAATTAGAAGAGATGAAATCAGGTGCGTTTTCTTTCCTGTTCCACCATCACAATTGCATTCTTAATGAAGCTAAAACACCATCATGACCTTAGTAGCCAATTTAAAACAAACTAATTGTAGCAATGATCGACAGAATCAAAAGTTCCATTGATCGCATAAACTGAGAGATTATTGTTATCAACTTCTAACAGTATGTGTGAATTCACCAGATCGAGAAAGTTTATTATGACATCATAGCAAGTAAATACAATGTTTGGCTTTAATATGACTTTTCTAGAGGGAATCAATAGTGAGGTTGAATGATACAGGAAACAGAAAAGCTTTTAAAAAATATATAAATAAAAAACAAAGTTAAACACACTCATAACCAGGACACTCGACTGCCACGTTTCTTTTGTTGGGTGTTGCTGACACAAGAGAATGACTTTCTTTACACTTTGCCCGCCTTGAGATCTTCCTGCCTCCGTTCTTGCACAGCCTTGCTGCCACTGAGTTAAAGCCACTCTTCATGTAGCTTACTATTGCAGTGAGAAACTCTCTGAAATGTGAAATGGACATTACAATTCTGGAAAGGATTTACATTTTAGATAAAAAGGATCTACAAGAGGATGCATGTGGCTCAAATACATATACATATTAAATAGAAAAAGAACAGTCAGTTGGGCAACCAAAACTAAGAAACCACATTATATTCAATTTTTAACTTTGAAAATTAGTCAATAATCCATTTTGACAATGGCATGATTGCATCATTTAATTTCCAAGTCCAAAACAACTTGTAGCAAAGAAATGAAATATTTTACGCACATCAATCAAGTCAAAACGTGTATATATCAACAAAGAATATGAAGACCCTTATCAGTTCAAGTTCAACCTTATAAAGTTTCAGAAACTAATATCCCAGTTAAGAGTAATAGTGCAAAAACCTCTACACTATCTATAACAGGATTCATTTAAAGCATAACAGTAAGACTAATCTGAACAAATCAAGGGATAAAAATCAAAAGGTATTTGGTACTTACAATGGTGAGCAAGGAGACTGTCCCCCATTTACATAGTACAAGAATAAGAACGAATCATAATGTTGCCCATTGATTAAATAAAATCCCTGCAACCTTCTCACACACTTGAAAGACATTTTCTTGTACAAATTGATTGCAGGGTTATTGTAAGAGATTACATGCAAGTAGACAGCTCGGCATGTTGGAATACTTGAAGCATATTTTATGACCTCCCGAATCAGAGAAGAAGCTGCAGACAAGGCACAAATTAGACTTCCAATTTATATTACAGAGGACTTCAACAAAACTAAAGTACAAAATTCCTACCTATTCCAAGACTTCTATATGCTTCCACTACTCCCAGCGTCAGAACATAGACTAGAGTTTGGTCAGATTTAGCCGAGTCATATCCAAGCATATCCACTATCTACAAGAATAAGATCCATGCAATAAAATTCACAAATCATCAGCAAAAAAATAAATAAATAAGTTTTCAAACATTTACACTTTAAGTAGGGCATACCCTACATGACAGTTTGAACAAGTTTATTACAAAATAAGTTTTAGTGAGACGTTATCTAAAGGTTATTAACAGAAAAGTAATAAAACAATCAAGCCACATAAGCAGACTGTGTATATCAAGAAGTACATGACACTACAAGTTTGTTATGGCTGTCTTCAGATCAAGATGATTGATTGAATCATAGTATAAATATTAAGATATACTTTTCCATCATGTTTGTCTTGGTGTGTGCCCATAGCTTGTACATTAGAGTTTAGACATCTGAACAGGTTTATTGGAAAGTACTTTTCCATCATCTTTGGTTTGAAAAGATTGATTAAACACATTTCAAATAAATTTTGCAAACAAGAACTTGCTACATAATATACCCCTTTATATAGTCAATAAGCATTAAATAGCTTCACTTTCCACATGCAAGATGCATTCGCACAGAGTAGTAGAAACAGAACATGTGTTCTCTTTTCAGCACAAGTTCAAACATGGACAGATAACTTTTTCATAGTATGTTCTCTTTTCAGCACAAGTTTTAGCTATGATGGACAGATAACTTTTCATAGAATGCTTCAAGTAATTAGACAAAAGGCATACAATTGTACATGAATGGGGTCAACCTCACTTTCTTTTGCAAGAACAATTCGTGCTGTTACAAATCCAATGAGTTCATCACTTTGACCATCCGACCGACTGCTGTCAACAGCTCCCCATGACACAATGTCACGTCCATTTACCACATCATGGAAAAAAGTGGATTCGTACCTGAGAATTGTAAATATCTTTGGGTAAACACAATTTCAAGAGCTCATACTTGAACTTGAAGTCAATAAAACAACACATGACCTGACCTGATGGGAAATAATCTGCAATGGATATGCTCTAAAATGTCCAGGTCAGAAGGTTGAATAGGCCTGTAGCATATTTTTGGTTGAGTAGACACTTTTGGGTTTACCATTGAGTCTTTTTCACTTAATCCCCAGCAAATATCTGATATACTTGAAAAAATCGTGCAATAACAGCTGCTTCCATTTACACAGCAACAAAGAAAAGGGCCATTGAATAGTTGCTATAACTGGAAATTAAACAACAGTGTCAAAACTTCATATATATTATAAATACTGAAATGAAGAATAAAACAAGTGTGTGTGTGTATGAAAATTTTGGCTCAAATGTTAATGGAATGCTCCTTTTCTACAAGTGTCCATTTGGCACACGTAATTAGACAAGGAATTGGGGCTTGGAATTTTAATTATGACATTCAGAAGTTCTTTCAGAATTGGAATCACAATTTCAAGTTCCAATTAAATCAAATTATAATACAACTAAAACTAACTATTCCTAATTTATAATTCCTAGTTCTGAATTACAATTCCAAACCTCACCTCCACACTAAACAACCACTCTCCCTTATTTTGTCATTCTCATTGCCACCACTGTCGTCTTTGCTACTCCCCACCATGATCATTGTTACTGCTATCATTATCATCATCATTGCCACCAACCACTGCCACCAATGTAACCCTTTACATGACTATCCTAATTAGAGGTATCAAAATGGAATCGTATTTTGGCTTAAAATTATAATTCTAATTTCTACACTCTAATGCTTTGCACAACTCAACCATAAGAATAATGATTCTAGACCAAACCCAAACTCTTGTGCCAAATGGATGTTAAAAGTGTATATTTTTTGGATAGAAAAAGAAATATTATTAGAGGGAATCCACCTAGGCAGGACAAAGAAAAGTATAAGCAGGCAAGAAATGCAGCAAAACTCTACAATATCTATCCAAGTCAGACAAGATGAATCCCTTAAAATAGTTATTGGCAGAACACTATAAAGAGGTCATGTACACAATCCTAGCCCAAAATAAGCTAACTCTTATAACTTGTTCAGGAATCCCTTACAAGTAGTTTCTCTCCACTAATTCTTTTTACTAAAATCTTTAAACCTGGCCAGCAGAAAATAAAAATTACTCCAAAGTAGAAGTTCAGACCCACTGCTCAGTACTAACCAAGCCCTCCAAACAAAATAGTCATAAAAAAGAGATAGCCTTACATTGCAAGAGCAAGTGTTCAGTTGTTCATGAATTACAGCAGCAAATAGCACATGTGAGGAAATCCAAAGTCCAAACTCTCCTACCAGAATTGGAGTGAAATCAACTTGAGTTAATTCCATTCACTGGGTCAGAGGCAGAGCCAAGTACAATACCCTTACTTAGCTGTGAGATTCTTTACCACTGTTCTTGAGAAAATCCAACATACCAAGAGGCATCTACACTTCCTAGATGAAAGAAGTTAAAACTAGAATATCCCTTTTTTTTTCCCTTTTAAACCTGGATTTCGACCTTCAATTGTTCTGAACCTAAAGTAAATCATTCCCCAGATAACTTTATACGGTTGACCTTCAATTGCTCTCAACCTAAACAACTTCCTTTGATAGACAACACTAAATATATAATCTATCAAAAACAACAACTTTTTGGAAGTTTCCCACACACACAAAAAAATAGTAATCATATAATGTTTATTTTTAATCCATAGCTGGGATTTACAACAACTCACACACCTGCCCAAACAAACAAAAAAATATCCTAAGTCATGATCTTATACAACAACACCCTTTCCTAAAGAATCAAGTAGCAATCAAAGTATTGATAGAGAGTAGTAACCGCGGGATAGGATTTAGTTGTATAGCATAACAATAAAGTAAAAAGTTGAATAGTGATTGTAATCAATCACCTCCTCAAAGCGGAGTGATCGAGGCAACAAAGATGGGATTTGAATCCAAATAGAGAGAGAGTGTTGAGAAACAGAGATGAGATATTGGGATTACCATAACACAATCATTTCTTCTTAAGACTATCCCAAATTCAATTGAATGCGTTCCACCCTTGTCTCTAACAACCCAACCTAACCTTCACCTTCTCTTTTCAATATATATTTTTATTTTTACCCTTTTTAAATTTATTGTTTAGTAGTAGTATTTCATATGCAGAGGTATCGATTCAATTCTTCTCTCTTATGATTTTGTTTAGGATCTCGTCATTCCGTTCTTCCATCGCATGTTAATTCTATGCTAATGGAATACAATAATGCACATTTTGTTCCTGACCAAATCAAACCTAAGATATAATCATCCCATTCCTAAGCTCCATGCCTATTACTATTATAATTATAATTATTGTATTATACTAGTGTAATAATTTTGTTGTGAAAGCATATTAAATTTGCAATTGAAAAAATATTGTTGTAATTTTTTAATATACTTTTCAAATACTTTTTAATATATATATGGAAGTGTATATGTGTATAAATGTTTACAAAAAAATATATATAAACAAATATAGATATTGTTATATATTCAAATTATTTACAAATATTTTATATCATTCTAATTTATATAAATATATCTTTTAAGAGTATTAATTTTATAAATGCATTTATGTTTGTATGCAAGTTCAAAAATAAAGAAAAAATTACATTTATAATCATTAATTTTTTCTTTGAAAATAATTTCCATTGTAAAAAAACAAACAAATAACGTTGACTAGAAAAACAAAATAGTTATAAGTATTTAAACTTACAAATTTTCAATAAAAGTATAGGATAATATTTACATAATAATTTTGTTGATTTTATTTCATTTTTGCTAATAACAAATGTTAACTTTAAACTTATTTATTTTGGTAAAAATCATAAGTATCTTTCATTATGGACATAAAATCTTTCTCTATATTTAACGCAATTATATACTTAGAATTTAAACTTGAAATCACTTGCCAAACTAAAACAATTTCATCCGAATAAATACACACATTCCATGGTTGTATTTTTTTTTTCTAGTCAAATAACCTATTGAATATTAAATAAATAAGAAACAATTGAATCATATATGACTCCACAGTACACACTTCCATAAAGTGTTTAATTTAAGAACTCACAACAACCTTTCACTTTAAGAATTTAAAATAAGTCTCACAATAACCATCCATTTTTCATGCTTTTTAATTGGTTCTACCGAGCAAAACATTTTTTAAAATATTAAATAATCTTATATAAAAATCAATTTACACTCTTTTTTTTTTTTACAAAATCAATTTTACACTCTATTTTTTTTTTTTTTTACATCATGAGATAGATTAATATAAAATATCCATCAATTTTGCGTTTTGCCGGAGATATATAAAAAAAATGTTACTACACACATTCAATGAGATTTCTCATGTAAGCTTACTCTAATCAAAATTTGAAGCCTTAGTTAAAGATTCGAATCCAATACACTGATTCAATCAATTCCACACTTAAAATCCTCGGCAACAAACGTTAAAGATAAGAATTCATAACAAATTCCTGTTTTTAACAGTCAAGGATAATGTAACAACGGAATTGGTAAATTTTAACACTCTTTAAGTTCATTGGTCTCAAAATGCAGAAATCTTGAGATTTGGGCAGAATATGAAAGTGGAGAAGATAATAAAGCATAACACCGATATTGAAATCAAGCTCTCAATACCAAATTTAATATAGGACAATTTAGTATAGCATTTTCCTGCTAAACCCAAAATACTTCTTTAGGGTTAGAGTGCTCCCCAATTTAAAGATCATATTCTCTTTTAATGAAGAAAAACTCAAAATATTATATGATAATAATAATAAAAACTACTCAAATATATACATTAAAGGTCTATTTATTGACCCCCTAACAAATTACTCCTATTCTAAGCTGCAATAAGATCATCCAAAATAGAATAAAAATCTCTAAATAACATATGACGATAAATTATTCCATATAAAAAATTCTAAATAAGTAATGTGAAATTGATAAAAGACACACACAACAATGTTCTTTGACCTTGAAATTCAAAGGACTGCCCCAGTCATAAACCGATGATTGAGGACAGCCTCGGCAGTTGGTCTTTTTCGAAAGTCAGCATTAAGCATTGCCTGGAAATCAAGAGAACAACAGCATGAACTGCAGCCTGAATTAGGACTTGTTTGGATAAAGTTCCCCATAAACTCTCGTAATAAAAGAAGGTTAGAAGACAAAATGAATTCAGCATTTCTCGTAAGCCAAAATGAACTTATGTATCTAGCCTTTTGGAAAAGTTAAATGAGATAATTTTTATAAAAGGTAAGCATATAAGTTGATCTTAGCTTATAAAAGAAGTTCAATTGTAATATTTTACTTTCTCATGTTCTTCTCTTATAAGTATTTATGGAGAAGTTTTTTTCAAACAGGGCCTTACACTAATTCACACTTGAATTGAAGTACTAATGACAGCATGGTTTTTTTTAACCAGAAGACACTAGCAGAAAAGGCATTATTACATTGAATTTAATTTTTATGCACTATTAGTATAAAGATTTCTACACTATCAACCCATTAAAAAATAGCATGATCAAATAACTTTTAAAGTAGTTATTATAAAAGTCAACAATATTATAAAAAAATAGATTATAATTAGAATCATCTTTTTTTTATGCTAAATTCATCTTTTAAATAATAACAAACTCTTGTCATGAGAAAACAGTTACCCCTGAAACAGGTTTTCCGTGAACAGAATAACTTTAGAGATCTTTCTTACTAAAACTAAAATAATGTAACCCTCAAATACTGTAACACTCCCTCCCTCAAAGCTATTCACTAATGGTTGCCCGTACTAACAGACATATAAATACCTGAAGTAACTCAGCACCAGCACCAGCACCTAGATCCAGGAACTCGACAGCATTTACTAATCTGTCATCTGCCAGACAATACCTGCCAAACGAGGAATAAAATAGAATGAGACGAAAGCAATGACCTGATAAAATGTAAATATACACTTTCAGTAGACAGATTTTTCTTCAGGGTTTAGGTATGCTGAATAAAGTGCAAATCTAGTTCGGGAACTTTTAAAAACCACATATCAAAGTGCAGGTGGGCGAGTTTTAAATACACGGTACGAATGGAATGGCACCCCTAATCCCACTAGACAGGTCATCACTGGCATGCCGGGGAAATCAGCAAAGACCCTGCTTAAAGAATTATTCCACACTCATAAGTCATAACACAGGTATTAGTTCTAGAACAAAATTCATCTCAAAGAAGTTGTTTTTTTCTAATCCAACTTTTTTCCATACTCTTTTTTTCCTTTCCATTCTCTCTTTTCCCTCTATAAGCTAAATTTAAGGATGGTTATTAGATAATTTAGATGAGATATAACTGTAGCCTGAATGAACAACAAGCATTAAACTAGCCAAATTTTTAGAATATAGATAAACAGAATCATCGCATTTATATAAAATGAAATTAGTTTAGAACCAAAATAAGCCAATTTGAACTGGTTTGTTAGACATGGACTAGTATAATTGATTCCATCATTTACCATTATTATTAATTATTACTAACTAGTTTTCAAAATTCCCAAACATCTCCTAGTCTTTAGTTCAGCTGTTCTTCTTATGAATAACCCATCCCCATTATAAGTATACCTCAACCAATGGAAAAATTAGATTATAAAATAACACTATAACATATGTCTACTCTGTGAGTCTCCGCAAAAGACTAAACCAGAAATTGCACTAGAAGATTACATACTCTCGTGTTGCTTCAAGATCAAGTTGGAAAATGTTCTCCAAAAGCCTCTAAATTTCATGGCCAACAAAAACTTCAGTGAAAATATTGTCTTACAAGAAGGAAAACTTTCACAGAAAAGAATTATCAGCTATCAAAGACGAAGTCAAATTGGCAGCACAGCTTACTTGCAAGGAAAGGCTATCCATTACACCAGCCTCACAAAATAGAACAAAAGCCATGTATGCAAAAAGAAGACCTGCTTCATATCTGCATTGGAACTCATAAAAGAAATCGATAATCTGAAAAAGATGCTGAAACAAACTTCTGCATTGACCCAAGTTCTGACAAGCTACATGTCATCAGCTATTCCAAAAGCTCTTTTCTCCATTTGTGTGAATGCACCAGCACCTGATGCTCTTCTCCAAAGCCCCTCTGTAAATTGTCCTGAATCATCTAGTTCTGTGTACCTGTAATGATGGAAGTATAAGTAATGCTATTTATGTTGTAAACTACTTCAGCTTGTAGTTAGAATGTTAGCATATAGCAAATAAAGCAGCAATTTTGAGTATGACCTCAGAGTGAAACCCAACCTTGCTGCATAGACTATCTAGGAAATTTAGAAATACAAAATACACAATAGAAAAAAATATGTAAAAGAAATAAATAAAAAAAAACTATGCAGAGTGCACCAGTGATTGCCAATAAGCAGGGCAACATACTACACACAAAAACCAAAGTTCAAAGAAAAGATAAAAACATTTAGATAAACTAAAAAAAGAGAGAGACGAAAGATAACATTATCCAGCCCATATGCATAATGTATTAATAACAATTTAATTCAAGACAAAAATGCTCAGCAAACCATTACCTTACCTGACATTAACAGAAAAGGCTAGATCTCGGAGTCTTGGAATCAAATAAGAACCTTCTCTTTCTGAAATTGTGCTGCAATCATATGACAAACACATAAAAGGTAGGGTGAGAAGGTATAAGACAAATGAAAAATCTTCAATAAAATTAAATGATTGCTAGTTGCATACATGAGAATCACAGAAAATGGTCCTAGACTCTGGTGCAATCTATTATGGTCATGCAAGTAAGCTAGACCCTTCACGACACCTTGGAGCATCTTTATGATAAAATTTCGTCTCCTTTTAGTTGTTAGTCCTTGTTCAAAGGGATTCCAGGATGACCCTTCTCGATCTCTCGATACCGTTTCACTTGCAATTTTTGCATAGTCTGCGGCGCTATATTTTCCATCATCACGAAATGCAAGCCACCAGATCAAACACGTTGCTCTAAGTGGACCCCGAGAAACTCTCCCTTCGTAAAGCCTGCAACACGAACAGAACTGCCATGAGTATGTATTATCATTATGCTAACCAAAAGGGGCACACTACGTCCCAAATGGATTCAGTGTCTGTTGTCTTTTTTCACGCATTCACACAGTGAGTGCATATGAAACCATTGGATAAAGATAGGCCTTTTAAGTCATCCAATCTTCATGGAACAGTTCCAAATTGTTGAATGTGTGAATGCAGGAAATCACAATGATTTATTTGCATTGCCTACCTGATTTTGACCTTGCCTTCTCCAACATCTTGACAGTGACAGATGGTGGTCGAAATTGGAAAGGTTGCCGGAGGAGAAATAAATCTAGTGTGGATTGGATAGATTACAGATGAATCCAACTGTTGACAAAATTGGTTCATCATGAACCACTTAAAGAACCTGGTTCATTGTAGTTTTGACTAGAAACAAAATCATTTTTCTTTATTAGGAAGAATCTTGGTATAGATATTGGGTCACATTAAGGCTCATTAAGGTTATATAACTCACGAGTACTCATAATATTCTAGAAAAATATTTTGTACTCAAATATAAGAAAAAAAAATATTTTTTACTTGTTAAAAATTAATTTTCATCATTTAATTCAATTAATGATATTTTAGTTTTTTTAAAATATTTTTATTAGAATTTAATATAAAAAAGTCATTAAAAATATAATCTCCAAATCACAGTACAAGACTAGATTTCACATACAACTTCTGTAACTATTCATAAAGAAAAGTCTATCATATCAAACTATTTTCCTATTATTTTTAATATGTGTGTTTAATTTTTTTAGTCGTCTATCGCTTTTAATTTATTATCATCTATCTTTATTTTTAAATTAATTTCAATATTTTTAAAATTATATAATGGAAATAATTTTATATCAAAAGTTAAATTATTTGTTATCTATAGTACAACATATATATTTTTAAAGATTTATATATTCATTATAAATTTTATTACAATTTTATACATTCAAAATTATGTATTCAATTCCATATAAAAATAAAGTAAATAAATAAACAAGAAGAGGGAAGTGGAAGCTAGTAGTCCGTTTCAGCGTGTGTGATACTTTCCTTTCATCTTCTTCTTCTCTCTGCGATAAAAGCAAAACCTAAAATTTGGTTTAGGCATAGGAATCTGTTGTAGAGTTGATCTACCTGGAATGGAGGGAGCATCGTGGAATAGTAGTGTTTGTGTGGCACCGTTTCTGAGCAAGACCTACGACATGGTTGATGATCCTTCCACCGACTTAGTGGTGTCGTGGGGCGAAAACAACAACTCCTTTGTTGTTTGGAACGTTCCCCAATTCGCCACAGACATCTTGCCCAATCATTTTAAGCACAACAACTTCTCCAGCTTCGTCAGACAGTTGAATACTTATGTGGGCATCACATCACTTTTTCTCCCATCATTATCATCTTATCTTATTTCTTCTTCTTCTTCTTCTTCTTCTTCTTCTTATTATTATTATTATTATTGCTTTTTGCTTATGCTAAACCCCTCTTTTTCTATTATGGGGTGAAAAGGGATTGAAGGATTGTTGTTCTTTTCTATTGGGGTTATATCTGTGCTTTATGGGAAGCCCTATCTGTCTTCTTGTTGTTTTATTTCGATTCGATGTGGCACATTCTACCTTTCATTTCTGTGGCGTCTCATTGATTGGTATTATGAATCTCGAATTTGCAGGTCAGTATTACACCTTCATTGGGTATGCTCGACTTTAGTAAATTTCGCAAAATTTTTTGTTAGATCTGAGTTTGCATAGTAAGTTAGCAAAGTGAACTCAATTTTTTCTTTTATGTTTTTGTCTCTTGTTCTTTGGGTTAAAATATATTAATTCGTGTATGTTTTTGTCTCTTGTTCTATGGGTTAAAATATATTAATTCGTGTATGAGGAAACCGAGATTGATGACCTTCGATAAAAATGCTTTCGATTTTCCCTGTTTCTGCACTGGGATTCAGTTGTTTAGGAGTTAAGTCCGGTAAGTTCATTATTGATCATGAGAAAACTACATGTTTAAATTGTGGTTTTATGGATTAGTTAATGTGATTTTCAGCTTGTCTGCACCATGATTGAAACTGCCTTTGCTTGGTGTTTGGCTGTAACATATGTTGCTTAAGCTGAAGAATTTATGTCATGCAACTAATAGTTTCTTAAACAGAGTCCATATCATCTGTAATTTCTGTTATTAATATACACAAACAATGATGTAGTCAGAATGAAAGACTGCCAAAAGCATGGATACATTTAGCTGGTTCTACCAGTGTACAAAATTTATCTTTCATTGAGAGTGATTGTGATTGTGGTAACTTTAGGCCTAGGGCAAGGTGATTGAAAAAGGGGTTGCAGGATATAATTAGGCGTGATTAAAGACAATCTTTGGTATTGTGCTGTAGGAAAAATGTTGCAATGATGTGATATGGTCATAGGTTATGGCAAATATAGGTCCCCTGGTTGGCACTTCTCAGTGAGGTTTATTAAGTATCACAAAATCTATTCTATTGCTCTCTAAGAAAATTTACCGGTATCTCATACACTCACAGAGAATATTGTTTAACATGCCATCTCCCCTCCATGCATAATTAACATTACATGTAGTTTTATCAAGCTGGATTAGTTGTACAATTCACACATTTCTCTTCTCTTAATCTGTTATTCTTTTTGATTGACAAGCAGGGTTTTAGAAAGGTTGACCCAGATCGATGGGAATTTGCAAATGAAGGATTTTTAAGAGGTGAAAAACAACTTTTAAAAAGTATCAGTAGGCGGAAATCTGCTCATGTAAATGGTAGTCAACAAGCATCTCAAGTGCATAAATCAGCTGCTGGAGCATGTGTTGAAGTGGGGAAATTTGGGCTTGAGGAAGAGGTGGAAAGACTGAAAAGGGATAAGAATGTTCTTATGCAGGAACTTGTTAGGTTGAGACAGAAACAGCAAGGGACTGATAACCAATTGCAAAATGTTGGGCAACGTGTGCAGTCAATGGAGCAGCGTCAGCAGCAAATGATGTCATTCCTGGCTAAGGCCATGCAGAGCCCAGGCTTCTTAGCTCAATTTGTTCAGCAGCAGAATGAAAGTAGTAAACATATCCCTGGGAGCAATAAAAAGAGGAGGCTCCAGCGACAAGAAGAAGATAGTTTAGCCACCAAGGATCTCCATAGTTCTCTTGATGGACACATTGTCAAGTACCAGAGTTCCATAAATGAGGCTGCAAAAGCATTATTTCGCCAGATATTGCAAATAAACAATTCTACAACACAATCATCAATTAAGAACCCTGATGTTTTCCTTATTGATGATATTCCTTCTGCCATTGCATCAGATAGCAGTAGTTCATCCACTCAGGTTTCTAATGTGATGGTTCCACCTATATCTGAGCTGACGTCTATGGAAGTAGGATCACAGTTTCCTCTCAGTTGTATGCCCAGTAACATATCTGAGGTGCAGTCTTCACCTGCTGTTTTGGGTTTCTGTAGAAGTCAGGGGATGGAGACAGAAAGCAGTTTATTGAATCATGAGCTGAATGTTATGGGGGCTGATACTAGGAACATGGGGGAGATAGATATGATGTCAACTGTTTTAGATGAGGCAGACGAAGCTGATCATTTTTCACCTGACACAGATGGAATTTCTAAACTCCCAGAAATCAGTGATGAATTCTGGGAACTGTTTTTAAGGCCAAGCCCACTTACAGAAGACACAGAGGAAACTAAATGTAGCTCTCTAGGATGTGGTTTGACTGAAGATCAGGGTTTGCCTTCAGAAATGGGAAATAAGCAGGAAAATTTTGATACAATACAACATGTTGACTGTCTTACTCAACAGATGGGACTTCATGCATTGGAGTACTGATTGTGTGTATATATGTTACTCACAACTGAAGGTAAACTTTTTAGCTTGCAGCCTCTCACTTATGCATAACTTTATAAGCATACTGGCTCAATTAGTTCCCTGAAATGAAACCAGTGTAAAATCTCCTTTCATTATCATCATACCCAATTGCTGCCATTAAAGAGTGAGAACAGTGAGGGAGTAAATCAGGAGTGTTTAAAACAATTACATTGAATGTCTACAAAAATGTCTGATGTATTATGATCATACATACACATTATTAAGATAGAAATTTACTACGTATGTGCTTCTGAGTTTTGTTGTTATAACTTACAACAAGGTATAAAAGTAGGAACGGGAATTTATTTTCATTTCCCCCTTGTTATATATCTATAATCTATTGTATCAAGAAGAATGAGAATTATATGCTTCCTTTCGTTGTTCTTAAAATGTCATACATGCATTGATGTATATTATTATCCCTCAATTCAGAGGAGATGAAGTTGGACAGTGTAATGTTTTAGTTTCCAACGCTTTTCTGTTGATGATTCCCTGCACAGGTTGAGGTCCCCTTTGCTACTGAGCAGACAAAGCCATCTTACTTATACAACAAAGAAACCTGACAGATCCAACAACTTGATCGGTGCTTTTATCCGCTTGTAATGTCGTCGTGTGTTCTGTTTGTCATTGGGGGCTTAAAAACATACAAGTTCACGAAACTTCATATATCTCCATGTATTTTGAATTTTAATAACTATGCCCCCGTTTCCAATGCGATGATATTTTTGTGGGGATGTTCCGTATAATTGGATCATAACTCTTGAATTGCTGTTGAATAACTACTGTTTACTGAAGCTAAGTTTAACCTCCAAGTACATAGACCATGTCGTGTGGTCTCATACCATTTTAAAGTATTCCGGTGTTTGGGTTAGTTTGGTTGGGTTAGTTTGGTTGTTTTCTGTTTTAATTTTTATCGAAAACTAAAAAATGGTGATGAAAATATATTTGGTTGGATTTTTGAAAATATTTTTAGTGAAAATAATTTTTTAAACGAACCAAAAAATGAAAACAATCAAATCTAGTTTTTAAATTGATTTTCGTCCAAATAAATTTTTAGGTATTTATTTGAAAGATCATTTAACCTTATTGAATCTTTTTTTGGTGCCTTCCTTATTTAAAATTATTGCGTTTCGTGTTATCTGTTTTCGCATAGAATAACATTGCTGCTGCAAATAGTTTCACCTTTTGATAAAAAAAAAAAAAAGTCTAGTTACCCTGTACAGGACTACACACCCCATCCCCGTCTTGATTGCTCTTTTTAAAAAAATTTATTTTTAGAAATTAAAAATTTAGCAGCTAATTTATTAATAAAAATTAATATTTTAACTTGGATGACAAAAAAAATAAATGTTTACTTTATATAACTAAAACATATAATTAAAATTTTTAACATGCAAATTATATTAAATTTATGATAAATAAGTTGTTATATATAAAGTTATTTTAAATAGTGATAAAAATTAAAATAACATTTAATTTAATTTAAAATAAAGTTGGAAAATATAGATTGAAGAAGATAAATAAATAAAAATCCTAAAAATGTTAAAAAATTAATCCTAACAACGCTAATAACACTAAAATGTTACATAGGATAGGATTAAAAAGAGAGTTTTTCTGATTAACTTTGTTTTGAACGAAGGAATAACTACAAGGACATGACCCGCCGTCACCGTCCACCGCTTCCGTCATAAAGCAACTAAACTCTCCACGCATCCACGGCCGTCCATGCATTACTGGGTCGTGAATCTCAAGAAGCTTGACCAATGACCATGGTCTTCATTGAGGCTTCAACGTACACAACATAAATCTTGATATGAAGGTTTACGTGGAACAATGTGAGTCTGAAGGTTTAATATATTGTTTTTCACTTGTGCTTAGCTTTTATATGAATTTTTTAAATTCACCGCCAAAATCATCAAAGCTCAAACCTAAACCAAAATCCTAACTTCATTCTAACTAATTGCGAACCAATCTAACTACCCTCTAACTGAAGTAACTAATTCCGTCTCTTCATGTGACTACCCTATAAAAGCTGTACCGAAGGATATAGATGTTAATAACAAAGCTTCAAATCCTCTCTCTCGACTTCATCTTCTTCCCTCTCCCCTCTTCTCTGAAATCCTCTCTCTCGACCTTCGTCTTCTTCCCTCTCCCCTCGCGATTTCCTATCAAGCTGTGTAATAGAAACAGTGCAACCAACTCATACTCCAAGCCACCGTCAAAATGGAAGCCGAACCCAAATTCTCGGAGTCCGAAGTTGTGCGCCAAATTGACGTCTTCTTCTCACCTTCGGTCGGTGCTCAGACTTGGGTCCGTCTTTCTCTATCGCCCATGCTTGTTCGAATCAATCGATTCTGCCTTTTTTTTTTTTTTTAATTTTCAAACTAACATTTCTTTGTTTCTTTTAGCTATACGTTTTTCGGCAGCTTTCCACGTCGCCTCGTTGGCGACCGTACTCGTTGGATGAACAATGCCAAGAGGAGGTACGGTTCAACCCTAAACATTCAGAATTCAAACTTGATTTAGCCATTGACAAAGAGTTCAACCAGGTTTGTTCGTTATTATTGTAATTTGCTATTTTGCTTTATTTTAGACTTGAAATATTCAATTATTATGTTATTTGTAAGTATTTTTTTTTAGATTAAGTGAACTTTTACGAGTTTATAGAATTTCCACGAATTATCGTAAACTCTCGAGTTTGACAATCTTGCTTTCAATTCTCTTCAGACTTTTTCAACTTTGTGGAAGCCATATAAATCAGTACCATATGTTGAACCTGGATATGCTGTTGGGCTTCTTATGGGTGATAAGGTAACTATGTCTCCCATTCTATTATTTGAACAACATTGTATTAGGTGTGCCAATGCAACATGTGAGATTATTGTCCTATTTATTGAAAATTTAATACTAAATCCAATAAATTAGGATGGGAGTCTTTTGCTGAAACTACTTCTTAGGATGAGTTTCTTTTCTTCTTGGTTACAGTTGCACCTGCATCCAATCCATGAAGTTGTGCATCATCTTAATTCTGCTGAGAAGTCTGTTAGTACATCTAAAGAGCAGGTATCATGTATTTCTTTCATTCATGCATATTTGTTATTTTATTGTAGAAATATAAAAGCGACTGAAAAATATTTCTTTCATGCAGTGGGTTCCTCTAAAGTACCTCAGCTGCAAGAGTGATATCTCTTGTAGTTATTTACAGCAAATGGTGGTGGCAGAAGAGAGTTCTTCCACAAACAACTTCACTATGAGCGCGTAAGAATGTCCTATTGTCCCTTTTCACTCTTATGTGACATGTAAATTACTAAATTTGTTAAGTTTGTAAATCTTTGATTCAAGGAATGATTATGTTACTGCTCTGTGTACTGGAGGGAGCAGCAACAATTCACCAAAAGTCGAAAGAAAATGTAAGTTTTCATTAGTTTTTGGTTGTAAAATTTCATTAGTTTTGCAAAACATTATTTGTCGTTTGTTTTCATAACCTTACATGCCAAAAGACATCGTTGAAAATATGAAAAACATTGTAGAACATTATTAATCACCCTATTTCGTATGATAGTTGCATTGCTTTTAGAAAAATTGTGGTTAATGTTGAAGATTTTGAAATTAAAGACAGTTGCTACGCATGGTGAGTATAGCTGGTATCTGTGTAAAGGGAAAAGCATGGTTATAGTTTCAAACGAGATATAGTACATTTACATGAAATGTGTTAAGCTTTTCTGTTTAACAGAGAAGTCCCATGGAAAATACTAGCCCGGCATTTTGACTGTGTGAACATATATCTTGGACTCCCTCATTAGTTGATTGTGTGGCCTGCTCACAAAGAGAAATTACCTTCACCTTCCTGATTAATATTTTATTCATCTTGCTTGCTGCTTATTTTCGGTGTTCAAAACTTACAGCTAGCGTGGAAGTTGCATTTAGTCTTGGAAGTTCATCATCACATTCCCTCGGGACATATGGCACAAGCAAATCTGTAGATAGTGGCACAAGCAGTGGCTCACCATCTAAGGATCAAGAGGATCAAAATGATGCTTCTAATGCATTTGCCAGGAAAATCAAGGAACAATGGGTGAGAATTTGTCATCACGCATCTGTTCTATTCTTATCTGTATCTTGCTCATACGTCTAAGCATCTGAACCTTTAACTACAGGATTATGAAAACTCTTACAATGCTACTCTTGGAGATTCAGGTTTGCTCTCATATACATAAACAGATGAACTATTAATAGAATTTTTCTTTAACAATGACAGTCATGTATTGAACTTTTATTCTGGTAGAAATTCATGATGCGGAAGAGTATGATGAGAATTCTGTGAATTCTGCTGCAGAACTCCGGATCTTGGTTAGTAGTCATTAATGACATATATAAAGAAGTAATTGTACAAACATTACACAGCAGAAACTGTGATATAATGCATAGATAATTTTGTAACAGGAGAAGAGTGAGGACCAAAGGATGTTTTTCTTTAAGATTCCTGCTTATCTGCCTGGTACATCAACTGTGTCGGGAGAGCCCACACACTTGAAAGACTTGCCAAGGGGATACATGGGCAAAATGCTGGTGTACAAGAGTGGAGCAATCAATCTAAAACTAGGAGAATCTCTGTTCGACGTAAGAATGCTATTTGCCCATACATTTAAAATAAAATAAAATACCCTTTGCTATTTGTACATCTCCTCAATTTATTATATTTACTAAAGTGCATAGTCAGTTTAGTTTTTCCCTTGTGCGTGTCCAATTTAATTGTAGAATATTTTACCTTGTAACTACAATTATTGCATTTATAATTTTGTTTCTGTTACAGGTGTATCCAGGTTCAAATCGTGGACATGTTGAAGATGTTGTGGCGGTGAACACACAGAAACAGTGTTGCAATCTTGGCAAGATTAGCAAAAGGGTCAATGTGACTCCCAATATTGATTTTCTAGACAAATATAACTAATGCACCACATAGAGGGAGATTAACATACGTAGTGGGGGATACAAAAACCCACATTGTAGGCGACCACACTATATGCTGAATACGTAACATCATTACATCAAAGCCTAAACTGATTGATCTCTTATTTCTTATGACAAACCTTCAATTTTACTAGCTATGTTAACAATGTTATAGAAAACATCACAAACGAAAAAAGTACTCACAACATACTGTATCTGACTTAGTCCTCATTAGTTGAAGGCCTTGAACATCCACAAACACACCCCTTACGGCGCCTTCTGCTATTTTTCCTTCCAATGCGAATAAAGTCCTTCAGCAACACACCTGTTGGTCTAGAGTTTTTGTTTTTGCATTTGTTGTTCTTCACATCAGCCAGTTTGAGCAGAATATACTGGATGTTCTGCACCTCAAACTGCAACCTTCCTATCTGTTCAGAACCTCTTCGAGCTTGTTCTGTTAGCTTTTTTCTTTGCGTTTGTCCTCCTTGCTTTTCCAACTGCATTGTGCTTGTGTCCGAAGATGAGGATGTGCACTCTTCAGTATCCTTTGCCAGTTGATCATATATGCCTATTTGTTTCATGACAGCTTCCTCAACATCTTCTATATGTCTTTTTACTGTTTCGTACTCAATCTCATTTACCTTGCTGCTTTTCTTCTGTGTCTCCGGTTTCTTCTTCAAGTCTTGCAGTGTCATTTTAAGAATGGCAAGCCTCTGAGAATCAGAGGCAAGCCTCTCCAGAATTTTCCTCTTGCTATCTTCACTTGTTGTCTCTTTTCGAGTCTTCCATAACTCTAGCTTGTCAACCCCTAATTCCTTCTCTGTCTCCAATTCTGAAGAGTAATTTTGGCATCTTTCTGACTCATGGCATGTAATTACATCCTCTAGTGAAACAGAATTCTGTTTATTTTCTTCAGTAACATCATGCTGATCAGTTTCACATAACTCAAGCATATGATTATCAATCCTAGTGTGATCTCTCTTGCCATACTTGTTGAAGTCTGGATCATCCTTGTAGTCATCAAGAGGAATGTCTATCATTATTAACCTTTTCTGAGATTTTGTCCTCCATGCATTATGGCCTCGTTTGCTGTTGTCTTTCTTAATTTTCATCACCACTTTTCTGTCGTCAATTTCTGGATATGTGCCAACTTCCAAATTTGAATGCTCATTCATTTCTGTTACAGCTTCTGCTTTGACATTTGCGGTCAAACTTTCCTTCTTCACACGTCTTTCAAGTTCTTTCATCATAAACTTTTCAACTACTCTAATCCTCGTCTGCATGCTCAGCAAATCTGCAACCCCATCTGGTGTTAAGGAGCTTTCACTTCCTTTTAAACTTTGATAGCTAAGTTCTTCTTGGAGACAAGTCTCAATGGCTACATCCTGGATAAAAATTCATGATAGACATGGATAAATAGAAAATATAAGTGAACTGCATAAGCTTTTTTGACAAGAGAAGAGGAAGAAGAAAATACAAGTACATGATATCTAGGTGAAACTGGATGATACCTTCTGTTCTCCGTTGCCTACAGCAAAAGTTTTATTGGTCAAAAGAAAGTAAGTGCGCTCTAGAGATGCAAAATCCTCTTTCAAAGAAGTAATCATTGGAGTATATGCAGATAACTGCCCCTTCTGTCCTCTAATTTCCTTTTCCAGTAAACTGATTCTTTCTATCATTTATTCAATCAACAAGCCTTTTCCAGCACTTTCATCATCAAGTCTCTTGAAAACTCCAGTAAGCTCAGTGACCTTGCCTTTCAGCAGTTCTTCACTAATGGATGAAATCTGAAGCTCCAAATAGAACGAAGCTGCCTCAGCCTCACAAAGTTGGCATTCATTTGTTTTGTCTTGCAACTCTGTATTCAGTGCTTGTTCTCTAACCTTGTGTTGTTCAACTTCATGAAGTAATGATCTCATCACGGACTGAAAGCTTCTATTTTCTTCATTAAAGTGTTCAATTTCTCTTTTCTGATTCATGCAATTTTCTGATAGTTCAAGAATCTGCCTGTCTAGGTTTTCTCTGATCAATCTTGATTCTTCTTGATCCATCTTCAGCTCCTCAATATATCTACAAAACTCCCCATTCAATTTCTCTGCAGCCTTCAGCCTTGTCTCAATTTCTAGCAGCTCTATGTCTTTCTTCTTGAGAAGATTCTCTGAATTTTCAACTTGATGACTTAAACGACAATTTGCATTTTTGATTTCCCGCAGCTCTTTATCCATCCTCTTAGTAGCCTCATTCAGATAAACACTCTCTTCTTCTTTCAGCTCAAACTTCTTCCTTAACACACCAAGTTCCTGATTGAGGTCACTGTTAAACGGCTAAGATTGCTGCTGAGATGTTCAGAAAGAGCTTTTTGTTCGATGACTTTCTGGGTGAGAAAGCTCTCATAAACCAAGTTGAGGTTGCTTAGAGCTAGTACCTCATGGAGTAGTACACTGTTTTCATCTTCAGCCACGAACATTGCATCTTTGAGGTCCAAAACACTCCTAAGCAGTGAATTTTTCTCCTCCCTGAAACACTTGATTTTTTGTCTGCAAATCTATCAACTCCGCATGCAGGGTTGCCAATTTGTACTTTGATGCATTGTCTCTTTCTTCTCCATTGGCTACTTATGTAACATTCCAATTTTTCGTAAATAAATTTAAAAAGTTTTTTAGTAAAAAAATAAATAAATAAATAAATATAGAGCAAATAATAGGCTGAGTACCCTAGGTATAAATAGCTATGTTAAGTCAGGTGCCTCCTCTTCCCCTCATTTTCGTTTTTCTCCACTCAAAACCCTTTCTTTTTTTCGCAGTCCACCAAATCTGTCTCAGAAAAACGACGATCTCGGACTCATTTACCGTTGGATCGTCGTGAAATTTTAGCAGCATGTTCGCAATCCAATTCCGAACATTCTCACCGTTGGGAATTTCAAAATCATGTCTGAGCTTAGAGGAAAACCCTTCGCATTGTAGCCTTTTATTTTCCCGCAGAAACGCATAACTGTCTCGGTGATCCCGGTTTCGTTAACCGTTGGATTTTCATGAAATTTGGATATGTTGTTCTAAATTCAATTGCGCACACTTTCACCGTTGGGATTTGCAAGATAATATTCGTGGAGGGAGAAAAAGGAATCGCATGAAGACAATACAAGTGGAGGCTGCAATCTCTTCTCCGTCTCTCTGACGTTCGAGAATTCTATCGGAACAGTCGAAGGAGAAACCAGAGGAATCTCAGGGAATCGCTAGAGATGCCGCTATCGTTGTCGGAAGACACGTGAGTCCGCTTAGAGGTAAGGGATGAGTTATTCACAATTGGGGGTTAGTGAGAACATGTGTAGGGATCCTTAGAGAACTAAATTTGGGTTTATTTTGGGATGTTTATTGAATTATAATTTTTCTTTATGATTATGAATACAATATTATTGTGTTCTATGTACCAATTGATGTCCTGATGAGAATTGATTGATAAACTTGAGTGCTCTTGATGTCTTTGTGTTTAATCCATGATTTTGATTAATTGATTTTGATACAATTGTGAGAAACTATTTTAGAGGTTTTATATCCCATGTTGTGATAAAATCTTTTGTATAAATTGTTATGTTTAGGTTATGAAATGATGATTCAAACTGTGCGTATGTGATAAATTGAACATGTGACAGATGATGAAATACATGTGTATTGAGATGAGATGTGTATTGAGTTGTGAACTATGAATTGTGCAATCACACAATTGTAAGACCCTTTAAGGGCGACGAGTATTGTGATGGGATCCACTATGGGAACCCGACGAGTTAAAATGATTTTGAAAACAATTTAGTAAATGTGTGTATTGCATAGTTCATAGGTAAAGTGTATATGATTCATGAGGTGTGATAACATATTAAATTAAGATTATACCATTGTGATTGGGATTAAGTGTATGTGATAAATTGAGTATGTATATGATTGAGATATATATGTGCATTGAGTTGTGAACTATGAATTGTATAATCACACGATCATAAGTCCCTTCAAGGGCGACGAGTTAATGCTAAGTCCCTTTTAGGGCGACGAGTTGATGTTAAGTCCCTTTTAGGGCGACGAGTTGATGCTAAGTCCCTTTTTGGGCGACGAGTTAATGTTAAGTCCCTTTAAGGGCGACGAGTTAATGATAAGACCCTTAAAGGGCGACGAGTTAAAATTATTTTGAGAACAATTGAGGAGTCGTGTGTTTTGTACAGTTCATAGATAGAGTCTGTGTGCTAAAATATTTTCCGGGTTGGACTTGAATCAGGAGGGAGAGGCCCTGACGGACTCTTCAGAGTGTAGGCCTTGGGGGTTACACGGTTTGAGTGCTCCTTTAAGTCTATGTTGATCCCATATGGTTGGAGCATTCTTGCAAAACACTGTGACCCTGACTGGTCTCCCTATGATATTACCTAGTGAGAGTGACTTGACTTGTCAGTGTGTGGTTTGTCTTGTCATGTACTCCTAGGAGCCCGACGAGTTTGTTCACTAACATGGTACCACATTGCATATAGGCTTGAGTCTTAGTATAACTGTTTCATGCGCTTGCTGATTGTTTATTATGAAATTGATGTGTTATTATGTCTTGATCAGAGCGTGTGATTCTTGTGTAATGTGATTGATGATTGAAAAGTGTGATTGATGGATGAAAAGTGAACTTTGAATGACAAAGTGGTGGAATTACGTGAATTACGTGTAAGTTTTATTTGATTTATATGATATGTATATTTAGCTGTTTTGTTTCTCTATTAGTTAGGAATGTGATAACTCACTCCCCGTGTATTGTTTGTGTTTGGATCCTGTGATGATCTTGAACTTTGTGTTCGGGGGAGCAGATGACTAGGTAAATTGCTTTAAGGAACATTATGCTGAAGGACGTCGAGACACAACACTCTGATAGAATGTGACAGTGGGACATAAGTTTTTATATTAATTGCATGATGTTAGTTTATTTTATTTTATTTCACTGATTTAATAAAATATCTATGTAAATTTTGACGGCTTTATTTTGAGCCGAATATGTTTTAATAAGTTTTAATTGATAATAGTGAAGTGAATGTGGACCTTTTATCCGTGTGAATTTGGTTACCGATATTTTTATATATTTTGTTTATTTATATATATGTCGCGGTAGAGGGTTTCACAACTTCAGTCCTCAGTTGCCTGTTCTTCTCTAGAAGTTCAACGTTCTCTTTCTGCAACATTGCATTCTTCTGTCTCATGCTCTCAAACTCTTGCTCCATGATCTTTTTCTCTGACTCCATTTTTTCTCTATCAGATCGATTTTGCTCAAGTGAAGTTAGGAGGACAGAATTCTCTACAAGGAGCTTCTGCTTCTCCTCTTGGCTTTTCACATAAGAACTTTTCAAGCCCTCAATGATGTCTAAAATATGCAATGTTGGCATTTCCTCTTGCTTGATTCCTTTGTCGTGCACACCATATGGATCAATCTGAAGAGCCCCACACACTTGATGAATAGCCATTTTAAGCTTTCTAATTTCATGTAACAAAAACTCTTCTTCCATCAGTTGCATAAAGTTTTCAGTCTCCAACTCAGATAACTTTGTTAGAAAATTTTTGATGCCTCAACATGCTTTTCACATTCAGTTAACAAGGCCAAGTTCTTCTGCCCCAGATCTTCTATACAACTTTGCAAAATGAACATCTCCATCTGAGCATTTACAGCTTTGTCAACTTCTTTTTCAAATTCAATCTTCCCCAACCACAGTTCTTCCTGTAGTGCATGAAAAAGATTCTCCAAATTTGTCAGTCGGACTTCACTCAAGTGTTTATGATTTGCATGCTTTTCCTTTTGCACCAAAAATGAAGCACGGAGCTCTTCTACTTGATTGCCCGTGCTTTCTTTGTCCTTCTCCGAGTCAGCATATTTTTCTTCTAATTTGGTAAACAACTTTTCCAGGTTTCTTAGTTTAGCCTCAACACTTTCCAACTGAGATACCAGGATGCTTCTTTCGTTTAGAAGATTGTACTTCTCATCATTTAGCAACTTGCAGAATTCTTCCAAGTCAGTTGATTTAGCCTTCAAACCTTCCAGCTCAATCTTTGAATCAGAGAGGGACTTCTCCAACAAGGCATTCTTCTCCAATAGTTTCTGCATACTTTCAGTGACTATTTGTAACTGTGAAAGTAGAGCTGATTTCTCATCAACGACCGTAGATTTTTCTTCCTGGAGAACTTGGCAAGACTCTTGAAATTTCCTCACTGTTACTCTTAATCCATCTAATTCATCATTTAATCTTGAGAGGGAAAATTCCATAAAGGCATTCTCAATCAAAAGTTCATCCATATCCTTTGACTTTTCATGAAGAGCTTCTTTCTCATTACGTTCCATCTTGCAGACCTCCTTTAGATTTGAGTTCTCATTTTGTAAATCTTTCACAGATGCTGCAAAACATTTAGGATCCAAACCTAAAGTCTGTAGTTGTTCCAGCATAGCATGATATTTATTATTCAAGAGCTGGATATCATTCTTTATTTGATGAGCTTCCTGCTGGAGGGCATTGTTTTCTTCAGAGTTTACAACAAGCTCTCGTTCCAGTTTCTCTTTGATCTCCTTTAATTTAGAGATTTCTGTTTGCTGCCTTCTTAATAACGACCTAGTGGAAGAGAAAGTAAGTTCATTCAGGATCCTGTTTTCTTTCACATTCTCTTGCATTTCTTCCTTAAAACCCTGTTTCGGAAACTCCAAATCCTTCAACAACTGAAGCCCATATTTAAGCTCCATAACAAGACTTCCTTGCTCCTGTTGTGACTTAGAGTACAACTTCTGCAGAGTCTGTAGAGTAGATTCAATCTCAAGAAAGTGAGAATGCTCTTCATGCACTAGAGTCTGCAGCCTCTCTATCTCAGCATGCTTCTCTAAAAGTGCTTGATCCTTCATAGCTATCTTCTGCAGCAGATTTTCAGCCTCTAGTCGAAGAGATTGATTCGATTTCTCCAACATATCACAATGTTCTTCAGAAGTCTTGAGTTTTTCAGCCCCTTTCTCAATTTCTCTATTTAGTTTTTCAGAATTTTCTTGGGCAAGCAAAATTTCATTCTCCATTTTAGATATCTTCTCCAAGCATTGATGGTAAAGGACAGCTAAAGATTCTTTCTCTTCATTCAGTTCAGCAAGATCTTTTATAAGCGCTTTAACTTCCAGTTCTGCTCTTTCAAGTTGCTCATTTAACATCCTGGAATTCTCCTCAGCAAGGGTTATCTTGGCCTCCAAAACTGAAATCTTTTCAACACACTGCTTGTATCTAAGAAGACCAGCATCCTTCTGAGCTTCCAACTGGCCTAGTTCTTGCTTTAGATTTTTGGCTTCAATTTCAGCCTTAGAAGCTCTCTCATCAAATTCCTTGACATCCAGCTGGGCAAGAGATAACAGAGTCTCCAGTTTAGCTATACTTTCTAGGCACTGGTTGTACTGAACTTGACTAGCTTCGTTGTCAGACTTTAGATGTGCCAGTGCTTCCTGCAACACTCTAGTTTCAATTTCTGCTTTACTTGCTCTTTCATCAAGGCCTCCAGCATCTTTTTGTGCCTTATTAAGATCTCTTTCCATTTCGGATAACTTCTCCATACTCTTCTGATACTGAAGAAAGATAGCATCCTTGTCAGACTGTATTTTGGCCAGGGCTTTCCTCAAGGTTTGAACTTCACTATCTGCTTTCTCTGCATGCTCAGACTCGGAATAATTTGGACAAGGCACTCCTGGAGTGTGTGATTCAACACCCTGCGAATCATCGGTCAGCATGTAATGTGCTTGGTTGGGAAATGCTTCTGCCATTGTTTTGTGGGCATGGCATAGCTCTCCCATTGCATGATCGTATCTCTCTGCTAAAGCACGGTATGCTCGGTAGAACTCCTCCACTAATTTCATGAGCTCCGGACGCTTCTTATAGTACATTTCTGCCCTCCTTGCAAATGAATCTGCTTCCTCATCAATCAGCTTGATCATTGCTTTAACTTTGGTATCTATGTCTGCATAAACATAACATCACTTCAGTTATTGGATTAAGTAACATAAGCATAGACCCGAATCAACCATCATTTCCTTAATTACTCGCACTTGTATATTATAGTTATAGCATCTTTGGCACATTATAACAACTGGATTTATTGTTTAAAAGTAATCACATAACTTCTAATGCCACACAGTCGAGCAGTGAGTCTGTAAAAAGTAAAATTGGTTCAACATTTTCTGACATTAGAATAAACACCCCGACAAAAGGAAATCTTGTACAAAACGTCATTTCCAGTCTCTGTCTTCTTCACATTTATATTCTTAGATTCACTATGTATTTCATGTGGACTCGTAAGTAAATAAATAAATAACTATTTCGTCCTAATAAGTTAGTTAGCATTATTTAATTATATCAATCTCATTTAAAATAAATTTTTTTTATAAACTATTCCGTAGAACTTGATATTAAAAATAAATAAAAAGTCATTGGAAATAAGATCTCAATTAAATGAAAAGTATTTAAAAAATAATTTCATTAATAAGGTGAAATTTATTTATATTTGAGACTAACTAACAAGAAGGTTTTTTTTTTCTTATATCCAACACGGCAGGGAATATTCTTATTTCAGTTTTACAAAAAAAAAAAAGGGAGAGTTAGAAAAAAATTTAATCTCGTATCTGATTTGGCTGATATGGAGTTCCACTTCCTTTTATTTTATTTTTAAATAACTGAAAAAAAAATTAAGAACCATATTCATCAATTAAGTTTGAGCATATATCTCCATCATTGATTTTATAAAACTGTAAAACACTCTAGACAAATATGGCTAATGCACCACATAGAGGGAGGGAGGGAGATTAACATACGTAGTGGGGGATATGCAAAACCCACAGTGAAGGGAACCACATTAGTTTTGGATCAAATGAGTATGACATAACTGTAGTCTCGCAGGTAATATGCAAAGACTATCTTAGCTAGAATTCATGCACCATATGATAGCTTGCCCACACGGGAGTTGCTAGGTGCACCCAACAATATTGTTGGTGCACCCAGCAATTTATTGAAAGTACGATTTTGCCCTTCAGTCAAAAAATTTAAAACATTTAAAAACGTTTCCCTCTCCTCTCCCGGAATCACTCACGCCCTCTCCTCCTCTTGCTTCTGCTTTTCCCTCTTCCGCGACCCTGTGAGTTCTCCTCCTCCGCGAGCCCGACTGCTGCTTTTGTTTTGGTTGGATGCCATTTTCGTTCGAGGTAGGTGTCGTTAACCTTCCATTAGCTTTTATTATGCACTGTGTAGTTGTAGCATTAGGCTAGGTTAGAAGAAACATAGGTTAGCGGAACCATAGGATAGAAGACGAGAGCAGGAGAGGCCGGAAAAAATGGGGAAAGAGGTTTACGACGGAACCTTTCGGAAGACCCGTTATGGGTTCTTCCGGAAGTTCCGGAAACTTTCCGGAAGAAGTGATCTTCCGGAAGTAACCAAACGTCTTCCGGAAGAGCTTTCCGGAAGAAGTGGTTTTTCGAAATTGTTTCAGAAGAATCACTTCTTCCGGAAGTGTGTTTTTTTTTTAAAACAAAAATTGTTTTGTTATTTTAAAAAAAAATAATTATTATATTTTTTTTTATTATTTTTGTTTTTGAGATTTTATGAAAAATGAGGCTTGGATTTTTTATGTCATGTTTTTTTTTATAATTTAAATTTTGTATTTATTGTAAATATTAAATTGTAAATTATTTATTTTTTTGTTTATAAAATAAGTTGTGTTTGTTTTTGTTTATTGTTTATTTTTTAAAATTAGTGTTTTTTGTTTATAAATGAAGTTGTTTATTTTTATAAATAAAGTTGTGTGCGTTTCGGAAATTTTTTAAAAATACTAATTTTTTTTATAAATGATATAAATAAAGTTGTTTATTTTATTATAAAAGAAGTATTTTTTTAAAAAATAAAGTTGTGGATGTTTACTGATTAATTAATTTTACATCAGTTGTGTTTTTTTTATAAATGAAGTTGTTTATTTTTTTAAAATTAAGTTGTGGATATTTTTCATTTAATTAATTTTACATTAGCTGTGCTTTTTTTTAAATGAAGTTGTTTATATTTTTTTTAAATTAAGTTGTGGATATTTTTTATTTAATTAATTTTACATTAGTTGTGTTTTTTTTTAAATGAAGTTGTTTAATTTTTTTTAAATTAAGTTATGGATATTTTTTATTTAATTAATTTTACATTAGTTGTGTTTTTTTAAAATAAATTTGTTTATTTTTTTAAAATTAAGTTGTGGATATTTTTTATTTAATTAATTTTACATTAGTTGTGTTTTTTTAAATGAAGTTGTTTATTTTTTTTAAATTAAGTTGTGAATATTTTTATTTAATTAATTTTACATTAATTGTGTTTTTTTTAAATGAAGTTGTTTATTTTTTTAAATTAAGTTGTGGATATTTTTTATTTAATTAATTTTACATTAGTTGTGTTTTTTTTTAAATGAAGTTGTTTATTTTTTTAAAATTAAGTTGTGGATATTTTTTATTTAATTAATTTTACATTAGTTGTGTTTTTTTTTAAATGAAGTTGTTTATTTTTTTTAAAAAATTAAGTTGTGCATGTTTAGTAATAAATTTTTTTTTACATTAGTTGTGTTTTTTTTATAAATGAAGTTGTTTAATTTTTTTAAAAAAATTATGTTGTGTATGTTTTAAAATAGTTTGACTTAAGTTGGTCTTATTTGTTTATAAATAAAGTTGTTTTTTTTATAAAAAAAATTGTGTATATTTTGACCGAAAAAAATACGTGTTCGACATGATTTGCAGATCAAGGCCAGAACACGAGGTTTAAGTCGTGCCATAGGCAGACTTGTAGGCAGAGATAGACCTGATGATCAGAATGCTGCTGATGTTCCCGAGAGGCGTAGGCCTACTGCCTCAGTCCGTAGGCTACGCGTTCATCAGATGACTGCGGAGGGACGTGATATGGCTGAGAACGTCGCTGACATGACTGACGATGTCCCTGAGCAGGCTGCGGAGGCACCTGAGATGCGTGCGGACGCACCGGTTGCTGATAGTGGTGAGGGGTCAGATGGTGATGATGCTGCTGAGGCATTCCTTGGTGGTCCACGTGACCCATCAGTGCTCACATCATTTGCCGAGCATGTTGCACATGTTGTTTGTAGTGGACAGGTATTTTAATTTGTTAATTATTTATCATTGTTGATTTATTTGTTTGTGATTAATTTTTTTTAATAATTGTATAATTTGTACTTCAAATCAGGAACGTCCTGATTTGAAGTTAGTGTCACATGGGAGGAAGATGACACTGATTGGGAGGCCAGTGCCTGAGATTGAAGGCCTGGTGGCTGCCACAAGATTAAGTCCACTGATAGATTGTTCAGTTATTACTGGCGATCCTGAACTTATATCCGCATTTGTGGAGAGGTGGCACAGTGAGACTAGCACCTTCCACCTTCCTGTAGGAGAGCTGACGGTCACATTGGATGATCTGTCGTCAATCCTACATTTGCCCATCACTGGCGCCTTGCACAGTTTCCACGCTCTTTCTACGGAGGAGACCAGATTTTTGCTTACGGAGTTGCTGGAAGTGTCTGCCGAGGAGGCCAGAGCCGAGACAACACTCACACGTGGAGCATATGTACGATTAGGATGGGTTCGAGACATTTATGAGACGAGATGTCAGGCCCGGCGATGGATTGTCGCAGCTCGCGCTTATCTGCTGCACCTTGTCGGTTGCACTCTTTTTGCTAATAAGAGTGCAACATACGTGCATGTGGTCCACCTTGACGCTTTTCGGGACCTCGCTCATAGTGGTGGTTACGCTTGAGGAGTTGCCGCGCTGGTTCATATGTATGACCAATTAGATGAGGCTTGTAGGACCTGTGGCGTCCCCAAAATAATGACTGGTTTAATGGTAATGATTTAATTAACAAAAACCATGGTAAATTTTTTTTTTCTTCTTTTTCTTTTTCATTTCTTTCTCTTTTCACCAAAACAAGGTTTCGAAGGAAAATCCTCACTACAGAGTCCTGAATGGCCAGTTCACAACTCTATTCGGAGTCATTTCTTTCTCACCGCTCATAATCTCTAAACTATTTTGCTTTTTCAAAAGGAAGAATTACCAGCCATTACTTTAGGTCGTCACGTGAAGTAAAAGATAAAATACGTCGATAAACTCTTTTACAAATAAAGTTGCTAAGCTTTCTTTTCAAATAACAAGATCGATCACAAATGCATTCATCATTTAAAGTTGTCCAAAATATGGGAGTTTTACAAAATATATAGTGTCATCCAGAGCAAAGGTGTCCATAGTGGTGGCTTCAGCCACAAGTAACAATTATCAAATTCCTATACATCAGGTCTACCCATACAAAAGCAAAAGAGTAAACCTAACAGTCAGTCCTAGATACACCCACCCTCAAAAAGTATACAAAACTAATCCAAGAGTTGTCCACTCCACCGTGCGCTGAAGCGTCCGTGCAGGTTCATCTGGATGCACCAAAAAGTAGCCGTGAATCGAATGGTGCCCCGAAATCGGCACCTCGTGTTGCCTTCGAGGGTCTCCCAAGCTCCCTTAGGCACTCCATCTCTACTCGATCACGGATTAGCTGCGCCGCCATCACGATCTACAAGAAAGAAGAGAAAGGGGTAGACTCTTTCACAAGAATCTAACTATGCGCACACAATATTGTCTACAAACCATACATGCAAGTAAGAAGGGGTATCTAAGGCTTTCCATCTCTGGTAATCGATTACACAGCCTTGGTAATCGATTACCAGAGGCTAAACTTGAACTACACAGCCTCAGACATGAAATATGCAATAATGCACTGTGTAATCGATTACACATGCCTGGTAATCGATTACCAGTGACCCATCCTCTGTGTAATCGATTACACAGGCTGGTAATCGATTACCAGAGGCTCCCTTAGCTTCCTGACTTCGTTTTCAAGCCTGGTAATCGATTACATCCCCTGGTAATCGATTACCAGAGACCATCTTAGCCCCTGTCTTCATTTTAAGCCTTGTAATCGATTACTCACCCTTGGTAATCGATTACCAGAGCACATATCTCACATACACAAGTTCACAGCTGGCCAGCCACCACAAGCCTCCTTGCTTTGTGGTCTTGTTTTCCTTTTATCTGTTGACTGCCAGGAGCTCGCCTGCTTAGGTACATCACAGGTTCTCACTGACCGACTATGCCCGGGTTGGGTCGGGATTGGTCAAGCTTGGTTTTGGGCAATAGCACCCCACCTGACGTCCCCAAGGTCTCCTGACCCCCGCGACATATCTCCAGGTACCACTCTGTGGTCAACAATAAAAGCAGGAAGTTTCACCCTTCAACACTTCCTCATCTCAAGCTTGTAGGATTATGGGGTACCCATCACATGTGGTACTAGGTGGCGGTCGGGCGATGGTGCACAACAAGTTTTCCACATCCACAATGCGCGCATAAACCCACCATCCCCTGTTGCCCACCTCCAACTGAGCTCACGTACTCCCACGTAGCCCATATCCTCGTTTCTCTCAACACCGGGTCCCCATCAATCCTCCAAGCTTCCACAACATCCAAGCAAAACAACATTCAAACAGCATAAGCTATCACAGCCAAGCAAAACAGAGCAAAGGCAGAAAACTCTGCTCAACACATCAACCAAATCACAGCTTTTCTCACTTAAAGACCACAGTAACAATTCCTTGATCCAATTCGTTAACCGTTGGATCGACTCCAAAATTTTACTGGAGTCTATAGTGCATAAGCCTACATTTTGACCGTTGGGATCTACTAGAAACATCCAGTACTCATTCTGTACTACTTTCCACAGCGAACCACACACAAGCATTTTCTGCACCAAGCTAAAATCTGCTGCACCTATTTTACAGCAAAATTCTGCATAAGTGCAGATTTCGAAAATCACACTTCCCTCATCCAATCTTGCTCAAATCAAATCCTACAAGTCCCAAATCATGTATCAAACATGTCTAAACCAAAGCCAAGCTTCAAACCACAGCAACACAAAATCTAGGTGTCCAAAACCCCTCAATTCAATGGTTTTCTAGGTTTGAAAGTGAAATTTAGAATGAGGTAAATTTGAAGCAAACTCTCACCTCACACCAGTCCATAACATCTATTAGACTTGTTCAAGCTGATTTACACCTAAAATCTCACCGAATCAAAATTTGACTCTTCAACACCCAAATTTTGCCCTAGAAATGGCTCTTGTTCACTTTGGTCATTTGTTTTTCTCTCTAGCTCAGCCTAACCTTTCTCACATGTCCTAAATGACATTTCAAGCTAGTATTAACTCACTTTAACCTCCATTTACCACAGAATTCAGACTTAGCCTTCCAACTCTCAAAGTCTCACTCTTTTTCCACTCATAACATCACATTCTCACTTTCTAACCTAGGTTAGTTCTACCCTTCATCTCTAACAGTTTTCCATCAGCAATTTCAGCATATAAACATCACAAACATCATCCAAAAATCCTAAAACAGAATGGGTATGTTTAACTCATCCAAACATGGCAATTTCAACAAGTTTCAGCAAATGCTTCACAAATAATCATCACACAGCAGAAACTAACATAACACCCATCATATCTCCCAAAACCCCATACCCACGAAATTAAGAGAGAAAGAAGTCCACCCAAACCTGAATTTTGAAGTCCCACTTGTAGCCACGCACTTCACGACCCGAAAATGCCTCCTTTCGCGATTTGGAGCAGAAATGAGCACCAAAGGTTGGAGCTTTGTTGGGTTTCAATGGAGAATGGAGGGAGAAGGAAAAGGCAACGTGAGGAAGAGGAGAGCTTCTGAATTTCTGTTTGGCTGAGTGAGGAGAGAGAAAAGCTTTTTGGTCTTAAATAAAAGGTTTTCCTCTTTTCTATTATTTTATTCAAGCTCTGCCACATGTCCCTATTTGATTGGAGCAAAAAGGGCCCACTTTCTCTTTTTGACTGTGACCCATACTCAGTCACAAAAGTGAGAAAAATCTGACCTTTGAAACGCTAAAATCCTGCCTCAGTTTGCGTGCCGTTTCTCTGATTCCGTTTTCTCGCGTTTCTCTGCGTCCGTCGGGGCCAGTTTTCGAAAGTAAGCAATATATCTATCAAAACGCTCAGAATAAAACCCGAGCGTGGTTCAGAGGTTGGTTTCGTTAAATTTTAAGTCGCACGCAAAACGATGATTTTTAACTAATTAATTAGGAATTAACCCATAACCTCCCAGTTATGGATTTCTCTCCTTAATTAGTCTAACCCGCATATCTTGCCCCACTATTCCTATTTCTACCAAGAACATATCTATACATATACACTGAATAATACTTATATATATATATATATATATATATATATATATATATAATCATTCAAAATACATCGTTTCCGTAAACTCCGGGTAGAAATTTCCAGGATGTTACAGGACCACCACCCGACAGCTTGCGGGGTACTTGACGCTACTTCAGGTAAATTTTGTGTTTATTAACATGTTATGTTCGATTATGATTTAAACATGTTTTTATGTTATGTTAACCTCAATTATTGTGTAGTGTTGGATCTATGAGCACTTTCCTAGTGTGCATCGTGTGACCCCCAAGGCCTACACTCCGAAGAGTCCGTCAGGGCCTCTCCCTCCTGATTTAGGTCCAACCCAGAAAACATTTTAGTACACAAACTCTATCTATGAACTGTACAAAACACACGACTCCTCAATTGTTCTCAAAATAATTTTAACTCGTCGTCCTTTAAGGGTCTTATCATTAACTTGTCGTCCTTAAAGGGACTTAACATTAACTCGTCGCCCAAAAAGGGACCTAGCATCAACTTGTCGCCCTTAAAGTGTGCGCAATTAAATTTCGAACAACATATCCAAATTTCGTGAAAATCCAACGGTTAACTAAACCGGGATCGTAGTTTTACCGAAACAGTTTTTTATTTCTACAGGAAATTAAAATGCTACAATGCGAAGGAGTTTCCTCTAAGCTCAGATATTATTTTGAAATTCCAAACGGTGATAATGTTCGAAATTGCGTTGCGAACGTGGTAATCAAATTTCACGATAATCCAACAGTGAACGAGTACGAGATCGTCGATTTTCTTAGAGTGGGCTGCGAAAAAAAATGGATTTTGAAAGGAGAAGGGGAAAAACGAAAATGAGACCAAAAAGAGGCACCTGACTTAACATAATTATTTAAACCTAGGGTACTCAGCCTATTATTTGCTCTATATTTATTTATTTATTTATTTTATAAAAACAAACTCTTTTATTTTCTATCAAACAAATAAATGAAATACCCTTTTTATTTTTTCTCAAATCATTATTTTAATTAATAATTATATCTCCTTATTTATTTATTTATAAAATCTCATTATTTTTTTAAAACTCTATTTATTTATAAATAACAATCATTTTTAATCTAGATTACAAAAATTGGGATGTTACAATAATAACGTATTTTGCATTTAAGTAAAAGTAAAATCAAGGAAAAAGTTTTAATTGATTGATTGAGATTTAAACTTAAGATCCTATGCATGCTATTCTAAGTTTTCCCCATTAGGCTGATCCTAATGGTTTAGTTGATTGATTCATATGATTGTTCCTTTTAACTGAAACAACTAGGGGTGTAAGTTAGGGTTGAATTGGGTTTTTTTTATCCGACCTGTGTGCACTTGATTAGAAGATTAATCACAATACCTGACACTTAACATTCGGCTAAAAAATTGAGGGTAGGATTTGTTAAAGAATGCTACAAATAGACTCTTAATATTTTATTTTATTTATAATAAAGTGAATTTTATTGAATAATAGACTTTGTTAGAAAGGACTTAATATTAATTAAGTGACTAATTAAATTTTTTGATAAATTAATTTTAAGTAAAATTGATAAATTTTTTATACCTACCTCGTGATAATAAAAAATGTCTATATAATATGTCATCTAATACTAACATCCTTCACCATCTAGTTATTAGTGAGTTTTTTCTACCAAGTGAAGTCACTTAACTCATGAGTTGACTAAAACAATAATAATTTTAGAATAAAATATTTTAAAAAATTAAATGTGAAAAAATAAGATTTGAATATGAATTATTGAATTTTGGGAATTGAGTTGATAGTGTGTAAAGGTGAAAATGAAGTTTGAGACATACGACAACAAAGTAATTTCTGTATTGAAAATGCATAAATTGGCTTGGCATTCATGCTTGAACCACACGACAAACTGGTGATGAGGAAAAAATACTTCTAAAGCCCAGAGTGAATTAAGGATAAACTACTTATTTCAAATGACTAGCCAAACTTTTATCTCTCACTAGTTTATAAATTTCATCCGGTCTTTTATTTTATATTTTTTGAATTATTTTTTCTTAAAATATATTTTCATTTAATTTTTGTAAATATTATTTATTTTTCGTTAAGTATTACGAATTTCACATTTAAAAAAAAATAATGTGTTCCTTGTTTGACTTTTTTTTTAGGAATTATTGTTTGACTTTCTTACTTAGAAGGATTAAATAAGAAATTCACAACATTTAAAGAAATAATAATAATAATAATAATAATAATAATAATAATAATAATAGTAATAAAAAAGTATAAATAAAAGAAATTATTAATGACAAAAAGAATACTTTACCAAAAAAGTGTTATTTAAGAAGAAGAAAAATATATCAAATAATAAAATCATATTTTTTTAGAAGGAAAATCGAAAATTTGTTAAAAGATTAAATTTTTAAATTAGTCTTTTTTAAATCGTAGTATTAGATAATAAATATTCTATTTTTAAAAAGATAATTAAGAGTTAATGAGTTATGGTTTGCAATGCGTATCAAATAAGTTAGAGAAAAAATATCTTAAGATCACAATAAATTAGGATTACAACAGAATTTTTAGGATCTATTAAGATTACAGTTATAATAATTTAAAGATTTAATTTATCTAAAACATATCTTTAAATTGATAAAATATCTCGATATTTAATTAAAAGATTAAAGGTTAAAGATAATATTTGAAATTTGAAAGACATAAAATATATAAATAATTCATATTATAAGAATATCTTGTTTATTTATAATTTGAAATCTTTATTATCCCTTTAAGATTTGGCTCATTTATATTTTTTGTTTGTGCGATCTATAAATCCTATACAGTCACAGTCGTTCAATTGTTGAAGCGTTTCACGTTCGGCAAAAAAAGAAAACCAAAGATGAAAGATATGAATTCCACCCTTCCTCGTACTCTCCCTGAGGATTTGATCACAGAAATTCTGATGATGTTGCCTGTGAGATCGATATTGCGTTTTAAATGCATGTGTAAGTCATGGTTTTCTCTTATTTCTGATCCAGAATTCGCTCGATCCCACTTTGCCCTAGCTGCAACACCCACCACCAGATTTTTTGTGTCAGCCGACGATCATCAAGTTAAATGCATAGATATAGAGGCATCACTTCATGATGATAATTCTGCCAAAGTAGTCTTTAACTTTCCTCTTCCGTCACCCGAAGACCAATATTATGATTGCCAGATAGATATGGTGGGTTCATGTAGAGGATTTATACTCTTGATAACCCGTGGTGATGTCTTTGGTTTCATCATATGGAATCCTTCAACGGGTCTCCGGAAAGGAATTAGCTATGCGATGGATGATCCTACATATGATTTCGATCTTGATCGATTTGGCTTTGGATATGACTCATCAACTGATGACTACGTGATAGTGAATTTATCATGTAAATGGTTGTTCCGCACGGATGTCCATTGTTTCTCCTTGAGAACCAATTCATGGAGTCGCATTTTGCGTACTGTTTTTTATTATCCTCTTCTGTGTGGACATGGAGTGTTCGTTAATGGGGCTCTTCATTGGTTTGTTAAACCCTTTGATCGTCGTCGTCTTCGAGCTGTGATTATTTCATTTGATGTGACGGAAAGGGAATTATTTGAAATTCCACTACCACTTAATTTCGACCTTAAAGATCCAATATATGATTTGACGGTCATGGAAGGATGTCTGTGTCTCAGTGTTGCTCAAGTGGGTTATGGAACTAGAATTTGGATGATGAAAGAATATAAAGTGCAGTCGTCGTGGACCAAGTTATTTGTTCCAATTTACAATCAGCGTCATCCTTTTTTCCCTGTCTTTTGCTCAATATGTTTAACCAAAAAAGATGAGTTTTTGGGATCAAATCATAAGACATTAGTGAAACTTAATAAGAAAGGTGATTTGCTTGAACATCGCGCACGTTGGCACTACGTGGACTATTGTAGTATTTTAGTACGCCGTGGTGTGTACAGAGAGAGTTTGCTATCACTCCCTGAGTAATTTGTGAAAGCAACTGAAGTCTGAAATTGTGTGCAGAAGGCATAATGCGTGAATTGGGTTCCTTGGCCTATCTTGTAATCTCCCTTTCCTATTGTCAAAAGTATAAGTTGGTCAATCCTCGTTGGAGTTGGTACATGCTATTTATAGCATCTATATCTTTTTTATTCTTAATATTGTCAATAATAGGTTGACAGTTAATTTGTTTTGAAGTTTAATTTGTTCTCGTATTTGAATCTGTCTACATGTATTGGAGTGATTTGTTTTTCTATTAATGTTGATAATCTTTCCATCACATATAATTTCATGATATCCCTAAAGCTTTGGCATATGTTGGTTGTATAAAAAATGTATAAAACTGAGCTAGTTTCATGACATGCAAATATTCTCATATGGAAGAGTTGATCTCTGTTAGGTCATGTGATGCTGGTGTTGGTGGTATGTTTTGGAGTACTTACTACTTAGGAAGGTCAATGAATCCCTCTTAATGATTTTTAAATTTCCTTTTAATTTTGTTGTTTTGATTTCATTACGATTCTGACACTGTAGCTTTATAAATTAAACGTACACAGCCTAGTCAGCAACTTCTGGCATATGGTTTTAGCATTTATGAAGCTTATATTAGCATCATACACAAGTAACATATGCAAGTTCACAATGAAAGCAAGTTTGAGACCTTAAACTAATTAGGATCCATGACCTAACGCGTACAAGCTAACTAATTGTTCATTTAAATTTGACATGTCTTTTTAAGATTACAATAAAACTTTTAGAATTGATTAATTTTAAAATTTACTTAATCTAAAAAAACATCTTTAAATGATAAGTATATATCAATATTTAAAGTAGATATCGTGGGTTCATGCAGAGGATTTATACTCTTGAGCTCAAGAATATGGATATTCAATTTTGTTGTTCACGATATGTTTATTTCGAGCTAAATTTTCTTTCTTTATTTGCTTTTTTCACATAGGTGGATTACAGTTTTTTTTTTCCAATTATTATTTATTGCATTGGTTTGTTTTTATTAATTTATTTTAGGATCGTCATTAGTTTTATTTGTTACTTGCTTGGTTATAGAAGCTTATTTTTATAAAAAAAAAAAATGACAAAAATAGGTAAACTGAACAGATACGTAATTATAACGCTTTGGTTCTTAAATTGCATCCATATTTTGTATAGAATGGCTACCAGGGTAGAAAAGGCTTGGTAGCTAACAAGGTAGTGAAAGTACTAGAGAACTAGAGCCTAGAGCCTTGATCATTTCTAATGACAAGTGATTAATTAACTTCTATTGTGATATTATGCTAATTAAAACACTAATTAATAAATAGTTTGATGGCTTTTAAACTCATGCTTGTAAATTGCACATGCCTAGATCACTATTTAAATAAGAGTGGATTTATTTTTATACCAAGCTGATGATTGAACTTTTATTTTTCTATGTTGCCTGCATAGCCATATTAATTGAAATCAGATAATGATCTTGACATGGAGGGGCAATTGTTGCAAAATCATCCATAAATTTGATCATGTTTTCCCCGTTTCGTTTCAATTAATGGTTGTTTTGTTTGTCTTTCTGTTTTTTTTTTAAACAATTTTAGGTCATGAGGGAGTTATGTATCTCAAAAGGTTCTGTTTGGGTCTTGAAAAGCGGTGATGGAAGCCATTAAGCAATGATCCGAAAGTCCCGCTAATTGGTTTGAGCAAAAAAAAATATTGTTTGAATCAAAAGAAAAAGGTAGAGAAGTTAGATGAAAGAAAATAGGAATGGTCAAAGATTGCACCATCAGCTATTAATGGAAGTTACATGAAATGATTTTTTAAATATGCGCAATTCTTTTCCAACTTTAATTTTTTATAAGGATAAAATGAAAATATTTTTATATTTTGTATTGAAAGAAAAATGAAGAAAGTGAGAAGAAAATATAATGACATCTAAACTTTTAAAATGTAACGAAACATAATTAAAATACGGGTACATGTACACTTATTTCACCAATTCTTTCCCATCCTTCCCCGTTTTCTTCATTAGTGAAAAATAAGTTTTCTTTCGTCTTGCGTTTCTTCTTTTTGCGGTTTGTCTTTTCAAAAATGTTATTGTAACTTTCCTTCAAATTGATATTGGACCTTGATGGTCATTTAAAATATCAAAAACCTACGCTAGCACAATATTTTTTTTTGTCATTTTTTACTTTTCAATATCTTTGAGAATCGATGGTGTAAAGTTAGTGATTCAAGCTCATCTTAGTCAATTATAGGATCATTCTTATTCATGGATTGGATTGCTCCAGTTTTAAGAGAATAAAAATTAAATTAATTAAAATGTTTGAACTAATTAGAAAGTAAATTTGAACTAAGTTCAAATAAACATTTTTTAGTCATTTTGCATTTAAGTAAAAGTAAAATAAAATCAAAGAGAAAGTTTTAATTGATTGATTATTTTTTTTTACAAGACTATTGAGGTTTGAACTTAAGATCTGATGCATATTATTTTAGGTTTTCCATTGATAATTATGAAATTTGCGTTAATTTGATAGTCATTTTTTTGCTAATGAGTGTAATTTCTTCATTTTACTATTGTTTTTAATGAAATGACGAAAAAATAACATTTTAACAATTTTTTATTAGCAAAAGTCAAAAGAAAAAGATTTCAAGTACTTTAGAGGAAAATTGATGTAAGAATTGAAGAAAAAACATTGAAAAAGAATTGGAAGAATTAGATAGTTCAGCACGCACTCTTGCTTAGCGACCAAGGTCATACTTGGCACGCAGTCTCACTCAATGCTTAGAAAATAGAAGAAAAAGACACATTGAGTCTCAGAGTTCTCTAGTGAAAAAATTAAAAGTCTGAGTCTCTCCCTTAGGGGGAATTCTCTTTCTTTAGTCATTCCTCCTTTTCTTGCTTCTAGTCACCCAATTCCTTCTTCCATCCATATTAGCCCCTGAAGTGTAAAGTCTCTCATGACTATGAAAGACTAAATCCCTTTTGTTGGGAGCATAGAGGAAAAGACACACCGAGTCTCAGAGTCACAAAGTTCTCTAATGAAGAAATTCAAAGTCTGAGGCTCTCCCTTAAGGGAAATCATTTTTCTTTAATCATTCCTCCCTTTCTTGTTTCTAGTCACGCAACCCCTTTTTTCATTCATATTAGTCCCTAAAGGGTAAAGTCTCTCATGACCATAAGAGGCTAAACCCCTTTTTTGTTGGGAGCCTGGAGGCCAAACTAACTTTGTCTATTATCTATTTAATACAATTATGTTTCTATTATTCTTTTTTGTGCTTTTCTGTTATTATGATTTGATCATCTATATAATGTTTAGGGGGTAATGCATTGAAAAATGATTATTTTCTAAAAATTTGGGGAAGAGTATCTAAATAAATTCATTGTTAGAAATAGATTGACATTTGTTTTGCCTAATTTTTGCATCTTTTATCTTAATGTGGTTTGCTTATTTTATCTTTGCAAAGAAATTTGGGGGGAAAAGGATAAATAAACTAGGTCCCAACATTACATTACATCTAGTTTGACATATTAAGCTCTAACGTTATCACAGATTTCATCTTTTTGTATTTAAATTATTATTTATTCTTCTTGTTATCTTTTTATTTGTCTTACTCCAAATTTCACACTTTTTGTTTCCTTATCTTTTTCTTCCTATACTTCTTCTTTTTCATTACTTAATAATTGAACTTACATCACTTAAGTACAACCAAAGTTTCAATGAATTTGATACTTGGATTTTCATCTTGATATTTACTACTTGTGATAAAATTGATACACTTGACAACGAGTTAACACCCACCATTAGGCTGATCCTAATGGTTTAATTGATTGATTCATATGATTGTCCCTTTTAAGTGAAATATCTAGGAGTGTAAGTTTGGATTGAGTTGGGTTCTTTTGGTTTGACTTGCGTGTATTTGATTAGAAGATTAACCACAATACCCCGCACTCAACATTCGACTAAAAAATTGAGGGTAATGCTATAAATAGACTCTTAATATTTTATTTTATTTATAATAAAGCAAATTTTATTGAATAATAGACTTTGTTTGAAAGGATGTAATATTAATTAAGTGACTAATTAAATTTTTTGACAAAAATAATTTTAAGTAAAATTGATAAATATTTTATGACTATGTTATGATAATCAAAAGTGTCTATAATATGTCATATAATACCAACATCATTCACCATCTAGCTTCTAGTGAGTTTTTCCTACCAATATATATGAAGTCACTTGACTAGAACAATAATAATTTTAGAATAAAACATATTTAAAAAAATTAATTGTGAAAAAATAAGATTTGAATATGAAATATGGGAATTGAGTTGATAGTGTATAAAGGTGAAAACGAAGTTTGAGACCTACGACAATGAAGTAATTTCTGTATTGGAAATGCATAAATTGGCTTGGCATCCATGCTTGAACCACACGGTACCCCACTACTTAAGCAAACTGGTGAGGACGAAAAAGTACTTCTAAAGCCCAAAGTAAGTTAAGGATAAGCTAGTTATTTCAAATGACTAGCCAAACTTTTATTTCTCACGAGTTCGTAAGTTTCATCCAGTCTTTTATTTTTAATTTTTTGAATGATTTTTTCTTAAAATATATTTTCATTTAATTTCTGTAAATATTATATATTTTTCGTTAAGTATTACGAATTTCACATTTTTAAAAAGATAATGTGTTCCTTGTTGGACTTATTTTTTGAGGAATTCTTGTTTGACTTTCTTACTTAGAAGGATTAAATAAGAAATGCACAACATTTAAAGAAACAATAATAATAAGTACAAATAATAGAAATTATTAACGAAAAAAAGAATATTTTACCAAAAAAGTGTTATTTAAGAAAAAAAAATATCAAATAAGAAAATCATATTTTTGTAGAAGGAAAATCGTAAATTTGTTAAAGACAAAATTTTGAAATTAGTCTTTTTTAAATGGTAGTAAATAGTGTGCTTTTAAAAAGATAAGAGTGAATGCAATGCGTATTAAATAAGTTATAGAAAAAATATCTTTGTAAACAGAAAGAGAAAGGCAGAGAGGAAAGACTTTACCGAGTCCTTACGCGTTGTTTGTGTTTGCGTCGGAAGGAAGAGAAGATGAGTGAGAATTTGATGGAGAAAGTGAGCGCACTGGGAGAGCGCCTGAAAATCGGAGGCGTGGAAGTGGGGAGAAAGATGAGCGAGGGGATGAGCTCCATGAGTTTCAAGCTCAAGGAGTTCTTCCAGCCTGGGCCCAATCAGGCCGACAAGCTTGTGGAGGACGCTACTTCCGAGGCCCTGGACGAGCCCGAATGGGCCCTCAATCTCGATCTCTGCGACCTCGTCAACACCGACAAGCTCAACTGCGTCGAACTCGTCCGCGGAATCAAGAAGCGGATCATTCTCAAGAGCCCTAGGGTTCAGTACCTCGCCCTTGTCCTCCTCGAAACCCTAGTCAAGAACTGCGAGAAGGCCTTCTCCGAGGTCGCCGCCGAGCGTGTCCTCGACGAGATGGTCAAGCTCATCGACGACCCCCAGACCGTCGTTAATAACCGCAACAAGGCCCTCATGATGATCGAAGCCTGGGGTGAGTCCACCGGCGAGTTGCGCTATCTCCCTGTCTATGAGGAAACTTACAAGGTTCTCTTTCCAACTCTCTCTCTCTCTCCTTCTTTTTATTCATTTTCATATATTACTACCTAGTGCTCTTGGTGCATTTTGGTTTCTTGCTGGCTTATTTAAAATCTCGTTAAAATACTACCATTTGACGTGATTTTAGTAGGTAATTGTTTACATATTTGGTTCTACAATGTGAAATTGATGATTCTGAGTCTATTTTGAGTTGAAGCAACTTTAGGTGGCTTTTGCATTTGATTAAAAAAAATTGTATTTAATTTTACTATTAACTTGTTTTTAGAATAGAAACATAAATCATATTACTTTGAAATCAATTTTAACCAAAATTAATTTTGTAAAACACTCTCAAAAGGAAAGACTTACCCGACTTGAACATGATTGCCTCTCTCTCATAGAGGATACTACGGTCTCTCAAAAAACAATTTAGGAGCATTTTTTTTTCTTTTTTAAATTTTTTGATCGGTTACTTTTATGGTTGTTCAGAGTCTGAGATCGAGGGGTATTCGGTTCCCTGGCCGTGACAATGAAAGCTTGGCTCCAATTTTCACTCCTCCTCGTTCAGTGTCTTCTGCTCCGGAGGCTGATGTCAACCTTCAACAGCAGTTTGAGCATGATATTCCTGAGCAGTTTCATCATGATGTTCCCGTGCTTAGTTTTACGCCTGAACAGACAAAGGAGGCCCTTGATGTTGCAAGGAATAGCATTGAGCTTCTTTCCACTGTGTTGTCGTCTTCACCACAACAAGATGCTTTACAGGTATATTGTGGTCATGGTATGATGTTATTACTTGAAATGTTTAACTTTTGTTTTGATGGTTTTGTTTGATTTTGACAGCAAGTAATGTATGTTTGGACTGATGTGTGCTATTTGTGGATGGAATATGGATATAACTTCATTTGTTTTTGTAACTAAAAGCATGGGCTGTGTGCCGTGTTGACCTTTTGTCTTCAAAGTTTATTCCATGTACACCAGATTCTGAGTTGTGACCACTGTTTGGTGCTAAGAAGAGGTTAAGTAAACTACGTGGTTACATTCCATGCATAAGTTTTATTTTTGTATGGTGTTATTATGCCTGGGCCATTAATAGCATCATTTAGGAGATAAACAGAAATATCTCACATTTCACTCTAAGAAAAGGGGAAATCTTTTAGTGTTGCAAATTTGATCAGTTGTTTATTGCAATTCCTTTGCCTTCTTCTATAACAATGTTGATAATCTCTTCAAAGAAAAAATGAATGGCTGATTCTTGGTATATTTTTTTTATGTAAGTTTTCTCTAGGCATTAACCACGTCTTCTTTAATTTCCACTAATGAGATTTCTTTTCCCCCCTTGGCCATGATAATGCAATGATGGATATTGCGTATCTGAAATTCTGAATTACAGGTTTAGCAAGATGGAGGGAATTAAGACTAGATATGCTATTTACTATTTAGGGGGTATTTTGAAGAGTTAATTTATAGCTTATTTGAACTTATGCTTATGTATAAGCATTTGTGTAAGTGTTTGGGAGGGCTCATGAAATAGTTTATGATCTGTCCATAATAAGCTAGGCTCCCTAGGATAGCTTACGTACAACTTATCAAAACAATTTAAACTTGTTTTCTCTTGGATTGTATAAACAACTTATACATAAGTGCTTATATGGTAAACATTTACTCAATAAGTGCTTAATTATGCTATTTACCCAAAGATGTCCTTACCCTAATATGCCATAAGCAATTCTTCTCCATTTACCTAACTAGGCAACATCCAACCAAGAGATTATCCTAATATGTTTAATTTTGAAGAAAGTTAACCCTTGTGCCCTTCTAGAGAAGAAGGATATTGTATGAGGAACCCGTGAATTACCACGATATACATACATGTGACCGTTTCTTCCATTTGCATTCTACAGGATGATTTGACCACCACACTTGTGCAGCAGTGTCGTCGGTCACAGACTACTGTCCAGCGAATTGTTGAAACGGCTGGGGATAATGAAGCAGTGCTTTTTGAGGCCTTGAATGTTAACGATGAGATTCAGAAGGTCCTCACCAAATACGAAGAGTTGAAGCAGCCTGCAACTACTCCACTTCATCCTGAACCAGCTATGATACCTGTTGCTGTTGAACCAGACGAGTCACCCTATCATAGTAAAGAAGATGCTTTGATTCGAAAGCCAGCTGGATCAAGGACTGGTGTCGAGGGAGGGAGCAATGATGACATGATGGATGATCTCGATGAGATGATTTTTGGGAAGAAAGGTGGGGAAGCATCAGATGGGGGACACGAGACAAAGAAGCAGCCGTCATCGAAAGATGATCTCATCTCTTTCTAAGCCGCAATATAGTCTATGCTGAATATAAAACAGAGTGCCTTTAATTTCATGCCACTACTTTTATATCTAGATGTTGATGTTGACTCTGAACTTTGTTCAGACTTCAGATTGCTTGGTCCATTATTTTTTTGCACATTGTGTGCAACTTATGTTTGAATTATGGTATATAAGTTCTTGCAGGGTATACATGGGAACTCTATGGAGAATTTCAATGAGGTTGTCTACTTAGATTATTCTTCGTTGATGGTTGCCCTCTTTTAGCCATTTTATTTTGTTTTGTTCTTCCTTGGCTATGTACATCTCCCGTGCCACTACATTCTCGTGTCCATTCTTGTGCAACAGTCGGGGGCAGGCATGGGATAAGTTTCAGGTCCATGGTCATTCCTTACTTTCCACACCCACAAGTTTCACAACTTCGCAATGTAAATAAATAAATAAATTGCCCAAGAAATTTATAATGTAAGATAGGGATTTGCTAATGTATATTTTTTAGGAGTATGTTAGTAAATTATAACTATCATTTTTTTAAATACAACTAAGTGTAATTTGTTAACAACACATTCTATTGCATAAAATGTGGAATCCACCAACCAAATTCTGTGATTTCCAAAAAAGTTAAACATACAAGAGTGCTGCTTTTAAGAAAATCATAGTTTAGTCTTAATAAAGCTGTTTTCTTGGTCCAATGAAGCTATTTAATTTCAGAATTTAAAAAAAGTCTTAAAAGCGATTGCCTCGGAGAGCCCAGTGTTGGGGCTCAAAAAATAAAAAATACATACATGTGAAGAGCCCTCTATGCTGTTAGAGTATTGCTATTCTCACCAGTTTTTCTATTCTAACACCTCCTTAGTTTTTTTAAAAAATATACACTAACACATCCTTAATTGTTTGAAAAACATTATATCAAACCCCCCTAAAGGGAGGTTAGTGTAAATGTAGAAAAATGAAAACGTTTGTGTAATTTTACCAAACTTCAGGAGATGTTTGTATTGTTTACTCTTAAAAAAATGTTGAATAGTTTAAATAAGATAAGCAATGTCATAATTCCTAAAAATACTCATTAAGAAAATGAGATTCATAGTGACTGTTAAAAATGGCCAGTATGTTAGTTTTATTTTAAAAGTTTTAAGTTGCTACCAAGGTTGTGGATCTAGAACCTGCAAAGTCTGGACGTTCGATGAAGTTTCAAATCTAGACCTAGCGAAGTTGCTTTTGAGGTTCAAATCTGGACTCGGCAAACCTTGTGAAGTGCGATGTTGTTGAAGAGCTTTGGAGGCTCATTGTATGACTGGACAATGGAACTCGCCAAATGCTTGAAAATGTTGACGTAAGGTCCTCTAATGGAGTTGCCAATTAAATCATAAAGTTGAATGGGTATTATGATAAAAAAATATATTAAATTACTCATTTATTTCCTATAATTTTAGGATGTTTATCGTTTAGATTCTTATAATTTATATTTTAATTATCTTTTAGTCCTTATAATTTTAAAAGTAATTTTTTTAGTCTTTATAATTTTTATTTTAATTCTATTTTAGTTCCTATAGTTTGAAAGTAATTTTTTTAATTCTTATATTTTATATTTTAATTTCCTTTTAATTTTTATTATGAGTAATATTATCAGTTCGGGAAAAATTGGTTTCTTACTTTAAATAATAATTTATATCATTTGTATAAATAATATTTAGGGTGTATTATTTGGATAATTTTTCATTTTTTTATTATTAGGGTGGAAAATTCGATGTTATCAACCATGGCTGTGATTATCAGATCAGTCTTAGTGCAAAGCTAATGACCATGGAGCTATTGCCTTTTTGTCATATGTGATATAAAAGATGGACTCATTGTGTTTTGTCGTTAAAAAAAAAAGTTTTACATCCTTATTCATTTAACATCTCTATGTTTTTTTTAAATAAAATTGTTCTTTGATTATTTATAAATTGCATGCGTTGATTTATGAAATGAAGATTGAATCTTAAAAATGAACAATTATTTTTAAAAAATTAATAAAAATTTTGTGAAAATTAAAAACTGTTACAATATTTAAATAACTATATTTATAATAAGATAATTAATTTAAATATTTTGATGATTTTACTCGTTACTATAATAAACTAATTATTTTAAAATTTAAATATTAACAAAAGACTAATGTTTTAAAAAAAATGAATAAAATGATATATTTCAAAAACATAAAAAATGATAACAAATTTTTTAAAATTTTTTGTATCAAAATAAAATAATTATGAAATATAATAAATCAAAAAATCACATTAAAACTTTTTTTTAACATATACTTGGCCTTTAGACACCTAAAAAGCATACATATATGTTAGTATTACCTAAGAACAAGAAGTATGAGAGAGAGAGTCACAGCAATCCGAAGAAGAAAACCTTGGTGCCTAACCTCTGAAACTTAGGTTAGTCATATTGGAGAATGTCTCCTTCGATCTTACACAATCCTTTTATTTAATCAACTGCATAGCTATTAATTAATGGACATGATTTAAAATGGAAATAAATTACATGAAAATTGTGGCACACAAACACGAAACGCGTTTGGCAACGGTGTCACGTCACTTGAGGAGAATACTGCATATGAACATGTGCTACGCACGTCTTGTGTCACAAATCACAATCATTCATGTGAATGGCAAGAGTAAACAAATGAATCAAAAATATAGAAAAAGAAGAAATCATGGAACGTATTGAAAGAGAGGATAATAAATATATGAAAAAAGAATAAAGGATGTAATGAAATTGAAAACACGTTACAATTATGACAACCGGCAATTGTTACGGTTTAACGTATCAACAGCAGCCACGTAAACACCTAAAACGCTGCTTTTTCGGTCAATTAGAAAAAGCAGATGAGTATCTAAAACAATTTTCTATAAAGAATGACACCAATCAATATAATTCAGTTTTCAATGCATGTGAAATCTATAGAAGAAAAAATTTGGGTTAGATCCTACAAAATATATTTTTAAAAAAAGATGAAGAATTTTAGAGTGAGGAATAATTTTATAAGTACATTGAAAAGAAATAATTATTATTTAAATTGAGTTGTGTGTAATTAAGATCGACGTTAAAATTCTTCATGTAATTATAGTTAGATTTGAATTAGATAAGTTAAAATAATTTCTTGTTAACTCATTTATACATACATTTAGCAATATTAAAGAATAATTTTACTTGTGACTTTCATTCAAAAGATAAATAACGCACCATGCAGAAAACTTCATATTAGTATATGAATAATCCAATATAAATATGAAATCTTCAACGCAGATTAGTGTATATATGAAACCAAATTATGAATACATGATTATTTATTTTCACGACTCAACTAACTCTTAAGTTTTAAAATTAAAATTTTGCTGCGTAGCTAGTAAAATGGTTGAATAAAAAAAAGAGTAAAATTGTTGAACACTTGGAGTAATTAGATAGTAAAGTCGTTCCTTTAAAACAAACACGCACAAGTCGCTAATACCAAGTACAAACACACTTTAATTTAAACTTAAAACTTAAAATAAAGACGCGCGCTTATACAATTTTCAACACAAAGCATTAGTTGAATTGATGCGTTCAACAAATCTATATAACTTCATACAAGATTAAATAGTAATCAATGAACTTATAAACAAAAATATAGTACTCCTTACTCTACTTAATTAGGAAGGGGCAAGCTACAAAGTTTTAACCAAAAATTAACTTAAATATTCTTAAAATATTTAATTAATATTTTAAGTACCCTCACTAATATTTATATATAACTTAGTCTCTAAAGTTTAATTATCATTTAGCCTCAAAGTTTACATGAATAATAATAGTTTGGTGTCAACTTTAAACACGACTTTTAAAAGCATATATTTTTAATCATAATGTTATTTGAATACCTATTAGCTTTAAATTTGATACATTATCATTGCAAAATAAATTTATATTATCATTTAACAATGTACAAAAATATCGTTGGAATATACTTCATGTTTATATGGGGTGGTGTAATAATGATTCTTTTATAATTGAATAATACTTATTAATAATAATAATAATATAAAAATATTCACAGTGAAAGTGTTTTGATTGTTTTCCTTATCATTCTACTTTCTTGCAAATTACAATTATTGACAACAAAAGTTCAAGAATTTTTATGGTAACAATTCCGATGATTGTGGGAGGTCCCCCACTTCGCATTTTCTGCGACTTTATAAGTAAAATAATTTTGAAAAATGGAGATTGTTTTGTTCTTAAATTGAAAAACAGAATTTAATATATTATTTGTACAAAAAAAATGATATTATAAAGTTATACGTGCTAAATAATGCATTTCTCGAGGGAGTACGATATAATTGTCTGTTTGTCTTCACTCTCTATGTTTTGGCCTTTGGGTACAGTAAAATGTTTTTTTGGGTTAAAAATGTCACTTTCTAACTGAAAATAATTAATTCAACCAACAATAATAATTTGATCCCATCATTAAACACCGACCAGTGATTTTGTAATTTCAAATGTAAAAAATTAAAATAAAACTAGTGAGAGATTAACTTATGTCTCTCTTTTAAAAAAAATAAATGAAAAATGCACTTTATTAGAATAATTATGTGAAGCATCTACAAGAAGTGTAGGAGGATTATCCATCCAACATACCATTAGCAACATCATTGCATGTGCTTCCCCTTTTAAGAGATCTGGGAGTCCACGAAAAGATACGTAATTGAAATTTATTTTCAAGCTCCTTAAATTCATCTATAATGGTCCCTACACGTGGTACAATCCTGTTAGAGCTATGGAATACTTGATAAAGCATCCTCTTCAATCATTACACAAATATATTCCTATGTACTAACAATCTGAAGTTCCTATCAAATGGTCATTGTTTCTAAAACTTCTATGGAAAGAGCATTGATCTCTACAAGATTAGCCCATGCAGCAGCAAACTTCAGTCAATGTTTAGTCCCACTTTTATTCAACTTTTCCATCACTACTTGCAAATAATTTTCAAAATGATTTCGGAATCAGCTATGGAATTGCATCCAAAAAGTGCATGCATTAGAGACTTACCTTCAAGAGAGCAATAAAATCAAGCTTTGGGAATATTCATATTCCGTACCTTGTCAGATAGAGCCATATATATGTGTATGATGGATGCTTTTGATGCACCTCAAGGAGGAACAACTTGAACTTGCAAGGAAAATAATCCTTCTAGATTTTCTTTCCATGTCTGCATTTCCTGCTTAGGACATGTCTTATTCCTTTTAGTTAAAATTTTAATGCATGTTTTGATATACAGTATTCTTTTTAATGCATGTTTTTATTATTAATTAAAATTTATAAAATAATAAAATGATAAGTGTTATTCCGTTAATGAAAAAAACTTTGATATTGAATTTAAATATAAGTAAATTTTAACTAATTTTATTTTATTTAATGAATTTATTTTTAAAATACTTTCCATTTAATAAATGCTACTCCATTAATGAGAAAAAATGCTTTGATTTTTAATTTAAATATTAAATAAATCTCAACTAATTTTATTACATTTAATCAATTTTTCTCTAAAATATTCTTCATTTAATAGATTTTTTTAATTCAAATAACTTCTTTCCTTTTTTATATCAAATTCTAATAAAATAATTCATTTAAAAATTAACTTATTTTTTTAATTATAATTTGATGGAATTAAATATTATTAATCAATTTTCTTAGTTAACGTAAAATATTATTTTTTTTCTTCTTAGATTTAAATCCTGAGTAGTAGTCGTTAAGCTTTAGTAGGATAGAAAATTTGGAACTTGGAAGTGGCTTAGTGGTGTACAAAGTTTTGGTCACGACTAATTCTCCATCTGTCTTTGCTCTGTCTGTCAAATTGCGTGTGACTGTATCGTGTATGCGCGTCTCTCTGTTTGTTTGTTTAAGCCTTTAAGGTTACAGTTGGAGAGCAAGTTCAACACTTTTAAGCTTTTCTTTCCATCACATTCAAACACCCCATCTCTTCTCATGCCTTTCTGCTAACATCACCAAATACAGATCTGAAACAAACAAACAAAAGAGGTAAGCTTCATCTTTCATCTTTTGCTTTGCACCACCACCCTTTTCTGTCACCTGCTTTTCTACTCCAAGGCTTCAACTTTACTAGACCAGTTTTCCTGCATATCTGATGATCTGACGTTAAAAGGGTAGGAAAGCAGTGAAAAATGAGAATTGGGCATCTTTTTTTTTTTTTTTAAGAAAAAAAATGTGATTTTTAAGATTTATGATGGTTTATGGGTTCATTAAAGCAGGGAAGTCAAAGGGGTTTATCAACTTCAGCTGACTTGTTAATGTCGTTCTTGCTGGTTAGGGGCATCGGTGTCAAAGGGGTTGCTTTTGTTGCTGAGATATTGTGAGAGTGAAAAAAAGAGAGAATATTTTTGGGATCTTCTACTTCTAGTAGGGGTTTATGGAATAAAATGTTCATGGGTTGAGTGTCTGCATCTCTGTGCAGATTCCACTGAATCTCTGGTCCATTGTCTTTTCAACTTCTTTTTTTTTTGGGGTGGCAACCACGCCCCGTGAAATTATGTAGACATTTTTCGGGATTTCTTTTATTTATTTTTCTCTGATGTTTGTGTGGACCTGTTGAAATTATGTATACATTCTTCAAGGTTTTACTGAGATCCATCCAGGGCTTACTGTCGAATAATCCAGCCAGCGCTATAGATTCAGATTCATCTTTGATATTTGGTTTCAGTCTTTAACTTTTATGTTATAGATTTGTTTCTAGTGGATTGAAATGACTATAGTTTTTTATGACTTACTAAATTTCTGATTTTCAGGATATTATAATCAGCCTTAGTCGTCAAATATGGCATCAAAATTGTTTAGGGAAAGCCGATCATCTATATCATCATCGTCTGATGCACCCGATGGCCAGAAGCCTCCTTTACCTCCAAGTGTACAATTTGGCCGGAGAACTTCCTCGGGTCGCTATGTCAGTTACTCTAGAGATGATCTTGACAGTGAGCTAGGGAGTACTGACTTCATGAATTATACAGTGCATATACCACCTACCCCTGATAACCAACCTATGGATCCATCAATCTCACAGAAAGTTGAGGAACAATATGTGTCAAATTCACTTTTCACAGGTGGATTCAACAGTGTCACTCGAGCCCATCTCATGGATAAGGTGATTGAATCTGAAGCAAATCATCCACAGATGGCTGGTGCAAAAGGATCTTCATGTGCAATTCCTGGTTGTGATTCTAAGGTGATGAGCGATGAACGTGGTGCTGATATTCTTCCATGTGAGTGTGATTTTAAGATATGCAGAGATTGTTATATAGATGCAGTAAAAACAGGAGGTGGGATATGCCCAGGATGCAAGGAGCCATATAAGAACACAGAACTAGATGAAGTGGCTGTAGATAATGGGCGTCCCCTTCCACTTCCTCCACCAAGTGGAATGTCTAAAATGGAGAGGAGATTGTCCATGATGAAGTCAACGAAGTCAGCACTGGTGAGGAGCCAAACTGGAGATTTTGATCATAATAGGTGGCTCTTTGAAACAAAGGGAACCTATGGCTATGGCAATGCTATATGGCCAAAGGAAGGTGGTTTTGGAAATGAAAAAGAGGATGATTTTGTTCAGCCAACTGAATTGATGAACAGACCCTGGAGACCACTTACTCGGAAACTGAAGATACCTGCTGCCGTTTTGAGCCCATATCGGTATAAAGCTTTAGTCTTAAATGCTGTTTTTTTTTTCTTTTCTAAAATATCATTTTTGTTTTGTTTCTTTTCTAATTATACCAACTTAAACAATGCTGTTCCCCATTATTCTGAATGGCAATTTGGCATTAGCATGTATTCCCATGTTCATGCCCAAAATAGATAATAGTTTATATTAATATGTTTGCGGTTTAAGATTTGATAGATTAATAAGCTTACATATGAGTATGGCAATTTATCAATATTGACTTGGTCCTATTCCTTTCTTCAAGCATTCCAACACCAACTTAGAATACAAGTGAGGCTTATCAATTATTTACTTGCCCAATCCTTTTTCTTTATATTGTGTATGTATTTTTAGTCTTTGCAGTTAGACTTTTAAAACTGATTTTCTCTTCACATTTTTTAGTTCTTGCTTGTTTGTTTATCCTACAATTATATCATGTATACTAGTCCTGCACTTAAAAAGTAATGTGCACCACATCAATAATCTACATCATCTGACAATTTCCTTCTTCCTTTTATGTCTGTTTGTACAGTCTTATCATTTTCATTCGTTTGGTTGTCTTGGCACTGTTCTTGGCGTGGAGGATCAAACACCAAAATACTGATGCAGTCTGGCTATGGGGCATGTCTGTTGTTTGTGAGATATGGTTTGCCTTTTCCTGGCTGCTGGATCAACTGCCCAAACTATGCCCAGTGAATCGTTCCACTGATCTTAATGTTCTGAAAGAGAAATTTGAAACACCAACCCCTAACAATCCTACTGGAAAATCTGATCTTCCAGGCATAGATATCTTTGTTTCTACTGCTGATCCTGAGAAAGAACCTCCTCTTGTCACTGCAAACACTATCTTGTCTATTTTAGCTGCTGATTACCCTGTTGAGAAGCTTTCTTGTTATGTTTCTGATGATGGAGGAGCACTTCTAACTTTTGAGGCAATGGCTGAAGCTGCCAGCTTTGCTAATGTGTGGGTTCCCTTCTGTCGTAAACATGATATAGAGCCCAGGAATCCTGAATCATACTTCAACTTAAAAAGAGATCCTTACAAAAACAAAGTGAAGCCTGATTTTGTCAAGGATCGTAGACGGGTAAAGCGTGAGTATGATGAATTCAAGGTTAGGATCAATAGTCTGCCTGACTCTATCCGTCGCCGGTCTGATGCCTATCATGCAAGAGAGGAAATCAAGGCCATGAAAGTTCAGAGACAAAACAGGGAAGATGAACCTTTAGAAGCTGTAAAGATTCCAAAAGCAACATGGATGGCTGATGGAACTCATTGGCCAGGAACTTGGTTGAGTCCTACATCTGAGCATTCTAAGGGTGACCATGCCGGCATAATTCAGGTACTTAAGATGTCCTCATACAGTTTTATTCAAGTGTCAAATTAGTCTTACTGAGATGAGTATGATGAATAATTTGTTTATTCATGAATGATGCAGGTGATGCTGAAACCTCCGAGCGATGAACCTCTTTTAGGAAGTTCTGATGATACAAGGCTCATTGACCTGACTGATATTGATATCCGTCTTCCCCTTCTTGTTTATGTTTCTCGAGAGAAGCGCCCAGGCTATGATCACAACAAAAAAGCCGGGGCCATGAATGCATTGGTTCGAGCCTCAGCTATAATGTCTAATGGCCCTTTTATACTCAATCTTGACTGTGATCACTATATCTACAACTCAAAGGCAATGAGGGAAGGCATGTGCTTTATGATGGATCGTGGAGGTGACCGCCTTTGTTATGTCCAGTTCCCCCAGAGGTTTGAAGGAATTGATCCCTCTGATAGATATGCTAACCATAATACTGTTTTCTTTGATGTCAATATGCGAGCCCTTGATGGACTCCAAGGACCAGTCTATGTGGGAACTGGGTGCCTTTTCAGACGGGTTGCACTTTATGGTTTTGACCCACCACGTTCTAAAGAGCACCACACAGGTTGCTGTAATTGTTGCTTTGGTCGTCAGAAGAAGCATGCATCACTGGCAAGCACCCCAGAAGAGAACCGTTCACTGAGGATGGGTGATTCTGATGATGAGGAAATGAATCTATCGTTGTTTCCTAAGAAGTTTGGAAACTCTACTTTCCTCATTGACTCAATTCCAGTGGCAGAGTTCCAAGGTCGTCCGCTAGCTGATCACCCTGCTGTGAAAAATGGACGTCCACCTGGTGCTCTCACCATACCCCGCGATCTTCTTGATGCATCAACTGTCGCAGAAGCCATCAGTGTCATCTCCTGTTGGTACGAGGACAAGACTGAGTGGGGAAATCGTGTTGGATGGATCTATGGATCTGTGACAGAGGATGTGGTCACTGGATATAGGATGCACAATAGGGGATGGAAATCAGTTTACTGCGTGACCAAGCGTGATGCCTTCCGTGGAACTGCTCCCATCAATCTCACTGACAGGCTGCATCAGGTCCTTAGATGGGCTACTGGCTCAGTTGAAATATTCTTCTCTCGAAACAATGCGCTGCTGGCTAGCCCAAGAATGAAAATTCTTCAAAGAATTGCATACCTAAATGTTGGAATCTACCCCTTCACGTCCATATTCCTAATTGTCTACTGCTTCCTTCCTGCACTATCTCTCTTCTCTGGCCAGTTCATTGTCCAAACCCTCAATGTCACTTTTCTTTCTTACCTCTTGGGCATCACTGTGACTCTGTGCATGCTTGCTGTGCTTGAAATTAAATGGTCTGGCATTGAGCTGGAAGAATGGTGGAGAAATGAGCAGTTTTGGCTGATTGGAGGGACCAGTGCCCATCTAGCTGCGGTGCTTCAAGGTTTGCTCAAAGTCATAGCAGGGATTGAAATATCATTCACCTTGACTTCAAAATCTGGTGGTGATGATGTAGATGATGAGTTTGCTGATCTCTATATTGTGAAATGGACATCCCTTATGATACCACCTATCACAATTATGATGGTTAACTTAATAGCTATAGCAGTTGGAGTTAGCAGAACCATATACAGTGTCATACCACAGTGGAGCCGTCTACTTGGTGGTGTTTTCTTCAGTTTTTGGGTCTTGGCTCATCTCTATCCCTTTGCAAAAGGTTTGATGGGAAGAAGAGGGAGGACACCTACCATAGTTTTTGTGTGGTCAGGCCTCATAGCAATCACAATTTCTCTCCTCTGGGTGGCTATCAACCCCCCTGCTGGTACTGACCAAATTGGGGGTTCATTCCAGTTCCCTTGATAGGTCATTCTTTTTGTCAGATGAATCTGTCAGCAATTTTTTTATTTAAAATTAGTTTCGGTTTTTTTCCTCTTGATTCTACATATTGGTTCTACTAATGAATGGACGTAAATTATGTTGTCTATTGTGCTTATGAATTTTGTTTAGAACTTAATTCCAGAAATATGATCATATTTAGCTTTCTGCTGATTAAGAGGCTTTCTTTTTTTGTCTTCTTACATAAATCAAAATCAGCGTTTGCCCCCATTTTTTGACAATTATTTCTGAACTACTTCAGAACTAAATCACCCACATGTAAGTTGTGCAGTAATCGGTATTTTGGCATTGACAATATTTCCAATAATTATATATAGTGGCAAGCATGCCATTTCTTTTTAATGTGGATCTGCAGGATGCATTTTGCTTATATTGTTATTTTTAACTATTGACGAGCTACAAGGTGAAAAAATAATCACAACAATGAAGTAATATTAGTAAGTGGTAGTGTTGAGTGTGAGGATTTTTCTTTTATATCGTTATATAATTAAGTCATGATTTAATTTTGATGATGATAGTACGTAATTATATGTGATGAATGATTTTTAGTTGAGTTTATAATGACATTGAAATTCCATGGCTAATTAATTAATGATTTGTAATATACTTTTTATAAGATGTTTGTAAAATAATTATTATACCGTGTGATTTTTTTATTGGGGACCGATTTATTGCTCTATTACTTAGAGTTATTAAAGTGTATGCTTTTTTGTTGGTGAATTATAGTGTATGATATGTCGATTTGTTTTGTTAGTTGTTAAATAAAAATAATTTTGAAAGGTATAAAATAATTTTAAAAAAACGCCGAATTGAATAACAAAAAATAGTTTAGTTTGTTTCAGATTTAATATTATAGTCAATAGAATTAAATTGAATCACATGATTTTTATGTATTGTTCCAGTGTTTTTTAATTAAAAATTAAACCAAATTACACCACAATAATCCCTACTCTCGAGTCAATTTGTAAAATTAGGTAAAGTAACCTACCAAATTAGTAAGAAAAACATACAAGAACTTCATATCCCAACCCACCATTCGCTGCTGAACATCAAGTATCATATTATATTCTTAGCAAATCATATTTCTAGAAACATTATGGGTTATGTTCTAATATTATATTCTTAACATAATAAAATTTGTTAGTAGCCTATTGCTTTTGGTATGTCATTTCAATAAGGTTTTAACTTATTTTAATAGCTTATTATGTTAGTGGCTTGGATTTGATGTTCCGTTCCAGTTGGTGTTGCAGCTTATTTGGTCATTGAAGTCTCATAAGCCGTGGCATTTATGGATATGGATTTTGTTGGGATCCTTTTCTGCTTGTGTTGACACATCATACTCCTCCTACACAATGTTAGATATGCTATCGCCAACATTATGTTTTAGCATGAAAACTATGTATGTGTTGTTGACTTTGTTTTGTAAACTTTCTTGTTTAGGAGTGGACACTTCTTGTGTTTCCTTATATATTAGCTTTTTTTCTTGGATGTTAAAAAAGATTAACCGAAAAATTTGTTTGATCTTATTAGTTCTTTTTAATAAATAATATTTTTTTAATAATTTATAGTTTTTTAAGTTATATTTCAAGTAACATTTTTTAAAACATTAGTTATTAGTTATTTATTTATTTTTCTTTTATTCTTAAAATATATTTTTTTTTTACTCTTTTCTACATAAGACGTGATTTTATTATATATATTTTTTTATGTCTCTTCTTCAATTCTTAAGGTTAGATTTTTTTTAGAAGACATGATTTCTTATTATCCTTCTATTTTATAAGATATTGGTAATAAAGTAATAATATATACAAAGTTTTTTTTTTTATTTTAAATATTTTTATATTACATTAATTATTTTTACCATTATACTGTTTGTAATATTTATTTTATTATTTCAATATTATACTTCAAGATATTAATATCGATAGATAATAGGTTTAGATTCTTTTTAATTATTTTTATGAATAGTTTTATATCACACTACTTATGTTAACCATGACACTATTTCCAACATTATACTTCAAAATATTTCAACCATTATACTAATTAACATAATAAAAATATAATATCTACTTAATAAAATATGCTGTTTTTTACTTGATAATATAAGAGAATAGTATAATACACACTATAAAAATAACTGAAAGACAAAAGTGTAATTAAAATAATTGATCTATAAGCAAGAAGATTATAAAAGTTTAAAATTAATTATAAACTAAAATTATAAATACTAAAAAATGTGTTTTACTAATAAATTAAAATTTATATAAATTACCCATAATCATTTATATTTTACATATAATTTTACTAACTTATAATTTAATAAGACCATCACCTCTAACGTCATCATTTACACGGCAACTTAAGCAAAATAAAATTGCTTATTAAAATTTATCATCAGAGTACATGACGTTACATTGTTTATACAAATATTGCTGCTTTGCTTTTATAAATACATGCTTAAATTAAATTTGTTAAGAATAAAAAAAATACCTTTTTAAGTTTTAACCCTTTGTTTATTAGAGAGGGTTCAGAGGGGAGGGAAAATTCAAAAATTAGCATGTCTCGTATCTTCTACGCATTATTTTAATTTAATTTTTTCTCCTTTTTTTATCCATCTACTTTATTTTCATTCTCACTATCAAAAAGATCATACAGAAAAAAAAATTAACAAGATTCATAAAATTAAGTTAAACATAGATTTAATATTGAAATTTTTTTATATAAAATACTTAAATTTATATGACATTATAAAATCCATAAAATTGAGATAAGTAATTCATTCAACCTACCACATATATATTATATGAATGTTCTAAGCTAAATATAGAATTTTCAATTACCACTTAAATTTTTAGCTTTCAACAAGGTTTTTTTTTTTTTTTTAAATCTTTCAACTAACGAGAGTATCGCACATCTCAAATTTTGATTTAACTACTATTTTGACAGTTCGTGATTTCTGCCTACAAAAACTACAAAAGTTAAATGAAAATATTATTTACTTAATTAGCTACATTTAAATGGTTATATATTTTAATTTATTTGTATTTAAATATAGTTACTCCCATATATATATTTTTTGTTTGACTGGTTCCATATACAAATTAATTAAGTTGATAATTAACTTATGGTATTTTCTTTCTGGAAGAAAAATCATAATCCTATAAACTCAACATGCCATATATATACACGCATGGCCAGTTTGACCTGAGCACCATACCGGCATGCCGCTCCCCTTGACGCCTGTACGAAAGAATTCCCACGTGAAACAACAACCAAGAAAAATAAATTAATATTTTAAGGCATTGTGTTTGACAAATTAAAGAAGGTTTTTATTTATTTATTTTCACTCTCTCCCTGTATTGGTTTTATTTTTTAACACGTAACATAAAAACTGAACAAATATATTTTAACATGTAAGTATGTAACATTTTACATGAAGAGAAAAGAGTTTATTTTAAAAAATACAGTTTTTTCTATAAATATATTTTTAATATAACTGACTAAATGTTGCCTTTTTAAATATATGTCAACAACTCTTTTTCTACGTGAAATAAAAGTTTTCATTCTTTGTTCTCGTAATAATTTTCTTGGAATTTAATTATTATAATTAATAACTAAGAATTAAATAGGAGTATTTGATTAAGATCCAGAATGGCAGGCTGAAAGAAAAGGGGGTGGGTAGGTAGGTAAGTAAGAGTGGCTAGAAGAAGAACGCTTGTTCTCAACGTGACTTAAGTCGTGGCTGCCCCTTCTCCATCTACTACTTCTCCTCCTCATTCATTCCCACCTAACACACACACACACACACCCTTATAATATTACTTATCACACTTCCATTCTCTCTATCACCACACCACACACGTAAACACATTCAGACACCACCATGATAACTCTAGCTCCTTCTCTTGATACTCCAAAAACTGATCAAAACCAAGTTTCTGATCCCCAAACTAGCCATGTCTTCAAATCAAAATTACCAGATATCCCAATCTCCAACCACCTCCCTCTCCACTCCTACTGCTTCCAGAACCTCTCCCAATTTGCCCACCGCCCTTGCCTCATCGTCGGACCCGCCTCCAAAACCTTCACCTACGCCGACACCCACCTCATTTCCAGCAAGATCGCCGCCGGATTGTCCAACCTCGGAATCCTCAAGGGCGACGTCGTCATGATCCTCCTCCAGAACTCCGCCGATTTCGTCTTCTCCTTCCTCGCCATCTCCATGATTGGCGCCGTCGCCACCACCGCCAACCCGTTCTACACCGCCCCGGAGATCTTCAAGCAGTTCACCGTCTCCAAGGCGAAGTTGATCATAACACAGGCAATGTACGTGGACAAGCTCCGCAACCACGACGGCGCGAAGCTCGGCGAGGACTTCAAGGTCGTAACCGTCGACGATCCGCCGGAGAATTGCCTCCACTTCTCTGTCCTCTCGGAGGCGAACGAGAGCGACGTGCCAGAGGTGGAGATCCACCCGGACGACGCGGTGGCGATGCCGTTCTCCTCCGGCACGACGGGTTTACCTAAAGGAGTGATTCTCACGCACAAGAGTTTAACCACGAGTGTGGCGCAGCAAGTTGACGGAGAGAACCCTAACCTCTACCTCACCACCGAGGACGTGCTCCTCTGCGTGCTTCCGCTCTTTCACATATTCTCGCTCAACAGTGTGCTATTGTGCGCCCTCAGGGCGGGGAGTGCAGTTTTGTTGATGCAGAAGTTCGAGATCGGGACACTGCTGGAGCTGATACAGCGGCACCGAGTGTCGGTGGCGATGGTGGTGCCCCCGCTGGTGTTGGCGTTGGCAAAGAATCCGATGGTGGCGGATTTTGACCTGAGTTCAATACGGTTAGTGCTGTCCGGAGCTGCTCCCTTGGGGAAGGAGCTCGAGGAGGCTCTCCGGAACAGGATGCCTCAAGCTGTTTTGGGACAGGTATGTAACTATAACACTTTTAAATTATTTTTTATACTTGTTATTCAATATAAAATTATTTTTAGATCATCACTATATAATCATTAAACTCATTTATTTATATATATATCAAATTTTATAATAAATTATAAATTTACATAGGTTTCATTTTTTATTTAACTATGTTTTTCAATAAATTTAAATTAATAAAAAAAAACTTAGTATTACAATCAACCTTATAATTAGATAAGATAAACATACATCATCTTCATTTAAGTCTCCCACCTGTATTTTGTGTGGCTACTTATTTTTCATACAACTTTTGCATGCGGGTCACGGTAGTTGGAAAGGCGGGGGAATCAATTACTTACGTTTTCTTTCTTTGTTTCTTTGGCGTCTCCCCTTGTGTTTCTAGACGTGGACAAGTGTAAATTATAAAAAGATATTGGAGAATATATGAAAATCAAACAGTATTAATTATGATGGCGATGGAAAGTTGGATTTGGGGTCAGGGGGAATAGGAGGGACAAACCTGTAGTATTTCATCACTTTGGAGTCATCGCAAACTACACTTTGCTTCTTCCAAATTCAATTTTCCTACTTGTCCCGATCGTCCTGAATTTATCAATAAGGAACACTTTCAAAACATTTACCAGTTCGATCTATAACATTAAAAGCTTTTGATTATTTACTATTAAGTCAAGTACAATATAAGTCTCATTGAATAATGTTAATTTAGTAATATAAACATCAAAATGTTAAACAAAATATATTATTAATATTTTTAATACCGTGTACATTATGCAGTTTTTTTTTTTTTTTATTGATACTCAGTCATATTTTGGTTCAAGTGATCCAGAGCACATGCAATTTTTTTCTTCCTTTTTATCTTATTTTATTCCCATTTCTTTGCAACTTGAGGTGCATGGTTAAACCTTTTTCATTACGTAGACTAATTCTCGCATAAATTGGACTTCTACATGTCAATCCTTTTTCAAATAATTTCCGTAAGGATATTCTAGCGTATCATTTTAACTCTTTTTTAATATTTTTTCTTAAAAAAAAAGCTCTTTTTTATATGTTAATATACTAAAATTAAAATATTACCTCAGCAGACACCAAAATGGTAAAATAGTGAATAAGCCGCACGAGCATCCATATATGACTTTTAGTAACATGTGCATGGACCTAACCAGGATCAAACTTGGCACCTTCATTTTCGTTGTAGTTTGGGTTAGTTAAATTGGTCAAGTGACGTAATGCCAACCAACACTATACCAGTCAACGATTATCTGCTCTTGTGCACTGCAGCCTACTTGCCTAAATTTTAATAAATATTATTTTTGGTACGTTAATGTATAAAATATTTATTAATTTTACGATAATTATTTTGTGTTGAAATTTGACTCATCAGTGAAATATGTCGTCGATCTCAATCATATTTTTATACTTTACAAGACTTGAAATATTATTTAAGAAAATCAAATACACCTAAATTTTAAAAGAATAATTAATTATGTTAGAAAGTTTTATGAATTTTTTTTTATAAAACCGAGTAATTATTTTTTAAAATTAATCTGTTCTAAAGATACACTTAATAACATTACTAAATACTAATGGTTGAATTACAAACGGAATATTTACACAAACTGGTACATTGCGCATGCTTCTGAACAACGTACACGAAATACGTGCTATGTGTTTGTATTTCTTATACTGTATGTTCTTAAGGTGCATTACAAAATCAAATTCTAAACTTGGGACATCGTAAAATGCATTTATGTTTAGGGTTACGGGATGACAGAAGCAGGGCCAGTGCTGTCCATGTGCTTGGGCTTTGCAAAGCAACCTTTCCAAACAAAATCAGGCTCTTGTGGTACCGTAGTCAGAAATGCAGAACTCAAGGTTGTTGACCCTGAAACTGGTCGTTCTCTTGGCTACAATCAACCCGGTGAAATTTGCATCCGAGGGCAACAGATCATGAAAGGTATATATAATATAGTGTTCTTCTGGAGTTTTTTTTAATACACTATTAGGAAACAATTAATTTAATCTATTTTTTTATAAATAAAAAATTGAATTGGCTATCCACTTACTCTTAATTTTAAATATGTCAGGATATCTGAACGATGAGGCAGCGACAGCATCGACCATAGATTCAGAGGGTTGGCTTCACACCGGTGATGTTGGCTACGTAGATGATGATGACGAAATTTTCATTGTTGACAGGGTGAAGGAACTCATCAAATATAAAGGCTTCCAGGTATATTAATAGGCATTTAAATTTGCCTCACATATATAGTTTTATAGAGAGAAAACAATGTGACAAGAATTAATTAATTATATTTATTCTTTTGTTGTGCTAGGTGCCCCCTGCAGAACTTGAAGGGCTTCTTGTAAGCCATCCCTCCATTGCAGATGCAGCTGTTGTCCCGTAAGCTTCTTAATCTGAATTTTAATGGCTTATTATTGTGCATATATAGTGGACATGACTGACTGACTGACTAATAATTTTATCAATATGTTAACAGACAAAAGGATGTTGCTGCTGGTGAAGTTCCTGTTGCCTTCGTTGTGAGATCAAACGGCTTTGATCTAACTGAAGAGGCTGTAAAAGAGTTTATAGCTAAACAGGTATGTGACGGTGACAATAATTATATTTTACTAGCTACTTCTATACAATTTGGCTAACTTCATTCATATCGATCAAATACATAAAAACATGAAGTGATTTACATTAGTAAATGTAAAATACTGCGCATATAAATTTAATTGAAGCTTATTGTTTAATTTGTTGTCAACAACAGGTAGTGTTTTACAAAAGACTGCACAAAGTTTATTTTGTTCATGCTATTCCCAAGTCTCCATCAGGAAAGATATTAAGGAAAGACCTCAGAGCAAAGCTAGAAACCGCCGCCACTCAGACGCCTTAAAGGCTAGCTAGAACCTGCCCCCTTTTTTCTTGGCAATATTTTCCTTATTTTTTATTTATATTATTGGTTTCACACGTGTAATTTACGTATCAATGCTTCACGGCATTAAGCCAATCCGAGAAGCAGTTGCACTTACGTATAATCATTGTATTTTTATGTCCATTGTCCACCACCATGTCTGTATTGTGGTTTTAGATCACTAATTTTCGAGACCTTGTATTATTGGTGTTATCAAATCCTTGCTATTCTTCATCTTCTTCATCTTCTTCTTCTTCAGATGTTTGGTAAGCGTCAGTGTCGATCAATTATTATTTTTTAATGTTAGGACCATTGCATATGGCATATTAAAGAAAGAGAAATGACACCTATTTAAAAAGAAAGTGATAGAATCGTACTTAAAATGGTGTAGTCAAGTGGAAAAGAATATTAGTTGTTAGCATGAGGGGGAAAAGAACTCAATCAATTCAATGATCAAACACTGTTTCATATACAGGAAGTTCGGGTTATTGAAGCCAACAGAACAGGGAAAGGATAAAAGCAACCTAACTAAATCCAAGTCATTAACTTAAAAATCATTTGAATTTTAAATTTGATCAAGGTTCAACTTGGATACAATCGTAGTGAAAATTCAGATGGAGGAAGAGCAAGTTGATCAGTGGAAGATTGGATACCAAGGAGTTGAAAGAGACTTGCTTGAACTTTGTCCGGGACTGCCTCACTGCTCAGGAAACCCTTCTTTACTGTGTCAGAGACTGTGCAATCATGAAACGTATGTGGGAATTGCTTGGTTTCAGGGACTCCACTTTTTCAACGATATACCTGACTCAAGGATGGTATATTAATGTGGTATTGCAACTAGGGTCGCCATGAATTAGATTTTTAAGAATTCAATTTATATTTACTTGATCTTAAATTTATATTTATATATTTTTTTTAAATAATTTAAATTTAAGATTCAATTCATTTAAATAGATATAAATTTGGTCATATCTAATTTATATTCACTTAAATGTTATAAGAATTTTCTTACAAATTTTAGTAATTAAATGTTAAGAAGTAAAAACTTAGTACTTATTCATTTAAGACTTATTTTCAACCGACCTTGATCAAAATTATTTCAATTGATCTTGGTTAAGGTATTTTCGGCCTACCTCAATCAGGGCAATTTCAGTTAACATCGGCCCAGATATTTTTAGACCAATGTCAACCAAGATTATTTTTCGATTGACGTTGTTCAATGCATTTCTGGTTGATGTCAGTCAAAGTTATTTTTTGTCAATCTTAGGCATGTTATTTTTTGGTTGAAGTCAGCTAGGGTATTTATTCAATGTCAGTCGATGATATTTTTTTGTCAATATCAACTAGGGTTTTTTTTATTAGCATCGATTGTGACTATTTTTTGGCCAATGTTGGGTAGGGTTTTTGTGGCTGACATTGGTAAGGGTTTTTTTTTGTTGATGCTGGTCGTTGATATGTTTTAGTCAACATCTGTCGAGACTATTTTTTGATTGACGTTGTTTAAGTTTTTTTGTTGATGCTAGTTGAAACTATTTTTTTGTTGGCGTTAGCTGGGGTTTGTTGGCCAAAATCGGCCATGATTATTTCTTTTGGCCAATGTTGGCTACAGATATTTTTTGTTAACATCAACTAGAATTTTTTTCGATCGACGTCAATTGAAACAATATTTTGATCGGTGTTATACAGCTAGATTTTTTTGGTCGATGTCGGTCGATGATGTTTTTTTGGTCAATGTCGGTCAAAAAAATCTCAGTTGAAGTTAGCAAAAAATAGTCTTGTCCGACGACGACCAAAAAAATCCTAGTCGATATTGACGGAAAAACCTACCCGACGTTGACCAAAAATAATCTCGACAAACATCGGAAAAAAAAACTTAGCTGCATCAACCAAAAAATAGTCTTGATTGATGTCAACCAAAATTTTTTTTGGACGACATTGGTTAAAAAATAGTTTCAACCAATGTTGGCTGAAAAAACACTTATCAACATTAACCGAAAAATAATCTCAACTGATGACGGCTTAAAAACATCATCACTTGATGTTGGCACAAATAATTCTAGATAATATCAACCAAAAAATATTTTCTATTGAAATTACACAAAAAAACCTAGTCATCATCGTCCAAAAATTTATATTGCATTTAAAAATCTAAATAAATATTCAATTCATATCTAATTAATTGGATAAATATAAAATAAAACCATTTAAATAGATTTAAAGTGGATTAGATTAAATTGGAAATGGATTGATTTTATATATTTGGATCTTTAGCACGGTACTAACTGCAACTAACACTTATGTGGAGTTATTATTGGCCTTGAGATTGGCTTGGAATCAAAGGCTTCAGGAGTCTCATCTGTTATTCTGACTGGCTACAGCAATTGGGTTGGTAAGGGAAGCTTTGCCTCCTTTTCATCAATAGTATAGAGATCAATCAAGATTGGAAATTTGGAATGTCACTATGACACATACGCTCAGAGAGGAAAACCAGTGTGGGGACACACTGGCAAAGCTAGGACTGCGTGATATATCTCTCTCTTAAATTTGCTTATACTATTATTTAATCACCAAAAAGAAGCAATTTAAGATATATCAACTTGCTAATTATATATTTATTGATTTGCTAATAAAATATGTGGAGTATTCAATTAGGATGGTAAAAAAATTATAGACCATTTGGTGCAGATGATGGATGAACCAATCGAGATCATTAGCATAAAGGTCAGGCATTGCTAACCTTGTAGGTATAATTGACTGAGCCCATGATAACTATTGAATGATCAAATACATAAAAATGCCCTAGGCCGAAAAAGGCCAACGACCTTTCGGCCGAAGCACCACCCTATCCCACAAACAAGCGGAACCAGCAAGTAATGTAGATTTATAAATGGAGGGTATTTTCTAATCATGAATGAAAAATAATAGAGGGGAGCAATTTATCTTTTTACTTAAAAATATTTAAAGAGTTTTGTTCCGTCCTTGGATATATCATACACGTCACGTGTGACAAAAAGACAAAAATAATTACAATATCATTAGAAATTAGAAAAACACAAAATTGGTAACAAAATAAAATGAAAAATGCTAAGAGATGGGTATGAAAATTAGTTAAAAATATTATTTTATTACATAATAAATAGAATAGGTTTTATAAAATCTTCTTTTTAGTTGCTAATTTTGTAATTTTCTTTTGTTCATTTTCGTTATTTTTATTTATTTTTTTACAATTATTTTATCAACTAGTATAGCATCAATTGTTTTGATAGAATAAAATAAAAAAAGTTTAAATTTTACTAGAATTAAAAAAGAAGAAGTTAAAGAAGTAAAATAAAAAATAAAATATCTTATAGCGACAAAAAAGTTATCTAAGCTTAATTTACAGTATATAATATTAATAATTAATAATACCTTAAGGGGTCAGTTGGTTGAACTAATTGATATTGATATTAAATTAGACATTGTGTAATTGTGTTAAAGCATTTGTTTTGTTGAGCGAGAGTACCCTTGAAAATCAGAAGCGTGGGTGGATTTCCTCCAAGTCGTTGCTGTTCTCACTTGTCTCCAATTGCAATCGGTACGTTATTTTCTTTTCCCTCTTCGCTCTTACCCTACATTCCATTCCACTCGGTTTTTCTGCGTTCAATTGGATTCTCAGATTAACCGCTGCTTGCTCGAACATTCATTTACTTGTAACTACTAACTAAAGACTTCAAGCTGGCCCACTTAATTTAAGTTGCAAGGGAGGTTGGGATTTATTATGGAATCCTGCCATTAAAATAGTAATGTTTTGTTTTTGGGGAATTTCTTGGTTGGATTTTAAGTTGCATTGATTTTGTGACAAGTTAGCGATAATTTGTTGTGAGTGTGGTTTGTAGTGGTGTGGGAGGGGGGAGATAGTAGGAGTTATTTTGATAAGATAGATGGTTGCCTCAATCTCGTGGCAGAACTGTTTGGATAGGTATTCAAACTGTGTTGAAGGAAGAAATGGTCTTTACCGTTAACAATGGAGACCTCTCTACTTTGTCCTTGTTCAAGTTTTGTTGCTGCTGTGTTTTTGTTCTCTAAATTATTTTTGCTGATAAGTTTGTCATTTGTGTTTTATACAAGCATTTTTTTTATTGTACAGTTCTGTCTTCGTTTTTTTTTTCCTTTTTTTTTAAATTGCATGATCATATATTTCCCTACTGTTACTGCACATGAATTTAGTTCAATGAAAAAAATTATTTCTTCTGTGTTTTTGACAGCAACCTCAGGTCCTAATGATTGATGGCTTTTAGTTTTTTAAATTTACCCGTTTATGTGCTGAAATTGAAACAATTGTTATTTCTTTTTTTTTTCTTTCAATTTATCTGGTCTTGAAACATTATTGGTGCTTGTCTGCTTGAACCCTTGTGAACACTTGGGAACAGTGGGAGCTTTGAGTTTTTGTGTCCAAAAGACACTCAAGTAAATAACAATTAGTGAACAGAATTTGAATAAATTTTATCATAAAATTACTTTTTTTAAAAATAAAATAATAAACAAGCAAATCTTACAAAGTAGTACTTCTCATAAGAGAAGTGGGAAATATATGTTTTTCTTGGGCAAATCATTTCAAGGGATTTCTAATGCAGGCTACAACTATGGAGCCCCATAAGGCCTTTAATTTGCAGGTTTGGCCCATGAACTTCTTTGCTTTTGCTAATTAGTTGAGAACTGTGCTCCCCAATTTAACATGGCATCTATGAGAGAATTTTCCAGAGTCATACTATCTCACTTAAAAAAACCCCATGCTTCTCCATCTCAACTTCTCTTCCTCCGAACAATGACTTCCAAGGTTTTTGTTAAAGGTACATTCTTTCTTTCTTTTTCTTTTCTTTTTGCTACCTCACTTTCCTCTTTGGCCAGACTGAGTATTTTGAACTTAAAAACCTGTACTTATAACAATTGAGTTTGATTTTTTTCATTGTCTTCAAAGTTGCTTTGCTTTTGTCATTGCCATCAATTGTTTTTATTATGAAGAACATAGAACAAGAATACATTTTTCTAGCTGCCAGAGTGACTAGTGTTGTGTGCCATTAGTTTTAGCATATGAATCAAATAAATCCATGACTTAAATGAAAAATTTAGTTTGCACAATCTCTCTGGCACATAATCATCAAGCTCTTGGTTAAATTAATTATTTCACGAAAGAAGAATTCGGCATGAAACAGAGAGAACATTACAAAGCAGAAGGATAAGCAAAGAAATAGTGTAACAGACACAAGAGCTCTCCTATATCACTGAGTAAACAACCCATGTGCTGACATATATCTAAAGCCAAGAAAACAACTTTATCCCACGAAAAGGGAAGAAGTTTCTGATTGAAAAAATCTGCCATTACACCCCTTCTATAAACACAACAGCCCTGCATAAAGGACGTATTGCCAAAAAACTTTACTCTTCTCCTTGATTAATTGGAATCCATGACTTAGAATGATCATGAAGGATATATAATAAAAAGACAGGTTATGATTTTTTTGTCAGCCTGATGATTCTCATGCTGTCATTTACTGTTTCCTATGATGAATTTTATTTCTTTGAATGCTTTCTTCTGATATACTTAATCAATTAGTCTGAATACCTAATGTAAGAACTTCTGAATGATACCTACTTAATCTACACAGTAAGTAATGGCAATGCAATATGAATTACTTGTGGTCTTTAATAGGATTCATGAAGCCACCCAAGTCCTGAAGTACTTTAAATTGTGGAGAGGTTTATTTGAGTGCACTTTGACTATTTTCTTGATTTCTTCCACCCTTCTGTTTTGGATCCCAAGGTGCTTTTGGTGTGTTACCTGTAGCAGATGTATTTTTTATTTACCATAAACATAAAACTGTCCTGCTGTTATGACTTCTAACCTGTAAATCTTGATGCAGGTCTAGCATTTTCTACGACAGAGGAGGAATTAGCCAAAGCTTTTTCTCAATACGGCAGTGTCCTGAAGGGTATGTGCTTCTATTGTCATTACAGTTCCTAAATATTTCCAGATTAGAATCCTCACGCAAATATCGTTTCACTTTTCCAGCTAATATAATACTGAATAAAGCCAAGAATAGATCCAAAGGTTTTGGATATGTGACTTTTGCTAAAGAGGAAGAAGCATGCAAGGCACAGATTGACATGAACGGAAAGGCCAGAATCTACTAACTTTAATACTCTTTTTTCCTAATGAAATGCCAAAATTCAGAAAATGAATCAGCTCTTTTTACAGATATTACATGGACGAGTTATATATGTAGACGTGCAATTGCCTAACAAGTGATGGTTGAGGCTCAATGAAGATTTGCACAAGTATTAAACAATCATAGCCTTGATATATAAGGAGGGAAGGAGCCACATCTACTCCAAGCGCTTCTTGATAATAATGGTCATTTTGTTTTCACTGTAAAACGTTAATTAAACGGTCACACCAATCAACAACTACTTGTTGCAAAAACTATCCAGTTGTTATCTATATACTATATCTCTTTGGAATTCATACTCATTTTTGCTTTTGAATGTTAAGTGTGTGTATGGGTGATGGTATGCAAATTTAATTTAGGATGAGCTTGATTTGATTTTGTTTAATCAGTACTTATAGTGTTTGGGAATACTGTTTTAAAAATGAATTTAAAAAAGATAATTTTGTTTGGATAGTAAATAGAACAAGTATAAATTTAAATAATGTTGAAAGTTTTACATTCAAATAACATTTGTTATTGGAAAAGTTGAGAAGTTTTATTTATTGGGAAATAAATTTAATTTTTAACATTTTTTTCGGATTTAATACTAAATTTATTGAATAGATACATAATTCAATTGTTAAATATAAAAAATCAGTTATAAACCATTATATATATATATATATATACACCAATTAATTAATATTATCTTAATATATTTTATTTTTCTATTTAAAAAATATATTTTGCGGATAATTTTTAATACAACAGTACAAATAATAAAAAGTTTAACTGAAAATTTATTATATATATGTATAGAATATTAATTTTATTATTTCTTCAATATATAAAAATAAGATTAACTTAATAACAATGTTAATTTTATTATATATTTCATGACATATACATCAGTTAATTAAGAAATATAATATATACACTCGCATCTTTATTATTATTTAACTTGTGATATGTTTTAAAAATATTACTAAAAGATGGAAAAAGGTGATGTATGTAATATAAACATTTAAAAATTGTGAGAATATTTAATTTTGATTACGTTTTCAACATATTCATGCATATGTGCAGTAAAAAAACATATACATGGATAGAAAAAGTCAAACAACTAGTATAAAAGATACAAAGAAAAAACCAAAGATTTAATAAGCATATACTATATTGATTGACTAATGAATATAATAATAAGGAGCTGGCATTGGATGTTGACCATGCATTGATTACTGGTCATATTATAGTATTAGTTACGATAATATATATTAAATGGGATTAGCTAGGTTTCTATCCACGAGATGCATATATTTCATTTGAGTTGGCGAAAAAGTAAGATAGAGATCGATGGAGGGAAGTATCCGGTGCTCTGCGAACTACGTTCCTGTCACTCCAATCAGCTTCTTGGAGCGTGCCGCCGTGGCTTACCGTGACAACATTTCTGTGGTCTTCGGCGACATTACCTACACATGGGCACAGACCCACCAACGCTGCATTAAACTTGCTTCTTCCATTTCTCAACTCGGTGTCTGTCTTTCTCCCCGCCATGTGGTAATTTCTTTCTTTCCACAGTATCTACCCTTTTCATCAGTATATACAATAGAAATGTGAGTGTGTGCTTTTATAATATGATCATATATAATATTTGCAGGTTGCTGTATTGGCCCCCAATGTTCCGGCTATGTATGAGTTACATTTTGCTGTTCCCATGTCTGGGGCTGTTCTCTGTACGCTAAACACGCGTCACGATTCTGAAATGGTTTCAACATTGCTAAAACAGACCGAGGCCAAACTTGTTTTTGTTTATTATCAATTACTTGATATTGCTCAAGCAGCACTTGAAATCCTTTCAAAAACCACCACCACCACCACCACAAAGCTTCCCCTTTTGGTCTTAATTTCGGAGTGTGGTCATCCATCACCTCCCCATGCTAAAGGAACCTTGACATACGAGGATCTTATAGCTAAAGGGACCCTTGAATTCGAGGTGAGGAGGCCCAAGGATGAATTGGATCCCATCACAATCAGTTCCACTTCTGGAACTACAGCAAACCCCAAGAGTGTAATCTATAGCCACAGAGGTGTCTATCTTAATGCTTTGGTTTCGATTATTCTTAACGAGATGAGGTCCATGCCGGTTTATTTATGGTGCGTTCCCATGTTTCACTGCAATGGTTGGTGCATCCCTTGGAGCATTGCTGCTCAGGGTGGAACTAATGTGTGCCTATCAAGTGTAACAGCTGAAGCGATATTCGACAACATTTTTAGGCACAAGGTTACACACATGGGGGGTGCACCAACAATTTTAAACATGATAATTAATTCACCACTCCGGAAGCCGCTTTCCGGAAAGGTGGCAGTGATGACCGGCGGCGCACCACCGCCTCCGGATGTGATATTTAAGATGGAAAATTTAGGGTTTAATGTGACTCATGCATATGGCTCCACAGAAGCCTATGGTCCAGCAGCAATCAACGCATGGAAACCAGAATGGGACAATCAGCCACGTGATGCAAAGGCGAAACTCAAGACCCGTCAGGGAGTGCGCCACGTTGGAATGGAAGACCTAGATGTGAAAGATCCTCACACAATGAAGAGTGTACCAGCTGATGCAAAAACCATTGGTGAGGTGATGTTCAGGGGAAACACTGTGATGTGTGGATATCTGAAGAACCTGAAGGCAACACAAGAAGCATTTAAAGGTGGATGGTTTCGGAGTGGTGACATGGGAGTGAAGCATCCTGATGGGTACATAGAGCTCAGGGACCGATCAAAGGACACGATAATCTGTGGGGGAGAAAGCGTTAGCTCCATTGAACTGGAAGCAGTGATTTTTAGTCACCCAGCAGTTTTTGAAGCTTCTGTTGTTGGGAGACCTGATGATTATTGGGGAGAGACACCTTGTGCCTTTGTGAAGCTCAAGGAGGGGTGCAGTGCTACAGCAGATGAGATAATCCTATTTTGTCAGAATCGTTTGCCTCCCTTTATGGCTCCTCGGACTGTGCTTTTTGCTGATCTGCCAAAGACTTCAACTGGCAAGACACAGAAATTTCTTCTGAGGGAGAAGGCAAAGGCCATGGGGAGTTTCTTTAAGAAAAACATTAGCAGCTTATAATTAAAGCGCATTTAGTTTCAAATTTTAATGCTTTTAGGGGGAAAAAAAAATCAACGGTAACCCTATGATATAGATATGGAGAGAAAAAGAGAAATATAAACATGACATGTCGTATAAAATAAAATAAAAAGGATATAAAAATAAATAATAAGTGTTAACAGGGTCCATAAAAAATGAGTTTCTAAAATGGCAGAAATATGTGAAATAAGAGTCTAAACCAGCTGATATGTCCCCCCCTGCAATATATAACTGAACAATTTTTCATGATTCATAAACTATTCTTGGCCCAAATTAAGGCCATACCAATGATCTTTCTGAAAAAAGTATCATAAGCCTTAATTGGACTTAAGCTGAGAGTGAGAGAGTTATGCCCAAATTAGTGAGGATGCATGGGTCATAACATAACGTTTGGAACTTCGTGGCCACATTTCGTCCTAAATTCGTCGAAATTGGCATGGCCAATGCTCGCGAGACATGAAAATGTAGATTTCTATCTTAGCTTTTTAGGGACACCCAAATTAGACTCCTATAGTTTCATACATGCTTTACAAAAGACAATAAGGTCAAAGTAAAAGCTCGAAAATTAATGGTGATTAACAATTAAGCCCAATGAGGCAAAACTCTACCAAATCTCAACAATTTAGCACAAACCAAATAGGCCGAAATTAATGAATGCCTAAAAATTTATCTATCAATGGTGCAATCAGTCAAGCAATCAAGTTGGGTTTTTTTTTTTTTTTTTTTCTCGAATACATCACATAGTCTGTGTGTGACACTTGCAGAATAATGCATAGTACTAAAAATCAATGAGTTGGTGATCAAATTTAGTGACGAAAAACTACTTTTATCACAAAATTCTGAGGACACTAAACTTTAGTGATGTATTTTTTTTCTTCTAAAATTAAGTATAAATCGTTCTGTTGCTAAATTTAAATTTCCTAGTACATGTGAGAACATGAAGAATTCTAAATTTTTAGTATAAATTTGAAAAATATTGGAAGGGGATGACTGTGGAACATTAGCTTAAAGGGAATAAATGAGTTTGTCAAACCTATGATAAGGTTTATATCGGCTATCACTTATCTACATGATTTTTTTTTTGTTGGCAAAAGGACTATTTCACTGTGTGAAGGCATGCATCAATTCTAAAATGTATATCAAGAGAAAGAAATACAATTGTTGAGTTGTTGTATAATTTTGAACACTTTTTAAGAGATTATATATATGTACAAGAAGTTGATTTCAAATTAATTCTTCATATACAATATTTTAAATAATTTTAAACTCTTACAATTTTTAATTTATAGATAAATTATTTTAATTACAATGTTTAGTTTCGATTATTATATGTTTTTTATTATAATGTACTATATTTTTAATCTTCTGTTAATTGTATCTTAAAATATTCTCAACAAAAAAAATGTTAAAAAATAAAATCTTATTGTTAACAAGTGGAAGAAAGAAACAAAAACAATAATGAAGTCCTGTGTAAAAAAAGATAATAAAATAAATTTTAAAAATATAAAAGAAATAAAATATAAGAAATTAAAAGTTAGTATTAGGAAAACGCTACAGATTATTAATGAGTTAAAGAAAAATTCAGCTAAAAAAAAACTATAAACTAATTAAATATACTTGCCAATAATATACATACATAAAAAATTTTCCTTCAAGTTTTTATACAATTAAACGAGGAAATGAAAAAATTTCATTTTTACTGAATAACCTATAAAATTATCTCCTTTTTCTATTTATTGTTTCTTTCACTTTTTTTTTCTAATCAAGCATAACATAAGTGCCGTGTCTGGATAATTATTTTCACGGAAAATGGATCCGAAGACAAAGATAAGGACAGGCCATTGGACGTTGTAGACCCCTCCACGACTGCTACTATTTTATTATTATGCTAATTATCTGACTATCCTCTTTATATAATCATATCACGGATGCAGGACAGTGTTTTTTAAATCCCCTTTACCTCAATTTTTATGAGTACAAAAACTTAAATATTAGAAATAAGTTGTCTTAAAAAGAGTATTTCACAAATAAATAACATTGTAAAACAATGATAAATATATTTATTTTTTGCCGTTATTTATCATTAATATAAAAAATTTGAGTTTTTAGTGATTCACAACAGAGAAATTCATTGACATTTGTGTAAATGACTTGTTGTGGCCGAAATGTCAAGTACCAACTTGTTCCATTGGAAACTGAGAAAGAAAAAGAAGTGATTCAGACCCTTTTTCTGTGAATCGACATCATTTCAATAAAGAGATGGAGGGAAGTATCCGGTGCTCTGCGAATTACGTTCCTCTCACTCCGATCAGCTTCTTGGAACGCGCTGCCCTAGTTTACCGCCACCGACTTTCTCTTATCTCCGGTGACGTTACCTACACCTGGACTCAGACCCACCAACGCTGCATCAGACTCGCTTCTTCCATTTCTCAACTTGGTGTCGGTCTTTCTCTCCGTCATGTGGTAAGTCATTTTCTTTCTTTCTCTCTCTCTCTTCATCAATTTCTTTCTTTCTCTCAGCTACAATTATCATGAATTTGAGCAGGTTGCTGTATTGGCCCCCAATGTTCCGGCTATGTATGAGTTACATTTTGCTGTTCCCATGTCTGGGGCTGTTCTCTGCACGCTAAACACGCGTCACGATTCTACCATGGTTTCTTTGTTGCTGAAACATTCTGAGGCCAAACTTCTTTTTGTTGATTATCAATTTCTTCATATTGCTCAAGGAGCACTTCAAATCCTGTCAAAAACCACCACCAAGATTCCCCATCTGGTCTTAATTTCTGAGTGTGGTCATCCATTACCTCCCCATGCTAAAGGAACCTTGATATACGAGGATCTTGTAGCTAAAGGGAACCTTCAATTTGTGGTTAGGAGGCCAAAGGATGAGTGGGACCCTATCTCACTCAACTACACTTCTGGAACTACATCAAACCCCAAGGGTGTGATCTATAGCCACCGAGGTGCCTATCTTAATTCTCTGGCTACGGTTCTTCTTAACGAGATGAGGTCTATGCCGTTATATTTATGGTGTGTTCCCATGTTTCATTGCAATGGTTGGTGCCTCCCTTGGGCCATTGCTGCTCAGGGTGGCACTAATGTCTGCCAAAGAAGTGTAACCGCTGAAGGGATATTTGACAATATTTTTAAGCACAAGGTTACTCACATGGGGGGTGCACCTACAGTGTTAAACATGATAATCAATTCATCACCTAAAGTCCAGAAGCCGCTTCCGGGAAAGGTCCAAGTGATGACAGGTGGTGCACCACCTCCTCCGGATGTGATTTTCAGGATGGAAGAACTAGGATTTAATGTGACTCATTCATATGGTTTGACAGAAACTTTTGGTCCGGCATCAATTTGCACTTGGAAACCAGAATGGGACAATCTGCCTCAAGATGCACAAGCAAAACTCAAGGCACGTCAAGGAGTGGCCCATGTTGGAATGGAAGGCCTAGATGTGAAAGATCCTCACACAATGAAGAGTGTACCAGCTGATGCAAAAACCATGGGTGAGGTGATGTTCAGGGGCAACACTGTGATGAATGGATATCTGAAGGACTTGAAAGCAACACAAGAGGCATTTAAAGGTGGATGGTTTTGGACTGGTGATTTGGGAGTAAAGCATCCTGATGGATACATAGAGCTTAAGGATCGCTCGAAGGACATCATCATCTCTGGGGGAGAAAATATTAGCACAATTGAGTTGGAAGGAGTGATTTTTAGTCATCCGGCAGTTTTTGAGGCAGCTGTTGTTGGGAGACCTGATGATTATTGGGGAGAGACACCTTGTGCATTTGTCAAACTGAAGGAGGGGTGCAGTGCTACATCAGAGGAGATAATACAATTTTGTCAGAATCGATTGCCTCGCTTTATGGCTCCTCGAACTGTGGTGTTTACTGATCTGCCAAAGACATCAACTGGCAAGACACAGAAATTTGTTCTGAGGGAGAAGGCAAAGGCCATGGGAAGCCTGACTAAGAAGAACACTAGCCGGTTATAAAGCACATTTATTCTGTCATTTGAATGCAATGTTTGTCAATGTTATGTGCTTTCAGGTTGTTATTTTCGTTTACATATAAAATAAAATCTGTCCATTTGTATGAATAGACACTTATGCATAGTTGTAACAAGAAAAAAAAGACTCTTATGCAAAGTCAATTGGACCACTCTATCTTTTTTTCTCATCTAGAGGTTTGAGTAGATTTATAAGCAAACTAAAAAGAATTAGTGTAAACTCCAAAAATGATCCTTCAGTTTTTTACTATTACATTAGATTTCAATTTTTTTTTTTTAAAAAAAACTATCAAATTCATTTCTTGTGTTATAAAAATGCTCACAGGCTTAAGATGTGAAGTGTGAACATTGCAATCTTTGAAAGACCCACTAGAACTCCATATCGGCTGCAATTGTGGTTGCATTCAAGAAGATGCAAAAGAATGCAATTTTTTTATGACAATGATAGGGTCTCTGTTACTGGTAATTGGTAAATTGACATGGATGCATCATTCTTGATCGCTGCGGCAAAGGAATGCAAAATGCAAGAAACAGTAAAAGCAAGCCCCATAACATTAAAAGGGCCCCAGTGATTTCTATAACAAAAGGTAAAGTCTGAGACAAATGCAAAATGTGGTCGACAGAGAGAGCCAGGCAAAGACACAAACTTTTGATGGGAATGGACTCAAAAGGCAGGGGAACATGTTGTCTTGGTCTTTGTGGATGAACCACGAGAGTAAGATAAGTAGCAATTAGTAATTAGCAGGCACAAATAAAGTGAGTGTGACTGAAGTAGGGATGAGGAGATCAGCAGGAACATGAATAGGAGCCATCATCATGTATTCCTTTTCCTGGCTTCTTGTAAATTGTGGCTAAGACTCTAAGACTGACATAGGCTTGTGGAAGAAACTTCCGTATCAATTCTGTTTACTCTTTTCATTAGCAAAAAAAATTCTTGGACACTTTTGGGGTATAGACACCTAAAAACACAAGAGAAATAAATGATTGACAAGTGACAAGAAAAAAGAGTTTAGAGTTGAATGTTTGCACATTTTGGTCAAGACTCCATTGCCTCTACGTGGTTAAAAAAGGTAAACGCACTCAAGTTTTACTTTTAGTGGTTTACCAAGGGAATTAACAACGTGCAGAAATACAAACGGTGTGAAAGTGTGAAATTGAGCAAGTTCATATTGGGGGGACAATTTTTCTTCTTTTACCTTTTTTTAATTTCATTTTCCTTTGCTTTAAAAAGGCAGCACAAAGCAAGAAACATATTGATGTCTGAGCTTTAAACACGAACACTAATAGTAATCACTCGTAATTTGTAAGTCGTAACCCCTAAACTATTCACATACTAAAAAAAGATCCCTATAGTGAATTGAAACCTCCCACACCTAACGAGGGATCTACCAATTATAAAATTTTCAATATTGTCTTTTGATTCTTAAAAAAAAAAAAAACCTAAGACAGCTCAAGATAATCTTCAATGGAAATGCTCAAGGCCTGATCCCTTTCTTTACAATCTCCACCACTTCCATGCCAAGACCCTCCATCCTCATTCCCCACAGCATCCCACCGAAACACATCAGAATGCTCATCAGCACCACCTCCATCAACATCACACACAGTTCTACTCCTCTCATCACTCTCGTAATTAGTTTCCGCCACCACCGTTGAAGTTTTACCAGCAAGAATGTTTCTGGCATCAACGTCCATGCCAATATCGGAAGCCACCTTCTGCACAGACCTCGGAGACATGTCCCTGAGCTGAAGGCTGAACGAAGACAAGGTCTCGGGGAAGTTAAGTTTGTCCAACGAAGAAGGCCTCCTCAGACAGTAAACGGCAACGTCGTGAGCAACCGCGGCAGCCTCCTGCGTGGCGTAGGTTCCCAACCAGAGACGCCCTTGCGTGCCCGGAACACGAATCTCCGACACCCACTTTCCCCATTTCCGACGCCGAACTCCCTTCAACTTCTTGGCTGAACTACTACTCCTCATATGAATAATTATTAAGTTTATATTGACTTTGCGTTGTGTTTTGTGAGGGAAGAGGGTGAGGAGGATGTGCTTATATAGGTTTGAAGATTTTCCAAGTCAAAAGGGGTTTGGAGAGAGAAAGAGAAAAGAAAGTCAAAATTTTCAAAAGGTCAAAGTAAAATTTAAGATACAATTAGTATGCAGCGGACGAATCAATAATATTAAAAAGTCTGTGAATGCATGCATTTAAGTCTTACCAAGTTGGAGGCACCATGGAATACCAACTAGATTCAAAATGGTTCATTTAGTTTAGATTTTTAATTATGTTCTAATAATAAATACAGTATTGCATAACTAGTTTTTAGCTGTTGACGTAATAAATATTTTTATTTTTATTATTAAGGGTCTTATTGATAAGTATTTTTAGAATATTAGTTAAGGAATTAAAAATATATTTATTGTGTAAAAAAATATGAACAATATAATTTTAAATTTTTTAATAAAATATTTTTATTTTAGTTTCTTAATCAATATCCTAATGATATGGGTTCATATTTGTCTTTTATTAAATGCAATAGTTTCTAGTTTTGTTTTCTTAATTATTATAGAAAATTTAACAAATCTTTACCCCCATTATTTTAAAATAAGTGTTATCTTAAATTATTTTTTATATAAAAAATAGATGAAGGAGAATAATAATTTTATAAAATTAGTATTTTTAAATAGATGAAAGACGGTGTTAACACTATATTAAAAAATAAAAATGACACTTGTTAAGAATATTAATGAAATAATAAATATTGTATTGAAAAATTAACATCATTCTTATGGAATCATTTTTTTCCTCAATATGACACTTATTTTGGAATTAATGGGTGTTAAAAATAATTATTAATTTTTTAGCATAATTAGCTTACTTTTAATAAAAAAAATATTTATTTTGAGCACCTTATTAATATTTTTTTGAGGGATGACCCAGATAATATTTTAATAAAGCTCGTAATCAAATTTTTATTTATTGAAAAGGAATCTTCCACTTGCCGAAACCATGACAAGACGAGGAATTTCAATTTACATATACATTGTTTTGAGGTTTTTGTAAAGCCACACGCTCTTCCGGGGGATGAAATTCACGCGCCATGCACACCACATATCAAAACGTAACATGAGCGGTGTGATATTAATGACGTGCTCAACACTTGGTTAGACCTCTTCTTGTTCTTCCCATATAGAATAAGCACGTGCTCACAGTTTTCTTAATAGTAACATTTAACAATAAAAATATGCGAAAGTGTTGAAAATAATTTATAACGTCGGTCAAGTGATCTAATTGGTTATTACTTAAAGATTATATTTATTTATTTTAACTGAAAAGTCTATTTGGAATTAGCATAAGCTAAAAATAATTGTAATTTTTCATACCAAGGGCAAGTTTACATGTCCATATATTTGAACTTTAGCGTACGGTATGCTCCTATGTGTTGCTATAGCATCATCAAAATTCACACACTATTCCTAGGATTAATAATAGAAAGTTTTGACACATCATCTAAAGATTCAACAAAACAAAATTATCTCTTTGATTTGTTTAATTTCATATATCCTCTCTCTGGAAAAGAATAAGGATGGTAATAGTATATATCACGTTGGCTTTCATTCAAAATCGTAAAAACTAAAAGTAAGTGAATGATTATGATGGTGTATCACTCCCACACCCACTAGCTACCGGCCATCTAGCTCCTTCCTTAACTTTTCACAAGTTACGCGAGTGATGTTCCCTTCCTCTTCCTCCCACTAGAACAACTTGCATGTGTTAAGAGAATAGTTGACCAGTTCAATGCTTGATGAGAAAACCACATCTAACAACAAATATCTAAAGCACGTACATTATGCGTTCCAGTGGCAATGGGAACTTAGAGCACGCATATAAAGTACAAATTTGTTCTTTTTTACTTGCTTTTACATATGCTAATATTAATCATCTTTCATTTCGGGCCTAACCAACCCAGAAATCGATATTGGTATTGGAAATTAACAAGCAGATCCAGTTGATTGCGCGTTTGCGCTTCATGGACTATATGGGAATTACCTCCAAATGAAATCGTAATCTGAAAAGGCAAGATTTATTATTTTATTTATCAAAATGAGTTCAAAGATATTATTTTGATAAGTTTTTTTTTAGTAAAAATTATTATAAAAAAATAAGAATCTATAGGGGAGGACATAAACTACTGATTAACTTCAAATAAACTGATTTGGACGTGCTGCTGGACATTGAGAAGGAACTTATCTCGGTGGAAGAAAAACTCTTGAAAGAGATTGAGGCATTCGGGGCCTTAATTGATAGCTAATGAACAAGATGGATGGGTTTAAAAGACTGAGCAAAAGGGCCAACATTCGACCAAATCCACCTACAAAGTAATCATGGCAAAGCATAAAAGGGTGGCAGGGGATTTTTATTTTTCTTTAAAAAAAACGTGGATGAAATTGTACCTCCAAAAGTTCATTTTTGTGTGTGTAGAAAGTAGCTCTAGATAGGATACCCACTCTCCATAATCAGGCTTTCCGAAATATCATTGGTAGTAATGAAATGAGGTGTAAGGGGTGTGGAATTGCTAATGAAAGCATGAAGTACATATTCTTTGAAAACACATTTTTCATTACCCACACTCTAATTAAATGCACGTTTTTTGCTACCCTTTTGTTGAGTTGAATGCAGTTAAAAAACATGTTTTTTTTTTTTTGTAGAATTAAGTGCACCTGAAGCACTTGGATTAGCCGTATACATCCACAGTGAAATCTACACAAAAGTAACTATTTATTACTTTAGAAAATCACAATATGTTCAACTCATTGTGTTGTTAAACACGCACTAAAGTGTGTTTAGGATTCATAAAAAAAGGTGTGTTTGGGTGATCATTTAAACAAATAAGTTAAAATAAATTAACTTTGAAGTTATAATTTTTTAATTAACCTTTTATCCATTTTTAAATTGTAACTATTAAAGGTTGATTCTATTACCTCTTTTAAATATATTTATTGACTATTGAATTCAATTAACTAATATTATTACAGTTGATTTTATTACACATAACAAAATGACCAAAAAGTAATTTAACCGTGATTTTTTATTATATCTCTATCACAAACCAAACAAAGATGATCAGCTATCCCGTGAGAAGAAATGCCTCTGGTTGAGAATCCTAATAATTCAAAAGCCATTGAAAAAAGAGAGAAGACCAAATTTTGGAATGTCACGGTCAAATATGAACTTTAAAAATGTGTATGGTATATAGAGAGTAACATGAAAACACAAAACAAAAGGTTGTACATTTGCCAAGATCTAAACTCACGATATACAATATTAGATACAGGAAACAAAATGGAAATGTGATTACTAATCGTGCTGAGGAATACTTTCATAGCTGAAATAACAGTCACAGATAAAGATGTCTAATTGAAAGCATTAGTGACGGAGTATAAGAAGTCCAAGAAGCCTGTCCCCTTTAAAAGACCCTTACCTGTTAAAAGCTCAAAATCCAACAACAGGAGGAAACCAATAACAGCTGCTCTCCCGTTTATTATTTCGTTCTTCCCAGTAAAACCAAATCCCTCTTGATCCTCATCAACGATCATTTTAACCTAACCACGTCATAGAGAACTAGTCAATAAGCATGCCGAATGTAAATATTATGTAATGCAATGGCATTGGTCCAAAAACTTAATTATCAGTTGTTAAAGTTGTTAGTCACCTCATCAACATTGACATCAGTTGCTGTAAAACCAGGTTGAGCCTTCCCACTAAAGACAATTTCAGCAGAAGCATCAGATCTCACACCTCCTCTTATGCTGATATAAATATTCTGTTCATCTGTTTTCACAGGATAGATAAAGAGTTTCCTCAAAGCGGGCGTGAGAACTCTCAGAACAGGATTTTTTGGATACCATTCCTTGATATCTCCCGTTCGCAGATCAAATGTGCTATCAGTTGATGGGCAAACTATGCACCCATCCTGCATAAGGAAAGGAATTGCAAAAAGGTCATCCTATTTTCAGACTTATTGTTGAATTTTCAAATATGGTAAGTCACTAACCATTTAACCAAATACCCAATGCTTTCGAGAGAAAATCTTAGAAAAAAACAGTGGTAATAATAACACAACACACTGGAGACACAGAACTATCTCGCCATCTCGTGTTTGATGTTATCATCACGTTGCCAGGGCAGGGAATTGAATTTGAAATCACAATTTACAAGCAGCAAGTAGTGTCATTTTTTAATGTATTACATAAAAGTTGCAATCTTTGTTTCTCATCCTATGTTCATTGCGGAGTTATGATGATAATATTTTTCCTCTTTCGTAGAGAGAATGGGAATAGATACAGTAGAAACAGAAAAATGTAGTTTGATCAATCAGTTTTTTTTTTATCAGCCAAAAATATAATATATTCATTAATGAGTACCAGAGGTACTATAACAGTACATACTTTAGAAATGCAATTCGTAGCTGGCTCACTAGCAGACCTAGTGATTACACAAACTGATAAATACTACAGTCAGGTAATAAAACAGAACTGTATCTTATTTCCCTATGTTCATGTCCGAAGAAAACCATCTTTAAGATTTGAAGACCACTGATTGAAATGAGATGTGAAATTCTTTTCTAAGTTTCTGAGCCATGCCCATAGTAGAAACACTGCTTGGATAAGTTTCTCCTTAAGCACTTGTAGGAAAAGAAAATAAGAAGGGAAATAAAAAATAGCCTCTCCTGTAAGCTAAAAATTAGCTTATGCATAACATCATTTTGGAGAAGTTAAAATGATTTAGCTTCTCCAAGAAGCTTATTTTAACGTATACATAAGCTAATTTCAGTTTATGGGAGAAGTTTATTTCATCTTTCCTTGTTATTTTCTTGTGCGATAAGTACATAGGAGAAACTTATTCAAACAGGGCCAAGATAATATTAATACCACATATCTACAATACCCTTTCCCCAATTCACAATCCCTTGGCTTACATAGCCAATAAGCATCCTGTTTGAAGGAAATCATAAACCTTTGTAGTTTTCTCATAATTGAGAGTGTATTGTTAAAACTCTTCTTCTCCCATTCATCAACCCCTTACATAGCCAGTAGTAATAATAATTGATGAATTTTGCTTGAATAATTTATCATTCTCCTATGCTAATTACAGAGATTAGTAAGTGAAGGTGACCTGGGTGAGCTTGGCATTGAGCAAGCCTTCAGTATAGGCGCCTTCAGCAGGGGACCTATTCTCAATAGCGAAAACTTGGTCTTTGTACCAAAGCAGCAGTATGGTCTCGCCGTCCTGAATGATCACGCGCCGCTCCCCCTTCGGCAGAGCAGACAGAGGCACCACCGGAACCCAGTTGTCGCCGGACGCCGACGACTCTTCGGCGACCGAAACTTGGGCTGCCTTACATGTGAGTCGCGGAGTGGAACGGTAACGGAGCAGAGAGTGGCGGCAGAGAAAGAGGGGTTTGGGAGGGGAGGGAAGACAGAGAATGTGGGTTTTAGAGGAGCATGAAATTGAAAGGGGTAAAAGGTTTGCGGCCATGGAGCTTGGGAGTGAAAGTTGTTGGAGAGAGAAAGTGAAGAAGCACCCTCTTGCTTTGTCTGCCTCTGCATTGCCTTTGCATCTGTGGATGGCTAAAGTCCACACAACTGGATAATGAACTCTCTTTAGCCACATCTCTATTCTAAATAAATTTAACCATCCCATTCGCATTTAGCACCACCAACTCTAACTACTATTTTCAAATGTGTACCTTAGTTTGTAAAATGTAAAATGAGATGTTTTTAACATCGGTTGGATATATACTTCACATAAAAAAGTGATGCACGCAAATTTTTTGAATATCCGAATCTTGTTTCTAAAAAAAATGAAATTTTTTAATTTTATGATAATGAAAACATTTTCATATTTACAAGACCACAAAAAATAGCCTAAAAACAATGGTGGATTCATGGTATGGAATAAAGTCCAAAAGAACCTTATGATGACCCATCGGAATGAGAGGTTGCTATTGGCACTACTAATTTTGTTATTAGTACTATCAACTTGTACGAAATTCTTCTATTGCACACTTACCAAATTGTTCTCACACCCTCTCCTTCCCCTCACCTAATTGAGTTGCATCGTCCCCGACTCATACCCGAATTGCACCAACTCCAAATGACCAACCCTTGTAGCTGAACTACCTAGACCCATCATCTTCGATGCCACCCAAAGCCAACTCCCACCATCACAACCTGACCCTTCGCCACACCATCCACCTCAACCCACAAGATCCATCATCCACCTTCCTTCACGATTACGTCGTACTAGCCACCTTGACCCACAAGATATGTGTCTCACTGAGTCGAACAACTCATCCACTTCAAGATTCGAGCAACATTGTGCATCCCTTGCCTTGTCGAGATCGATTTATGCCACACAACCCACTCATTTTTATCATTTTTGGATTTTGTTGTAGGTTTTGTTGAGGGGTTTATGGTTTTGGGGGTGAGGTGTTTTGAATCTATATATGTTGTTATGTTTGTGACTGTAAATGGGTTTGGTATGATGATTGAGTTTGTGTTGTCGAGATGGTTGCTATTTTGGTATAGGGGGATGTTGAGTCAACAATAAAAAAAATAATTTCATCGTTGTCCAGTGTGCAACATAATTGTCTTTTCATAGAAAGAATAATTTTGGAATTACTTAGAAACTCATCCATGTAGGTAGTGGGAATAACATTTTTGGCAGTGACAATAGAAGCTCCTGGAAAGGGGTTATTAGGCTAGTCATTTATGGCCCATGAATATTTATAATTTTGTTTTTTTTTCTTTAATTAATTTTTAGTGTTTATTGGACCCAAAATAAAACTTCCCTGTTTAAAATAATGTAAAATGAAGTTTATATTCTTAATATTCACCTTAAATAATATCTCACATGAAAAAAATTTAAAATAAAAATAAATATTAAGAAAACTTTATCATCTTAAATATTTATTTAGCTTGACTCAAATTGATGAATCTAATTTTATTTCTAAATCCCAAAATTGCTAGAATAAAACGAGATATTAATTAATTCATTGATAATGGCCTGGACATGGGGAACCAATATTTTAGGGCTTTTTATCATTTTTTTAGGCCGGTATGACACAGGACCACTCTCTATAATTATTGAACCGTAACATTTTCTTCTTGATATTTATGTATGAATTTAATGGTTTTGACAATGAAAACAGTTTTCATTGTTGGTTGGTATAACAAAGAATTAACCGAGTCATGTCAAGCAAGTATCAAAAGTTGATCGAGTAACTTTAGGTGGGTTTGGAAAAGTCTATTTATTTAGATTTATATATCTTATAACATAAACACGTGCCTAAGTATTTAAGAGAATTTATAAAAACGGTTTATGATTTTTAGCTTATTTTAATAAGTTTTCTAGTATAGTTTATGAAATTAGCTTACAATTTATAAAAACAAATTACTTTGCATTGGACCCGATTAAACATTGTGCAGTACTGCACTGTGTTTACGCTATTACTCATCCAAGTGCATGCCTCTCCTGTCAATGCGTTTATGAAACTGAAAAATATTTGTTTAGTGCTCTCATAATTATGAAGGATAGCATTTTACTTTTAGCTGCTTGCTTGTTGAGTTCCTCTAAAGATTGAGCTTCATGTCTAATAACACTATCCTACCAAGTTTACCACTGCAGTCAAGACAAGTGGTAGGTATATATATTAATTGGTTGCCTGAGAATTTTGTTTTTTATTTTCTTGAAATGAGGAAAATAGAAGAAAATACAAAACAAATTGTTATGTTAACCTGATTTTGGAGTTTCGAAATAGAAGAGTGGTTTTTTTTCCCCCTTCTCCTTGAAGTTCAGATTGGCAGAAGTGTAGAGCAGATATTTTCTTATCATGGGTGGTTGATTATGACTTCCTATAGGCTATAGCTATAGCTATAGCTACACCACACGTTAAATTGTGGTAGCTTGATATTGATACATTTCGCCCTCAATAAAAGCCACCACTTGACAATCATATAGATGGATATTATTTTCTTAGCTAATTAAATACTTTTAGCGATTTTAGAGGTAAACAAAGCAAGAAAATAGAATACAGTAGTTTATAGCAGAAAACAACTGAGAATCACTAAACTAGTTTAGTTGGGGAATGAAATTATATATGCTTATTTTTGGCTAATAATAACAATAGTAAGAGCGCCTTAATTATATTAATTTAACAAACTTCTATTTCAACTGTCATGCATTTTTTCCTCTAAATTAAATACAAACTTAACACCAACAAATTAAAGTCTGGTACAATAATTGACAAATCATTAAATCTTTTAAATATATTGACAAAAATATTTATTGTGCTTTTGAAAAAAAATATATACCATTCAAAAAATATATATTTAAAGAGACGATTTCCTAACATGTGGATAATCTAGCTCTTCATTCGCTGGAATTAGTCTAAGAAATCATGATAGGAAATAATGCATTAATAAGAAATATATATAGCAAGTCGTAACAGTAACCTAGCTAACGTCATGCATGTCCAATATTATTTGATGATCCACACCATACGCCACAACTAGCATGTCAAACCCTAGCCTATCCCTATCCCTATATATACGTCCATGAGATGTTCATTTTGTTGTAAGAAGAGCATATATTTTGTTATCTCTTCTTCCACAAACTTTCGGAGTTTTCTTTCGTTAATTAATAAAATCTTTGCTTAATTAATTTGTCCTTCCTGGAGGGGCAATTAATTAATTAATCTCTGGTGAGTATTTATAAATATGGAGAGCCTGGAAGAAAGAGTGTTTATGTTCATGGATGAACAATATTATTTTTCCAATTCCAATGAATCAGAGCTGCATATGCATCATCATCCCTCTGTGTCTGTGGAGAACATATCGTGGGAAAACAACACCGACTTCGATGACTCACCCGAGAGAACTTTGTATTGGAAATCTCAGATCGCACTGCTTCAGGTATATACGTACTTTAAATCTTGTTTGATTGAAATATAACCAAATAGCCATTACAAGGAAGAATTAAGTTATTCCAAGACTAATTTTACAAGAATTAATCTAATGATTAATTAAGATTAATGATCCATTATAATAATTGGATTTCAAAAAAATGAATGATTAAAAAAATATTAATCGTAAAAAAAATTATTCTTAAAGTAAATAAATCTCTCTTCATATATATATGACAAAAATGTTGTGTAAAACAAATTATATACCTAGCTAATTTCTTCTCATTAACACAAGATTGATTAATTTAAGGATACACGTATGGATTTGTTTTCAATCTGCATCATCAGTCCAGATATTAGTTCATTATTCTGACTAGCTCTATATATAGATTTCATTAATTTCTTTTATTGGTCTGATTTTAGCTTAAAAGTTTTTAAATTTTTTAGAAGATTGGTCTTGATTTCTATATATCCTTGTATTAGTGTTAATTAATTGGTAGCTAGAATAGTATTTACCAAAAGTTATTTGGTAGAATAGATATTATTTTCTAGTAGTGATCAGTGATAATTTAATAAAGTTGCACCACATGTTAAGTGTGGTGATTCACGCAACCTCCCTTAAAATCATATTACGTGTCGAGAGCATTGTTACCAATTTTATGAATGATTTTTTAAAAGCTATGTGATTATTTTCCTAAAAATAATCTATACCACGTGTTATAGATATTTTTATTCTACCTTTGGCTTTTTGAAACATTTGTTTACTAGATCAAATCAACATGTGATCAACGTGCTTTTGTATACATTGTTTTAAAATCCAAACTATAATTAAAACAAAAAGGGGGCGGGGGGAATTCAACCACATAAAAAGATTCAGAATATATTTGTCCAATAACAACTATCGAAATGAATTTTTCTTTACGAAACAAGTTTTCACATGCAATCATCTAGACTTTACTCTCATCTCTTAAGTATAGGAATTAATTAGGATGATGTATAAATAGATGTTATAATTACAATATCTTGAAAAATAAAAGGATTTTTGGTCTAATGTTCTGGTAACCAATTTTATTTTTATCTGTGTTAAGGAAATTTTAGAGCGATACCATTTAAGTGGATCAAAATTGAGACGAGAGGTTGGTCGAATCATAAAAGAGGTGAAAGCTTCGGATTTTTGCAGCTGTTTGAAGGCTAACTCTTGGGATTGCACCACCTGTTTGAGAAGACGAGTGGTTGATGGGCTCTGCCGAACAGGATTCAGTACCAACCTTTGCATTTCAAAATGGGAAACCACAAAAAAGTTTCCAGGAGGTGCGGTGCACACACATTTATTTATATTAACAATTAGATAACAGTATGATTTTACCATGTAATTTTACAGATAAAATTTAAACTCATTTAATAATGTTGTAGTATGAGAAAGTCTAATTTCATAGTATATTATATCTTCCGCTTGCTGCTTTTGTATTTTAGGCTGTCACGAGTATATTGAGGTGATTGCAAACACATCAACAATGAAGAAGATTCATTTTCTGGTGGAATTGGAATTGAAGGAGCAGTTTCAGATTGCAAAAGCAAGTGAAAATTACCAGAATCTAGAGTCCTGTTTGCCAGAATTTTATATTGGAAAACCGGAATACTTAACTGCCATTGTTCGAGTTATGTGCAATGCTGCAAAGAAATCAATGAAGGAAAAGAAAATGCACGTGGGTCCGTGGAGGAAGAGCAGCTTCATGCAAATGAAGTGGTCAGGATTCAATCAAATATGCAATTCTAATAAATCCTTGGGTTCAGTTACAACATATTCCCATGCACAAACAAATCAGTCTTACCTCAGAATTTCAGGAGCTCCTACACCTGTGCTAGTCACCTGAAAATGAGAAGAAGAAAAATTCAATTCCAACACTAAATTTTGAACTTAGGCCTATTTAGTAGTAGGAGTTGATGCCCAAGTGGAGCAATATATTAGAATTCGCAATTCATTGTCCTTTACTTTAGCTCCAAGATTATGATGTAATATATTCGCCTAGCAATAGAATATATCATATATTGTTTGCAGTAACTTTTAAATTGTAAATGTCCTTGTTGCATCATATATATATATATATATTTCCTTTTACAATAATCGTATCAGGCTTGAGCTTAAACCTTATGCATAGTATCTCAACCAGTAGGTTAACTGTACTGGTTTATTGAATCATGAATGTATTCAAGGTCAAATGTTAATTCGGCAAAACATTCACGTTAAATTTAATCCCTAAAATTATGATTTGTGTTGCTTTAGTTCCTCAAATTAATGAAATTCAAAAGAAGTTTCTAAAATTGTAATCAGTCACCTACTCTAGGCTAAAGTTACATACATGATGTGACTTAAATCTTTTGGGGATTTTTTTTAATCCGTAAAAAAAAAAAATGTTCAATGATATCATCAATTAATCTTATAAGTAATTCTACTCAGTAATATCTTATACTACAAGTAAATGAGAATATATATAAAATTCATACTTTGTTATATTGCATACACCAAAAGACAAATAATTAAATCAGAATTGTGCATTTAATATTTGTGAAAAAAAAATTGACTGACTATTAGACATTTCATATTAAAATTTCTTATCAAGGCAATGTAAGAGTTAAATCGTGTAACGCGAAAAATTAAACTAGCGGATTATTACCCAAGGGAATTCCAACGAATTTGATTGTAAAATGCTTAAAACATGTGATAAAAGAAATCTCAGAATGCTGTGCACAACCAACCCACTGTTGCATATAATACTTTTCCAATATATTTAAAATGATAAATTTTTCGGTAATTAGTTTAAAATTTTTAAATAAAATAAAATGACCAAAATTTAAAAGAGAGTCGATTGTCACAGCAATCATTAGAATCTGATCGAGATACATTTTGGCTTGCAAGTACCGACTGAAAATAAATCCTCTTGATTCAGTGGAAGACAAGTAAATCTAATCTCATTTTTTTGTAATCTATAAATCTACGCTCATCTCCGAAAGTGAATATTTACAACTGAAGGCTGCAAGAACAAAGTCTGTTGAACGGAGAGAGCAAGGGGCAAAATTGGATGAAAAAGAAACGAAGAGATCTTTTTTGCACGACCATCCATACTGCCAGCTTCAGGACCTAAATAATAAATTTCGAAGCAGGAAATAAATTCTGTTAAGTCCATGTCAAAAAAGCAAGATCAAAGTTGTTGATTTTTCTCGTAAAAAGTTACCACATCCCTCATTTTACTCTCGAAAGTGAAGGAACCTTGTCATTTTGATGTTTATTTAGAAAACAATAGGCTTGAACAAGAGAAAAAGCGCACCTGGTTTGATCTTAAATTTGAGAGAATACGGATACCTCCTTAAAATGAACTTGATTGGATGGTCAGTTGATTGCCTATGTCGATCAGTTGCAGAAATCAGCTGAAATGACGGGGAAGAATTAATAAGTACTAAAGTGAAAAATCATAAATCTTATGTGGATAGTAAAGGAGAGACAAAAGTAAATTAAACGACTGAGAACTTTCATTCATTATTTAGTAAATATTGCAGATGTTTGTGCATGTGCGCGTATGTTTAATGTATGTATACAAGACAACCGCTTTGTACATGGGGCATCAGCAAACATGTCAAATCTCCTCCCCTCCACTCATTCCAATCCCTTTTTTTGTACATGAATAACCATAGAAAATCTTTCTTCCCAAAGTAATTCAATGTAAAATTCTCGCCTCTTTTTCAATAAAATTGGAATCTCTACCAGTAATCAGCCTCTAGAATCTATATTCCAATTACTATATCCTTTCTCATATGCCAGTTGTTAATATCAGTGTTGGAAAGGAAAGGTTGCCACCACCACCACCACCAAAAGAAACTCAGCTTCAAATTTCTTTCCAGATATCTAAAAGTCACAAAATGGGCATTCAGATCGACATGATACCCTCCCAACAGGATAAAAAGACAGGCCTTAGGTAATAAGTCAAACTGATGTAATGACCTGTCCCCAAAGGAAGGACCCAAATTTGATTACCCATTCCAGCTAACTTATTTATTAATGCTTATCCAACAGCTGGAATTCCATTTTCACCAGTATATCCCCAACTTTGTCCAAAATATATAAAATTTAATAATAAAAAAAACTCTGGTCACTGCATGGAAACTAGATAAGCAAACAAACATCAATAGTAAACCTTATCATCAAACCGGAAAAGAGATTGGTCAAAGTAAGGAGAAGGACTCTGTGACTGACAGCTGAAGGGCAAAGAGGCAAGCATCTTCTTCACAAACTGCCAAACAACAAACAAAATTTATATACAGAACACATTAGCACATCACGTACATTATCTTTTGTTTTTTCTTTTATCTAGGAAGGGAGAGACAAAGAGGGCGTGCGATTAGAAGGATACAACCAACAACACACCTGTGCAGAGCTGCTTGCCTTATCTTTTATGCTCCGTAGCTGTTCCAGTGCGTGGATATTATTTGAATGAGAAGATATGAAATTCATATACATTGAATTCCTTGATGTTGCATGGAAGTGGTCACAGAACTGCTCAAACAACAGATAAAGCTCGTCTGCTGAATTCTGATAAGATGTAAAAATGAGTCAAAAAACAGAAAGACACTACTAACACAGAAAACCCAAGAAAATAAAGCATGATGAAAAACATTTACCTGATAAAATGATACAATTTCAGTTGTATCCATGTTATATACAGCAACAAAAGCTGGGTGGTGATCAGCATTTCGGGACACCTGAGGCTTGAAAGCATGAAATATTAACACATTTGCGATATTACTTCAATAGAGACATATTGATTACACTCAAGTCTCCAGGTTGAAATTTTCTGGAAGTCTAATCAGATAAAGACCTAAACATGAGGCCTGCCCCGTTTTTACTAGTTGGACCAAATTGCAAGAAATCAAAAATATCCATGGGCCCACTTAACAATTGTAAGACTTTAAAAGTTAGTACTTAACAACCGTGAGACTTTAGGCGTTAGTACTTAACATGGTAAGACTGCATGAGATCTCCATCACCTAGTGATCAAGAATTTCAATCCTTATAGCCCCAGTCTGATAACTAAAATAAATTTCAGCAATAGATTTAAGCACTGAGGGGGGAGTTAAAAGAAAATTACCATTTTAGTTATCAACTTCAAGGTTTAGCATTAATCCTTGACACTAGATGTTTCAACAAGATGACCCTGGTTTCAACCAAGGCTCTCTGTATAGTGAAGAGTCTCCTACAAAGAAGCTAGGACTCTACTTCAAGGAGGACTGCCACATACTCAAGCTAAAGGAAACAACAATGCTATACCATTTTTTATTTTATATTTGGGCTTTAGTCTACTCCTCAGGTTCTTGTAAGTAATTTTAATTTTTCACTTAGGGGCTGTGAATGGTACAATGAGAATAAAAAGAGTTAAAAAGAAAAGACACACAGAGAACTCACCCCTCCATCTACACTACCAAACTTGATTAACAAATGGTGTCGGTCCAAAAATTGCACCTGCCCATGAGTTGAATAGATGTAACTTGTTACGTTCCTTGTTATTTTATTCATAGGAGAAAAACATAAAGAAGGATAAAACAATTAGTGAAATGTTCTTGAGATGATAAAGCTGTGACAGTCATTTAGGATGCATAAAAAAAGTGTCAAAGCCCCTACCTTCCAGATAATTAAATCAACATAATCTTGAAAGTGGAAGTAAAATTTCTTCCTGAGCCTTTGGATCCTCTGGCAGATGAGGGAAAATCATTAAAACAATTAATTTTCACATACTAAAAAAAAAGAATTGGAAAGATACAGAGCTCAAGTCATATATACATAACAGCCAAAAATCTTGTACACCCACAACTTAGAATCACAGACAATCAAGACAGCAAAATTTCCAAAACAGTAATTAGGAAAATGGTAAGGGTAAGCATTTAACAAGCTACATATATGCTTGACTACACCCTCATACACCAAGAACCCTTTCTTTTGTCATTGCAAAACGCATTGCTGCAAACTATAGGCCTGCCATTTCAGATTTTAGAATATTTCCTTTTCCATATAAGTACTCATGCTTGACAATTTCCTAACATTGACGGGATATGTGGAAATGCAAACAAGGGGAAATTACAGATAAGGAATAGTAAAAATGTTTCTAGTTCAGGAATCATTAAGCATACAAGAGGTTAATTAAGTCAATAGGTTATTATTCAGTAACCACTCTTTGAACATGATTAACTGGTTGTGTGGTTAATCATTCTTAAATTGGAGATATTTTTACCAATAATTCCTTCATTGTAATTTCTTTTAAATTATTACAAAAGTATGTGTGCAAAAATGACTGTTTTGGACAGCAAACCCAGTGCATTCCCATTTCCCACACATATACAAGCCTGTGAAGACACAGAAATATAGATGTACAGCAAGAAATAATGTCTATGGGTAGTTACAGCATATAAGACACAAAATGTTAAAATAATTTGCTGTGAAGAACAGAAGGAAAGAAACTAAAGTTTTCAGCATAAAAGAGAGATAAAAAAGGAAAAAGCAACCAGGATTGTGAAATAAGCTATGTCACTATAAGGCTATAACCTTCCAAGATGATACAAGAACTGTACACGTTCAGCATAGAAGAGCCATATAAAATATGGAAAGAAAATATTGTGCAACAATAAGTTAATTTAGAAGACCAACCAAGGTATCATCTCTTTCTTCATTCCATAGTCCCTGGAATATGAATGAAAGTAATCGCTGCTTTATACCACTTAAAAAAGAATTCCCCAGATTAGGCTGGCCTTGATGCATGTGATTTTCAATGTGGTTCCCAGGCAATTGAAGCTGTTTATTTTTGTCAGAAAATGCCATGCCCTGTCAGAATGGTTGGTGACTGGCCTTTATTTTTGTGAGTTTAGTGCTTTAAATATGCCACAAAACTATCAGAATTATCAATATTGAGCTTGGATTGCTTCATAAATGATAAAGGATAATTGGGAAGTAGTGACAATCAAAGATGATCACAAAATTATTGGCGTGAACCACTGAAACAGAATTGAAAAGCATTCCCAAGGTGCATCCCAGTGATTTTAAAAAATGAATGAGTTTAATGGTCATGCACAGCCAATGTAAAACACTTTTACATTGTCGTCCAATTGTAATTCGCCATTAATATGACTTTTAAAGTAATTATCATAAAAGTCAACAAACTTACCATACACAGTGGATTGTGATTGGATGATGGTGTAAAACTTTTTACATTGTCAGTGTGTAATCATTTTTCTCAAAATGAATTGTAAAAGCATTCAGGATGACCCAGTCCACAAGGCTCTCTCCTACTGGAATCTAGGGAGGGTAAATGTACACATACTTAACCCTACAAGTAGAGAGGTTGTTCACAAGGCAGCAACCTTACTGTCGCACCAAGGCTTGCCCTAGAATTGTAAAAACATCCCTAATAGATTTTTTTTTTAGTTAAAGGGAGGACCCACTATTGAGACAAACCCCAGGGGAAGCCCCAATGGGAAAAGGGGTGGAGTGAATTATGAAGTTTGAACCCATGCATCCTTGTTGCATGTCCCAGTTCCACCAACTAAGCTGACACAAGATCTTAGAAGAATATTTAATTAGAAAAAAAATGTTAGATCTTTTTCTCAAAAAACCACAACAATATATGTAATGATATGCCCAAGAAAACACATTACAATAAAGTCAATACCAAAAGCTTACTGACCTGAGCATTTGAATTGAGAAAAAGCTCATCATCTTCACGGCAGAATTCCCCAATAGCACGTACATCAACAAGGTTCCCAGAGTCTCTAATTTGAAGAATGTGTATAGTTTGATAGCGAAGTGATACAATTGCCAATAGGTCATCATACAAGAAGACCCCCATATTATGGGTTAAATTAACGAAGTCATTACTGAAGACCTTCTTGTCCAAGATCTCTCCATCTTCCAGTCTAATTTAGTAATTAATAGGTGAGAAATGGGGAAAAATACATAAATCTAGAGTGAACAGAGTATGATTTGCCTGGTTATTTTGAAGACCAAAAAACAAAACAAAAAACCAAATATATAGAAAGATGAATAAGCACCTTAAGAGGTGGAAAGTTATTTTCTCAATTGAAGGAACACCATGGACAGCTCCTCCAACAGCAGGAGCATCATGAATTTGGGCCGTTGAAGTAGCGAACAGTCCAAATTGATTACTCTCCATGTAAAGAAAGAAATCCTTACATATAAGTTCATTGCAAGAAGCAAGTGGTACACAATATAATTGGGAGAAAAAACTGTCAAATCTCTTTGCTCTTGATGGCAAATCATGTTTATCACAATCTTCATCCTTGCATGAAAAAGAAAGCCATCTAGGCCTATAAACAATCAACTCCTGATGATTTCTGCTGAAACTTATAAGGTATTGACCATCATCAGTGAATTTACGAAATGAATGGTCTGGGCACTCGACCTCATATACTGTGTGACTTGGTACCAAATTTTCATAGAATCGCCGAGCATGATGAACCTGCAAGAATTAAATTACACCTGCAAAAATTAAATTCAATTCAGGTTCCTTCAACAGAGGAACAAGACAACATATTTAAAAATTTCCCACGGAAGTTAGTTTGTCCATCTGATAAAGTAAAAGCAAATTTTCCAAAATGGCACATCATATATATCTTCTGCATTTCAAGTTTCAATATTTAAAACATCAGGTTATACTTGACAAAGCAAAACCTTATTTATCTTCCCTCACTCATGTTCATGAAAGTTCACCCAGGATATTCACAATTCCTACGACCCAATCATTGTGCAATTTTTTGTTACCACCCCCTCTCCCCTCCCCCCAAAAAAACTAGAAATAACAATTCATGTTTCTACACCTCAGCATTTAAAAATAAAGTGTCGCACCAAATAAGATAATAAACTAAAAAGAGGTTAAAGAACATCACGCATGTAAGAATCCCCAGAAAGAATAAAAATCTTAAATATAATTGGTGGTAAGAAGAAATTACACTAGTGCCAGGAGCAGGAGTGCAAATTTGACGATCAAAAACCCTGGCCACAATATTGCTGCTTCTGTACATTAAAGCGTGTCCACAAACTTGAAAAGTTCACCCTGGAAACAATGAATAATGAATTTTTCATAGCAGAGAAGTTATCTCTATAGGATTTTTTTGGTGTGAACAAAAATTGACAGCTATGTTACAAAAAGACCTATCCATAAATTGATGCATCACACCAATAACCTGAGCATATCACATTACTCTACACTACAGACCATGTAAAATCATAAAATTCAGTGTGCAAAAATAGTGGTATTCCTAATTTAGGATAAACTTCTCGACAAACACTTATAAAAGAAGAAATAGGGAGGTGAAATCAAATTTCTCCAATAACTTATAATCAAGTTATACACTTCAACTTTGGGAAAATTAGATGAGAGAGTTTCCGAAGAAGTTCAGATGAATAAGTTGATTTCAACTTGTGAGAAAAGTTTGATTTGTTCACCCCCCCTTATTTTCTTCTCCTACAGGTGTTTGTTGAGAAGCTTGACTAAAATAATCCATAATCGCATATAGAAATGGGAGCTCAAAACAACAAGAGGATTAGAAAAGGCCAATGTTTAAGAGTTTTTTAGAGGATAGTTTCACTTTCAGGTTGAGGAGCCTGAAACCAAACCCTAGATAGTGTGTGCACATACACACACTATCATTATTCCGCTAACAATAAAACGAAGACGCTATCTTCACCTAAATCGGAACATTATTATTATACGCCATTTACAACATCACATGGATCTTAACAAGATGAAACCTAGCTGCAGTTCACGGTTAACAAAAAAAGGTATTATCAAAATACAAATAAATTTTCACACATTGAAGAAAGAAGGCGATCAGAGAAAGAGAGCGTTGGGGGAAATTCAACCAAAAATAAGAATAAGAGAGAAATAGAGATTCCGAGCGGAGAAGAGAGAGGTTACCGGTGGCCACAGTGGAAAGCGACGTTGAAGGAAGGAGAGAAGCGTGGAATCGAGACTAAGGAATTTGTGTTGTGTGGGGGTTTGGGTAAGTGAAAATCAAAAGTGAGTTTGGAGATGCCACGTCACCTGCATGCGTTCATCTCTATTTCCCTTTCGCCTTCGCTTGCAACTTGCAAAACATGCATTAAGCACCACAACTACTATCCTTTCATTTCTTTCTCTCTTTTTTTTTTTTCTCTTTTTTTAGGATAAGGTGACACCACAAATTCATATCATATAAGAATAATACCAAAAACATTTATTTATATTATTATCCATAAGATTTTCCGTGATAAATTTCGTATGATTTTTATCAAATATAGATAGTTCAACCTTTTTCATTTTATTTGTGTTTGGCATTAAAATAGACATTTAAAAGGATTTTATGGAAAAAAATTGCAGTTTAAACAGTGTTTTAAAGTTTTTAATGAGATTTAAATTAATAATAATGGAAATTTAAAAATAAAAATAAAAAAAAACAGAATCGTATTCTACAAGAAAAGAAGAATCTTCAATATACCATAGTCATAAATAACTGCGTCACCTTTTTTTATAACTAAATAACTTTGTCACTGTTTGTTTGTATTGAAAATATTAATAATAAAATAATGACTTAAATTTTTTATAAAAATTTAATTTTTTATAATTAAAAAAACTTAAAGCAATTGTTAGTATTTTTTTCAAAAAGATAAAATTAGATTTATAAAATTATATAAATTAATGTACATTTAACTTTTTACTCATTTTAAAAAAATTACATTTTCATATATTACAAAAAGGGATGACAATTCCTCAAAAAAGAAAAAAAAAAGATAACAAGCAAGACGTATTAAGATGAATCTTTTTTTTCCTACTCTGATGTCATTTGTAAACCGCGTGTTTATCTTGTTATCTCTTTATACATTTTTTCAAGAATAAACCATATATCTAAATATGTGAAATATTAAAATACATAAAATAAACTTAATTTAAAAACCATGAGAAAGTAGGAAATCTAAATAATTTATATTATCCCATTTCATTTAGTAAATTTTTAAATTAAAAATATTGTCATAATTTTTTATATGTTAATTTTTAAGTAAATTAAAACATTAAAAGTAATAGTTGCTTGAGTTAGCAAATTTCAATGTTATTTTTATATCAATTCATACTTTTAAGTTAATTCAATAGCTAGTTTTGACAAATGCTTATAATTCAATAGTTAAATTATCAAATTTCAATTGTTTAACGTTTAACTTTTAACTAATTTTTCATCTTTCTATTACTTTTTTAATTGTTTAGTTTATCCCATAATTTTACTAAACACATCTTTATCCACCCATAATTTCTAATATTGATCATACATAAAAATTTGGCCTTCTGTTCACGTACGGTATTAACAGGGATGAATACCATAACCAATCACATACAAGACGACCCGACAATTGGGGAACTTATAAATGAATCAGGCTGTAATGAATTGGGGAAAACTTTTTCTTGAATGCAAGTCCTATACTTCCATGAAGTATGGACATTAATTAAATATTTTTGCTAGGTCCAAGAGTAAAGAATCATATTTCCTCCTCATGAGACTGCCCTAGGTTAGGTGCCATCAAAATGAAGGAAGTATCCTTCACGAGTTTCGCGATTGGTTATTTGGGCAATTCTGCTAGAAGATAGCAAAGCTTTTTTCTATTCATAGCTCCGGCTGTTACTTCCTGCACCCTTTTTGGAATGTTTTTTTTACCTTCCAGATTTGTCATTCCAGAAGCCAATAGAGGGATGCATTCCGTAATGTAATTTTACATTCTGGATTGACCATTCCAGAAGCCATAAAGAAGGTGTTGGAAGCAACTTGGGAGGTGGAGGAAATAATAGCCCAAATCTCACAGGACTTGTTTGACCAAGGATTGGCCCACTATGTTAGGCCTTGTAATAGATGCCATCTGAAAGGGATAACTAGACAAAAAACAGAGTAGCGATTAAAAAATATATATTACGGTGATGTACAAGAAGATTAAAAAAAATAATAGCATATACAAAGGGGATAACTAGACAAAAAATGGGAAGAAGGAATGGCATCAAACTGTTAAGGCAATCCACGTATAAATAGAAATTACAAGAGAGCACATTTGTAAACTCAGGTTTTGCCTCCCTGGAATTGGAAAGATGATGACAGTATCCTAAAGAGTCCATCCGGGTTATCAGTATGCACCTGTTGATGGAGAAAGTAAATCCTCTTTTAAATATGTAACCACGTGAAATAATTCCAAAACTTCGTAAAGCTTATGTCAAAGACAATTTTGTTAAAGTTTTTTCACTAATTATGGCGTTTTTTTTTTTTACTTGGGGGCGAAATTTGTGATCTTTTGTAAATTAGAGGGCAAAATTCATGAAAAAAATCTTTTGAGGAGAAAATTCACAACATTGTGAAACTTTGGGACAAAAGTGCAATTAAGCTGTCACTAGCCAAAATTATTCCCTAAAATCTAGGACACCATTTGAAACTTAAAAGTATTTTAGATATCATGAGCATAGATCTCCTAAGGTGAAACGTATGGGAGGAGATCATGCTCTAAAATAATAACTATGGCACTATAGTACATACCCAGTGGCCAGCATCTTCAAGGACATGCATTTCAACTCCCCCTCCTTCCTCAACAGCAAGCTCTTCAGCTGCATGGATCCGCTGAAGGTCTTCAAGAGCCCATCTATGTAAGCTTCTTTCTGCTTTCAAAAAGTTCACATGCACCCCACGAGGTACATCTTCAACAATTTTCCTATGAACAGTAGCATAAACATTATTGGTTCCACACACAATCTTCAGTATGGAAAGATTAATTTCAAAATTAAATGTGATTGCACATACCATTAATCCTGGCATCAGTAAATACACTAACCATGGAATTTCTTCAACAATACAAACTAAATATAAAATTAACAGTCACTGTCATTCTAATTCATACTCAAGGCAGGAAGGAACCCATCTCAACCAAAGAATTAAGGCCGATAAAAATCAATATATTGCAGCTAGCATTGTTATCATAGATATCACAGTAAGTACCACAAATTTGTTTCTTCATAGGATTGATACATTTCTGCAATCCCCCTTAGGTCAAACACCCATGAGAAGCTTGATGATTGTGAACCAGGAGAGCCAGAAGGTCGCAGGTTAGTCACAACCCACTACATGGATGACAGGAAAAAAAAATCAATCAATAATAGAGGGATAGAAATTGCCAAAATATCTATTTCTTTTATCTTCATTAATTTTAAGGTGAACTATGTTGATTTTGTAACATCCAACTTATTCATCATTCATCAAGCCAACAAAGCTCTTTAAAATTTGTTTAATCAATCATCTGATGAAAAAATCATAGATGTATGACAATTCAGATAGATAAACAAACTGAACTTTCCCAAAGGAGTAAAACCCAGGTGTTCATCTATAAATATTTAATATAGATATTTTCATCATTTACTGATTAGTCCTACGGTTGGACAGGTTTTTCAAACCCGATTTACATCTACAGGCTATCTGTAGACTGTTAAAGTTCTTGGTATTTTGTAGCACTTTTATAAATATCTTCCATCAGTTGATGCCAATTTTGACTCCTTCCTCTACTAGTTCATCCTGGATCTGGCTGCATGGTAAGTGTGATATTTTTTTTCTAGTTTTCATATTAGAATTTAATGAATGCCTTAAAGGTTGTATAATTTACCATAAATCATGGATTCTATATGGTGATAGCATTCTAACATAAAATGTCAGCGAAAGGGTCAAGGAGTAAATGGGATAGTAATCAAATACTTCCCTTGAAATCAGCTTTACTAATCAAGGCTTTATTTATATAGTCATTGAACCAAGGAAAAGTATACAGCGATCAATATCAAAGTATGCCATAGTTATGTACCTGCGCCACATCATTGGAAAATCCATGTTGAATAAGAGCTCTGACAACATGCCGCTTTGAAGGGACCTTCCTTGAGGAAATGATCATAGAAAAATAAAAAATTGCTCATAATATAGAACCAAAAGTAAAACGATTCTTTCAATTTATTCATATAAAAGAAGCTAAAGAGTATAGAAAGACAGTTATTATGTTACTGAGATGACAATCAAAAGAGCATTAAATGTTAATATATAACAAAAGTAAATTAGCATAGTAATTGGTAGGCATGCACATAATAGTGGCCAGCTTTATTCCCATAGTTCCCTCTATTTTTTCTTTTCCTTTCTTTTTATACTTCTATAGTTTCATTTGTTAACTATCCCAAGTTCTCTTTCATTTGATAGTGATATGTCAAAGCAACCAATGTTGGGGAACACCATCCCCTTCTTTAAATGGATTCAACTTCTAATGAATAGTGGGATTTAAATAAAAGCATCAAAAAACAAATCACACACAGTTCACCATGATGAGAAGAGATTAAATCTACTATTAAAACAAGGTGACAGGGGACCTCCCAATGTCCTCCACCCCATAACTAGCTCACCAATTTTGCTACAAATCCACTAAACCATTTGAGGGACAGGTGACCTCACAAAATAATGTTTCTCACACTCATCCTCGTATCTCAAATTATTCCCTAAAGTAAACCCTAATGCAAATATGATATATATAGCCCACTAGAATATTATTGACAAGAAGCCACCTTTACAAACTCCTTATGACTTTCCTAGTTCCCTATTAGAAGCAAATATTCCATATAATCATATTTTTTATATTAATTACAATTTAAACTTTGAATTTAAGAAACAAGTAGGAAACTTGATAACTATCAAAACAGGAATTTAGATCAAACCCAACAACCAAACCTTGAAGTTGAAGAACCAAAACAAGAGCAACACATTGAATCAAATTAACATCACCATTACATTCATTTTCTCAGAAAGACGAGAAGATTCAATTAAAGATCTACCTCCTTTGGCAGTGTACTTAGAAAGGATATGAGTTCTTCTGGATGATCTTCTCCATCTCCACCTGCTCGAACTTTTCCAGGGGTTGCATCCAGAATCCAAGCCTTCAAATAGCATAGAAGCAAGTGTGAAACAATTAATAAGCCCTCACATATAAATACAGGCAAACAAGAAGACAAACTATAGTTACAAATTACAATCCTTGTCAACTCTGACTATTCCTCCCTGCTGAGTTTTTATTCGTCATAATTTGTTATGTAGTTCAGCTTTTTAATGTCCACACACACACACATATATAAATATAAATATTCAATTTCTAGGACTTTCAAGGATCCAATCTGAAAATAGATTCCACATTTTTATTTTTATTTTGAACAGCAAAAGAACCTTGTATATTAATGTAAATTGTAAAAGGGAGCAGGACCACAAGTTGTGACCGAACTCCCTAAAAAGCAATTACAAAAGGTACTTCAGAATAAAACTGAAGATTCACACCATGGTAAACCATGCCCCAACCTTGTATGAAAATAGATCCCACATATGAACCAATATTATTTTCTGAGAAAGAGGAGTAACTTCTGGCACCTTCATCTACCCCAAGCAAACAGAAACTGAATTTGAACTTACTCTCACTGGCCGAGCAAGAGGCTTTGCAGCTTGGTCTACCATGCTCAAAACAACTGAAGAAAAACAATGTAAATAGAAATGGCTAACTTAAAGAAAGGCACATAAAAATGAACTTAAAACATTCAGTGACTAACCTTTCCCCCCAAAACTATGACCAACTAACACACGGGGCGTTATTCTCAGATCTCGAACCTATCCAGAAGAACAAAGAGAACGTCATTACAAGAAAGGGACTATACATTACATGTATACAGAACGACATGTATCTAAGCAGTTCTTTTAAAATAATCTATTAAATATAGTAAGAAGGTTTCACTTAAATTTAAAACATTCCAAGGTTTTCTATCAATAAGTAAAATATTCCATAACAGAAAAAATATTCTGATTTAAAAAAAATCACAAGGGATTTTAATTCCCACAATTGGTATAATTTAGCATTTCAACGTTAAAGAAGGATAATAAATTGCAATTAAAATTAAGGGAACTAAAGTGGTAAGGCCAACAACTATTTGAGGAATTCACCCAAACTAGAGAGTCCCAGCGGAAGCCCACATGGTTGAATACTGGGTATTCCATGTTGCAGAACCAAGGTTTAAATCTCATTAGGAGAGGGTGGAGTGGAGTTGATATAGACCCCTGCCCCATTCTTTAGCACACCCACCACATAAATATGATAATGATTTAGGAAACATGTTAAAGAAAGCACACCAGTTTTAAAACATCCATAGCAGCAGATGCAACAGTATGGGGATCTTTCTTCTGGATTGATGCTGAATCGCCATGACATCGCAGGTCTACTAAAAGAAACTGTCAATGCAAACAAACAAGATTCAGATTTATGTAAATCCAAAATGTTCTTGTATTGGACCCCTACAATAAAAAATTTAAGATACCCAGTAAACAGAACATTATCTTATCAGAGTCTAATAATTTGATCCTAACTCAGTACACAATCAATAAACAATGTTTTAAATTCATGCTAATAAATGGTTTGTTGATAGTGAAAATATTTCAATAAGTATGATGCCTAGTATAAATGGTTTGTTGATAGTGAAAAAATTTCTATACTATTAGAGGATCAAAAATTAAATCCATAAGTATGATGCCTAGTATAACTAATAAATATTTAGATGGCAAGTAGTACCTAACAAAGCTTAGCACAAAAATGTAAAGTAAAATACCTGCCATGTAGGAAACTCTTGAGCCAATCTCCTAGCAAAAGTTCCTGCAATATCATTCTAATTATGAACTAACAATGCATACTTATCTCATTTATATTTTCCTGAGAACTAAACATACTTTCTTGCAAATACAAAAACATCTAACCCAAATATCCAGATCTCTGACCAAGACCAAAGCTACTCTAAAATTCTTGATGAGTTTTGAGAGTAAGTAGAAAAGTAGTTTGATCAGGTGAATACATTGTTGCCACGTGATAATCATGCACATTGTACAGAAACAATTCATGCCACGCATAAGTTTCATATCACAAAAGGCTTGTGAAAAACAACATGTACACAGTAGCACGCACCCCAGTTTTTCCTGCAACCTAGGATTCCATGCAGAAAAACAGCCGTTGGTGGCTCAGGTAAAGACCTGTCCATAACAGAACTCCATCTTACCTGTATAGGAAATTATTTCTGTGCATTAGTCTTTTGAGCATTATACAGAAATCATAAAAATGAGATTAATCAACTTCTTATGAAAATATGAGAGGTTTGCAACCATCCAATGCCATTTTACAAGCTTTTATCTTAATATTCTCATCCTGTTTCAAATCTATTTTATTAAGAAGCATTTTGAACATGTTGGTAAATTATTAATGGGTTTGTATGGTCAACAAGTTTTTGTTCCATATCAGTAATTAATATCATTAAGAGAGTGTTGGGTAAACAACTTAATTAAGCATTTATTAACGAGCTTATTCTGATTAACAATGAAACTGATTGGAATGAGTTAAAATGAGCTTATTTTAAAGAGCTTGTGGAAGTCATAAGCTATTTTCATAAGCTCAATTCCATACAAGCTCCCTGTGAACTCTTCCAAACACCCCTTAAGCCAACCCCGCCTGGTGGAAAAAAGCTTAGTATTAGCTGTTTTTGTTGTTGTTGTCATCAGTATTTAATAAGATTAAACTATTTTAGTCAATAGTTTGGTGGTTATATTTCTAAATGAGGAGAAATCCAAGAAAAAGTGAACCATCTTCTTTCAAGTTCCAGTACAGTGAATACATGACTTTGGTTTGTTTTGAGAAGATACATTTTTAGTTTCTTCAACAATATGTTCCATTGTAAAAAAAAATATTGCATTATGTGGAAACTTAGATAATCTATATCTAACATTCTGCCATAAATCAACTAAAAGCACAAAGTTTTGTTTAGCCTAAAGCAACATGGTATGGGTGACATAAAGGCCAATGAGGGAAGATCTTCTTGCATTGTCAGCAAAGAACAACTAAACAAGAATTTAAAAATGAATGCGCCACTCTTGCACACTTCTATGTCCCAATGGGTTGAATGGAACACTAAGAATCTAGAAAGTGAGACGATTAACTCACTGCAAAGTGAAAACAAATTCCTGTTAGATGAAAACTAGAAGCAAGCAGTAAATAATACTTACAAGTGCCCCCTGAATCAAATCATATGCCTGCAAGGCACACACACAAAAAATTCAGTTATAATAAACAAGGATAAATAAGACACTACTTTTTTTGCGGCAGAAAGAATCATATATATTTTGCCATTAGTAATTTAGAACTTGTCATTTTTATTATCTGCCTACTAAAACACATTAAACAAATTGACGGTTGGCTTACTTTGTTTTTCTCTGTTTTCAGCATCAAGTGTAAACACGCAATATAAGAAAATAAATTAAGCATAAGAATGCTAGCAATGAGCAGTCAGATTACCAAGATGCTAGAGGAGCCGGCCACCTGTCCCTTTTGTCCAACTCCAACAGTTTCGCCCACTAATGCCATTGATATGTTCCGGTCCTTAACTGACCGCCTAGAGTGGCTAGGAGCTAACCGAGACACATTGAATTTGTCATTCTACATCAATAAATAAATATCAATACGTAACTTGTAAGGTACATAGTGTCAACGTAAAAAATGCATGGCAATATGGATTGCTAAAACTAGCGCAACTAAATACGAAGCTCAAACGGTGGTGACTGGTGACATTAGCAACCAACCAGATATTAGCAGCAGTTGCGCCGCTCAAGCGTTGAAATAACCGAAGCGAAGCTTAAATGCGACAATGATGTGTGCTAAATTTGCAATGCATAGAAACTATCGAAGTAACTGTAAAGTGAAAAATGAAAAGATTAAGAAATGAAAATGCACCTCGGAGAGCCGTAAAATTGGAGATGTGACCTTGCAATTCCTCCAAGAAGGAGAGACGAATCTGGTCTTCCGGTTGGAGGAGTTAACCACTGCGGCGGCGGCGGCGGTGCAGCAGGGCGAGGAATTGGAGAATATCGGCATCGGAAGAGAATGCAAAATGCAGATCGGAGAGAGAAGGGAACGGAAAGAGAGAAAGATGCGGTGGTGTCGTTGGCGGAGAAATAAAGAGACCGAGGCGCGAATATAGCCGTCTCTCTCTCTCTCTCTCTCTCTCGCACACGGTCGGTTACTAAACAAAGGAGTACATATAGTCAATATATTTTATTGAGGAAAAGAAAAATAAACAAAGACTTGTTGTGGCGGCTGGTGTGTGTCATAATAAAAGAATGTGAATTTTTTTATTTAAATTGAAAACGAGCAGCAGCGCCATCCATTGCAACGCCACCACCACTAACACGTGCTGTGGATTTGGGCCTTGAGATGGATCGGGTAGTTGCAACAACACAAATTCCTTAGTCTCGATTCCACGCTTCTCTCCTTCCTTCAACGTCGCTTTCCACTGTGGCCACCGGTAACCTCTCTCTTCTCCGCTCGGAATCTCTATTTTTCTCTTATTCTTATTTTTGGTTGAATTTCCCCCAACGCTCTCTTTCTCTGCTCGCCTTCTTTCTTCAATGTGTGAAAATTTATTTGTATTTTGATAATACCTTTTTTTGTTAACCGTGAACTGCAGCTAGGTTTCATCTTGTTAAGATCCATGTGATGTTGTAAATGGCGTATAATAATAATGTTCCGATTTAGGTGAAGATAGCGTCTTCGTTTTATTGTTAGCGGAATAATGATAGTGTGTGTATGTGCACACACTATCTAGGGTTTGGTTTCAGGCTCCTCAACCTGAAAGTGAAACTATCCTCTAAAAAACTCTTAAACATTGGCCTTTTCTAATCCTCTTGTTGTTTTGAGCTCCCATTTCTATATGCGATTATGGATTATTTTAGTCAAGCTTCTCAACAAACACCTGTAGGAGAAGAAAATAAGGGGGGTGAACAAATCAAACTTTTCTCACAAATTGAAATCAACTTATTCATCTGAACTTCTTCGGAAACTCTCTCATCTAATTTTCCCAAAGTTGAAGTGAATAACTTGATTATAACTTATTGGAGAAATTTGATTTCACCTCCCTATTTCTTCTTTTATAATTGTTTGTCGAGAAGTTTATCCTAAATTAGGAATACCACTATTTTTGCACACTGAATTTTATGATTTTACATGGTCTGTAGTGTAGAGTAATGTGATATGCTCAGGTTATTGGCGTGATGCATCAATTTATGGATAGGTCTTTTTGTAACATAGCTGTCAATGTTTGTTCACACTAAAAAAATCCTATAGAGATAACTTCTCTGCTATGAAAAATTCATTATTCATTGTTTCCAGGGTGAACTTTTCAAGTTTGTGGACACGCTTTAATGTACAGAAGCAGCAATATTCTTACATGCGTGATGTCCTTTAACCTCTTATTTGGTGCAGTAATTTATTTTTAAATGCTGAGGTGTAGAAACATGAATTGTTCTTTCTAGTTTGTTTTTCGGGAGAGGGGATGGGGTGAGGGGGTGGTAACAAGAAATTGCACAATGATTGGGTTGTAATTGTAGGAAATGTGAATATCCTTGGTGAACTATCAAGAACATGAGTGAGGGAAGATAAATAAGGTTTTGCTTTCTCAAGTATAACCTTATGTTTTTAATGTGGAAACTTGAAATGCAGAAGATATATATGATGTGCCATTTTGGAAAATGCGCTCTCACTTTATCAGATGGACAAACTAACTTCAGTGGGAAATTTGTAAATTTGTTGTCTTGTTCCTCTGTTGAAGGAACCTGAATTGAATTTAATTTTTGCAGGTGTAATTTAATTCTTTCAGGTTCATCATACTCTGTGATTCTATGAAAATTTGGTACCAAGTTACACAGTATATGAGGTTGAGTGCCCAGACCATTCATTCGTAAATTCACTGATGATGGCCAATACCTTATAAGTTTCAGCAGAAATAATCAGGCATTGATTGTTTATAGGCCTAGATGGCTTTCTTTTTCATGCAAGAATGAAGATTGTGATAAACATGATTTGCCATCAAGAGCAAAGAGATTTGCCATCATTAGTTTATGCCATATTCCTCAATACCCAGACACCTCTTCTTGTCTCACCTTCAGAAGTGCATCCCAAAATCATGGAAACAAGCCCCCCTAAAACCACTTCAAAACCCCATCTTATGTGCTGATGCATCTATGGTTGGTGTTCTCATTGCATCCCTCAAGGACTTTGTGACCCATGGCCACTTATCCAATGCATTCAAAACCTTCTTCCAAATACAGCACCATGCTGCTTCTTCCCACCTTCTGTTACACCCTATTGGCTCTCTCCTTTCGGCTTGCACCCATTTTAAGTCACTCTCACAGGGTAAGCAGCTTCATGCTCATGTCATCTCACTGGGTCTTGATCAAAACCCTATCTTGGTTTCAAGGCTTGTTAACTTTTACACAAATGTTAATCTCCTTGTTGATGCCCAATTTGTCACTGAGAGCTCTAATACTTTGGATCCTTTACATTGGAATCTGCTTATCTCGGCATATGTTAGAAATCGGTTCTTTGTGGAGGCTCTTTGTGTCTATAAGAATATGTTGAATAAGAAGATTGAACCAGATGAATACACTTATCCATCTGTTCTCAAGGCTTGTGGGGAATCATTGGATTTCAATTCTGGGGTGGAGTTTCACAGGTCTATTGAGGCTAGCTCCATGGAGTGGAGTTTGTTTGTGCACAATGCTTTGGTCTCCATGTATGGTAAGTTTGGGAAACTGGAGGTTGCACGTCACTTGTTTGATAATATGCCCCGTAGAGATTCTGTTTCTTGGAACACTATAATCCGCTGTTATGCGTCTAGGGGTATGTGGAAGGAAGCGTTTCAGCTATTTGGAAGCATGCAGGAGGAGGGTGTTGAAATGAATGTGATTATATGGAACACCATTGCTGGAGGGTGCTTGCATTCAGGCAATTTCAGAGGAGCACTTCAACTTATTTCTCAGATGAGAACATCCATTCATCTGGATGCTGTTGCAATGGTTGTTGGGTTAAGTGCTTGTTCTCACATTGGAGCCATTAAATTGGGAAAGGAGATTCACGGCCATGCCGTGCGAACTTGCTTTGATGTGTTTGACAACGTGAAAAATGCATTGATTACTATGTATTCCAGGTGTAGAGATCTTGGCCATGCATTTATGTTGTTTCATAGAACGGAAGAGAAAGGTTTGATCACTTGGAATGCCATGCTTTCTGGATATGCCCACATGGATAAATCCGAGGAAGTCACCTTCCTTTTTAGAGAGATGTTACAGAAGGGCATGGAACCCAGTTATGTGACCATTGCAAGTGTTCTTCCCCTTTGTGCCCGCATTTCAAATCTGCAGCATGGCAAAGAGTTTCATTGCTACATTATGAAGCACAAACAGTTTGAGGACTAATGCCCTGGTGGACATGTATTCATGGTCTGGCAGAGTTTTAGAAGCCAGAAAAGTGTTCGATTCATTGACCAAAAGAGATGAAGTTACATACACTTCTATGATTTTTGGATATGGTATGAAGGGTGAAGGAGAAACAGTTTTAAAACTATTTGAAGAGATGTGCAAGTTGGAGATTAAGCCGGATCATGTAACAATGGTTGCAGTTCTAACGGCTTGTAGTCATTCTGGTCTAGTAGCCCAAGGGCAATCTCTCTTTAAAAGGATGATAAATGTCCATGGGATAGTTCCACGGCTTGAGCACTATGCCTGCATGGTTGATCTGTTTGGGAGGGCTGGTCTTCTAAACAAAGCCAAGGAGTTTATCACAGGGATGCCATATAAGCCAACTTCGGCAATGTGGGCTACTCTTATAGGAGCGTGTCGAATCCATGGAAATACTGTGATGGGGGAATGGGCAGCAGGGAAATTGCTGGAAATGATGCCTGATCATTCAGGCTATTATGTGTTGATTGCCAATATGTATGCAGCTGCTGGTTGTTGGAGCAAACTAGCAGAGGTGAGGACTTATATGAGGAATTTGGGGGTGAGAAAGGCTCCTGGTTTTGTTGGCAGTGAGTTTTCTCCCTTTTCGGTTGGGGACACTTCCAACCCTCATGCTTCTGAGATTTACCCCTTGATGGATGGACTGAATGAGCTAATGAAAGATGCTGGTTATGTACATAGTGAGGAGTTAGTTTCATCGGAGGAAGATTTTGAGGAGATGGATATCGGAGGGAATGTATACTGATAGAAGTTAAAGTAGATTTTAGTTATAGGTGTCTATTGTAGTTTGTTATTACAATCCCTTGTTTGCGGCCTAAAAAGCAGAAACTTGCCACAGTTGCCAGATCAAGCAGAAAAATTGCCATGAGTTGAGTTTGTTTAATTCTTTTGCACAAGGGATTTCATTGCTCAATTCCCCGGTGTCAGCTATTTCATTTACCAGCTACCCTTTTGCATTGTTTGAGATAAAATCCCGAGTCAACATTTTACGGCGAGCAGGTCCGTGTGGTTAACAGGATTTAGGAGGGTAGAGTGTTCAAGATTTTTGTACTCTTGTATAGATTGCTATGTAACTAAAAATTATTGATTTTTCGTGGTGGTGGAATGAAAGTGTTCAGAGCAAAGTTAGAGTAAAAAAGGAATGTTTCAAGGAGTGGTCTAGGTGTAGAAATTCTGAAACTTGGGATAAGTATAAGATAGCTAGAAATGAAACCAAAAAGGCGGTGAGTGAGGCAAGAGCCCAAGCTTTTGATGGACTATACCAAGCTCTAGGCACCAGGGACGGAGAAAGATCTATATATAGGCTTGCTAAGGGTAAAGAGAGGAAGACTAGAGATTTGGATCAAGTAAAGTGTGTTAAGGATGAAGAAGGCAAAGTCTTAGTGCATGAAAAAGATATCAAGGAAAGGTGGAAGGCGTATTTCCACAACTTATTTAATGATGGATATGGATATGACTCTAGCAGTCTAGACACAAGAGAAGAGGACCGGAACTATAAGTACTATCGTCGGATTCAGAAACAGGAAGTAAAGGAAGCGTTGACAAGAATGAGTAACGGTAAGGCGGTGGGGCCAGACAACATACCTATTGAAGTGTGGAAAACTCTTGGAGATAGAGGTCTTGAGTGGCTCACCAAACTCTTTAATGAAATTATGAGGTCAAAACGCATGCCGGAGGAATGGAGGAAAAGCACGTTAGTGCCAATTTATAAGAACAAAGGGGATATACAAAATTGTGCAAATTATAGGGGAATCAAGCTCATGAGTCATACCATGAAATTATGGGAAAGAGTGATCGAACGGAGATTAAGAAAGGAGACTCAAGTTACTGAGAATCAATTTGGTTTCATGTCGGGAAGGTCGACCATGGAAGCGATTTATTTATTACGGCGGGTGATGGAGCAATATCGCATGGACCAACAAGACTTGCACTTGATTTTTATTGACTTGGAGAAAGCGTATGATAGAGTGCCTAGAGAGATTTTGTGTAAAGCTCTAGAGAAGAAAGGGGTTAGGGTTGCATATATTCGAGCTATCCAAGATATGTATGATAGGGTATCGACTAGTGTTAGGACACAGGGTGGAGAGTCAGACGATTTTTCCATCACAATTGGTTTGCATCAAGGGTCAACCCTTAGCCCCTACCTTTTTACCTTAATTCTGGATGTCCTCACGAAACAAATCCAAGAGATAGCGCCGAGATGCATGCTTTTTGCAGATGACATAGTCCTCCTTGGAGAGTCGAGGGAGGAGTTGAATGAGAGGTTGGAAACTTGAAGACGAGCTCTAGAAACAAATGGCTTTCGCCTAAGCAGAAGCAAATCGGAGTATATGGAATGTAAGTTCAACAAAAGAAGGAGGATTTCTAACTCAGAGGTGAAAATAGGAGACCATATTATCCCTCAAGTCACACGGTTTAAATATCTTGGGTCTGTAATACAGGATGATGGAGAAATTGAAGGGGATGTGAATCATCGCATTCAAGCAGGATGGATGAAATGGAGAAAAGCATCGGGGGTGTTATGTGATGCAAAGGTACCGATCAAGCTAAAGGGAAAGTTTTATCGGACTGCGGTAAGACCGGCGATTTTGTACGGAACAGAATGTTGGGCGGTCAAGAGTCAACATGAGAATAAAGTAGGTGTAGCGGAGATGAGGATGTTGCGGTGGATGTGTGGTAAGACTCGACAGGATAAAATTAGAAACGAAGCTATTAGAGAGAGGGTTGGAGTAGCGCCTATTGTAAAGAAGATGGTGGAAAATAGACTTAGGTGGTTTGGGCATGTAGAGAGAAGACCGGTAGACTCTGTAGTGAGAAGAGTAGACCAGATGGAGAGAAGGCAAACAATTCGAGGCAGAGGAAGATCCAAAAAAACTATAAGAGAGGTTATCAAAAAGGATCTCGAACTTAATGATTTGGATAGAAGTATGGTACTTGATAGAACATTATGGCGAAAGTTGATCCATGTAGCCAACCCCACCTAATGGGATAAGGCGTTGTTGTTGTTGTATAATAATTAGTTAAAAGGTTAAATTATCAAAATTAAATTCTAATTAATAATTGTCCCTGTACGACAGTAATTATTATATGCAATAGTTTTACAACTCACAACAAATCAAAGTGTAAAATACACACTTCATACTTTTCTCTGAAAACAAAACTCATTATACTTTATAGTTCATTCAATTTGAATTATATACAATTTTAACATCTCCATATATTTTTTTAAAAAATAACTTATTAAGTTCTTTACATTTAATCCCTGTTATTTTTTGTCCAAAATTTATCCAAATATTTAGAAATTTATGAAATTGAAATATAAAATAATTTAAATGTCAAAAACAGGAAATCTAGTGAAAACTTAGTATTTGAAAAGAAGGAACTTTACACCAATTGAGTTTTTAAAAGAAACTAAATTCAATTTATAAATTTTTTGAATGAAAATTATGAATTTATAATTTTAGATAAAAAAAATAATAGAAATAAACTTAATTAGCTCAAAAACTTCATAAAACCAAAAATAACAATCTAAACTAGAAGGATAAAAAATAAAAATGAGAAATGAGGCATGATAATTTCTTGTTCAGTGAACTGTAAAAATTGTACAATCCAAACGAAACCCACATTTAATGATTAACACTATTGATAACGAAAGCAAACACTATATTTGTCGCATATGTAAACTCGTAATGCTGAGAATTCCCTAATTCAATCCAAAATTTCCTACAAAACTTGAGCTCTAATTTGGTCTCAAGATCCACACACACACTTCGGACCAAAAATGGTAAATGTGAGTTTAACATTCTCTCAGCCCGAAGGGGGACCAGACCATTCCGCAGCCGAAACAATGAGGGATAGAAATCAGCGACCAACATCAACCAACTCCACATCAAATACAAGCCACGAACTTGGTGGTATACTGCCAACGCGTTTGTCCGCGTATCTGCGTAACAAAAAAACAGAAGACTTGGCATAAACAACAGAGGCATTTTTCAGCAATTAAACCAATCAGAGTCATCCATACGAGAAAATTCAGATAGTAAATGTACTTTAATTGCACCAAGACATTTAACTCCTTTATAGCTATAGTAAGAAAGCAAAAGGTTTGGAAAAATCAAATCCAACAAATAAATGATGAAATTGGGAATTTCATACCCCATAGACGGTGGAATTGTGATCCTTCGTTTGTCCCCAATTCTCATCCCTGAAAAAAAAAAAAAAAAAAGAAAACTACAATAAGCATAAAGAATATAACATTAACACAGCATAAAATCTTGTTACTATATATTTACCATTGATCCCAACCTCCCACCCTTTGATGACTTGTCCTACACCTGCAAATACAAATGAAATAGGTGAAGCATATATAAAAAAGGAAAATCTCAGCAAATTCAACACATCAACACAGCACATACCCAGGCGAAATTTAAAGGGTGCTCTTCCCACATTTGAGTCAAATATTTTCCCATCTTTTTGCAGTTTGCCAATATATTTAACACTAACCTGAAATCAAACAACAAATTCCTATTAAAAGAAATTACATTTAAAACATAGGTTAAATATTATTCTTCAAGTGAACTATGTCAATACTATCATAAATCCGTAGATGATGTGTAACCTTCTTTCCAGGAGCAGCTTTTTTGCCATCAGGTTTACCCATAAACACCTCCTCTATAATCAATCCATTTGGAAAAGTTCTCACTTGTGATGGCTTGGTTTCAGTTTGTTTCTTCCCCTTTTTCTCTGTGGACAAATTCTGTTTTTCAGCAGTTGTAGTAATTTGATTTGCGGCAGCTTCCCCTTCAGACTCTTTGGTCTTTTTCTTGTTTTTCTTCTTGATTTTCTTCTCAACAAGGACCCTGCCAACAAATACCACAAACAAGTAGTTAGCACAGCAGTAAATAATAAGAGTGCACCAGAGAGGGAAGGAAACCCAGCCTCCCAAATTTCCAAGCTTCAATATCTCAAGCAAAGAAAAGAAAGGTAATTGGAAATGACTCCACAGGTACAAAATTCACTACAAAACCAAGCAAGACCTCACAATTTGACATCTTATAGAACTGAACTCCAATTTACTGAAGGTAAAGATATCAAATGAGACGACAAACTCAATTTCCAATGTTCTGTTTCCAATAGAATTTTTAGTTCAGTCGACCAGGTGTCCTGAGGATTTAGTCAACAGAAGAAATTTGGCTTTGCATACCAATATCTAGAATAGAAAATTAAATGTGGATATAATATTTAAACCAACTTCCCACACCAGTAACACCAAAAGCCCTGCAAAATGTACCTGATATTTTAGTTAGATGAAATTTCTTACTCGTTATTGGATAGCTTTCCACCATCTTCATCCTTTGCATGAGAAACATCACTCAGTTTGGTTGAAGTTTTAACATCCTCGGCATGTTTTTCATCTGGTTCAGTAACCTTTTTCTCATTGCTATTGTCAGATGCATGATCACTTCCCCCTTTAATATGATCTTTCAACTTGTTTCTTTTCTTCTTCTTTTTCCTGAAACCATTTACCATTATCAGAAACATTCAGTATAAAACAGCCAGCACAAATACAGATTAAAAACCAATTCTTTTTCTTTTAAAAATAATAGGTTGGGCCAGTGGGCGGTGCAAATGTCAAACAGACATCTATTCTTGGGAGTAATTAAACTGGTAAATCTTTCTCACCCATCCTGAGGCTCATCTTCATCAGCACTATCAACTTTTCGTTTTACACTAGCAGAATGACCAACATCTTTTTCCTTCTTGTTGGCTTTCTCAGTTTTCTTACGTGCTTGTTCTCCTTTCATTTCTGCTTCTGTCTTAGAGACAGACACACCTTTCTCTGCAATGGAAATTGGAAAGCCATCTTCATCTTCACTTTCCACAACAAGGTCAGTATCACCCTTAGCAACAATTGGAAGCTCAGAACTTTTGTTGTCTTTCTCTTTCAACTGAGCTACATGCTTCTTTTTCTTTAATTTCTTAGTTGGATCATCTCCATTTTTGGGTTTATCATCATCCATTATTTCCTCAATTACAACTGAAAGAAAAGGGGAAAAAAATACTATGTCATTCATGTTACTATGTATGAAGAAAATGATTATTATTACTATGTATGAAGAAAATGTAATGCTAAAACTTATTATAATGAAAGTGAGAAATGTATGATAGGATGTTATAGCATATCTATTATCTATCATTATATCTGTGCATGCCCACAATCAGATGCAATTTTTCCCGGATAATTCTTTTGTACAGGAAAAACATAGCCATATAATTTGAGTATTTGATAATATTTTACATTTTATTTTAATACAAATTTAATATTTGTGTATCTTTAAATATATATATAAACACATGTGAACATCAGTTAGAAAACCACTTAATAATAAGAAATAGAAACATACGAACAGAAAATACATATAATCATTTCATGGCCTCAAGAAAAGTTGATAATAGAACGAAAATACCTCCACTATTTGGGATTGGCGAAGACGGGTACATGTCAGTATCACTATCAACAATAAAGTCATCAGCATATCCATCTTCACTATCATATTCAGACGACTCCTCTGACTCAGTTCCTTCAATATCCTCTCCCCATGAATCACTTTCACAATGTAGTAGGAAATCAAGAAGCTAATTATCAAAAAAAAATTGTTACACCATGCACTATTTCTTAACCAAACCTATATGAACAAAACTTAAATTGCAATACAAATAAGTCAACAAATGGAAGTTCTTCAGAAGGATACTATTCATAGTCATCCCTAAGATCATCCCCATCATCATCCGCAAAATAACCTGAAAGGTGGATGCTTCGTGAGCCAACAACCGAGAATGCCACTAAGTCATCTGCGTCAAACTCAAGATTCAAAGGGCATGACTCAACCTTATCTGGTAGCAATGAACACAAGAAAACTGGACTTTTGTGTCCAGAAGAGCACTGAAGAATGCTTTTCTCCGATGATGAGCCAATGCCTAGAGTAGCCTGAATATTTAGGAAAAGAAGAAACAAAACAGAAACTTACCATAAGATTTCATATAACTCAAAAATATCAACAGACTTCAGTCTCCTTGAGTGCCATTGCATACAAACGCATATGAATGGAAATGTTATATAATTATCAAAGAAAACCAGCAACAAGACTAGAAAGGAAGTGTTTCTTGCACAACAGAAATCCAAGAACTGGAGGTTTTATGAATAAAAGGAAGAGGAGTTGAGTATATGAATGAAGAACCTGAGTAACATGAAGCTTCCCTCGCACATTGTCAGCGTGATAAGGACACGGTTTGCCAGGTTTCACTTCAATCCCTGAGCGAAAAGGGCAAAATAAATAAACCAAAGAAGAGTTCAAAATCTATGATTATCAATGAGAAAAATGAAAAACAAGTAGGTTCAGCAGCTAAAACGCAACGCAAATTACAGAATGATATAGTAGCAGGTATTAAAGAAACAACTGAATCACTTCAATGCTTCTAAAGCTATATCGAACAGAACTAATGACTGGAAGGAGAATGAAGATGACTAACCCCAGAAACCCATTGCGAAATGAAATGAAATGAATCCACGTCACTCGTCAGGGTTTCAACGTTTCTATAAACCCTAAAAGTGAATGCCGTTTACAGACTAACCCTAGCTAGTACACGGATTTCGCCAATTGGTCCAATTGCATTCTCGTATCGTTTAAATGGGCTTTGGACCCAAACGCTCACCGCCCAAGATCTTACTCCAAACCCAAATGCATACAATGACTTCTCAGATAGAAAAATCAATTCCACAAGATATGAGGAGGAAATAAAATAATTCCTCTAATTTATAATTGTAAGAACTTCTTCTTCAAACAAAAAGTAATTATGTAAGTTTAAAAATTTAACAACTATAATGCCAATTCATCCTGACCCATATATTTACACACAACACTTTCGATCACCAGCTGTGCAATAGTTTTATGTTACTCATCGTGTAAGGGGAAAAGGATGCCCATTGCGCTTCCAAAATAATGTAGAATTTTTCACTATAACCAGTTTGCCAACTGAGGAAATTGCTGCAGTAGCCATGTCACACTCCTGATCGCTGCCTGCATATAAATTGTTTTCCAACTCAGTCAATGGCCAAAAACACACTCATCCACAACTACACACATGCCTTGATAACATATATGTTTTTTTTTATCTTAATCCTCTAGTTCATTAAGAATCTTCTAATTAATCTGAAATTTGATCAAGATGAATAAAATTTAGCCAAAAATTATTTCCGTCAAGAATTAAACTCAGTATTACCCAAACAATTCAATCTTAAAGTTTAGAGTTTGACTTTTCCTTCGTCTCTTATCCCTGCACCATATGTGACAAGTGACAACAATAAATCAGTTTGATTCTAGTGTGAAGAAAGAAAAATAGTTTATGTACTTCTTAATCTGTAACAGCACCAGTCTTTCATCTTGTTTTTATCTTTTCTGTTTTACCCTTTTCTCTTGATACACACTTTCTTTTCTTTATCCCTGATCCCCATGATAGAAACATTGTATGAAATGAACAATTCACATACCAAAGCTGCATCCCCAGGCTTGATTGCAGGTTCAACACAGTCTCGTCCATATCTGTTTTCACAAAATTTAAGATTTATCTGTAAGTCGCTACTGTAAAAAAAAAAAAGTAATTAATGAGATACGCAGAAGCTAAACAAGGATGCCATAGAAAAATCAAATAACCACCTAGATTCAGAAAAAGGGTTGAAAAATGAAATCTTATAATTCAAAGGCTATCTTCTAGCTTCATCCAGTTAATGTACATCGAACACACTATTACTCACGTTATTTGTCTTTTGCCATTGATCACCTCTAGACGATAAAAACTGCACCCTTTGCTAAAGGGAAAAGGTTTTCCCTTCCATTCTGCATCCATTAATTTCCAAATGTTAATTAATAATACGCTTTTTTAATCTGAAAGCGCTTTAAAAATTAATGAAGAAATAAAGAACAATAGAATTTGCAATGCACCCAAATGCCATATCACCCCGACAGATGAGGAGTCCTCAGTAGACAAATCATCAATAACAAACTGCAGACCTTTGCTGGTAGAATTAGTGAATTTTTTGAAGAACTCTAGAATTTCCTGCACAATAATTGAAGCTAAAACTGTTGAGTTATATAATTCTTATAAGCACGCTTTTTACAATACTATCTTTCTCTCTATTTCAATCCATTACATCATGTATCTTTAATTTACCCATACTTCTCTCTATTGTTTTCCTAATTTTCTCTTGTAAACAAAAATGTACAGAAGTGTGGTACAAATAGAATTTTTCAAAATAATTCCTTGAAATAGGACGAGATTACCTCATGGAAATACTTAACATAACAGACACATGAGTAGAAAGTTGATCCACAATTCAACGTAACAGAGAGAACAATCAATTCAACGTAACATGAGATCTTGCATTTTATGAGTCTTTAAAAAAATTATATTTAATCTATCAAGAACCTTATTCCCATCACTACCTTTCCAATCTTAGCGGCAAGGGAAAAACAAACTGAAAATCTGAAATCTTTATCATTCATCATCTTATATTTATTAAATAATTTGTAAAACATTAAATACATTTAATTTTTATTTTATAGTGCTCAATAAGGTACCAAAATGATAAATAGGAAGATAAATTATTCGACAAGAAAACTAATCTTAAATGCACCATTAACAGATTTTATGGTTTTGGAAGAGGGAGAGTGTAAATAACCTTACGACCAACAAAGGGTCGGGGAAAGACAAGATCTTCATACACACAATTCTCAGCCATAAGGTACTCTACAGAATCCACGTCATGCGCATTGATTCCTCCATAGAAATTCCTCACCACAGCCGAATTTGAGTCAACAACGTCGTTATCATCAAAACTTGTGGTAGTTGCTGCTAAGGTGGTAACTGATTGCTTCTCGCCAACCCCATCAACCACTCTCCATTTGCTTCTTCTTTCAGGCTTGGGAAGAGCAAACGAGCCATATTTAACTGAATCGATACAACAAGACAGAAACAAAGGTGAAGAAGCTGAGTTATTATTCAAAAACAACCAATGATAAACATTTTATGGTCCACTCCACAACACTTCCTCACCCTTTTACGGAAACGCTTCTTCGCTCACAATCAATCACTCTTCACACTTGCTCCATTTGTGCTTCCAATCTCGTGCTATATATCAACTATTAACTAACAACCTCCTTACCACGTCACGACTGAAGAGTACGAGAACCTCGGATTTTTATTTATAGATAGATTATCCAAGTATCACAAACCTTTTCTCTCTCTCTTTTTTTTTTAATTTGGGTCAACCCATTACAAGCCCAAAACTGATTGAAAATGAAAAGCCCAATACTAAAAGCTCATGCAAGGAAAAACAAAAAAAAAAAAACAGGCGAAAGCGCAAAACCTCTAAAGCACTAGCATAGATTGCAATATCATTTTCTCTACTCTCATTTGGTGTCTTTTGGAGGGTACAATATTAAAAGCAATGAAGCGCACCAAGTTCGATTAATCTTACAAGAAATCATCATATCAGACAAAAAGAAAACATAGTTAAACTCCTTCATCTGCTTGTGACAAATGGACTTCCAATACATCCATCTTAGTTTATTTAATAAGAATAAAACCACACCACACTCTTCCACAGCCAATAAAACAGAGTTCGTGGCCCATCTGGTACACAAAAACAAATCCCACCCACTCACTATATGAATATGAATAAACCATATATACTTATTTGATAGTCACACTAATCACTAATGGGACCCTCCTCGTGCAAATATGGAATTCCATTGCCATTGCTATTCCATGAAACAGTTAGTAGTCCCCCTTCTCAATCCGCCATTATTGCTTTCATAATCCATCTTCAATTCAAATCTCACTGTTTACTCAATTTGCCTCTTTGATTTCTGGAAGAAAGAAATAAAAGAAAACAATGACCTGTTCCTTTACCAGCTCTTGTTTTTTTAAAAAAATCTAGGACAAGTCAAATGGAGAGAGAGCTGGCGTCACCATCCCACCACCCATCTACTCACACATCAATTTTTTGTCACCTCACCTTAATTAATTGACAAGTCACATGATATGCGTAATTAATGTAATGTAGCGTAACCACAGTTAATTAATTCAAATACTAATACTAGTATGATATACCGTACGTGATGCGTACGTATGTGCGTATGTGTATATGTATCTAAGGATCCCAAAGAGAATCATTCTGCATATGCTCCCACTCGTTGTCCTCAAACGAATAGCCGTTGCTTGCGAACATCATGGACTGATCATGCATCATGAAAGTGTCAGGCATTTGCATCCAAGTTTGTGGTGAGTCCATGGGGGAGTCATTGATGGCCTGAATCTGAGTGGGGGAGAGCCTCACGGTGAGGGGAGCAGAGGAGGAGGAACCGGCGGAGCCAGCGGTGTCGGGAGCGGCGGGGTTTGTCCGGAGCCTGAGAGCGGCCTGGTGCGCCGCCATGCGTATGTGGTCAGCATTGTTACTGACGGGGCGTGGCAGGGTGCTGGCGAGCTCAGGGAAGTTGAGCCTGGCGTCGCGGCCCCTGAAATGCAACGCTGCGACGTCGTATGCTGCCGCCGCCATCTCGGGAGTCTCGAAACTGCCGAGCCAGATTCTTGTCTTGGTTCCTGGCTCGCGGATTTCTGACACCCACTTCCCCCATTTCCTCTTGCGGACGCCACGGTATGCAGAGGAAGCAGCGCCAACAACATGGCTTGAACTAGAAGAAGGCATGTCCATGCAATTCAATCTTGTTAATTATACTATTATAGTTAAATTTCAATCTTTGTGTCAATGTTGTAAATTGTAATAGCTAGCTGCTAAGTAGTAATATAATCTGCGGAACATTGTCGTTGGTATTTATAGATGTGGATGGATGTCAATTGAAACGTGGATCGATTTCAATTCATTACATTCATGTTCGTGACCTTCCTCGTAGCTGCTTCACTATGTATGCCCTTTGTTTTCCAACAAAATCTATGTCTACATTTTTATTTTTATTGGATTTTTGCTTTATGAATAATGAATCTCTGTTTCTGATGTGCTACTTAATTTAAGGAAATGGGAAAATTTCAGTACTGGAGTGGAGAAGATTTTTTTTTTTTGTGTTGTGTGAAGTTTCGAAAGTGAAATTGGGGAGATGGGAATTCACGAGGGGGTGCCATGTGTTTCTGTGTCAACTTTTGGAACTCGAAGATTTGGGGATTGGATTGATGAGACGAAATAAACAAATGGATTAAGTGACAAAGAGTAACTGTTTAGAACGCGTTTTGGGAACTTAGGTGGCAAGGGTTTTTCTTTTCCAATCACAAATCCAAATTCGTAGAACCTAATACAAGGTTTTGGAAATCTGAGATCAGCATGGCCATGGATATATATATTTTATATATATAGTAGATAGTATATAGTACTTATGTATATAGAGATATATTTATTTTTTAGTTTTAGTTATGCACACACAATGGGATCAGCTGCGTTTAGTTTAATTCCGGCATTGTCTCATGTGTCCATGGGGGTCTAGATTTTCTCGCAGATAAAAACTTTACAGGTGACGTAATGCTGTAAGATTAATTTTTAGAACATTCCCAAAAAAAATTAACAAGCTTTTATGATTTATTAAATTGTTACGAGAATTGTATAATAAAGAAGAAAGAGAAATGTCACATAAAATGGTTAATATGATGAAGAGAGATAATAAAGCATAATATTATTGTATGGATAATTTAAGTTTTATTATTTATATTAGTAGGGATTATTTCTATGATTTATACTTTTTTCGTGCTACGTGTAAAAGAAAGCTCTTTTAAAAAAGGGGGTTAAATCTAAATTTGTCATCCCTTCAGAAAAGCATAGAGTTCTGCTTTTCGTTTCAAGTAAATTAAAAATTATAGCAGTGTACGTGTAATTATGTCAACATAGATGTGTTTTTTTTAAGATAGTCAACATATATGTTAAAGAGTGTTAAAAGTAACCAGTAACCATTGGATTGTGGATGAAAAAGTGGAAGTTACTATTTTGCACCTTTTTTATTTTCTACATATATATCTGGTGTGCTTTTGTGCTTGGCAGCTAGACGGTAACATGGATCCTCCTCGTATTACAAACCATTCGATAAATAACTTGACCTACTATAACTAGACATATATGAAGCTGATTTAATATTTTTATTATTAAACTTCACCTGGTCATGGTTTGCTAAAAAAAACGTATAAATTTAAATGTTATGCATAGTTAAATTATATAATTTTAAAAATAATAATCTAAAAGTACAAGATGTTTTATAATTATATTTCAAAACAAAAACACAACTTATGTTACATAACATATTAACTTAAGCTAAACAACAAGTTATAATTTATCACTAGTTTTAAATAAATGTCAAATTATTATTATCCAATTGCAAGCCGGATTGAACCAACTCGTTACATGATAAAAACTCCGTCATTACCCTTATTCAAACCAAAACGATGTTCATATACTACCAGAAGTTAAGGAATTGAGTCGAACCGGCTTCTTTGGCTGTAAACTTTATCAACTCGCTGAGTTATTAATTAATCTTCAGAACAAAAATTGTGTAATGGGAAAACAAACTATATACTAATAGTATCAAGTAGCTTAATTTTATATTTTTATAAACTAAGGTGTATAATAAGTTTATTAAGTTATAAAAAATTATATCAATATTAATTCATGATTAGTTAGCAGTGGCGAAAACTAATAATAAAAAAATATTTGAACTATTTCTTATTAAAAGTGTGGATGGTCTCCACTATTAGAAATTTCCGACAAAAAAGAAATATATGCAGAGAGGTTAAATAATAAATAAAATGTAGCACGCCTATCTTCCTCTTTCTATGTATCTTATTAGGAATTTCTTGTATTATAACCCACTTATTAAAGGGTCAGAAGTTGAATAAGTGATATAATTTGAAATCCCTGGGTTAAAGAAAAAACTGTCACTACTATTCATGGATTAAATTAATTCAGAGAATGAAAAAAGAAGGTTGAATCACTGGGTTCTAACCCAATATCCATCCCACGTGAAACCAGGCAAAGCACGTAGGGACAGACCCCTTTTTAAAAAAAAAATAAAAAAATAAAAATAGATTGACTCATTCAAAGTCTAAATGACCATTAATCCATTATAACATCCACACCATCCGTACTTATGATTGCAAGCAAAAAATTTGTTTCCTTTTAATGCTTTTCGTTCCCTTTTCTCGTGCCTAGGGACTTAGGGGCCTAGCTAGTATTAGTGTATTACCTTCCTCCTTGTATATAGAATTTTTTAATCAATCTGTAAAAATTAAGAAATTTAATTAATGTAATTAATTATATTAAATTTGATAATAATTATAATTATTTTCAAAATTACCCTGCATAAATATTTTATAGTTACTATGAAGATTATTAAGACTCGCCATTTCTATTTTAACTTAATTATTTTTCATCTAACTAATGTATGTTAGTCATTTTATTTCATGCTTGAAAGAAATAATGACTTTATTTTATTATTGCATTCATCCTTATATGTAATGCTGTTTTGAGAATTTTGCTTCTTTTCTTTTTTATAAGTGTACAAGACTCTTTTTAAATTGTTACTTACATTAATTTTTATTTTTTTACCAAAATATTCTTCATTACTACTTTATAGTCTTTTAGTTTAAAAAATGTCGTAAATTATTTCTTTCTTTGTTGAAGATTGTTAAGGATAACTTTACAACCATTATGCTCACTCTATGCATTAATTGGGTAAAAATAATTTTTTTTAAAAAGTATTATGTATGATTCATTATAAGTATCATCTTAAATTTTCTTACAAAGATGAAGAAGATTAATAAATAGATGAAAAAGAATAAAATTTTATAAATTTAACCTTATTATTAAAGTTTTCTGTTAAATATGATGCAACATAATAGTAGCATTCTAAAAAAATATTATTAGAAGTGTAAAAACAATTGACATTACAATTAAAAAACTAAAATCACATATTATTGGAACAAAGTGAGTAATATGACTAATTTTTAATAATTTTAAGAATAATTTAGAAAAAGTAATTAAACTCTTAGCAATTTAATACCACTAATTGAATTAACTAAATTTTGTTAATTTGCAGTGACTTGGTAAAAATATTCTTTGACTCCCTCAAGTCCTTTTCATTAAAGATTTATTATAAATTAAAAATACAAAATTGAAGAATACTCTTATTCTTCTTATTTTTCTAAAATGGGCATTTTAATATATTTCCCCCCCCTGATTATGAAGTACATTTCGGACATTGTTGTTAGCTACTGTATCAAATAAACTTCCTCCTTCACACATTTCAAATTACTCTTCCTTTATCTTTCTCTCTTTTATATCTATCTATAAATTTAATTTAAATATATTTTTTAAAATTTCAATAGATAAAAATAACTTTATACTATAATTTAAATTATTTACTATAAATATAAAATATAGTTTAGACTTTTAAAAATATTTAGTTATTTTAATTTGTAATTATATTATAATTTATTAAGAATGGTTGTTACGAATATTTAACCATTACACTGTTTGCATTGTCTATTTTTTAAATGCATAATAGTATTTAAAAGTACGCAATGATATTACTATATTAATCAATATAATGAACGTACGATGCTTATTTATAAGTGTATTCTATTTTTGTTTTATTTCAAAGTTAGTTGAGAATATTTTAAGATATAATGTAAGATTAGTAGTAAAATATATACCATATAAAAAATATAATGATTGATACTAAAAAAAATATTTAAAGAAATTGATATTTAAAAGATTATAAGAATTCAAAATTAATTAAAAAAACAAAACTATAATTACTCAAAAATATTTTTATCCATTAAATAATATTAAAAATTTGATAAACACACCTTTTTTTGTTGTTGTTTTACGTTTATCAGATATTTCAAAAAATAGTTTCACTACATATTTATAATTCAATAAATTAGTTTAATAATTCCAGCTAACAACTTTAAACTTTCAATTATTTTTTTTTCCCAAACATAGCGTTTAATTAAACACGAAAATGTAAAAATATCTTATCAGTTTCATAGTATCCCATTTCCCATTGTTGTTATTCATTAAGAATTATCTCAACATGTACGTAACTAACAAATTGACATGCGTTAAGCTGAAGCATTGTTCTCAAAATAAGCGCGTTAGATTTTTTCCATATAGAGTGGAGTTCAGAGGACCATACACCCTCTTGGACGCATTTACATGTGTAAGAATTTTATTTGGAAAAGAGAGAACACCTAACCTCAAAATTAAATGAAAATAATTTTTGCCCTCTCAGAAAGGATTTCGAATAATAATGTATTCCACGTCTGCTTCAAATGATGAGGACAACTAATTAGGCTCCACGGTTCTGTGGCTTGTGTTATTGATTTCTAAGAATGTCAACTTTAAGATTATGGATAGTGTGATAAAAAGGGATCCAAAACTGAATAATCGCACTGAATTTGGTGGACTACAACACATGGCCATATGTGATGAATCGTGCGTCTGTGTATATATACATACAATATTAGGGGGAATTTAAGAGTGTATCAAACGCGAGTTATTTTTTAAAATATAGTTTTAAATAGTTAACATTTAATAAATAATAACTTTTAAAATATTTTATTATTAATTTTGTGGATAAAATTTAAAATATGATATACTACTAAAAAAAATTAAGCAAAAATATCAACTCAAAAACTTATTTTATTAATATCTTTTTTAATTTTATTTTTTATATCTCTCTCACACAAAACTAATCTTTTAAATTTGAAAACATTACATCTATATTTTTTTATAGGCAAAATTATATTTTTGGTTTTTCAATTTGTCTCTAATTTTGATTTTGGTCTCTCTTTAAAATTATTGACCAATTTTTCCTCTTATTTTATCCAATCACGCAATATTGGTTTTCCAATTCGGAATTGGACGTTGATGGTTACAAAAGAATGTTGACGGTCACGTGTCACGTTTTTTTTGGGTGATAACTGTCACGTGTATCATGTTCTGATTGACTAATGACAACAACAATACATTTCATCTTCCATGAATTCGACATTCAATCAAAACATGACACATGATAATCATCATCCAATAAGAACGTTACACGTGACCGTCAATATTTATTTTGTAAGATTTAACATCCAATTATGAAGTGAGGAACCACGATTGCGTGATTGGATAAAATAGAATAACAAAATTTGTCAATAATTTTAAAGGAAAACCAAAATCGAAATTGGAGAATCAAAAATACAATTTTACCTTTTTTATATGCTTGAAAATATTATAGTGACATCCCTTCTTCTTTTTTAGCGTCGATGTTTTGCTGAAGTTCATTATATTATTAAATTAGGCTCATTGTATTTGATGAGGCATTATTCACTTTAAGTTTTGTAGTTTTTTGTATTTTTATCATTTAAAATATGATTTATTGGGTTGAGAAAATAAAGTATTTATAAATTAATATTACATTGATTTGTATTGAATGTAAGACTTGTGAGGAGAAACATTAGGCAACAATGATTAATAATTCGTAACTAGTCAAATTTTAAGTATTTTTAACTTTATTTTGCTATTTGCATATTTTTAATTTCTAAGTTATTAAGTGATACTTTCGTTCCTCTATTACCTTTCGGAAAAAACAACAAAAATAAACATGTCAACAAAATAACATAATCATGATAACAACAATAATATAAAGATATATAACATTAATGTCAGCAGTAACAACACCAAAATGGTGAAAGTAATAATAAGTATGTATTTTTTAAAAAAATCTAAAAATCAAATTTACTTTACGAAGAACTAACATGAACAAATAACTTTAATACACTAACTAAAAACAATACCAATAAAATAAATTTATCATTAAAATTAATTTCCATTTCTTAACAAAATGTGGTGGTATGCATGTCGACTTGTTAATCTACATGCCATACTCACTGAGCCTATAAATTATGCAAAACATGACAATAAAATCAACATTTTAAATGAGTTTTATTTTATTTGATGTAATTCTTTTCAATATTGAACCAATTTGATAGGAAAAAACGAAACACAAACTCTTATGGAATCCATGATATTGGTGGGACTCACAAAATTCTTGTGTCATTTCCTTTCGAATAACGAAAGAGAATACAATTCCCAATTCCCAAATTATTAGGCGTACATTCCACAGAACACAAGCTAAACAAATTGTCTTCGAGGTGTAGCGATGTAGCCGGTATATCTAGCTCTATTTAAGACCTGTTGGAGTGATGCTAAAGAATCATTTTTGGATTCATCCACAAAAGAAAGGATAATATATTTTAGTTTCATAATTACACAATTGAATTCAGATTTTGAATATATCCAAATAAATAAATTCCTTATTCATAACTTTTGTCTTGTTTAAAAATTGATTTGTTTTTATTTTTTTTGTTAGTATAGCTCCGTCATTTTAGTTTGTTATTATAAAGAAGTAACCTTTTTTAAGCTGACATTTCTCATATAAGAAACTATTGCTTATATTTGTTTCACATTATACTACTGTAATGGTACAATGACATTTGATACAATTTTTTTATGTTAAAAATATATAAGATGATATCCGTAAAAATGTATTCAAAATGATATAATACTGGCGACTCTAAGAATGGCAAAAGAATAATGATATAAGTTCTGTTTGATAGCTGTTTTTATCACTGTTTTTTTTTTTTTACAATAACTGTAAAGGATTTTTTGTTTGAATAACTTCTTTTAAATCTTTTTTAAAAAATATTTATGTTTTTTTAAAAAAAATTGAAAAATATAAATAGCTATATAGATTTTTTTTTGTTTTCACTTTCACTTTTTTTTAAAAAAAAAACGGAAATAATAAAATATGTAGATAAGGAAACATATTTTTAAAATATATTTATCAAGTATATTTTTTTATCATCTTTAAATCATTTTTAAATTAATACTTACCAAACGTTTTTTCCATGTTCTTATAAAAATTACTTCTTTAAAATATTTTATGGAATATTTAAAAAAAAAAAACTAAAATACGATCAAACAATACTTACAAATAAAATCAAATAGAAGTTTCCTGTAAAATAAAATAAAAACAGATACTTATAAGTTACAAAGAGAAAATAAAGAATATGATCAAATATTTTTTGATCTAGATTACTTGTATAATCCAGTTTGAGTCGGATGAATAGTATAAAATATGAATACAATTAGGAACGTTTGTTAATAAGTATATACAATATCGCACTTAAGGTGGTGTGTATGAAATTATTTTCAAAACTTTTTGCAAATCAAATTTATCTTTGGCAAGAATAACTTTTCACGCCAACCTAAACTAAGGGGAAAAACAGAAAAGAAAAAAATATCAATAGAAAGATTAAAAAAAAAAAACTTCAATTAGTGGGGGGTTGATTGTGCTCATGCGTAACTAATGAGTGGATAATAGCAAAGAGAGGGTTCCAGTAGGCCATTATAGAAGTCAATATCTGCATCTTTAAGAAGTATCAACTGATGTAGCTAATGAGTACTTAGATAGTACTAATTTTCCCTATGATTAGTGCCCATGCTAATCAATATTAGTATAATGATGGCCGCAAGAGTTTGAGAACAGCTGGATCATGCTAAGTTTCAACAAATTAATACACATACACTTCGTTTTCAACACAATTGCCATAAAACAAACCCCCCATAATATAATACTATAGTTTGATGATCCATTGAGAGCACACACACATACATACACACATATATATATATATATATATATATATAATACATATACATAATAAATATACGAACTCCGCGTTTCCCTAGGATTTTTCTTTGACTCGTCGATTTACAAGCTATACCCTAATTCTCTATTTGGTCAACTCAAAAATTAATTGAGTTGCGAAGGACATGTTTTAACCGTCAAGGAGTTGTTGTTTTAAAGGATTCGCCGATCTTATTTTGGATTAACTTAAAGTATAATTTTTTATGATAATTATTTTTCTAAAATTCTATTTCCAAACATATATATTTCAACTCAATGGTGACTCAATTGTTGAAGGACTTAAGTTTGATTTCACCTAACATATCCTCAATAGAGATGAAGAATTTCAAGTGTTACTAACATTATAATAAAGTATTAGTCTCCTGATCTTTTGTATTAATGTAATAACAGTGTTATTTACTGTGTGTTTGAGAATGTATTTAAACGCACATATGTTCTTATTTTCACGTCAAAAACCCTTTTATTGATGGAGAAGCTAAAAATAATTACTTCAAAAAATTCACGTCACGTCAAACCGAAAATCGTTTCCAAATACATTGCTTAGTTTGATGAAAGTATGAGCATGTGTACTTAAATTCTTCTATCCGACTTGAGTTAGTGAATAATATTTATTTTTCATACAAGGTTATATTATTAATATTGGTCCAAAAAATCTTTCTAAAGAGAATTAAATAAGTTCTTTTAAGTTAGCATTTTGCAATTTAAAGATTTATTTCAATATATCCTTTATTTTTTTTTTCCCGAAATTTTTATATTTGTTATAAAAACTCAATTGGAGATTTTAAAATACAAGTATTATTTGAACATTTTCTAAAAGGACGAAGTTTTTATGAGTTGAATTTCGATACTAATTTTATTGAAAAAACTTTACGTTACTGAATAAATATTTTTTTTTTTCTAAAATGTGTGCACGATAAGATTATTACCATTAATTTTTACTACTCTAGTGATTAAATTCATGATATATTATAAGTTATATAGGAGTCAATATATTAATATTTATCCACTTTAAAAAAATATAACTTTAAAATTTCATACACATGATAATTCCTCGTAATTGTAAGGTGTGAAAGAAAGATATGATTAATTAAATAATCCAGTCAATTAATCCGTCATAATGTTCTGTTCAAATGTTAACTGAATGTAAGAAGAAGCTTTTGTTTCACCGACAATTGTTGCTTTACGAATAACAACAGTGTCAAATTATAAATTAACTTTAACCAAAGATTCCTAAACATTCCCCAATGTTCACTGAAACATTTTATAAACCAAAGGGCGAAAGCAGAACCCCAGAGCTCCACGGTGAGTAACATCGATCCTACATGGAATCTCCAATATTCAATTCAAGGCAAATATCTGCCTCAGAAAGAAACAAAAGCACGTAAAAATAAAATAAACATAAACATAAACATCATAACGATCCCAACTACATCATCCGAAATTAATGACAAATACACATTACATGACTCAAATCTATTTAAACTTTTTAATCAATGTCCAATGTGTAGATTAGATGAACTCAGACATACCCGAATAATATTTAAACAGGACTAAAAAAGAAAATGTGCACTGATTAAAAAAAGTTGTGAAATAAAGTAGATTATCCTTATCGCTATATACTAATAGAAGAAATACATAAAGCCTTGATTTGATTAAGAAAAAAGAAGAATTAACGAAGAGCAGAACGTCAATATGCACGGAGGGAAACAGCTGTTAAGAAACATGTTCAACACTGACTATAAATTAATGTGAGAATAGTTAATTTTAATTGATAACAAAATTGCATCATAAACATAAACGACATTATTTACCTTTTGACCGAATCTGATTGGGCAATGAAGCACTCGCCGGTGGTCACACGGAGGATCTTGTGGGGCCCAGTGCTGGAAATGGCGGTGTTGGTCTTGGACAGGAGTCTCACAAGGATTTGACGGACAAGGTTTAATTTCTTCTTCATGTTGGTCTTTTTCCTCATCCCTAAAATCAGCTCCTAAGATAACCAGGAAACTAAATTTGAAGCTTCTAACAAATTTTTGTTATATTTTCATCAATTTTTTCTTAATTCATTTTTCATTACTTATAATAAATTGTTATTATAGAGATTACTATTAAATTTGGATATAGGTGAAGAAAATATTATTGAGATTTTAGATTTACATATACAACATTACTACTAGTTCATTTTTTAAAGAAAAAGACTAAAATACAATGAATATTAAACGAAATTAGAAATAGTAATACTGCTGTCTCACTTCACCTCACCCTCTTATCCATTGTCTCTTTCAAATTCAATCACTCACACCCAACTTTTTCTTACTGCGCGTGGAGGCCATTGGCATTGTGATCATCACCATTGTTTTCTTTCAACTTTCATATATTTGCGGATATCATCAAACAGTGAGGTGGAGCTGTGAGGACGATTCAACTTGCTTGGTACCTATATGGGTAATACGTGAAATAGTTTATTTACTGTACGTTTAATGTTTAATGATTTTTCTGCCAAATCCAGCCAAAATTTACCTCATCATGATCAGGTTGATTTAAGTTGAATCATGAGTTAAAGTATTATTCGATCTCAAATTTCAAAACCTGTTTAGAAAAATTTAAAGAATAACATGGCTTATGAGTTACCGGTATCTTAATTTTTTTAAAATAATAATTGTTATGAGTTTGTAACTCGAACTAAATGTGATCATATTTCATCAAGTTATATTTGAATGGAAAGAAGATTCAAACGTACAATTAAATTAGTGAGTTAAGTTTTTAAGTTTATATCAATTGAATGTGATCATATATCATCATTTACATAAAGGTATAAAATTGATAGGATGATTAAGGAAGAAAAAAATAAAAAGTAAGTTCCGGATTCCATCTCTCTTGTTAACCTAAAATTAATAAACTAATAATTAATATATCATCCTTACATTTTTTAAACCACAATAATTAGTTTTTTTAAACCACAATATATAGTTTTACAAAATTAATTTTTTTTTACCAAACTAATATTCAATTCGAGGCTTAATAATACTTACAACTTCTCACGTCTCTTCAAAATGTATACGCGGGAATTGAACATTCCTATATCTATTATATACATGTTGATGTTTTATTTTTGTGACTGTGATGAAGGTTTGCAAGGCTAGAATCTTCTTTATAGTTTGGGGTTGATATGTAGTCAACAAGACTTGAAGACATTGACTTTCATATATCTGATCCATTTTTTGTTTTTAGATTGTACTAAAGAATGGAAGAAGTAGTTACTGAAGAAAGAATAGCTGCGTGGTACAGTGCACAACAAAAAGAAGCCAAAATACACATCCCAAAGGTTTTAGTAAATAGTTACTTAGTTAGCACATGCAATAATGTGTGATATTAATGATGCACTTCTAGCAGCAGTATTAATTAGAACTAAGAAATATTGCTGAAAATGACCATGTTGTTGAAGATACTGATACTCCTCAGTGTCATTTTGTTGAATGGGATCGTGCAAAAGGATAGGAGAAAGAGGGGAATAGAAATTGCCCAATCATTATTGACGCTTCTCGAGTTCAGCTAGAACCAAATTAAGAGATCAAATTGAGGCATTTAACCAATAAATAAATAAAACTTCGCAAAAGGGCTTTTTTGTCTTTTGAATATATATTTAGCTTAATTAATTGCACGTTTTATCATTATCACCTAACTATCATCATTTCACAAAATCACTTAAATTTTTAATTTTTCAACATTTTATCACTTAAAGTTTTTTTTTTTGTTGTAAATTTTACCGCTTAAATTTTTAATTTTTTTATCATCTTATCATTATTTGGGTAACCAAACAACTCTGTTGTTTTGCAAAAATGATTTTTTTTTATTGACAGTAAAATATACAAATATTGCAATTTGAATTGTAAAATTGGTGAAAAAAATTTGGAATGACAAAATTCTCAAAATAATGAAAGTTAGATGATAAAATATATAATTAGTCCGATGTGTTTTTAATAAATCATAATGACCTTATATGCATTTAACTTAATTTCTTTAAATCAAACTGTAAACGGAATAAAAAAAGTTAATATAACAACGAAATTGTATTGTTAAATTTGGATGTATTGATCTTAATTTGATATATGGAGGTCAAAAGTGAAATTATAGTGATGTTCTAAGAGAGTAAAATAATTTCAACCCAAATTTTAAAATACTTTGTTGCTTCAAATAAGAGAAAACAAAAGGACAATGTATCGAAGGAAGGTAAAATAAAAGGTAGAAACAAAAGTAAAAAATTTCTCATCAAATTTACTCTTTTCTTTTTACCTTATTGTACCTTTGTATTTGCCAGAATCACAATGAAGTGACGAAAAAATAAAAAGAAAAAAGGAGAGTTACCACCCATATGTATTTGGAAAAATATTGATTTTTAAAAAAAGCCCTTGAAACCAAACTTTAGGGGATCAAGATTCGATAACGCTTATAAGAAAGTTACTAGTATTTTTGCAAATTCTGTCATAAATACAGTTATTTATAAATAAATATGCGAAGTTTGAATGACTTCAAAAATATTAAGTATACCCCTAAAAAGAAAATGACATTTTATATAATATATTATGAAGAAAATAACATTTTATCTTTTTAAATAAATATTTTATTTTTATTTTATATTTTTTTGGAGATAATTATATTATTTTCTTTTCAATAAAAAATATTTAAATATTATTATTTTTCTTTTGTCATTCGTTATTGATATTTTAAAACGTATAAATGATTACATTTACAAAATTTTATTAGTCTTCTACTTATACTGATTTGATTATAAATATTTTCTTTTTCCAGTCAATTCTTTCTACATATTTTTCTCTTCTCATATCTTTATTTTTATAGTATTGTTTACAAGGTTCTGACATATTTAACTTTGAGTGCATAGATCAAAATACCTTAATTTTGATGCGTTGGCCCCCTCTAACATCTATGTCGGGTCGATCCCTGAGGATGGTCTCTTACTCTTATGTATCTGCAAGTATAATGTTCATCCATACAATACATAATTTCTGCCATGTTTTTCTTTTATTTCTATGATTTCTATCTCTTTTCCTCTCATGTATTCTCATTGTATTGCACTTTTAATCTACCCCTCTACAAGTGTTAATCTATATGAATTTGAAAAGTAATTCTGAAATGTAACAGTTATCTCTAAAAGACGGTGTTCAATTCCGATTTAAGATTGGTTGAATTTAAGTTTAGGAGGAGTGTATTTTGTTATTGTTACAATGTAAGCAATTGGAAAATAAATAGTTTACTTTAGAGCAGTAAGTTTGATTAGGCTCCTAAAAGCCACCAACTTTGGACAGTATGGGCCTATCGATTAGTTTAAGTGATATGGGCTTCTCATATTTAACTTCCAATAATAATAAAAAAAGGAAAGATAAAAAACCGCTTCTTCACCCAAGTAAGAAAAGTGAAATAAAAATGCATTGAAACACTACGATAAGTGGTTATTGATTTTTTATTTATGGACAAACGATAATTATTATAATTTATTAATTTTTGTTAGTAAGAGAATTCCACACATAACTTGTCCCCAATTTTGTTCCAAATTTATCACCAAATCAACCTAACTTTATAACCACTGTGATTATATGATATATAAGATGAATGAGTGTTCACAGTAAAATCTTGAGATGTAATTCGTGACACTAGATCTAATTAAACAATGAAAAACACTAACAGATGACAAAAATAAGTCCTTCTATTTGATGATATGAAATAGAACACGTGTAACGTAACTTGACATGGGTTGTACGTAGTTTTTGGAACCAATTAAAGTCTTAACAAACATACCATAGTATAGTTTACAATTTAATTAATAGCACGTGATTGAATGGCATATAGTATGAATGACAGTGAATTCAAAGAGTGGTGTAGTAATATGAATATCCATGACTGGTTAATTGATTTTGCAAAAGGATAACAGCTGGATGTGGATATATATGGAGCCATGCAATGCCATGCTTTGAAAGTCCAACGACGACAAAGCAAACTTTTCATAAGATAGCGTAGCAGAGCCACCGTCCCAAACCGTACCTACGCGTATACACCGTCAGCAACCCCAATTGACCATTTTTAGAACAAATAAATAAATCAAAACTGCATGGTCCTATAGTTGCATCCAACCGGTATTTGTAGTGTTAAATATATTCTTAAAATAAATGGTAAATCTAGTCTCAGAAATTCATATGTTCGACTTTCCATACTCTAACCATTAACAGTAGAGTCTATGTAAGATATATACCAAGTGTGATGTGACACGTGCATGACTGAAAAATTAATATAACGAATGCATAAAAAGATAAAAGAAGAAAAATCAAATAACAAGACTCGTAATGTAAACTTTCAATGAGTTTCTATGCCTAAATTATTAATTTGCAATCTGTACGTGTACAGGTATTTTTCCCCCCTTCTATATAATCTTTTTCTTTTCTTTTCTCGTTGTCATTTTTATCTTATTCAAAACCTGATCAGAATTATCCATAAACGCGTGTTTTCCTATTTAAAATGAGGTACTGTTCTCTTCAACAAAGCCAGTCCCTATCCTTGTCTTATTTTTTTATCCTTTGCTTTATCTTTTAAATAATTTTGGACCCACGTTTTCTCGCTGATGTTTTCTTATATTCAAAATTTCTTCACCATCGACCATATTTCTTTTTTCTTTTCTTTGGGTACAATGTTTTAATTTTGTGCTTTAATGTTATTTAGTGAAAAAAGATTAATCTAACAGAAATATAAAACTTATGCCCAAGTCTTAAAAACGAGTTTTAACAGCTGTTATTGTTGGGAGGTAATGATTATCTGCTAATACTAATTCAGCGATTGACTATAACTTGGCAGTGAAAAAGTTTATATATTAATTCTAGAAGAAGAAATTAAAGTATAACCATAACCACCATGCATGTGGGTTTGGTGGTAGGTAAATATAGCAACCTGGCACCGGCATTTTACTTTTAGTGCAAATGTACATCATAATAAACAAAAATATTTTTTTTTTACTTGCTTGGTTTTGTATTCCTTTTATATATAAATATATAAACTTATTATTCATAATTTCAAATTTAAAAAGGAGATTATTAATTTCAGATAAGAGAAAAATGTGATGAAGTCACTTAATTTATTATATATAATATATTTTACAGTGAAAATGTGCATGCATGCTGGAATGTAAGCTGTTAATTTAAGCTTAAAACAAACGTACCTTAGATCAGACGAATAATATATATATTCTTAACTAGTGGATTTCTTTTATGAGTTGTTAACTATTGGATTATATAGAAGCTGAAGGGGATAATATGCCTGGATATCATAGGTCATTCAAACTCAACACAAGCAAAAAGGGCTATTAAAAACTAATTGAGTTTTATTGGGACCAGGCCGGGATAGCATCCGCAAAATTTCACTTAATAAGGTTAACATAATAAAAATTGCTTCCACCTTCATTTTGTAAGTCGAATTTTAATCTACTAGCTACCACCACTTACTTTTCTGTTTAGCTTCATTCACTTTATTTTTCTTCTTTTGTGCCACGTAGCCCATAACTTCATTTACACTCACCAACACTTTGATCAGCCTTTGACAACAAGCTTGGACTATACGATGTCCTTCTTTAAAAAAGAAAAGAAAAAACCTGCAAAGATGAAAAAAAATTAACGTCAATCACCATTTAAAAAAATAACAATAAGAAATTAAATACTACAATGGGAAACTAGAGAAGAATTTATTAATTAATGGCAACATTTAAATAAATCCTAGTCGTTGGCGTGACATCACAGAGATTCAATAATGCAAAAAAAAAAAAGGGTACAGTAGTAAACGTAGCGTGCCCCATTGCTCTCTCACTGACAGCATGTTCCCCACTTACGTGTAGCTACGACGAACCTTACCTCTTCTCCCTTTGATTTCTCGACCTTAGTCTTACACATACTATATAGTATCATCACATCACTCCCTCACTCTCACCAAACTCTCTTCATTCATTCTTTATGGATCAAGAAACAACAAGAAGAAACACCATGCAAGAATGTCATGTGATAGCCCCAACAACAACAACGGCAACATCATCGTATCGTGGAGTTCGTCAGCGAAAATGGGGCAAATGGGTGTCCGAAATCCGTGAGCCTGGAAAGAAGAGCAGAATATGGTTAGGGAGCTATGAGTCACCAGAGATGGCTGCAGCAGCATATGACGTGGCAGCGTTACACCTTCGGGGACGAGCTGCAAGACTCAATTTCCCCGAATTAGTTGAGACGCTGCCACGTCCAACGAGTTCGAAACCCGAAGATGTCCAAGTGGCAGCACAACAAGCGGCGGTGATGTTCAGAATATCACCAACAATGTCACCTATTAACAATCATCAAGGATGTGTCAATGACAATAACATTATTAAGGGTAGTGTGGTTCCTGTGAGAGTGGGACTCTCACCCACACAAATTCAGGCCATCAATGAGTCCCCATTGGACTCACCAAAGATGTGGATGGTGCAAATGGCAGAGGCACTCAGGTTTGGTTTCGATGATCACTCTATGATGATGCTGCCTTCTGATGATGATGATTATGCTTTGGAGTTGAGTGGATGGGAAGAAATACAGCATGAATCTTTATGGGACTCTCCAGAATATATGTAATTAATTACGTAACTATTAATTAATAATCAATGTACCCTTGATTTAGGGCATTATATATTACATATGATTAAAGAATCATGTGGTTTTAGTGAGACTGATTCAATGAAGCAAAAGGATTAATAAATTATATATTTGTAAATTGCGTACAGTATTTCATGACCCATTTGTTTCTCCAATTGATTTGTGTATGTTTCTTAATCATCCAGTTGTTTATTCATTAATGGTGATCCTTCTTCGTTTACTAGCAATACTCCTTTGTTAGCAGATTAAATTAACTCCTATCCGGCTATTCAGGATACGAAATTAATGCAGTGCATTATAAGACTGTTAGGTAAGAATTTTGTTGTCTTGTAAATATTAATGTATTTTCCAGAATGTTATTTTCATCTGACACATGTAGACCTTTGCATGGATGAAAATCTTAATTTGAGAGGCAAGGGAGAATACTATTTTTAAAATTGTTTAGCTGTAGCTTATTCCATGTGTGAAGAATTTGATGCATGAAATGTTCTTTATTATAGAATCTGTACTTTTTTTATATATATAGTCATTTTCATATTTTATTATCAATAAAATAATTTTTCATCAAATATTTTTTTTAAATTGTTCATGTGTATTTACAAATACGAATATAATAGACGCGCGTGATGTTTCAGCTCGTTTGGTAAAGTTTAATCCTTAAAAACAATTCCTTATTTTTTAAGAAGCTTTCTAAGTAAATTGGTTTTTCTAAAATAAGGTGAACTAAATATGTACTTAGTGCTTAATCTATTTAATTTCTTGAGCGCGTGATTAATTGAACATTGTTTGTTAGTAGTTTATAAAAATCTATTTTATGAAGAAAAAAACGGTAGAGAGAGCGAGAGGCAATTTTTTTTTTTAAAAATATTTTTATTTTTAAACAGATCACATGGAAAACAAATTTATGTACACTATGACTTCTAAGGTTAAAAAAAAATGAAAACCTAAAGGCATGACTTCTATGCTTAATGTACTATACTATGCCTCTTTTCTTTTTAAAAGCATCCAAAGGACTGTGTTTCAAATCGAATTTTGTTTATATGTTGATTGTCACACCGAGGCAATAGAAAAAAGTTGGCTTTTTACCTTCAACTTTTTCCCCCTCTATCTAAATTCCTGATTCCATTGACGTCGTCGTCTTTTTATTTATTTCTGCGTAACAAATTAAAGGAGGCTGTTTGTTCTAAAATGGAGATAAAGAGGAGAAGTATGATTATAATAATATGGCGATCATTTTCGTAAGCCGGCCGAATCTATAAGGCCCTAATAGGCATGACTTTCGTGTTAGGAATTTACCATTGACATTTGACTGCCACAACTCACGTTTCTAACCAACACCACCAAAGAAGGTGCTTTTCATTGGAATAATTAATAAGATTAACCACCTCCGTGTGAGTAGAGTGTGCCACCTACACGCATGACACAACACGTTTATTTATTACTTACAGATTATTACTATTGATAAGAGATTTTTTTATTTAAATTTGTGCATGTTTTGGGTAAAGAATAAGTTTTCGTGTCAGAAAGAACCGATTTCAGATAACTCGTTTTGTCCATCATTTATTAAAATTAGAATGGTCGCCAACTAGCTTAGTATACTGCGTGTTTAATTCCCCTTTCCCATGCTTCAAACAAAAAAAACAAAAAAAAACAAAAACAACGCAAAAATAGATTTGTAGGGAACGGAAGAGAATATAAAATACATACATGGTTTTTTTAGGAATCGTAGAAAATAATGTTAGAAACAAGTAATTATTATATGAATTTACTTTAGTATTAGGATGTAATGAAATGTGACGAAACTAAGATTTTTTTTATTTTACTGCATGACGAAACTAAGATAAAATGAAGTTTTAGTATTATTTTCAGCTGTACCAAAAAAAATATTTGTTATTTGTTTTGGATCCAACCCAAACAACCAAAGGATCCAACAAGACCCAACCAATCGTAGCCCAATAAGACCTAACAGGAGCTCAATAGTCAATATGCATGATAACTAAAAAGCTAGGCACAAGAAAATAAAAAACAATCAGCATGCAAGCTATCCCTTGAAAAGTAGGGATACAACTAAAGCTTATCATCCACAAACAGATGGTCTGGTCAGAGAGAGGTCCGCTGTTTGGAGGCATATCTTCACTGTTTTTCAAATACCAAACCTAAGCAGGGGTCGGAGTACTTAGCTTGGGCGGAATAATGGTTCAATACCAATTGCAGTTTTTTTTTTTTTATAGACAAATATTAGATTTTGTTGGTGGAAGAGATTCAAATCCACAACTTTTCTCTCCCTTAGTTCAATACCAATTATAATGCTTCTACTAAAATGTCAGCATATGGTCAAGATCCTCCTTTGCTATCGAAGGATACTACAATCCACTCAAGACCAAATGTAATAAGGAATGCAAGAGAGATTCGAGTGCTTTTGAAATGGCAGCAACTACCAGAATGTGAAAATAGTTGGGAATCAACAATTAGAGAAGCCTTTCCTCACTTCACCGCGAGGACAAAGAGAATCTTATAAAGGGAATTGATAGACAATGCTCTCCTATAAAGGTGGGCAATATTAAGAATAATACAGAGAATCACATATCCGGGCAATGAGCAAGTAGAGTTCGAGACAAGTTGTATTGGAGAGACAAGGAGAAGGGAATAAAAGGAGAGAAAAGGAAATAGTGGAGAATTCAAGTCTCTTGAGAACTTGAAAATTTCTCAGTTCAATAAAAATCGGTTTCTTCTTTATTTCTGATACAATTATGCCAAAATGACTAAAAAGCCTGTCATATATGGAACATCTTGCAGTTGAAAATATAGAATGCAAGAATATGATGAAGATTAAATAAATGTGCAAGATTCAGCCAAGGTCTCTTCAATACTGTTTATTATTCATACGATCCCTCCCGGTAACATATTCAGCTAAGCAAAACCAAAGTAAAACGAAAATGATGAATTCAGCTAAGCATAATAATGAACTGTGGTCCAATTAAATCAAATGCTGATAAGAATGTTTCAATTTTCAAGAGATATAGCCAATATTCGGCTGTTTTTTTTTCAGAAGCAATGCAAAATGAACAAAATAGCATTGCAGACCAATGTAGCCTACATTATTAGCCAAAGATACAGCACTTCCTGCATGACAGAACTAAATGACCGAAAATTAAATCTCCAGAAATTTGAAAGCACGCTGCAAAATTGAATGTATGAAAGTGCATAATCACTGTGCAGTGGATTCTTTCAGATATGCAATAAGATCAGCACGTTCCTGAGGCTTCTTAAGACCAGGAAATACCATCTTTGTCCCTGGAATATACTGCACAACAGCCCAACACAAAAGAAGGCGTGTCAGTGAGATAATGTGGCGGTGGAAAAAGATTTCTCAATGTCACAATGCAAGATTAGCTTACTACCGAACAATTCAACCCAGTAGAAAACATTAAATCCCAATGAAAAAAATATGTAGTGTGCACGTGATTACTATTTACGATTCATTCAGAAACAGGGACCGATCCAAAATACAAATGAGGGAAAAGCCAAAAATTAAATAAACTTTTAACATACATTATCAAGTTCTCAATGCATTGTACAGATACTTTTAAATTTAGATATAAATATCAAATTTAAAAGTATAAATTAAAAGATATATTAAAGAAAAAATATCACGTTGTCAAATAATTAATAAAGATCATAGTATGACAAAACATACCCTCATTACAAGAATAAACATTTTATTTTGTTATATAAGAATCAAAGATACAAGACATTTGACATTAAGAATTAAATTACTGAATGTGTGAAACAACTACTAAAATGATGTGTCAAAATTCTTGGCACAATTATAAAAAGTTTGGGTTAACAATTTAGAATTAACTAAATTTAAGTAATAATTTTTTTATAAAAAAAAAAAGACAAATGCTAAATATAAACAAAGTCATGTGACAATTTTGAGAAAGAAGTCCTCATTCTCAAATTAATAAGGATTAATATGTATTTTAAAAGAGATATTTTTGAGAGGGAGCCAGGCTCCACTCTTTCCCACTTCTCTATCCATCCAGTTCAGAGAGAACATTGGTGAAGCATATCTCACATTTGGATGATCAGTAATTAATAGCCATTCATACAGAAATACTAGTTTTTTGTACCTTTTTGGGGTTAAGCAAGTAATCGTATAGTGTCTTTTCTTCCCAAGTCACAGCCATGTTCTTGTTAGCTGAAGAGTAGGAATATCCGGGAGTTGTGCCAGATTGCCTTCCAAACAAACCATTCAGATTGGGTCCTGAGATTGTCAAAAGGGCAAATATTAGAATACATAAACATTATTTAAGAGGGTGATAGAAGCAACAGAAAAATAATTATATAACTGGTACAATAGATTGTCATCAATTGAGTGCCTACCAAATCGGGACAAGGAAGCAGCAATGTATACATTAGTGACCAAGTACGATTTGTTTCTTGAACACACTTCACACGAAACAGAATCTCAATACAATGAAAACTTTGGATTGTGCTAATACAACCAAAGGCATGTCTCAATGTCTTGTAATCTAGGAAGCACATACACTTCCAATGAATGTTGTGTCAATGTGTTGGACACATTTCCAACACCGACACTCCTCGGACACACAGCAAACACTGTGTGAGACACATTTTTGGGGTGTCCAATTTTTTATTTTATTTGTTGGGGCTTGGACATGCCGCGAACACTTCTCTGGACACACAACGGACACCTTTATTTTTTTTAATCAATTTTTTTAAAAATAAACCTAAAAGATTAGATTATAAAATTTTCTTTTTAAAATTAACCTATTTTGATAACCTTTTTCACATTACGTTCTACCTTCTTCTCTTCTATTCACGTTTGCAATTTGCTCCTTTTGCACGACACTATCCATTCACATTCTCAAGTACGCCAGTGCCACTGGTTATTTTCCATTCGTCATTGCCTCGTTGGCATCTGGTCGTCTTGCTTGGTTGACTTTGCATTCATGGTTTTTCTGTTCGTCACTTCATCTTGTTTTTCTTTTCTAGTTCACTGACTTTTCTCTCCTTTCGTGTGTTTCAAGTACACCCTTTGTTCGCCTTGATATAAATCTTAATTATCAATTTACATTTTTGTCACGTTGATTATATATATACACACACACACAAATATGCCATGTCCTATGTTTTAGATTTTAGCTATGTCCCAACGACGAAGTCCATGCTTCATAGGTTGTAATAGCCATTAAATTCTTAAATTGGTAAGATTTTCTCATTCTAAACCAACTTTGGATTGTGCTTCAAGGAAGGATAATTCTCTTTGTCCAATCATTATCACACAAAAGAACAAGACAAAAACAACAGGAAGATTCAGCTTCAATTCCTAAGCTTCATACATAGGTATCTCCCACAGATTTCTACAACAAGGGGGTATTATAGACGCAATCTATGTTCAAATCCACTAAATTCTTCTATCCACAAGCATTCAATCTTAAGCTTTAACTAGACCCGAATAATTACTTTTCAATTGAGGATTCAATGGAATTATCAAACGCTCTTAGTAGAATTTTAATATCATCGAACTGAAAGTGCTACGCACCAACGAGCAATCGGTTTCAAGCGCATATTGCTTTTGCACGGTTTCAGCTAACGTGTCCACAATTAGACCAAAAATTATGACACGAAGGCAGTTGACAAAATCAAACCGAATATTAACACAAACAACTAAATAGTATTTAGGCAGATCATTCATAAGAAATAAAGAATCTGTGCACGAACAAGGCACAATAACAATTACAAATTCCAGCACAAACAACATAGCGTATAAAAGTTTAACTAATCAATCAACAACCTGATTTCCAGATCTAGGCCTTATTACGCTTACATTCAGCAAAAAAAAAAAAAAAAAATAGAGATGCAAGCAATATTCATTCAAAAATTGAAAAATCAATAGTCTATTTAAAAAGTGCATTAATAAGGAGGAATGGCGAAGGCGAGAACTGACCTTGCTTGTGACCGGCACCTTTTTCGACGGTGTGGCACTGAGCGCACTTGGTCCTGAAGATTTTGTCACCGGATTTGACATCGCCGGGAGGTGCCTGATCGAACGACGCCATTCGCAGACAAAGGCGAAAAGGATTGGGGAAAACAAGAGGTGAAAGAGTTGTGCGGAAAACTTGCAATGAAGAATAGACTATTCAGAACACATGCATATATATATGAATGCGAGACGGCAGGGTGGGAAATTGGATCGCGTTGGCCACGGGCCTCCAAACCAAAGCCAGCCCTAACTTTTTTCGTTGACGTGGACCGTTTGTGGCGCACCAATTTTGAAGAAAAAGTAGCGTAATAGCGTTAACTTGAGGCCGAAGTCAAGTTTGCCATGTAATTTGCATGAAAGTTATCACGCGAGAATATGTCTCTGCCCAATATTGAAAAGCCAACACATGTATTGATTAATCTCGTCATTGAATTAAGGCCAAGTTTGTTAAAAAAAATAATACTTATTTTAATAAAATAAATAATTTTTTATTTTTAAATGTGTCTGTCTAAGTTGTTTTTGTTTTAAAAAATATTTATTTTGAGCAAATAAGTATTTTTTTAAAATTATTTATTTTTAAATTACTTATTCTAAGTTTAAATAAGCTGCCCTAAACCTGCTCCAATAGAACTGGACTTTTGTTCAAAGAATACTACATATTAACTTTGCCTTGATTCCAATTTATTCAAGTGGATGTACCGGATGTATTTTTTCTTAAATTGAATTTGATATATTTTTTTATATTACTTTTATTCCTTCTATAAAATATGTGAGTGGTAAAATTGTCGTAATCTTTGTTACATTGGCATTTTCTTTCAGATTATACCTGATATTTCTTCTTCTTTTATATTATTTTTATTCCTTTTCTTTTTATTAATGTTCTTATCGTAACATCTCTTTTAAATACTCAATAACAAATTATGAATAGATATTTCTTAAAGTAATAATAGTTTTTCTTTTAATATTTAACTCTTATTTTATTGTTACTAATACTTAAGTGAGACATTATATCAAACACTTAATCATTAAAAAATAAATGAAAGGCAAAAATTTCATTGAGTTATGAGCAACCTTCATCATGGACATCGGACAATTTCAATGTCCAAATATTTGTATCCGCATGAACAAAAGGATTAGAAGATGAATGTGGTGCTAAAATTTGTCTTATTTTTTAACTTCATCTGAGACAACCAAAAGAAATTTGTTCAACAATTAACCATAAAGTCGAGGGCTTTTGAAAAACTCCATTATATCTTATTTGCAGAAAGACAGGCACGACATGCCCATATATATATATATTATGAAGACATTAAATTTAATATACTGTAATAGTATCTTATTGTACATTCATATATGTATTTGTTTAAGGTTATTGTTATTAATAACCAATATTCATAAAAATGCAAGGAAATAGTGTCCATTTTTAAAAAAAGATTAGAAACAAAAAATAAAAATGTGTACAGTTAAAGGATAATTTAGTAAAAAAATAATAAAATTAGAAACCCAAATTTGGTATCATCTTTATTATTTTAGATAAAGTGAGAACTAAAATCACATCGCATTAACATTTCTTCCTAGATGCATAATTTTTTTTCTTAAGACATTCGTTAATAAACTTATAGTGAAGATGTTTTTATTAGGAAACAAAAAATTGTGATGCTCACCATTTTTTTCATGGCTTGCCTTTTCGGGAGTATTCCCTGCTTTAAACACCAGATGCCTAAACTTTACAACCAAGGATAACATTGATGGAGGCACTAACTTGGCTAGCTATGAGCGCAAATCTATGTCCAATCCCATCTTTCTCTCTGCTCATTACATTTGATAATAGTCTGAAATATTGTCGCTTCACCTACCCTCCTCCTCCATCAAAACATAGAGCCATACAAAATAATATTAAAACTAAAGGAATGCCAAAGTAAGAAATCCATCACCATCATCATCTCGCAGTGGTGGTCATTCTTGGTCTATCGAACACCAGATTCAAGGTTTTGAAAAGGCTGGCTTGCGTGGGCCAGGTATCTGCAAAATAATATTATCAAGAATCATACGAACCAAATACTAAGGGGTGCAATAATCAAATTAAATCTAAAACATCTATTTAAAGGTCAAGCACACCGTACAATGAGGACGGTTGTAAAGATATCAGCAAGAGAAATACCTCAATTTCATGAGGGCCTATTTGGTTACGAGAAATGAAGTTGACAATCAGAGTTGCAAATTCATCAGGTACATCTTCCTAAAAATATTAGGGTATAAATTGTTATATTACAAATTAGAGAAGAAAACCAGAAACAACATAATGAATGCAGAACGAGACATGACTAGTACAAACCTGAATAGCATGCCCTGTATGCCTTACAACTGCCATTTGAAACTTCCCTTGCATTTGACCAATTGTGTGACCTGTTACAGGAATAGTTAGAAAAAAATATCAGAACTACAATTGAACAATTCCATTTTCTCACAACCTTGAGAGTATGTTTGAATAGGATAATTTAACTAGGTAATGTATTTTTATAGGGAATTAATTTTTTTTATTGAAAGTAACCGTTTGAATATTTTAATAAAAGGAATTCAAAATTTTAGAATTTTAAAAGGAATTTTAGTTAGTTGAAAGAATAAAATTTCAAATTCTATCTTCTAGAGAGTGAATTTGAAAATTCAGTAACCTGACTCTTGAACACTTCCCTCTCTTTGGTTCGTCATTCTCCGCAGTAGTAGCAACCATTTGAAATCAGCCGCGGAAGCCACGACGGTGAGCCGGTCAGCCCCCCTTAGTGGCAATTATCTTCCTCTGTCTAATTTTGAAACAAACAATGAAACATTGAGTAACAATTCTATTGTGTGGAATGTTCTTCTTCTGATGAAAATGAAGTGTTTCTATTTCTCAAACGGAGAAGATGAGGATTTCGTTGGGGGAGGAGCGGCAGCGAGTTCGCACGGCGGCTCTACCTCACGCGTGTCATGGGCTTGTTCGCTGAGCCTAATGGACACGCGCAGCAACAGTCGCTCCCACTTCGACTCCGAGTCAACGGAGTTCTCCGACACGGTGGACTTCCACCACTTCTTGGCGCAGCGTTGTGCCAATGATCTCCATCTCTTCTCCTTTTCCGACCTGAAATCCGCCACACACGCCTTCAGTTGAGCCCTCCCTGTCAGCGAGGGAGGCTTCGGCTCCGTCTACCGCAGCTTCCTCGACCAAAATGACGTCGCGATCAAGTAGCTGAAATCTAGCTAGGGCTGTTATTTGATGGTAATTTTGTGATTGTTAAAGGGAAAGATTGTATCTAAACACAAAATTTTAAAAATAAAAAAATTTAAATTGAAGCATTTAAAATTCTCAAAATTTAAAATCCTTTAGAATTTTAAATTGTCTCATCCAAATATACTCTCAGAGAGAAACAATAGGAGAAACAAAATAACACAATATGCAGTGCTATATATGCTCAAATTATTCCTTTAAAAAGTTCATATCAGTGTCCCAATCATAAATTACCACCCTCATTTTAAAATTATATAAATCCTTCTTGTTCTCCTAAAATACATAAACTTACAATCTACATTTTGGTGCTGAGGGTGACCTAAATTTTAATTTAAACGAAGAACATAGATCAAATTTTCTTATTGCCATAAATTTTATTATGAATTCAAAATTATGTTCATAAATGCTTCCATTACATATTGTAACAAACGAACAGAGAAAAAGAAGAATCAGAGTGTGGGACATATTTTATGATGATACTAGTGCATGACAATCAACATACTGAGAAATACTGAATCCATGTTCCTTCATTGATCTATAGCAAGGAGAAAAAATAATCTTGAAAGATATTTAGACAGCTACCATTTACAAGATTATGTATTTGAGTTATAGAAATTAATTAAAAAACAACAACAAAAGTCTTATCCCACTAAGTGAAGTCAGCTACTTGATCACACAACACCGTTTCCAAATCTTTAGAGGTATTATTCACCATTAGATCTCTCTTAACGACTTCCTCGTTCCTCCAATGTCCTTCTTCGACTCTCTCCCCCTTTTCACAGGACTAACAACCATGCAATCTCCTCTCCTCACCTGTGCTTCCAACGGCCTATGTACATGTCCAATCAACTTTACCGATTTTCTGTTACCCTTTCATCAATTAGTGTCATACCAATATCTCGTCTTACACTGTATCTTATCCTTTCTTGTGTGACCACTCACCACACATCCAACTGGGCATTCTTGTTCCTGCTAATAACAACAGCTTTGGAACGGGACATGACAAAAATTTATCTGAGAGGCCTTCATACCTGTAAGAAAAATTATAAACTGTTTAATGGGATGATAAAGATACCATAAAAGTTATTTTCAATTCGATGACAAATTTAGCCTAGTTCTCTGTTTAGAATCAAGTAATCATGTTTTGCATTACAAGGAAGTATATCAACATACAATTATTAAACCAAAAAAACAAACTGTGGAAAGAAAGAGCCCATAGTCATTGTTTTATGTGATTGTTTCTGTATAAAGACCCATGGACAAAATCCATTTACATGCAGTGTGAGGCAATTATCCAAAAACAATCACAAGTGAAGCCCCAAACAGTCTACCTCTTACTTAGAACACATAGAAAGCCATTGGTTTCAAAGCAGCGAGCTTGAGAAAATAAGATAAAACATACCAGCCTTTCCAATATTGTTCAGTCTTTTCCAGCTCAGTTCGGTAAAGATAGCTGCAACATCAAGCATAAAACTAAAACTAAAAGTCTACGCAACCGGCTTGTTTAGAATGGATAAAGGAACAACTTTATAGTTTGAATTATTCTACCGATATTCTGAAAGGCTAAGAGTGGTACTAACCATTTCTTTGAATCATCATACTTTAACGTGGCAGGGATTGATACACGAGCAGAATCAATATTTCTTAAAGAGCCACCCCTGACACTCCATTCAATCTGCACGGAAGCATTTTCAACTCGAGTCAAAATTCACCAGAATAAATGAAACAACAATGAAGCATCACTTAAACCTATAGCATACTATCAAAAACTACATTACGTAGGTACATATGTTAAGACAGCCATATGACACGCAATAAATGCCTCCTCAACAAATTCTCAATTGATGTTTTTGCACTTATGGTATGCAATTGGCCGGTGCGTGGCAGAGACAGATCATATAAAATAAAATAAAATAAAGCAAAACCACTTGGCATGTACTAACGCAATAATGTTGGTAAATTTAAGCTATGGTTATAACAGCCAAAGGTACTCATTATCAGTTTCTACGTACTTTTTTTTTTCTAGTTCAAGACCTTCCACAAATGAACACTTTTGGTGTGCTTGGTTCTTGCCTCCAGGCACATGGCTCCTACACCATGGACAACCATGCACCTTGTGCACTAACTAGTACTATCTTGCCATGAAGCTGTTACATTATTATTTCTAGTTAAAAAATTGACAATTTACAGCAATCTGGCCTCTTTTATCATTAAAAATAATTATTATATTAAAATTTTGTTAAGATCTTTCAATAAAAAAATTTAAAGTTTCAAACATCAATTTCTGGGACACTTCTAAAACAGGACCCAATATTCAAGAAGTGTATAATAAATTAGGATTACGGTGACATGCAAAACTAAATATTTAAAGAATGTTTTAATAAATGACAACAAATGCAAAGAAAATAAATAAGATCGAAACCAAAAATAGCTGTCTAGACCAGGTTACACAAGACTTGAAATGCAGATGAAAGAAGGTATAGAGGCTAGAGCCAGAGCTTACAGCTTTTTCAATGCTTGAAAAATGTTGCATCCTGCTTGATAGGATTTTCTGCATATGAATTAGTGAAGTCATTGCTGTTCCCTGAAATTCTTCACACAATTAACATTTCTTTGCCAATGATGAATAAGTAACCATGGAAAGCAAAATGGAAATTAACTATAGAAACCAACCTCTACAACATCCACAACAAGCAACCCAGCCAAGGTGGACAATGATCTCCTTGCAGCAACATGCACAGCAATTGATCCTCCCATGCTTTGATGATGAAGCAAATTTTGATTAAAGATAGTTAATAATAGAAACAGAAAGTCAAATATAATTCATATAAGTGAAAATCTAGACAAGTTAGGTACACCAAATCCATAGGAATAAAAGTGAAAAATAGAGGACAACTGGTGCAAACACAGACAAAATAGAAAAAGAAACACGAATATCTGCAAGAGTAAATGCAGATGTGAAATCAAAGCAGTCATACCTTACAGCTATACAGAACATCCTTGCATTGAACTGAAGCTCACCAATCACATACAACGAAATCAAACATTTGCACAGTCATGCCTTACAGTTTTACAGCAAATGCAGCATGCTTATGAGTTATGAAGCACGATGCATGATGATTGAAGGATGATAACGGCAGTCAGATGCAGTGAAGCTGTGGTAAGGTTTTATGGTTGTTATTTTTTCCTTTTGTCATTTTATTTTACCTATTATTTTTTTTATCTGAACATTAGGGAGCTAAGTGGGTATACAAGAGATGTGAATGTACACATGAAATGCATAACATGTGTTGAGGTAAAAGATTCCTTAATTAACCATCAAAATGAACTAAATTAGGAGTAGTTTTATCAATTTATCATTTTGATTTATTTAATAATATGTCTAGGAGATTCTTTTATCATGTCACTCCTTCTTGTGAAGACAAACCTCCACAACAACGTCGTGGTTTCAACCCTGCACTCGATCTCCATCATTCTCACCCCTTCCCTTCCTTCTCAGATCTTCTTCAACCAAACACTTGGAATGTTCATCCTCGATCCCTCTTGTTTGCTTTCTTTTCCAATGGATTTCAGGTTTTGATAAAATCAAAGGAAAAAAAGTAAGGATCTGAATATTTGATTTGTTTGGTATCTAAATTGTGGTGTAACTAATTTGTTTGAGAATATGATTTTTTTTTACTCTCTAGATTTTGGCGGTCTATAACCGTCAAAAAAATATATAAATTTTAATTATAAGTTAAATTATGGTATTTTTTAACACAACCAAATTATGATAATTAAAAAAATTTCATAAATTGATTTTCCAAAATTACATTATTTATCATATATTAACAACTAACGACTTATGTAAAGAGAGATTATTATTATTTTTTAAATTGTGGGGAAAAAAAAATAATTTTCAATTTGAAAGACCAAAGATAAGATTGGTGTAAATTTAAGAGACTAAAAATATATCTAAACTTAAAGAAAACATTGTATATAAGATTAATAGAATAAAAATTCACAAAAATAATTCAGTTTTGCAAAAAGGAAAAATAAAAGGACTCAAACCCATAGAATTGTTGCATTTTCTGGACCCCATTAACAACAGAAAAAGCCCAATAGGCAAGATAGATTGATAGCACAGTAGATTATAGATGGGTAGTAGTACTAAACCCAAGGGTGCGACTGGGGTGCGTAGGTCGTAACCCTAAAATCAGAACCAGTGGCACTGACACAAAAAATATCTGTTCCTCTCGATCGAACTCACTCAGTCATTTCCCTCTCTGCGCGCGCGCTTCTCATTCACAGTCACAGTTCATGGCGGAGGAAGAAGTTGTGGCACCCGCTGCTAGCCCCGTTCCCTCTGATAACAAACGCAAGCTCGAAGATCTGCAACCCGAAAACACCGAATCTAATGCCAACTCCATCTCCATCTCCGACGCCGAGAACGCCGATGCCGCGGTTTCCGCCGAGACCGAGAACAAGCGCCTCCGCCTCGACGACCACCAGGATGGCCTCGGTACTGTTATTGTCCATCTCAACTATTCGTGTTTTTGCAATGCTCGCAATAATAATAATAATAATTTATTTTCTTCACTATTCTCGAGGATGATATAGGATTTAGGCGGGAAAGAGAAAGAAAGAGTAGAAATGGTTTGATATTACAATGACACTATGATAAATGCTAACAACACACCCTTGTTTAATGAATCTCACTCATTTTTTTCTTATAATATAAGTGCGTGTATTAGAAAGAGTATGTTGCTAGCATTCCTCATGGTACTTTATTGTAAAGAACTTTAGGTGTTAATCATGCTTTGGTTTTGGTGTCAACAGCTAATAATACAAATGGGCATCAAGATGAGCAGGTTGCTGAGCCAGGAAAAGAGACTGAGGAAAGATCCACTCTGGAGAATGTCACTCCCGAGCATGATAAAACTATATCCGTAGATCATTCAGAGGCAACTGCTAATGAACAAACTTCAGCTGAGAATAACGAGCCAGCTGATGCCAAAGAACCTCACGTAGAGGACTCTGGACAAGAAAATGCAGAGGAGCTTTCTAAAGAAACTCAACAACAATCTAAGGACTCAACTGAGCAAGATGCTTCTTCTGGAGACAAGCAACCTAATTCAGTTGACACTGCTTTGCACAATGTGGAAGTTCCCTATAATAAGGTGTTGATTATGATTCTGAATTTCTGTTGATCTAATAAGTGGGTTATTGTGTGAAGAATTCCTAGATATTTGAATAGCATATTTGTTCTTACCTATTTGTATATTACTCCAAAATATTATTTGTATGAATTTCTTGTACTTGCTTTCAGCAAGATACATCTTCTGGGCAAAAGCAACCTACATCTGGGGATGAAATAACTACACGGAAAATTGAGGTTCCTAACAACAAGGTATTTCAATTCTCTTAGATGCATGTTATTGGGCTCAAGTATGTTATATGTATATGTCAATACTAGATTTTATGGGTTCCACTGAACATTTATCTTTGTCAAACACAATGCATTTGAGAAATTTCCTTTGTCATGGTTTGTAGTTTTACTTCATCTTTTGTATAATGTTAGTATCAGTTATGTGTTGGGCATATGCTTGTATGGCTCTAACATGTTTTTAGAATTGGACTCAGTTTGAAAATGTTAGTCAAAATGTATATCAGTGTTTGAGCACTAAATGTATTATGTGTATTTCTTCTGTAATTAAACTTCATACTGTTAAGAGGCCTCACATTAGCTATAGGAATATAGCCAAAATACTCTTTTACAAAACCTGGGAATCCTCTTCCTCTTGAGCTATTTTTTGGGTCGAGTTAGGTTCAATTCATTTCTAATATGGTATCAAGCCTCAAGTTTATCCAGTCTTGATGTTGGGCCACTGTAGATGTCTATTTCTGTAAACTTCACACTTCAAATTTCCTGTTTTGGGCATGAGGGTGTGTGTGTTAAGGTGTTTCAAGGCTAAAAGTTTAAAATCCTGTTTAGCTGGTCCTCTATTGAACTTGTTTTGGTTCTGGGGTTTCTCTGCATACCATTCCCAGTTCTTTATCATATTATTGACTGGTCACAGTTTTGTTACATCTTCTCCAGAAGCTGTCTTATTTTCTAATCAATGTATAATGGAATTTCTATCTTGGATTGGGAGCAGTCCTTTAATGGATTTATTCTACTTATGCACAGGTTGGTGTACTTATTGGCAAGGCTGGAGATACTATACGATACCTGCAGTACAATTCAGGTGCAAAGATTCAGATCACGAGGGATGCTGATGCTGATCCTCTCTGTGCAACAAGGTCTGTGGAATTGATAGGAAGTTTGGAAAGTATTGATAAGGCAGAAAAACTAATGAATGCTGTGATTGCAGAGGTTTGATATCACATCCAATCTTTTTCTCATTCTTGCTGTTCCCTTTTTTCTTGCTTTTATTCTTACAATGTTGTTGTTTCATTTTGAGATTCTACAGGCTGATGCTGGGGGTTCTCCTTCACTTGTAGCTCGAGGCCTCTCCCCTGCTCAAGCTACCGTGGGATCTGAACAAATTCAGATACAAGTTCCAAATGAAAAGGTGATAAACTAATAATGTATTCTAGTTTCTTTTAAAGGTTATTTTTCATGTTTTATGTTTATGTATAAAACATTGAGTAACATTGGTTTCTTTTATGCAGGTTGGATTAATCATAGGGAGAGGTGGGGAAACAATTAAAAGCCTGCAGACCAAATCCGGGGCACGCATCCAGGTAGTTGTTATCGTTTACCTTGAACCTTTTTATTTTTATACTAAACATGTGTGGTTTAGGCAGGATCTAAATTGGAAAAGGATTAAGCTGCTAATATTGGTCTTTATATTGAAGCTTAAAAATTTAATAATAATGACAATATTTGATTCTCTGTGATGCTAAAATTAGAATATAATAATGAAGGGATTCCTGGTTTCCTTTGCATCCGGAAATCATTCTTATTTTTGAAATTTAAGTTTGTTCTGCTGAAGTGTTGCTCACACTTGTTTCTTGTGCATTGAGTTTCTTTTGAGCTTAGAGGCTTAAACTTATTTTATTGCTTGATGTCTGTTGTAATTGCTTTGTGTGTTTAGCTTGACACTGACTTTTGAATCCTGATTATGTATGTATTTAATTTTTGATATTTTTCTTTATTTTTTAGAATTTATGTACATGTATAATGAATTATATCAACCATCTTGCTAGCCTAGCAGTTTTGGGTGTGGCTGCTTTGTTTTACTATATGGAATTGATAACTCCCCTTTAATAATTTAATAATCTCTTCTATTTAATCTTAATTAAAACATTACAGAAGCGTTTGGCACTTGAGAGAGAGAGTTGATTGATGAGATTCTTGTATATTTTCTCCTTTCATTCTCCTCTTTTGAATTTAGCTTGTGTATTTTGACGATGTTCTTTTTTCATGTTTTAGTTGATACCTCAACATCTTCCAGAAGGGGATGATTCCAAAGAAAGGACTGTCCAAGTTACTGGTGATAAGAGGCAAATTGAAATTGCACAAGAATTGATAAAGGAGGTCATGAATCAGGTTTGTTTGACTATCCATGCTTATGCTGAGAAATTTCACAATTTTAAAGTTCAGATATCATTGGTGCTTATCTGTTTAGTATAGTTCTTATATTAATGCTCACAATTCTGCATTCTTTTGATATGTGTGTTGTGATTTTATGTCAAGATATTTGCATGCGTTGAATTTGGCTGAACAAATTGTAGTATTTTTTTTTCATGACCTGTGGTAGTCTGATTATCTTGTATTTCTGCATCCAGAACCATATTTTGTGCCAACTTCCAGTTCTTTTTTTGAATGGAAATCTAAGGTTTATGTCTTGTTTGCTGTGGAGTTATTGGGTAATACCACGACACATTGCTTGTAAAGTTTTGTTGTTCTGGATTAGCACTTATGGTGTTGATATGATACTAAGTACTATGTGGAAGGATGCCATGCTTTGCTCTTACTTGAAAGTATGCACCACCAGTTTGCCTAGATTTCATATTGGTGACTGATGTTGAATTTTTTTCTGTATAATTATGAGGTCTATCTACCACATCATTTGAAACTATCATGCAAAATAAACAAATTACTAAAAAATGATTAATTATATAATTATCCATGTAAAATCGGGATCTAGACATTTTCCATGTAGGGTGCATGTATATAATAGGGATCTAGACAAAACTTCATATTTTTTTATGTTTGTTCTATTTGGGTTCAGTGGTACTCCACAATTGTTTGTGAAAGCAATTGAAATCATGATTGTGTTCAAGGAAGTGTCCCATGTATTCAATGCCTGTATGATCCATTTTGGAAGTATTGTATCAATTGCTGCCATAGAAGTGAGATTGATCACCTGAAACAGTGTTCGTGAGTTTGGAAATTGATCAATAATCCATGCCAAGGTCAATTAAATCTTCTAGGAAGATCGTATATGTGAACCAAGATGTCAGTTGCAATGTTTTATTTTTCTTGAAGGTGCCAATTTCGAATTGGTTGGCTTTAAAAATGCAGATTTGGCTATTGCCTTTTCCCTGGGGTCAGCATTGCTTTCTTGATGTAGCATAGACAACATATTCACTTTCATCCACTGAAGAGAGGTGGCTGGCATTAAAACCTCAGATTGCAGGATGTTTAATGGTTGGTAAGATTGCTTCAAGACTTAAAAATCATGATTCAGTAAGACTAATGTTGTGCTGGCCTTGGTGCTCAAATAGAGCTGCTGTGTGATTTGCATGAGAGATTTTGGAAGGAAAGAGTCATACCTGGTGAAGTAATGGAGTCTGATGATTTTAACTGTGTTGGGGTTGTATTCTTTTGTTTCTTTATCTAGTTCTATACTAAGAAATATTTAATAAGCAATTCATGTCATCTGGTGATTATTGAGGTCGAGGAAATTGCAATTAAAGTAGTCGTATGATCAGGGGTCAGTGTCAGTATATGGTGTTCATTTGCATGCTCTCTAACATATTTAACCTAATGATACTCATGGTTTAAAGTGCTAGCATGTTAGATGAATGCTACATTGATGTTGTAAGTATTGAAAGGCAAGGAAACCTTGTTTGTTGATTCAAAAATGAATTTTGAATGTTGAAAACTTAGTGTGCTTTTGTGGATCTTCATAACAGAGTGGAAGGATATTGTGTTTGATCTTAGCATGCATTTTCATTACCTTTTGGCTGTACTTGTCTTTACTTTTATGACGGATTAGTGATTATAGGTAACATTGACTTATTCAATATCTAGTGACTGGTGGTCCCTTCTATATCGACTTGGTATTTCTTGTTTTCAGTTTTCACCTTATTCTGTTTTAAACATTTTTTAATAGAACACATTGATATGTTGTTAAGAGGCAGAATTTAAACCTCAATGTGTCATCTCTTGTAAGATTGGCTAGCTCTGGTTAGTTGTTGAATTGATAGGTTGAAATTTAGCTCATAGAGCATTATGAGTTTTGCTTTGTCATTGTCAGGCTCCTTCCTTTTCCCTCACTTGTTTGCTGATGTGAGATCTTTTTTCCCTGTGATAACATCAAGCATTTGGTGTGATTTTATTTTGTTAGTGTCTACTTGATTAACTACTGTGGTCGAGCTCCTGATGATGCGACAGGCTATGGATATTGCATTATTTTGACAGCCTACTGCATGCTATTCTGTTAGTTCCCAAGCAATTTTTTTATTTTTTTTACTTTTAGCTTTGAATATGACTAATCATGGCTATTAAATGTTTTCTCAAAATGGGTATGAAAAGTTACTTTGGCTTAGCTCTATGTATACTGATATTATTCTGTTTTAAGAAAATTTCCCTATTTACTTACTTTACCTTGTGTTTTGCTTGTATAGCCTGTCAGGCCATCATCTGGTGGCTTTGGTCAGCAGGCCTATCGCCCACCCCGTGGATCTGGTGGCCCACCCCAATGGGGTCAGCGGGGCTCTCATTTTGGCCAGCCAACAGCATATGATTACCAGCATCGTGGGCCGTATCCTTCTCACAATCAACCATATGCTCCTCCACCATATGGAAACTATCCTCAACATATGGCTCCAAGAAGCAGCTTTGGTTCTGGTTGGGAGCAAAGGCCTCACCACAGCTTTCAAGGGCCACCGCCACATAATGGTGGTTATGAGTATTATGGAGGACAAGGGGGTCATTTATCCGAAGCTCCACCATCCACACAGCTTCCCAGTTCAGCCCCCCCACATGGTGCGGGTCCTTCCCCTGTACCTTCTATGGTACCAACCCCAGCTCAGGTGAATTACAACTATGGACAGCCACAAGGCCAGGATTATGGTCATCAGACAGCTTATTCTCAGGCAGGACTTCCCCAACAAGGTTATGGACAGGGATATGATGAGTCAAAGTATGAAAATCGTGCTCCTACTCAACATTCTTATGGGGGACATGTAAATTCTCAATCAACCTATCCTCAGGCTGTTGCTCAACCTAATTACCCTGCACCGCAGCAGTATGGCAAGCCACCATTATATGGCATGCCATCACAGGGACAGCCTCCACAATCTTATGGTCCCCCTAGAGCTACTCAACCAGGGGATATGCCTTATCAAGGTTCAACTCCTGCCCAGTCATATGGCACGAATATGCCAACACAACAACCATACCCATATGCAGTATCTGGGCCATCACAAACAGCATATCCAAGTTATGGGTCTGCACCAGCTGCAGATGGCTACAGTCACCCACCGCCTGCATCTGGCCCACCTTATACCCAGCCTGGTGCACAACCCACTTATGGTCAGCCTGCTGCCCAGCCTGCAGCCAGTTATGCGCAGGTTGGTCCCACTGGTTATGGATCATATCCATCTTCACAGCCAAGTTACCCTGAGCAGCCGGCTCCCAACAACGCAGTTTATGGCTACCAAGCACCCCAAGATCCTGGTTATAGCACTGGTGCTGCACCAGCATATAGTACAGCCCAACCAAGTGGGCAGCCAGGTTATGTTCAACCCACTCCCACTCAAACTGGTTATGAACAGTCTAACACGCAACCAGCTGGTTATGCAGCTGTACCAGCAAGTGCTTCGGCTGTGTATGGCAAAACATTGTCCCCCCAGCCGGCTGCTTATCAATACGACTCCACCCAAGTTTATGGTGCTCCTCGATAATGTTTTTGTATGTTAACCACATCCTAGTATTAGCATACTCTAATTTGATGGCTCCTTCGGTGTAACCTGCTATTGATTTTCTTGTATTCTGTACTGCTTTAAATTATGAACATCAAAATATAATTTTTCTTAGCTCGAGTGCTCTGATGTTACGATTTCTTGAAAATCAAAGTTCACTTGGCCTGTTGTTTCCTCGAAGGATTCAAAAGAAAAATTAATTGAGATTATGATGCCTTACTTTCCCATTTGAGCCTTGCTGATACATGTTCCTTTACTTGTGATTTGACTAAACGTGAGTTTGAGTCCCTTGTACTAACGTGGTTTTGTATTTCATATATTAGTGTGCTAAAGTGTTTATTAAAGTTAATCATAAATTGCGGTTAAAAGTGGTTGCAGAATTCATTAACTTGCATGGGCCGCGTTAAATATCCATGTTAGTAAAGTGCAAGTTTAGTAATGCATTTGTAGAATAAATTTTGAATCAACATATTTTTATAGAATTGATTCAACATTAATGTGAGTTTGAACTAATGTGATTTTTTGTTTGAAAAATAGATATTATAAAATTAATTATGGTGTATAATATTCGAAAATTAGTAATCAAAATTGATTTTGGACGTGTAATTACCAAAATAAGTTTAATATCCATGTAAAAACATCTTTTGTATTGCCATTCATTACAAAATAGTTAAATTTATAATATTTTTACAAAAAAAATTAAGTAAAATATTTTTTTGTTTGTTTGTATGAGTTGTTGTATGTGCAGTATACGGGTAAGTGATATACTAGTTAACCGGACATAATAAAACTCATGTATAGAGATGCAAAAATTATGAGTTATATTATTGAAGGGATACATGGAACAAAAATTATGATTCCTCTTAGTATTAATAAAAAAAATAATAGAAATAGCTTGAATGAAACTTATGTCTTAAACTTGAAATCATGTTCATAACACAATACCAAATTATGTTTGACCAATCTTAAACTCAAGTTGAGATAATCCAAAAGTGGATTCGTACATACTCAGAAGTTTTTGAGAAATTGGTATTGGATATCAAAAACGGATCCATTGAATGGAGTCCTGTCCGACCCAAACACAAATGAATTCATTGGCTCTCTTAATCTATATGTTATGGGGAAATTCATGTGGGAAATATACATAATCAAACAAACGCAAGTCCACAGTAAGCAACTGATTTCTTTTATTAGACAAAAAAAAGGTAAGCATCTCAATTACTTATATCAATCGTTTTGACTTGATAAATTGCGAATATCTCACGCAGTGATAATTAATGACAAGCATTTAACCCTTAGTTGAAGGGTCAGAGTAATTAATTTTGAAGAAATGAAGCTGCAACGAAGATAACCCAGCAGTACCAGGGTTTCTAAGCTGATCAAGCTGTTTGTTGCCGCGGCCAAGTAAGTACTCAATGTAGAGAAAATTTTTGCGATCTACATCCTTCGCGTCACTGAATTCTCAAACTCACACGGATGAAAAGATAAACCGAACAATACTTTGAGGAACAATACCAATTTTTTGGAAGTATCATAGAATGACATGACTCAATAATTTTTATTCACATCTTTCAGAATTCCATATAATTTTTTTTAATCATTTTGGTTTCAATTTTTTTTTTTATTTTAGTCATAATAAGAAAATAACAAATAATGTGAAAGAAAGTAAAATAAAGAAAGACTAAAAACAAAATCTCCAATAATTGAAATACTAAAATAATATTTTATTCAAGTTTTAAAATGTATGTTTACATGAGACATCAAATTCCTTAATAACACAGAGTGTATGGATTAATTCATATGATATTATTTTATTTTAATCCATACCTCAATTCTCAAGTTTTAATTTTAAACATTTTAAATAATTTTTTTTATCTACGATAATTCTATTTAACTCCAATAAAATTGTTCATAAGATATTAATATCATGGTCTATAAAAAAATTAACAGTAAAAGTCAAATTTAAAAAACTTATGATAATAATATTTGTTTCCAATATTTTTTTTTTATAAATATTAAATGTTATTAGTTAATAATTAATTATATAATACTATTATTTTATCATTAAATATATTGAATTTTTATAAAATAAAAACTATAAATGAAAAGTGGCCACCTGCTCCAAAACAAACCAACTTGACTGGGTTCAGATATTGCAACTGGAATGCTCAGATTACTCCGAAGATAACGTCAAACCTTCAAGCCATAAATTTCTTTGCATCTTTTTTATTTCATTTTATTTTCCGGCATTGGTTCTTTTGTCTTTGGTTCTGTTCTCCGAGAATATGTTGTTTGCATTTGAACCGTGTGATACTTGTTTGTAACAGAAACAGCACAAGGCAATAGTAGCATGGATATTCACTCCGTTTTCCGCTCTATGCAAATTTCACTGTCATACAATCACGGTAACCCTCTTCTACGCATCCCTCGTGCAATTGTTACCCAATGTAGTAAAAAATCCAACTTTCTTAAGTTCCCCAATCGCTGGGTTCGAAACAAGGGTGTTAAAGAAGTGGGTTCAGAATTTGATAGCAAAAGCAAAACAATGCTTTTTAAGATTCCTGATATTGGGGAAAATGAAGAACTCTCCAGTAATTTGTGCAGCCAATTTATCTGTGAATGTTGCAAAGAAGGAGACTTGGACAGAGCTATGTCTCTTCTATCTCAAATGGAAGCTAAGGGGTTTCACCTCAGTTCCACAGCTTATGCTTGTCTTATTGAAGCCCTTGGAAATGTTGGAAGGACTTCAGAGGCTGATATGTTGTTCAAGGAAATGATTTGTGATGGCTATAAACCCAAACTGAATTTTTACACCAGTTTGCTTAGAGGGTTTTTGAAGAAAGGTCTGTTAGGACTTGCAAATGGGGTCTTGAAGGAAATGGATTACTCAGGCATATGGAGGAGTAAAGAGACATATCAGATCTTTCTGGATTACTATGTTGGTGCTGGAAGGTTGGAAGATACTTGGTCAACAATCAATGTGATGAAGCAAAAGGGGTTTCCACTTAACTCATTTGTGTATAGCAAGGTTGTTGGGATTTATAGGGACAATGGGATGTGGAAGAAAGCAATAGAGGTTTTGGAAGAGATTAGGGAGAGGGGGATTTCTTTAGACATTCATATTTGTAACAGTATTATTGATACCTTTGGCAAATATGGCGAATTAGACGAGGCGTTGAAATTGTTTAAGAAAATGCAAGAAGAAGGTGTGAGGCCAAACATAGTGACATGGAATTCACTCATTAAGTGGCACTGCAAAGAAGGTGATTTCATGAAATCCTTTCATTTGTTTACTGATATGCAAGAGCAAGGATTATATCCAGACCCTAAGATCTTTGTCACCATCATTAGCTGCATGGGGGAGCAGGGAAAGTGGGGCATAATAAAGAAATATTTTGAAAGCATGAAAATCAGGGGAAACAAAGAATATGGGGCTGTTTATGCTGTTTTGGTTGATATATATGGACAATATGGGAAATTTCAGAATGCCAGGGAGTGTGTACAAGCACTAAAGTCCGAAGGTGTGCTAGTTTCACCGAGCATTTTTTGTGTGTTAGCAAATGCTTATGCTCAGCAGGTATGTTAATTTTTCTTGTTCGTTTGTCCAACCTTCCCTTTAGATATAACTATTTATATAAGAAAATAAACTTCTAAAAGTTGATGTTCTGGTATCATATTTGTATAATAACCAACAATGTTAATGTTATAATGAAATAAATTTTGAAGAGTCACATTTTTGGACCATTTAGGAAGAGTAATTTTGCAATTTTTGGAATGCAGAGAATGATATATCATTAAATTTTTCTTTCTATTTTTTTCCCACTCTTTCTCTTGGCTACAGATTTAGTAATCTCTAACTGGTAAAAATAATATGATTGTTACATTTGTAGCTCAACAAAAAAAGAAAGAAAAAGAAAAAAAGCAAGATGCTTAATTGCTTTGCTTCTTTAAGATTGCAAGTATTCAGTAAGGCTGATTTGTTTTCTTGTCAGGGCTTGTGTGAGCAGGTCATTATGGTGCTGCAGATTATGGAAGCAGAGGGAATTGAACCAAACATTGTCATGCTCAATATGTTAATCAATGCATTTGGTAATGCTGGAAGATATATGGAAGCAATGTCTGTTTATCATCATATAAAAGAAAGTGTAAGCCTTACTAGTTGGCAGTGGAAATATCATCATTATGTTCTATTAATGCAATATTTTTTAAGTCCCTGATGCTATTGCTATAACTTTATGAAGGGTGTTAGCCCTGATGTGGTCACCTACACTACACTTATGAAGGCATTTATAAGGGCCAAAAAGTTCGATGAGGTAGTGTGAATTCTTCAATTATTTTATTGTCTTTTTTCTTCTGCAAAACAAAGTTGTTTTTATTGTTTTCTGATAATATGCAATTTTCTTTTTAGTAAAAGGAAGAAACTCAGGCTGTAAAATCTAGTTGCCTATTTCATGCTGATAAATTGATAATATTATGGTCAGGTTCCCATTATTTACAAGGAAATGGAGAATGATAGATGCACTCCTGATAGAAAAGCTAGACAGATGTTACAAGTTGCTTTAATGGTGCTTGAACGAATGAACTCATTACAAATATATTAACGGGGACTGTGGTAGCTGATCACTGGTTATCGATCATCTAAAAATTGATCAACTATTGATAAACCCATGGTGAGCTTTATACTGTTTATATTATTGGATTTGATGATATATACTGGTTTGCTGGAGAGCAGTTTGAAGAAAGGAAATTGAGGTTTTCTACAATGTCCTCCCTTTCCAATGAAAATAAGGATCCTTGTGTCTGCAGTTTTGGAAGGGCAGCAGTTCATGTTGATGTCATCTCTAGAAGCTTAAGGAGGTGAATCTCCATCATGGGTGTGGCAGTCTCCTTAAAGGGTGAAAGCTGCTTAAATGAAACAAGGATTGAGAAGGATGTTTTGGGGGTTTGTAAATAGGTGCTTATTTTATCCATTTATGATTCTAAGATGGTTTTTCAGCTCATTGATCATGATGAATTGATAATAAAGAGTAGAATGTTATTGGCTGCAAAAGATGCAATGATGTGCCAACTTTCGATTGAATATGGGATACTCAGACAAATTGGTTTGACAATTTCAAGAGCAAGGAAAGTCAAGTTAGCTCAGGATACCCCCAGAGATATTGATCGTCGTATTCATCAAGGAATCCGTTTTTGCTTTGCTATCCAAGGAATCTGTTGGCCCTATAAATGTGTGTAAGTAAAAATTAGGAACGTTAAAAAAATTCAGGAATTTGCCCTTTTTTTATCAGGGTGTTTCTCAGCAGAAAGCTAAGGACTAGAGTGAGTCAGGGATCGAACTGTTGATTACGTGTTTAAGAAATAAAATTATCTATCAATCATATTATATTTTGTTGGTAAGAATCTGTCTTTTAATTGTATATAGTTAGGATTAGGATCCCTAATATACCAGGATAGAAAATAGGAATCAGAATAATTCTGTAATTCTTAGTTGTAAATGGGAAATCTTTCCATAAAGAATTTTGTACTATTTTATCGAGATGAATTAAATCCAATGACATTCTTTCATGTTTTCAGGTAAAAAAAACCAAAGAGATGTAGAAACAGCTGTTAGTTGCTTTGAATTTAACGTGCACTTGATGATATGATATGTGTAACCAACTTTAATGTGCATTTAGATTCACAATCAAAATTTTGAACTTAAAACCAAATATGAAAATATTTATCTAAAATCACGTTATTAATATTTTAACATGATTTTAAATTGTGCAACCTTAATCAAAATATGTATCTTTTTTAAGGATCCAAATTTGTATTCTAAAGATTCCAGTCATTGACTAAACTAAAAAACATAAATGTTATTATGAAATATTTTTCATTAATTACTTGTTAATTGGATTATCGAACTAGTTTATTTAATATAAATTAAAGAAATTAACTTCTAACAAAAAATAAAATTTAAATATGATTAAAGAAGTACTGTAAGTGACACTGATAGGAATCCACCAAAAAGATTAGTATTAAGCCTGAGTCAACAGTCACCGATAAAACAACGACGTCTGCAAAACAAGGCATGATGGTACTTGGGGGTGCGAGCAACTTCTCTGCATTGATGTTATGCTCCAGAAAGCTTGTGCGTTATGTGTTTTTCAAACGTTGTTTTTTGCGGAATCTTTGTAGTTCAAGTGCAGAACCAGAAACCATAGCCACAAACATTGATGCTCAGATACGTGCTCTTTCCACACAAGGCAACATTGAAGAAGCTCTTTCACTTCTTTACACCCACTCTTCTCTGTCCCTTCAAACCTATGCCTCTCTTTTCCATGCATGTGCTCAGAAAAAGTGCCTCCAACATGGCATGACTCTGCACCATTACGTGCTTCACAAAGACCCCACAATACAAAATGACGTCTTTCTCACCAATCACATCATAAATATGTACTGCAAGTGCGGCCACTTAGCCTATGCCCGCTACGTATTTGATCAAATGTCACATAGGAATATTGTTTCTTGGACTGCTCTCATTTCGGGGCATGCCCAGTCTGGCCTAGTCAGAGAGTGTTTCTCCCTCTTCTCTGGCTTGCTGGCTCACTTTCGTCCCAACGAATTTGCTTTTGCAAGTTTGCTTAGCGCGTGTGAGGAGCATGACATTAAGTGTGGCATGCAGGTACATGCAGTTGCTTTGAAAATTTCTTTGGATGCCAATGTATATGTTGCAAATTCTCTTATTACAATGTATAGCAAGCGCTCTGGTTTTGGTGGAGGTTATGCTCAGACACCGGATGATGCATGGACCATGTTCAAGTCAATGGAGTTCCGTAATCTTGTATCTTGGAATTCAATGATAGCAGGTTTTCAACTTCGTGGACTTGGGGACAAAGCCATTTGCCTCTTTGCACATATGTACTGCAATGGAATTGGGTTTGATCGTGCCACACTACTTAGTGTCTTTTCTTCACTAAATGAATGTGGTGCTTTTGATGTCATTAACACATATCTCAGGAAATGTTTTCAATTGCACTGTCTCACTATTAAAAGTGGTCTTATTTCTGAAATTGAAGTGGTAACTGCATTGATAAAATCCTATGCAAATCTTGGAGGACACATTTCCGACTGTTATAGAATATTCCATGATACAAGTAGCCAACTGGATATTGTGTCATGGACTGCTCTTATTTCTGTATTTGCAGAACGGGATCCTGAGCAGGCTTTCCTCCTTTTTTGCCAACTTCACCGTCAAAGTTATTTGCCAGACTGGTATACATTCTCTATTGCTTTAAAAGCTTGCGCCTACTTTGTTACTGAGCAACATGCCATGGCTATTCACTCACAAGTAATTAAAAAAGGGTTTCAGGAAGATACTGTTCTTTGTAATGCCTTGATGCATGCTTATGCGAGGTGTGGCTCCTTAGCTTTGTCGGAACAAGTATTCAATGAAATGGGCTGCCATGATTTGGTTTCTTGGAATTCAATGCTCAAGTCTTATGCCATACATGGTCAAGCTAAAGATGCACTGGAGCTCTTCCAGCAAATGAATGTCTGTCCTGATTCTGCAACCTTTGTCGCGCTTCTCTCAGCTTGCAGTCATGTTGGACTTGTTGACGAAGGAGTGAAATTGTTTAACTCTATGTCTGATGATCATGGTGTTGTTCCTCAACTAGATCACTATTCCTGCATGGTTGACCTTTATGGACGAGCTGGGAAGATATTTGAGGCTGAGGAGTTGATACGTAAAATGCCAATGAAACCCGATTCTGTGATTTGGAGTTCATTACTTGGATCTTGCCGGAAGCATGGCGAGACTCGCTTGGCCAAATTAGCAGCTGATAAATTTAAAGAGTTAGAACCAAACAATTCATTGGGATATGTACAAATGTCAAACATATATTCCTCTGGCGGTAGTTTTACAAAAGCTGGCCTGATTAGGAATGAAATGAGTGACTTTAAAGTGAGAAAAGAGCCTGGGTTAAGCTGGGTTGAGATTGGGAAGCAGGTTCATGAATTTGGCTCTGGTGGTCAATATCATCCAAACAGAGGGGCAATATTAAGCCGGCTTGAGATAGTGATTGGACAATTGAAAGAGATGGGTTATGTGCCAGAGCTTAGCTTAGCCTTGTATGACACGGAAGTGGAGCACAAAGAAGACCAATTGTTTCATCACAGTGAGAAGATGGCATTGGTATTTGCCATAATGAACGAAGGTAGTTTGCCTTGTGGTGGGAATGTCATTAAAATAATGAAGAATATTCGTATTTGTGTGGATTGCCACAACTTCATGAAATTAGCATCATATCTATTTCAGAAGGAGATTGTTGTGAGAGATTCAAACCGTTTTCACCGCTTCAAATATGCAACATGCTCTTGTAATGACTATTGGTAGCGTACCACCTGCTTTCTCCCAATGGCTGGTATGACTATTGGTAGCACACTACCTTCATTCCTCAACTAGGTCAAACTATACCTGCTCGAGGATTCTTTTGGTCTAACTGCTTTAGTTGAGGAAGCACACAAATTCTTGTGAGCAGTGCAATGCAGTTGTATGGATATGTTGAACTTGGAGATAAGGTAGGAAAGCATCTAACAACGTTTCCTCATTCATTATATTGATAAGGGCAGAATAATTACAGAGTGATTATCCTGAGTTTTAAACTGAATAATCTCATAAATATCTTGATAGATTGATGTTTTGTTATGTATTTCTTATAACATCATAGATCTCAACAATTCATCCACATGGCATGTATATTTGCTTCTTCCTATTGTTCAAATGTAAATACTGTAATAGATTAAAAAAATGTAAATTTTGTAAAATGTCGGACTGTATTGATTGTTGGGGCATAACCGTCTATTTAACCGTATTGATTATTATTGAATGATTGCGTGTTGAATCTTATGTAAAATCTAATGGCAATAGTATAACAAGTACTGCAATGAAAAATGCCACAGAAACCTATATAAGTTATTTACGTAATTCTTACATGAACGCAAAAATGTCTTAACCTACTAGCTTTTGTTCTATAAGAATTCTTTTCAATGTTATGCCTGTACTATTAAAAGCTTTGGAGGTTTCTTGAATCTCAATTAGGACAAGGTACAGCGGTAACCTTCAATAACTTACCCACTGAGAGGCATAGCAATGATCCCCGCATTAACAAATTAGGTAATGTCATGGCATAAGTTTTTTCACTTGTCTTTCAAGAGTATAAAGGGTAAAGGTGACACTAAAATAAAAGGTAATGTGAACTAGGCATCAAACGCACTAAATTTTTCATGTACAACTACAACTAGCTATGTGATATTCCTCTAGCTTTCTCTAAAAGAGAATTAAAAAGGTAAAACTGAGAAAACGCGACCATCAGTATTATAGTATAACTACATTAACTAGGAGTGTGTAATTTAGAGTGAACCACAGGCCTCAGTCAAGTTTGCAACCCTTCAGATCATACACGGTCATTGTGCAGGGGGAGAATGGCAGCCGCATCACTGCTTAGAATCAGACTGCATTGTCTGAATTGGTGGAGCTGCAACTACAGCTAGCTTCAAGTCTGTGGCTTCACAATCCCCAGATCTTTCACGTATCTCACGGTACTCTTGACAGATGGCACAAGGATGACAGCAAAAATGGGTAACAAAATCCCCACAGGGTGCTTCCTACACAAGGCAAGAACATCATTATAGCATAGAATCATCACAACATTTGTTTTATGAGACATCCAAAATTTTAGATTGGGCAATTCACATAAAATACCCAAATTTGTCTACCATAGGCAAATTAAGAAGTATAGATTATTATGACACAAGGAACTGTTATGCAACTGGGAAAATACTTCAGGTGAATGCTCGTTTAGCGGTGTTTCACAGTACTAGAAGCGTTTCAAGAGAAACCTGCCTTCCTCAAAATCAAGAAACTTTCCTTTCACTATCTTTGAGTACTGTGAAATATGAATAAACAACTCAAAAGTATATTTAATTTATCTTTTAAATAGATGATTCCTTAATCAGAAAAGCACAGGCAAATGGACTTGAGGCATAACATCCTTCAAACTGCATTATAGATCTACCAGAAGGCAGAAATCTTATTAGTGAAAACAAAATCTCTTTTCTTTCATTTTTATCTCGTTTAAAATAAATGCATTTTAAATTCACTGGTCTCTAATTATGTTTTGGGGTTGCTACTTCTGTTTCAACTTTCAACGAACAGAAGAAAACTGGGGATTTCTTGTTCTTTCCCCATTAACACATCAAAAAAGTTTTTTTATCCATTAGAAAAACCAAGTGCCAGGAGTTGTATTTCAAATACACAGACTGATTAACCTGCAGTTAAGAACTATTTAATATTTCATTTAAATTTCATTAACTAGTCTCTTGAAAATCAACAATGCAATAGCTAAATACAAAGCTTGAATTCCAGGCACTGTGGCTGTACAGAATAGTCAAAAGTTTGGAACACTACAACAAAAATGAAAAATAGAAGGAAATTAATGTTATAAGAGTTAATGCAAAGCATAGTTGTAATAGCATTACCGGCAAATTATACTTTGACCTTAAAGCCTTGCGGTAGCCACAAGCATAACATGAAACAAGGCATCCCGGTAATCCCCAAAACAAGCCATCAGTTAATAAGCAGCAGGCTGTATTAACCACACTCCATAATATAAAATGGGTAACACATGATCCTAGGAAAGTTCCAGAACCCAGAAATTCTGCATTCTTCCCAAAGAGAAAGCAAGGACAAAGACAACCAATACAACCTGCATAGATGATAAAAGTTTGCAGCCAATCATTTTAGATGATACATAGCATACTATCATAAAAGAAAAAACAAGAGTTTTTGTAGCAAATTTAAATTTAAATGTTTGAAGTTTTGAACCAACATGCTCTTTACTAGAAAAAGTTCTTTACTAATTGTGGAGCTAAATGTTGGTGCATTTTGCTTACTCCATGCCCTTATTATTGTGTGTATATCAAATAACTGGCGTGAAATAGAACACAATACATTAAAAGATTTTTCTAGTCAGCAACCACAAATTCAATGAGTTGAGAGTTCACATAATTAATATTGTTAACATGGGCGAGACAACAAACACAATGTAAAGGCTAACATAATGCCTAAATAAAATAAAGAGCTTTTCCATCGTAATCTTCATTATTTCCCCTGCTGCTTTTTTTTTATTTCTCAGTTTGTTGCTATGATTTCCGTGATATAATCCCTCAACCTCATTAGCACCAACAGAAGCAAAGCAGCAAATAGTCTTAAACTTCTATCTTTTGCAATCCACAAACAAAAAAAAGATCATGAGTTGCCAATTAATTGTAACTGATCTCCTTATTGTTTTATCATAAAATATAGAGAATTTTCCACATTCAGAACCCTCATAACAAAAGTTGGACAAAGGGATGGCCTTGTGCACAAGCTTCTCACCAAGTGGGGTCATGGGAGGGTAGACGTACATAGCCTTACCCTCCCGAAAGCAGAATTTTTAGGATTTGAGCCAATGACTCATAGGTCATAAGGCAACAAACTTTACCATTGGGCCAAGGCTCACCCTCAAAAGTTGAACAAAGGATTTTAACAAAAATGAATATGACAAAAGTTAAAACCCAAAAAAAGAATTTTGAAACTCACTATGTTACAGTAAAGGCACAGCCATGATCCTTTTCTTTTGTTATAGAAAAAAGGGGCAGGATGTTGCTATGATGCTCCTGCTATTGTTTTGCCAGTGGCTGATTGCACAGCTCCAGCTTAAAACCTCGGGGTCACACAGCAACAATGGCAATTCCATTTTGATTTTGTCATATCATTAACAGGACACTCTAATATTTTAAAATAGAAGATACTTAACGTGATTAGGATCAAAGAAACAAGGACACAACACAACCAAATAAACATAGTAAAGAGGCACCTTTGTATTAAAATGAGGTCACAGAGTAAGGAAGTAGCATACAACTCTGCATATCATCGCAACAAGCACAGATGCCAGAAGACCACTGAGCCTGCATTTGGTTTGATCCATTGGTACTAAGCAGAGAGACATCCACTGCCTCTGAATCTGACTGCCCCAAAGGTATGTAAGCAGGTGGCACATAACCGTGTTGGTTCTTCATATTACTTATACAAAAAAAAAAAAAAAAAAAAACAATTAATCAAAATTCTTCCTCAAAGCATTTTATCAAACATAAATAGGACAAGACAACAACTTGAAACAGATAATAAATCCCAGCTTGTTCCCATTGAATCTTTGACGTAATGCTCCAAAATTTGATTAAACGTGAAATTTAACATCAACCCAGCCGAAATTCAAATTTTAATGATCTTTGCTAAACGGTCAACAGAAGGCGCCCTATTGTTTATCATGGCATACTTATAGCATAGTTTTCATCGTGTGAACAGTGATAATGAGAGAAAGGATTCAAAGCTGAGTTTCATCGTGATTTCGAAGAACGTGAGAAATCAAAAGCATAAAATTGTGCGAAATCAGATTTGACCCAAACATTGATTCTTAAAGAGAGAAAGGGAGAATCATAGACGAATATCGAAATAAGGTTTACCTTTCAAGGTTGAGAAACAGAAGAGTGCCTTCTCGGGATGGGATGAGTGTTAAGACAGAGACAGATTTCTCTACTCCCGCGTGTTACTCACTTCAGCCTTTGCGTTTCTATTTTCTCGGCCTTCAATTTTCTTTTTCCTTTTCTTGTTCAAAAAAACCTTATATTACAATATTAATTTTCGTATGATTCTTAATCTACAATTTTGTTCCTCTAGCTTTTATTTTTATCCCTCTTATAATTCTTAATATGTAATTATGATCTAATTTTTAATTTTTCGTACATTCATTTCTTTTATTTTTTTATATTTTAATTCATTGAATTATTTTTTATGATATATTAGATGAATATATTAAATTTACGGTTCAATTGAATTAAAATAAGAAAAATAAATATAAAATTAAAGATGATCCAAAATTACTAAATTTTTAAATTATGAAGATTAAAATTATGAAAATAAAAATAAAGGGATTAAAATAATCATGAATTAAGATTTACAAGAGAATTAAAATTATGATTTAGAAAGAAAAAAAAACTATAATGAAAATAATGTAGCAAGGGAATGGTAAATGGAAGGAGACATAAAAGTATATTACCCTGGAAAAAAAATATTACAGCAACTTTCACTTCTCCCGATAAAGTATTGTTTTTGTACAATGATTAAAAATTATTAAAATTTTCTTAACATTTTTTTCAAAAAAACTGTGGATCATGTTAAGCGTATAACATGTATGCTCGAAAAAAATGAGCCTATTAGGCCTCATTTTATAAATTATTAGAATTATAATATTTATAAAATATTTTTAATTCATTTTTTGTTATTAAATTAGGTCTAATGCCCTAACATAAGGTCATGTTAGGCCAATAAATTTGTAGCCTTAAATAAATTTGAAATGACTAGATGAGTTTGACCCGAGTGTCCCATTTTGCTAGTATTAGGTTTTATTCGTGTAAATTTTCAATGTGTAATGCTTACGTATTAAGAGATGTAGGATAAATTTCTTGAAGAAAAAAATTAAAAAAGTAAAATAGATTCAACTTTGTCATATATTAAAATCAATTTATACACCTTAACTTTTAAAGATGTTAAATGATTTTTATTTATTTATAAAAAATAATTGTATAAGCCATGAGTTTAATTTATCAATGAAAATCACTACTTTTTTATTTATTTATAAAAAAACAATTGTATAAGTCATTTTTATTTATTTATATACCTTAACACTTATTTGCTACCATAGTCACGTCTCAGTGTGTGTATTTACATGTTTTTGTTTCATCCTGTAAAAGCTAAATCCATGATGATTTCTTCCAGTCTCCTTCACTCACGCTCCTCTTTCAAATTCAATCCTTGGCTTAAACTGAATCATCCTTCTCATGCTGCAATTGGACTTAGACTCAGACTCAAACCCTACCCAACCAATTTCACCTGCAAGGCAGTTTTCTCCGACGATGCCCCCTTTGCCGCCGCAATCGGTGCTTGCATGTTCACTTCTTTGCTTTTACCAGTCTCTACTTCCTCCGAAGACGACGATGCCGACTCCGCCGTCACCACAACCGACGCAAGGCTCGCCGTCATGGGGATTCTCAGTTTCATCCCTTATTTCAATTGGCTCGTATGCTATTCTAAGTCCTAACTCTTGAATTTTAATTGCTTTGTTAGCCACACTAGCTACCAGCCATCATTCTCTTCCAATTTTGCAGACTTGGGTTTTCGCCTGGCTCGATACCGGCAAACGCCGTTATGCTGTCTACGCACTTGTTTATTTGGCTCCTTATCTCAGGTACTTACTTACCTTCACAAAGTTTAGATGATGTGGTAATTCTTTAACTGTTTTTCTTTGTTTGCCTGACATAACCTTCTATTCTTTCATCCTGTTTGTATAAACTTCTTTATAAGCACATATAGAAAATGTAAAAGAAAAAGGGTTAATGAATTTAACTTCTCTCCTAAGTTAAAATCAACTCAAAGAAGTCCAATTCATTTTCACCTCTTATAAGTGTTATGGAGAAGTTTACTCAAATAGGATCTTTGTGTTATTCATTTGACACATGGTGGAAGAATATTTTGTTACTCCTATGCAAAGCTTGACATGTACTTGACAATGATATGATATTTTATTTCATCAGGTCAAATCTATCTCTGTCGCCAGAAGAAAGTTGGCTGCCTATTGCTAGCATTCTGTTCTGCATTGTTCACATTCAGGTTCAAGCTGATCACGTTTTTCTTATACTTACATTTCCCATGCCATGCCCGTTTACAAGCCGTTGAGATTGCTACTATTTTTTAACCTTGATTAAGCTAAAATTATTGCACAACAGGCAAAAGTTAAGTGCATGTTTAGATTAAAATTTGCAAACTTAATGTTGAATGAACTTCATTTTGCAAAAGCAACCTTTATCTTCCTTCCATTTTAAACTGAGTTTTTTAAGGCAAAACTCAGTTCACAATCAGATCCAACCAAAAATCGAACCAGACTTTTTCAATTTTACTTTTTGAATGTACTTTTTGGACCTCCCAACTGAAAGCCAAACATGTCCTAAAACTTTCCAAGAGCTTAATGACTAGACTTGAAAATATATAGTGGCCTGGCTTAGACCAATGATTTTTAATATTTGTTTTAGCTGTTATTGTTTTCGTATTGATAGAATAATTCACATTGCAGCTGGAAGCAAGCATTAGAAATGGAGATATTCAGGGGTTTCAACTATTCAGGAATGTCGCAGATCAGCTATCATCAAATAATAGGAAGAAAGATCATTTAAATCTGCATCAAGAAATGTCTGAGGAGGTGTTCTTTCCTCTGTTAACATATATTAGTAGCATATTGAAAATAAGTTGTGGATTTTTCTCTAATGTGGTTTCCAATTGTTCTGAATCGTGATTAAGGGAATCAAGAAAGAAAAGAAGAACCTGCCACATGCCCAGGAACAATCAAGGGATATTGGAGGTTGGGAAGATTCACAGAGGCCTTTACAACCCCGGCAGCACTTGAATGAAGACTTAGATGATGACAAAGAAAGAAACAAGCACTAAACATGGAAAACTCACTCAAGTTTCATGCCCGATGCTGGTACCACTCAGCTGCATGATGATTAGTTTTGAATCGTTTTAATGGAACTATTGCGTTGTCTTAATGTTGCTCAGTTCCTATGTTACCATCTTGGATTCTTTTCATGGCTGGTGTTTATCTCATACTTGTTTACTAGATGATATTGAAGGTGCCATAGTATAAAAACAGAGATATGCATACACCTACTCTACGGTCTCTACCTCTACCTTTCTTCCACCTCATTTTTTTTCCTCTGTATCTTTTACTTCTCTTTTCCTTTCATTATATATCTGGTCATATCTTTTACTTCTGTCTTTTCCTATTTTTAGATAGGTGTATACACCAAGTGAGTGTATGAACAATTGAATATAGTTTTCTAGTATAAAAGGATAACACCAGGGCTGATAAATGGTTCCTTTATAATGTGATGAATACGGAATACTATGTCAGAAGATTACTTGATACATTATATGCTTTGGAAAAGCCATGTGCCTTTCTACTGCTGCAACTATACTCAACTGCTTTTAATTTGCGGTGTGCATTGGTTTGGATCAGTTGATTTAATTTTGTTTTTATGTTGAGATCCACATCCAAACTATATTAATAAATCCCAATCATTATTATTCCAGCGAGTTAAATTTCAATGGCCCATTATCTCGAGTGTACAGTTTATAGAGGTGTTGAGAAAATGAAAGGATGTGTATTATTCGATGGAAGTACAGGCTCCATATATAGATGGACTTGTTACAACTGAATGGGAAATGATAAGCTAAAAGATAAACTAAAGTTTAAACATAAACTAGCTACTGTTCCGTGCTTATCCAATGCAGTTAGTATTCAGTTCGCAATTCTTGCACAATGTTTCTTATCAAATGTTTTTGTTGTATTCATTTTAATCATTTCAAAGTGATAAAAAAAAAATATCACATAAAATTGTTACATAATTAATTAGGATGATCGTGAATCATCAATTATAAGCATTACAAGTTTATAGTTATTCTTTAAAATATTACAAGTAGAAAATACCTAACAGGAAACAGAATATATTTGTACTTTCCAAAAAGTAATAATGTTGTGTTCCAAGTTTTCTAACTAGCACGTGGCTAGAACTTAGAATTGATTAATTAAATTTTTAACATTAAAATCAAATTATATTAACTGACGTTTTTCAGTTTTAAGTGACAGTCAACATAATACTATTTTAACTTATTAAAAAGGCATAATAATCTTTTAATACTATTTGAAATTTTTCTCTCTCATTTAGTCATTTATGACATTAGTTAATATCAGGCTGAAATATCCCGTTAGCCTAGGTAAACGAATGGAAAACTAAAATGATAGAGGTCCACTAGCATTAAGAAAAGTCACAAGTAATAAACAACAAACTCATGCGAAGAAAATAGCATTATATTCCCTTTTCCAAAGTAATAAACAACAAACTCATGCGAAGAAAATAGCATTATATTCCCTTTTCCAAAGTAAATGTCTTGTTATCTTATAGGATAAATAATCATTTTTGTCCCTAAATATATAATTCATTTACAAATGCGTTTCTAAGAGATAAAAATACAAAAATTAACTCCCGAAAGTATAAAAAGTACAACAAATATATTCGACCGTTAATTATGTCTATTACCGTTAATAAAATAGCCTACGTAGCACAAAACAACAAATTTGTCACAAATGATTGCGAACATGACCATCTTTAATTGTTAATATAGGGACATATTTTTCATATAATATTTTCTTGACTTTTTATCTTCACACTCTCTAAAAATATGAATGGATAAATAACCACTTTTATCCTGAGTGTGTAATTCGTTGACAAATGCGAAAGATGAAAATACAAAATTTAGTTCCTGAAAATATAAAATAGTTAAGATTCGAAGAAGTGAAATATGAGATATATTTATCTTATATATAGTACATTGTAACTAATTATTATAATTTAGAAAAATCTGTAAAAATTGGTACATTGTTACAATGTTTATTTTGGGTAATTTTTATTGTGATAGACAAATTGTGGTTGATAATCAATATTATCATTATTATTTTGTTTATTTTAAATTATATTCGCCAATATATTTTTTTAAGTGATTATTATAATGTTTTGTTTGTAACAATAAAAAATGGTGAAAATTTATCCTAAAATTATATTTTACCCTTAAATGAAACTAAATTTCGAGTCTAACAAATTAGTCCAATAGAAATATACTAATATTTAGGTCCAATAAAAAAATTACTGGCATTTTCGTCCAATGGAATAAAATTGTTGACATTTTTCTCCAATAAAAAAATAAACATTTTTGTTCAACAAAAAATGACTCACATTTGCATCCAATAAATGTATTTTACTAACATTTTCATCCAATCTAGTGAGCTTGGTCATGTTGCAATCATTTCAATGATAAATTTGTCTCTTTATATCACGTAAACTATTTTATTAACGGTGAAAGACAAAACTTAATAAACATATATATTTGTCACAATTTTTACACTTTTGGAGGCTAAATTTTGTATTTTTCATCTTTTAAAGACACATTTGTCAGCAAATTACACATTTAAGGACAAAAGTGATTATTTATTCTATTTTATATTGACAAAGAAAAAATAATAAATAAATAAATAAAATGATAATTTTATAAAACTAACCTTTTTAGGTAAATGAAAGAGAATAATATTAATATTAGATTCAAAATTAAAATAAACTCTATTATGAATTATGAATATTGGTAAAAAAATAATTAATGTTATATTAAAAAGTTAAATGTAACAATTATTTTAATATAATTTTTTCCCTCAAATAGGATACTTATTTTGAAAAGAAAATAGTAATAAGTTAAGTACATTTATAGAAATTAAGAAAATAAAAATATTTTGATGAAACTATTTCTTAGTTTTCTTAATCCTTATAACAAGTTAAAGGGACCATCATTTATTACTTTTCAATGGTATTGAAATATAGAAACTATCTAAATATTTGTCATGTAATCCCGTTTTCTTCTCAAGAAAGTATCAGCTTGCGTGCAAACAATCCATGAACGATTTAGGAAGTGAATGCTAACTGCCAAAACAAAGATGGATATGACTATCTATTGTCTTTAAGACATTGATTAAAAAATTAAAAAATATATATATTTATTATAAAAATTATAGAAGAAATAAAAAAAATCACAAGGTAATTTTACGTTTCCAATAAAAGTATTTCGTCGTTTAATTCTTTAATGGTCCATATCACTTTGGGTTAAGGGTAATTAATAGAGCTAGCTAGGGTGATACTTAAAGTCGCAAGAAAACAAAAAGGGCAAGGAAGGAAGATAGGGAGCAGGGGCACAAGAAGATGAGCATGCATATAGTAGTATAAGCAGTAGTAGTAGCATAAGCATAATAATAATAATAAGTCTGACATAAAAGTTGTTGTATGAAAAGAGAAATACATGATGCATCATAAGGTAGTTCATGAGTAGCTAGCTGCTATGTACTAGAGGGGAGCATGCATGCATCACCAACCAACCAAGCAACCCTGCAGATGGAGTGAAGCTGAGGACTAAATAAGTATACACAGGGAAAGCTAAGCAACCACACCTGACACCACTTCCACTTGGTCACTAGTCACTACTACTGACTAGTGTTTATTTATTTAATTTTGTATAATATATATGATGTCCTAATTGAAAGAAAGAAAGGGGTTGTTAAGGAAGGGTGTGAGGCTTCTCGAAATCCTCGAGACTGGTGGGGCGAAACCAGGCCTTCTCCTCCAGGGCATCAGAAGTGGAAGTGGAAGTGGAAGTGGGAGCAGATGCAGCTTCGTCTCCTGCTCCTCCGGGGGGCCCAAATACCCCAGTCTGTGGGTGTGGGGCCCAGTATTTGCCGGATTGTGTTGCCTGGATCACATCGTCTGGGACCGCCCCAGAGTGGATCTGATCATCAGGGTTCTTGTCATACACTGACCCGCCGCTGCTACTGTAGGCAGCTGCTATTGCTCCCCTCCTGCATTCCAACAAATATTTTCATCCTTTCTAATCCAAAGCATTTTTGAAACAACCTAATTATATCTTAAACTAACTTTTTTGCGTAACATTTATTTTCACACAAAAAATATAATTAGATCAAGTCATAAGTCATGATGAAAGATAATTAATTAATATGCTATTTAAATAATATTCGAGTTTAATTTTCACAAAAATAATTTTTTATTAAATTATATTTATCATCTCATCGAATTTTAAATTAATCAAAAGTCTCCTCCCCTGGTTTAAAAAACAATACATCAAAGTGTTAAGTGACACGGGCTATACCCTCTCGACAGAGAGATCTATTCATAATCCACGAGGCACTACTGGCGTACATATGATGGTTAGGTGTCAAAACAAAAAGGTTGACCATCACGTGATGGTTATATATGAGCTTATCGGGATTTGGACCACCAACCGATCCAACTACTAATCGCAATTAAAGTATTCGGTACGCATTTTCCACGCCTTCTTCTGGTTCTGGGCCCATTGTTGATGGATGCAAACAAAACTTTAAAAACTTTTATTATATTATTTACTATAACATCACCATAATTTATTAAAATTTTAAAAAATATACTCTTAATATTCAAAAGATACTCGATGAATATATTGGTATTATTGATAAGGAAAAATAAATCTCAAATTTTACAAACTGGTATATAAAGAAAAAAAAAACGACACCAAATTCTTAAAAACACACTTTTCCAATTAATTTGACATTGCAATTTGCTATCGCTCGTAGGTTTGAAAATAGAAAATCATATTAAAATACTTCATAACCATCACACTATCATATAAGCCGATTATTCAACTCCAATATTAGAACTTGGCCAGGTTGACAATCACTGAAGAAAGACAATAATAACAGTAATAATAATAGTTTTTAGCAGCCAGTCCCATGGAAAAAATATACATAAATGTATTGAAAGCACGGAACTCGAGTCTGTTCTGAATGCTGAAAAGAACAGCTAACTGGGTCTGGCACTGTTAATGTTATTTGTTCAATATATTTGATATTTGGTATACGGGAACTCGGGAAGTGTCACTTCGCATTACCAAATACTCCTATTTGCACTATGGACGGACATTATGCAGCTAGTCTAGCTAATAATTCAATAATTGAATAGGTACACACAATGTGTTTATAAACGAAGTTCTAAAAGAAAGAAAAAGAAAAATCTCAATGTACTTTTATTTGGATTCGTAATAGTATAGTTGCATATCAGAATAAGTATCACCTTTAACTAACAAATATTAGCCATTCAATTGATATTATCAATTAAAAAACAGACTATATAGAAATTGCGCGTTTGTGTCAACATAAAGAAGGGTGACAGTGTGGAAATATCACCATTTGGGACACTGATACAGCAGAAATTAAAATAGTCGGATAAACTCATTTTCATATCATAACTTGACAGAAAAGGCCACAAATAACAAAGAAAGTCAAAGTCACATGAAATGTAAAGTCATACAAGTGATAACGAATACAGAAACTTTAAATCGTATAGAACCGGATCCGGATCTTCTACATTTTTAAAAGAAACTGCAAACCGTGCAGTTATAAATCTTACCATTAAAATTTAAATATTAATTTATTGTGTACGAAAATAAATTGAATACAGAGAATAAAAATCCGTATAGAGCCATAGATTTTTAATCTTAAGAGAATACTTAAAAATATTAATACGTAGTACGGATAGAAATGCCCACTACTTAAAAAGAAGTTCCTGGCCACTGTGGGCAGACAGAAACAAACCCAGCCAGACTCCTTTCTAATTAATTAATTAATAAAAAAAAAACTTGAGGACCCACCTACCAAAGGTTAGCCTGATCTTATCGTTTATATATTTTCCACGTCGATAGAAATTTTTTCATGCTTAAATTAGACCAAAATATCTATCTACAATAATTATTATCCATCTTGGTGACTATATGGGTAAAATAAACCACCAAATGCAAGTCATAGTTCTTTTAAAAATCAAAGTAATTAATTTATTATTTATTAACCACAATTGAAGATACGCATCATTCATCCTAAAGGATAGAGAAAGGCACAATTTATATTTCACAGATTGTAAGATTAAAAAGGGAAAAAAAGCATTAAAATTTATAACAGTAACAATAAAAAAAATGTTTGATAAACAACTAAAAAAATTATCGGTATAATAAGTAGATTTATAATATGATGGAAAGAAATAGATAAAAATGTTTAAAATAAATAAATGTACTTGTATCGTTGCTCGTAATAATAATAAAAGTTGGCATAATAATGTTGAAAAGTGAAAAGAAGCATGTTGATATAGTTTCCCAGGGTACAAACACTCACGGAAGGAGAAAGGTAAAGGGATGAGGATGATGAGTTGGAAAACAATTATCCTCATTCGCTTTTCTTTAGTTTGTCTTTCACCTCCAACCACGGACTTGATATTTTTCCCTTGTCAAATCATACGTTTCGTACACAACCAGAAAGATAAAGATAACAGCGACCAAGGAAGAAGATGCTTTTTTACTTTTAATTCATTTTAAATTATGCTCAATGTCCCGGAAGGGGAAACTTGAAAATAAAAATAAATAAATAAATAAATTAATACAGAGTGGCTTAATACAGGTATGGAGGCGCCAACTGAATCAACAAAGGGGATGGAAGATCATATCTTATTATTGCTACAGGACAATCCAAGATGGAAGGAGATACGGACATTCCACTACAATACAATATAAAAATGGCAGCACACAAACCCAGAAGGCTAGGCTACAATACTTTATGATGTCACCCAAAAAAGGTTAGAGGAATCAAATAAGGAACGGGAAAGATTATAACAGACCAAAGAGGAAAAAGTGGAAGGAGGTAAAGCATTTCTAGAGATTGGTATAAAAAATAACAGTTTTCAAACTGATCGATTCTTGTTTGCACAGTTCAATTCAGCAACCGCGTGTATAAGTTTTCCAGCAAAAGGGGAGAATTATGTATGTGGAGAACAAAATAGTCGCTTCATCGAGAGATTTCTAGAAAAATAAAATTATTCACTGTTTGGAATAAAGGCATCGGAATATTAGAAAACGACATAGTGATCTCCGAAAGATCATGAAATACTCCTCGCAATGAAGGGTGAAGCAATGGCTAATCGGTAATCACAAATTAGATAGCATCCACAGCTTAGAACACAAAAAAAGAAGAAAAAAAAAGAACTCATAAATGAAAGTCACAGTTTGATTAATTAGCAAGAGGACTTTGATGAATTAATTTCTAACTAAACCAACTAATACACAATAAGAATCATCATCTTAGTAGATAATACTAATTGGACAACAAATTTACAGAATAAGCTCCGGAAGCGAGAAACAATCATAACAGCAATTAAAAACGAAATAAAAAGAGGGAAAGCTAAGCGAAGAAGAAAAAGAGTGAATACCTGGAAGTGAGAGGAGCTGAGGGGGGGTTGGAAGTCCAGATCTGGTTGGCGACTCGCTTCCCCAAGGCGGTGATCCCTCGGCTACTCGAATTGGCGGCCATACAATGAGAGAGAGAGCGAAATAGTGTGTGCAGTAGTAGTAGTAGTTGTTTGGTTTGTGATGTGTTAGATGAAAATGGATATATTTATACACAAAAATAATGAGAAGAAGGGTGGAGGTAGACACCAGACAGATGGTGCAAATGACCCTTCGCTTTTCGTACCTAACACGTACGCACAACAACACTCCTTCTTAACTCCCCGTTCATTTCCTCACGCACGCCGTTACTCTCTCTCTCTCTCTTTTCTTTTTTTAAGACATGCACGCCCTTATCCCCAGTTTTAACTTTTAAGATACAGATTCTTCAAGGAATATTTCTATATCTTTCTATAACACTTTTCTATTAGTAATTTCTATTTCTTATCCATAATAAATATTAAATGTATTTTATATTTTTAACATATTAGTTTTTTTTACTTTTATGTAATATTTTTTAGGGAATGTTTGATAAAGAAAAAAAACTTAGTTTCTAAAAAATCTGAAGTTAGAAACGTGTGTTTTCCATACTTGATTCATTATTTAAAAAATAAGAATATTTCTATGTTCTTACCTAGATTTTAACAAAATTAGTGAATATTCTATATCAATATTATGAGTAAGAACATAGATCATGGTTTTTGAGTAATTATGATTCTCTATAAATCATGATCTTTGAGTATGCAAAAATCATGGTTTTTGAGTAAGAACATAAATCATGGTTTTTGAAGGAAGAACATATCAATATTTCTATGTTTTTACCTAGATTTTAACATAATTCTTGATGACATAAATCATGGTTTTTGAGTATGTAAAAATTTTCCTTTAAACAAACGCACGGTAATTGGAATATTTGTAAAGCAAATTACTAAAATATATAACATTGTTCTTTTATAAATATCTAAATTTGATAATTTTCCTATAGTACTAATATTATATAATTAAGAATAATCTTAAAATGAAAATTAAAGTAATCTTTATAATAAATAATAATTTTACCATTTAGTTGAATTAGTCATTCAATTTTTTTATCACTAGCAAAGTAGTCCGCGTAAAGACTAACATGGCCAATGGAGCAAATTTTTAGATATTATTTTGCCTCTAAAAATCTACAGGCACAAAATTGTTAGCACGTATATCTTTCAGGGACAGAAATGGGATTTACTCATTTATTTTTTGTAAATGTTAAATAAGTCTATCTGACAAATACTTGTAAAATTTTATGAAGAAGATGGATACATATTTTTAGCCCATTGATATTATGTAACTTTTAATATGAAAAGATTTGGAATAAATTGTAATTTGGCTCCGTCTTTTCCTTTTTATTCGGGATTTTGATTTTTCTATTTTTTTTTACAATTTATGTTGTCTGCCCTAGAAATTTGTAATATTTAATTTTATATGTTTTATTTTGTTTGTTTTGGTACAATTAAACCCTAAATCTAATATTAAAAAATAATTTAAACTATTAAAATGTAAAAAAAATATGTAAAATTAAGAATTAAACTAAAATTATACTTTTTAAAAAATAAAATAACAAAATCGTCAATAAAAAATTAGAGACAAAAATGTAATCTAGCTGTAGATTTATTCCTCTATTTGCTTACTTTATTTACTCATTTAACTTGTTAGCTTTCGCTATTTTGTTATCATATTTTTTTTCGAAGATAAAAATTTAAATTTTTATCTTTTAAAAGTAAATTTATCAATGTTATGGGTATTTAGCGATGAAAATGCTATTTACCCCCAGAAAAAAAGTATTACCCGTGTCCGGTTACTCGAGTGTTGCTACAGAGGAATAACGCGTCTCAGACACGGATCGTGGAAAGGAATAATGGAATATTCTGGTTTCAAATTTCTGGTCACTGGTGTTTTGTCTTTAGGTCTTACTAAACAGGTCATTAGTTACCAAAAAGGTTTTACTCTTCATTTTAATGTTATAAAATTAAAATTATCCAATAAATTTATAATATAATTATATAATTAAAAATAATTATAGAAAATTTTAAATGTAGAGGTGTGAGAGATAAATTCCCGATGTTTGGAAAGCGGGATTGAGAAAAACAAAGTCATTTCGCGAACTTGTAGGCCGCGGATTGGTGGTGACTGGCTCTATTCATACAAAGTGCATGACAAATGTCAAACGCTAGAATTAGAACGCAGTAGTTGCCTTCATTAGTTGAAATTTAATTCAGAATTTATTCCACAATACTTTAAATTATTTTATTATTTTTTTATTTAATTACTCATTTAATCCTTACCTTTCTAATTAATAAAATTAAAATATAAACTTTAAAGATTAAAAATTTCAGAAAGAAAATAAAAAAATTACTTAGAGACTAAAAAAAATAAGAACATAAGTAATTAAACTTTAATTTTTACATTCAATAGTATTTATAAACAGATCTAAAAAACTGAAAACCAAATAAATGAAAATTTGACCGAATGAAAATTGAAAATTTTTATTAGATTGAATCCTATTTGAATTTAATTTTAGAAATCAATTCAAAGTATATAATTTTATTCATAAATATATAATATCAATTATTTATATTACTTATCATGTGATTTATCTTTATTTCTCTTTATCCGTAATTCAAAATCATATTACTTATCATGTGTACATATATATATTTTTTCTCTTTCACCCTCACCATGTGTTGAATAGCATCTTAAGTATCTAAGTATATTTTTCTTTAATTCTATAAAGATACCATCAAACATTAAATGCATACATTTTTAATAAAAAAGTAAATATTGATTTATCATAGAGACTAATTTTTTTCCCAGACCCAACCTTCCTTGATTCTTTTGGTTTCAATACAATTAAAGTTAAACCTTTTTTTGCTATGTAAAAGTATGAGCTATTTTGATCTAGACATCAAGCTGGCAATAAAAAGAATGCTTGCACCAAATGATAAACAAACACACCGTCAGATGCAACTTTTAGCGTTGAGAGTAGGCCAAATTAAAGAAGCCAGTTTTGTACCCAATATCTTTAGACTGATAAATGCCAAAATGCAAAAAAATTCTTTCAAGTCCCATTCTTGAAGACTCCGTCTCCTCCTTTCTGTTGTTATTTGTGAGTTGGATGTAAACAATTTATGCAAGTCCAAAGGAAAGAAGACCATTCATTCCCGACTAATGACTCATTATAAGATCCATAAATCATTTGATAATGTCATTAATTCAAATAATTTGAGAGGAATTAACGGTCATATCATTTCTCAATTAACTATTAGACTCGTTTGGAATTCAAAGAGGATACGTGGTTAGCAGAAACTCAACGAAGAATTTTTGTTTTCCACTTTTATTCATTCAAACTAATCTTATATATAGAATAATTTATCTTAAACTTGGGACTTTTACGTTATTAGTATGACATTCTATTTAATTAAACTAATAAATTAATTATATTAAAAAATAATTAACATCATTATATATAATACTATAATTTATAATTTATATTCAATACACATATAAGTTTATATAATAAATTTTGTAACAATTAATTTTGATATAATAATATATTTTTTTACATATATAAATTTTTATTAATTCTATGATTTTTATTTAAAATTTATATATATAAAAAATAAATTATTATATTAAAATTAATTTTTATAAAATTTATTGTGTAAACTTATACGTATATTGAATATGGATTATAAATTCTAGTGTTATATATAATAATATTAATTATTTTTCTAATATAGTTCATCAATTAGTTTAATTAATTAAAATATTGTGTTAATAATCTAAAAGTGAAATAAGTAAAAAAAAAATAAGGTCAAATTTCAAACCATCGTAAGGCCCGCAGATTTTGGACACGGGCCTCAAGCCTAGAAGGGGATCTAATGATCTTTATACAGCCTCTTATTTAATATATAGTTTATCATATTACAAAGACTATTATTTTCTCCTAGACCCATCCTTCCTTGATTCTTTTGGTTTCAATACAATTAAAGTTATATATTTTTCCTATGCAAAAGTATAGGCCATTTTTATTCAGATATCAAGCTGGCAATGAATAGAATTCTTGCACCCAATGATAAACAAACACCGTGAGAGATGCAACAAAAAAATATACTGGTTAGCAGAAAGTCTACTTTTCATAAAAAATAATGATATACAAACATTCTCTTATTTTATATATAGTTTACATGGTCGACCACATGCGAGTTGTTTCTTCTTGTACCCCCATAATCTCAGCCTACACCTCTTGTACATTTAAGATTTTTTTATTAGTAGGAATTGAAGATAAGTATAAGAAAATTTGTTATAACTCACATATTTTACTCAACCAATTAAACTAAATCTTTGATTCTTATTTAAGCAACATTAGGTTAATAAATTCCTTTTTATAAAATACTTGTGGTCTAAAAAAAATCAAATACTAATAGAATAAATAACTTGTAAATGAATTATTACACACAAATTATGAAAAATGTGACAATAAACAAAAAAGTATCATATTTATAAAAAATTATTTCAAAACATTTAATAACTTGATGGTTATAAACATGTTATAATCACCTTAATTACTATAATTAAATATAATATTTTTTTTGTAAATTAAATACAAAAAATGATGAAACTTGAGAGGAAAAACAATAAATAAAGTTTGAAAATAGATAACTGATCAATTAAATGTTAATAAAATAATTATGTATTAAGGGTTTTTTTGTCTTAATCTTTCGATTTATTAAGAGAAATAGACCTTGATTAATTCGTAGTTCAACCAGGAAGTAAGTAGAACTTAACCAAGAATTGTTTATACCGATGATTGAATTTTGGTAATACCTAAATGATTCAATCTTAACTTAAACGCATTAATCACTTATGTCCAATCATTTGGTTATATTGTTATAATTAAGAAAGTCTTACTCAATTGATTGAATAGCATGTTTGAGTTGTTTTAAACCATATAAAAAAACCTAAATTCAATTAAAAAAACAATTACGTGTATTGATGGTACATTTATAATTTTATTATATTTTTTATGTAATATTTCTATTATATTAAATACTAACAGAATAATAAAATGAATAACTTAACATGTAAATGAATTATACGCATAAATTGTAAAAAATTGTGATGATAAACAACAAAAAAGTTATCACAATTATAAAGAAAATTAATAAAATGATGATTGATAATTGTTGTGTATAGGTATATTTTAAGATTAAATCATATAAGAATTGTTAATTTTTCTCTCTTATTTCTTTTGTTTTATGTGAATAATTGAAATTTTAACATTATTTAAGTTTTTGTGCAAAAAGTGTTCAAGTTCGTGAATTTATAGTGCTTGATGAATAATTATCACAGAAAAATAAAATAAAGCTTGAGAAAACAAATTGAAGATGCTTGCTTAGTGTGCCTTAGGCATTCAGCGTGACGTAGTTGCTCAATGGGTAGAACAAGCTTAGCGCAAGAAAGTATGGAGAAGTCTCATCTGTGAAGATGCACTAAGTGCATGTCACACACTGAGCATGTGAGTATCATCATTCTCGTTAAGCGTGACAATCGCGCTTAGCACGGAGGTTGCGTGAAATCCAAGCTGAATTACACCTATGAAAAGAGGAATAGGAGAAGAAGAAAAGAAACAAAAAATATTCAAGAGAATAAAATTTCTTATAGAAGGTAAAGATTAGAAGCAGGAGAATTAATCATTAGGAACCATTCATTCCCTTCATTCTCTTTCTTGTCTATTCCTTTCATTATCCATTACCCTCTTACAATTGTAAAATTTCTCATGACAATGAGAGGCTAAAATTCCTTTTGTTGTGAGCTTAATTAGCAGCCAACTATTTTTAATGTAATTACTCTTCCTATCTATTTAATATTATTTTAATTTCATTGTTTCTTTTCTCTGTTTAATTTCATTGTTTATGATTTGATTACCCGTATTCATGATAAGTTTTAGGGGTGGCATTGGAAAATGGTATTCTCTAAAAAAAATTGGAAAAGAGCATTTAAATAATTCATCTTTAGGGATAAAATAATTTTATTTAGCCTTTTATACATCTCTATTCTTAATGCAATTTAATTTAATTGTTTTACTTCTTAGAAGGATTTGGGAGAGAAAATAAATAAATTAAACCTTTTCGCATGAGAAATCATGGTAAGGATAAATGAGTAGATGTATATGATAATTAGAGCAATTTAAATAAAAAAATCTTTAGTATTACATCAAAAGTAGTTTTAGTAGGCTAAACCCCAACATTCTCTTGTTCTGAATTAATTTTTGCTTATAATATTAACTTCTCTCATTTTGTCAATTTTAATTAATTAATTTAATTTTATTGTTGTTTTTTTCTCTTATTTTAATTTAATTTTATGTCAATTTATTTTACTTTTCTTTTCACAACCTTTAAACCAATTTATTTATTGCCTGAAAATTTGTATATTCATCTAGTTAAATACAAACAAAGTCCATATGAAATCACACTCGAATTTCCGTTTTACTTTACTACTTATACAAATTGATGCACTTGTTAATCAATCAATAATTATTATTTATATAAAATGAAAATTCATTTTTGATTTAATGATTTAATCGATTAATTTAATTAGAATATATTTTATTTATAACATCCTTAATTACTATATAGTCACTATAACAAAATATAATAATGTATTTTTATAAATTAAAAAAATAGATGAAAATCAATGAAATATATATAGACAGGAAAATAAAGAATATAGTGGTGTAACATGACATTAATTAATTCCTACTTGACAAAATCTTCTATTATAAGATATAATGATAATGATAATTAATAGTAATTGATAATTCATTTGAAACTTAATTTTATAACTGAATATGTGGAAATAAATATTGATTACAGCTATGATATTTACACAGTAGTGGATTTGATATCCATTGATTATTTTGCTTTTTGCATACATATCCGGTGGATTGATGTAAGTGAGTCATTAGACCTACCACAGCATTTGTTAAGCCATCAACGCTAGGACAAGGCACGCACGCAACATCAAACGTTGATGAGTTGAGCCTTGAGCGCATATATAAAGCACGGAGCCTCGACAAAAATTCTTCATCAAACAAGCCTCCCGAATCTCGATCCTCTCGTTAATTAGTTAATTGTCTCACACATATATATAGATGACAATGGTCGTTTATCCCACTTCATTTCATCTTGCAACAATCATTTGTCTCATGCTTCTCCCTTTACATATCTCAGCCACTGAGGGATTCAGCGTTAACCTGATTCGAAAAAACTCTTCCCATGCCCATGTCCTCCCTCTACGTCGTCTAATGGAGTTATCAGCTATGGAAAAAACTCTTACTCCACAATCCCCAATATATGCTTACCTTGGTCACTATCTCATGGAGCTCTCTATTGGAACTCCACCATTCAAAATCTATGGCATTGCGGACACGGGCAGTGATCTCACATGGACCTCATGTGTGCCATGCAACAACTGCTACAAGCAACGTAACCCCATGTTCGATCCTCAAAAGTCCACCACGTATAGGAACATATCATGCGACTCAAAGCTATGCCATAAACTTGACACAGGCGTGTGTTCTCCTCAGAAGCGTTGCAATTACACCTATGCCTACGCATCTGCTGCTATAACACGAGGCGTTTTGGCGCAGGAAACAATCACACTCAGCTCAACCAAAGGGAAAAGTGTTCCTCTTAAGGGCATTGTGTTTGGTTGTGGACACAACAACACGGGTGGTTTCAATGATCATGAGATGGGTATCATAGGCCTAGGAGGAGGGCCAGTGTCACTCATTTCTCAAATGGGTTCTTCCTTTGGAGGGAAGAGGTTTTCACAATGCTTGGTCCCATTCCACACTGATGTTAGTGTTTCTAGCAAAATGAGTTTTGGTAAAGGGAGTAAAGTGTCAGGGAAAGGAGTGGTTTCTACACCTTTGGTTGCTAAGCAAGACAAGACCCCTTATTTTGTTACCTTACTTGGCATTAGTGTGGAAAATACGTATTTGCATTTTAACGGTTCTTCACAAAATGTTGAAAAAGGTAACATGTTCCTTGATTCAGGGACACCCCCAACTATTTTACCGACCCAATTGTATGATCAAGTGGTGGCTCAAGTGAGGAGCGAGGTTGCGATGAAACCCGTTACGGATGACCCGGATTTGGGTCCCCAGCTTTGTTATCGAACAAAGAATAATCTTCGTGGGCCTGTGCTCACGGCCCATTTTGAAGGTGCAGATGTAAAATTGTCGCCAACTCAAACCTTCATTTCTCCAAAAGATGGTGTTTTCTGCTTGGGGTTCACTAATACTAGTAGTGATGGGGGGGTTTATGGTAACTTTGCGCAATCAAATTACTTGATTGGGTTTGATCTAGATAGACAAGTGGTGTCTTTCAAGCCAAAAGATTGCACCAAACACAAATAGGGCCATGCCTAAGACCTTGTATCCGTATGAAAAGCATTTATGTTATGTTGTGTCATTTATCAGCATATTCATTGATGGATCAATTATGGCTTTTGCTTAAAGTGAAGATTTTCAAATGTTTCAATTTACTCTTAAGTTATGCATTTCATCTGGCTTGCTGTACCTTAACAAATAAATAACAGCTATAAAAAACGACACTTGTCTTTTTTTCTTTAGGAAATAAAATAATCAGGCACAAGGGCAAAACGGATATACACTCAAGATCGGGAATTTGTGTATGATTTCTTTATTTTATCAATGTTTTTCCAGTATATTTTCAACATTTAGCCCTTCTAATAGCGTTATCGTGGGCAAAGGAGATGCAATATAAGAAGGTGATTTTCGAAGCTGATTGTCAGAGGGTGGTAGCGGCTATCAACTCGAAGAAGATAGAGTTGAATGAATTTGGTAGCATAATAAGCAAGTGTAGATCTATGCTACGTACTGAATAAGACTTTAAGTTCTGTTTTATTATAAGACAAGCTAATCTTGTGATTTACCATTTGGCTAGGGCGTTTAGAGATTTTGCTAGTACTCATGTTTTCCACGATTATCCTAATTGTATGGCTGAGTCCTATTTCAATGATTTTATAAGATAAGCTTGTTCTTTTTAAAAAAAAAAACATTTCTTTTCTCATAAATGCAAATTTAAATGGCACAAAATTCACTCATGCGTTGCTATCTACTATCTGAATAAGAATTGGAGTTTCCCTCGAAGAGATTTAGATGAAACTCATTAGAGTTGCTGCATACAGTATTTATTTTTATAATATCATTTTTTTTACTACTTTAAGCAACTTAAATAATTTTTTCTCCAATCCAATAATTTTACAAATTACATAAATAGACCCCACAATCTAATCCTAAAAATTATTTCATATACAAGTGAGACCCGAAAATTGTAATTTGGTAGAGCAATCCATTATTTTCAGTTTCTCTCTAATGATGTATGAAACTATGAATTATTATATGAATGGCTACATTTGAAATAAAGAGAGAGTAATTGTGATACCTTTACTTCGATATACGTATTTATATAATAAAATATATAAAAATATGAAATTACGTAAAATAAGATTTTATTTTCTAAGTATAAAAGAGTTCACGTGGGTAAAAAGTTTACATTCACTTCACTGTTACCAAATAAAATTTATCAGAAATGTTTTCGGCTCAAAACAAGGTTGTTCAAGTTTAAAAAAGAACTCAAGTTAAGCAGCATAATAAAATAAAGTAAAATAACATGTTTGAAATATCATGCAATTAAAATAGAAATTCATGTCCCAATATCACATTCTATCAAAATATTGTATCCTGGTGTCCTTCAACACAAGGTTTCTTAAAATAATCCACCTAGTCATCTACTCTCACGAACAAAAGGTTCGAGATCATCACAGGATCTAAACACACATGGAGTGAGTTATCACATTTCTAACTAATAGAGAGAAACGAGACAACATAGATATACATATCATATAAATGAAATACATCTTTAACACATCTCATGTCATTTCACCACTTATCGCATAACATCACATCTTAACACTACACATCTCACACATTTTCACATCATTCACGTACTAAAGGATCAAAACACAATATCACTCAACCAATCAATATCAACACAAATGTTATGCAACAAATATACTAAGACTCAATCATATATGCAATGTGGTACCATGTCAGTGAAAACCTCGTTGGGCACCTAGAAGTACATGACAAGACAGACCACACACTAGTAAGTTAGGTCACTCTCATTAGGTAAAATCATAGGGAGACTAGTCATGATCACGTTATTTTGCGAGAATACTCCAACCATGTGGGATCGACACAGGCTTAAAGGAGCACTTAAACTGGGTGTATTTATCCCAAAGGCTTAGACTCTGAAGAGTCTGTTAGGGTTTCTCCCTCCTGATTCAGGTCCAACTCAGAAAATATTTTAGCGCGCAAACTCTATCTATAAACTGTACAAAACACACAACTCCTTAATTGTTCTCAAAATAATTTTAACTCGTTGCGACTCAAAGTGATTAAACTTATCGGGTTTCCACAGTGGATCTCATCACAATACTCATTGCACATTAACTCGTTACCCTTAAAGGATTTTACAGTCAGGTGATTGTACGGTTCATAGCTCACAACTCAATGCACACAACATCTCAATACATGTGTAATCTCACAATTTATCACATACTCAACTTTTCACTTAGACACAGTTCATCACACTTCTATAATCCCAAGACAACACGTTATCATGCCTCATGCATCATATACATGTCATACAATAATAATACTAATATGTTATGTTCATATGATTAAACCCCTAAAACAATTTCACATAATCATATCAAAATCACATGAATCAACATCATAGTTCAAAAACACAAAAACACTAAAAGCACTCAATTTTATCAACCAATTCACATCAGGGCATCAATTGACTCGTCAAACATAAGAATCTCATAATTATAATCGTAAAGGCAGATTTACAATACAATAAACATCTCAAAGTAAATCCTAATTTGATCTTCAAAGGATCCCTACATATATTGATTCTAACCTCAATTAAGATTCCTCAAGTTTTTCCTCTGGTTGCTTTGCTAGGGTTTTCAAGCATTAGAGAGAAGGAGAAGGGATTGAAACCTCCATTTCACTGTCTCCGTGCGAGGAACATTTCTCTCACCACAGACATTATTTTGCAAATCCCAACGGTGGGGATGTGCGAAGGTGAGCTCCGAACTCGGTGTTCCAATATTGAAACAATCCAACGGTTAAGAGTTCAAGATCATAATTTTAATGAGATGGGTTTGAGTGTATGAGGAAAGAAAGAGAACTATGTGCGGGGGATATTTCTCTCACTGCAGACATTACTTCGCAAATTCCAACGTTGTGGATATGAAAAAATGAGTTCTGAACATGGTGTTAAAATTTCATGACAATCCAACAGTTAATAAGTTTGAGATCATAATTTTACTGAGACATGCTTAAGTGTATGCGAAAAAAATAAATAGAGGGTTTTGAAAAAGTGAAAGTAAAAATGAATTTGAGAACAGGGAGAGAGTAGGAACATGTTGTATAATGTAAAAATTGACTTAGTATGTCTCTATTTATAGTTAAGATACTCTCAGTCTATTATTTACTCTTTTTTTTTTATTTTATAAAAAGAAATTTTATTTTACTTTCTATCAAATGAATAAATAAAACATTCTTTTTATTTTTTAAGAACATATATTTATTTTATTTACCTTAAAACCATTATTTTAATTAATAAAATTATTTCTCTTTATTTATTTAATTACAAAAATTTCATTGTTTTTTTAAAACTCTATTTATTTTTAAATAAGATCCTCTTTAATTTATTTTACAAAAAATGATATGTTAAGAGGATGCTTGTTTTAAGTTATGAAATTTTATTTTTAAGAATATTCTTCATTAGAATATATTTCTAAAAATTAATTATTTTTTACAACTTGTATTAAACATCAGAATGTGATATTTTTAGGTTCACATTTTTTAAAATCTTGCTCAATATCTTAAAACAAATGCCCCCTAATTATTGTTACATGAGTTTCACTGCGTTATCCTCTGGCTTGTGTATCGAAGTTTTCTTCAAAAACTTATAATCATGGTGATTAAATAAATCCACAAAACTTTTTCATGTGCAGATGCCTTGAAGAATTGTTGGCATGCAATACTTTCATCACTTGTGCTTGTAGCTTGGAGGTTTGGCAGAGTTGTGGTTTATGGAATAAGATTGATCCTTTCTTACTTAACAAAGATTCTGTCCAGGATTTGGTGTTGAAGCTTTATGATTCATTAAATGAGGATCAATTTAAATTATGTCATGATTTTATGGAGCTTTATGATTAATTGTGGAATTCGGGGGAGGAGCAAGCGGTTGGTGTGTTAAACCGTGCCCAACTTGTTCTAGCAGATTGGTGGGCTGCTGACGAGGTCAAGAATGATATAGACACTCATGCAACGTGGATGCTGCGTTCTTTAACGATGAAGGTGTAACAGCTTCAACTGTTAGAGAGGGCGAAGCTACTGCTCCTTCAATCATTGAGTTGGCTAATAAACCAGAATCTGTTCAATGACCGATTCCAACTTGATTGTTGATCAGATTATTAGCAATGAGGAAGATATTTCTGTGTGTGGTTTTATTCTTACTCAAAATTAGAGATATCTTGAGATTGTATCCTTCCTTTTCAATTCATTTTGTTAGGCGATAAGTTAATATTGTGCCTTAAATTTTAGATAAATACCATGTTTAATAAAATATAAAATATTACTATATCGGTATAAAAAAAATACCATATTTAATAAAACAATATATAAATATTTAATCATGTTTATTAAATATTTAACATGAAAGATGTGTAAAGTAGGACTCATTAAGAACCACAAGGTGAAAAATAATATTTTGAGATGGAAATGATCTTAGAAGCCTATGCAGATTTTTTATTTTTTTAAAGTTTCAAAAACAACGAAGGAAATATACCATTTTCTAACAAAAAAAATAATTAAAAAGAGGCAAGATTTCCTAAAAAACATAAACAGAATAGTTTTTTTTCATGCATAATAAAATGCTGTTTTGACTAAAATGAACGATTAGCTAAATTAGACTGTGTTTAGGCTACAACTGACTTTTACACAATGTTTGAGGCTTTGGTCTCAAGGAAAACAAAATCTCTTACGCAAAATCAACCTAAATGTCTTCTACTATTCTTTAAAAATAAAAAATATATATCAAACTCCACAAAATGAAGTAAACTAACTAGTTTTATTTAGTAAGGAGTTAATAAAACCAAACTATTTTAATTGGTATGAATTTTTTGTCACTCCAAATTCGAATCAAGCAACCCATGGAGACGCCTAGAACCTGTTTGGAAACGGGTTGAGAGCAATTGACATGCGTAAAGTTGAAGCAAATAATTCTTGTTTCTGCGTTATTTTAAGGTTTTTGATGCAAATTTGTATGGAAATGTGGATCTTGAACTCATATTCAAATATGTTATTGGAAGGAATTCACGTGCATGCAAATTTCAGCTAAGTTTGTTGAACCTTTTATCTCATTCGATTACGTCCAATGTCTTGTAGCTTTTAGTCACTCACGGACTTCGGTGGCTCGTAGAATGCATATCGTGTCGTAAAACGTCAAAAAAACATCTTGTCTCATGCATTTATTTGGTGTGTTGAACTTACCACTTTTCAAAAAGAGTCCAAATTTTCTAATCCTAAATCATAACAATAATTTTTTTTATATAAAAAAAAGCTAATCCTAATTGTAGTAAAAAAATTCAAAAAACACACGTTATGGAATAAAAAAAATCTATTTTTATAACATATTAAAAAGTGTACATGTTGATGAACTCTTGAAGTATAAAAATTCTTGAATAGTGTGAAGACTCTACGGTATTTACACTAAGAAAAAAATAAGAATAAAGAATATTGGAATCAATTGTTAAGGCTTTATTTATAGCACGTTAAAGATACCAAATTTAATTTCTGATCAAATCAAAATCATTATTGATAGTATCCTTTTTTAAACTATATTAATTTTTGTTACCTTTTATTACTAACCATTTAGCAATTAAAATTGAAATAATAATTGACCAAGTCAAACTTGTATCTAGTCGCCTTTTCAACCCAAATTTTAAATACATATTTGTTTCTCTTCTTTTATCAAATCTTTCATATTATTTATATTTTCACTGCTAGCAAAACTATTATAATATTCCACCTTTTTGAAATCATTTAATCATTTGATCATATTAAATTCTCTAATTTAATTAATCATCAAATATTAAAATAATTTCTTTAACAGAGATTAGAACACTCGTTTGTGTGTGACTCCGTAGGTTCAATACTAACTCGGTAATATATCAATCAAATTAATATACCAATCAAGATAGGCGTCTAGTAACACTCCTTAATGTCCGAATAGCATGCAGTAACATTTTATTTTCAAGAACCATTAGAAGAGTAGTGTAATAATTTTTTCCATCTTTACAACCCTGGGTTAACTCTAAGTATGATATTATTGTCAAACCCTTTTGAGTTAACTCATAATGACTTAAGAAACTCATTTCTTCTTTCATTTAATTTTCCTGGTCCGGATATAATTTTATTCATAGATTTCAAACTCATTATCAAGAGTTCATCAATTCTTTCTTGATTAATCATTAATTCTACAGGTATTTAATTATATCCAATATCCATTCAACAAGTGTTCTAAAACATTAGGTGTCCGGAATCAAAATACAACAAATAACCTCTTAATTACTATGACAATCTCATGTCAAAGAAAACTATTATACCTCTTGAGAATTTTCTATTTACAGTTTATGATAAATTTTAACCATTAGAAAATTTCAATTGAGTCAGTTCAATGATCATATCAACATGTGACTCATCTATATATGCAAATTAATAAATGAGATCTATTAATATTTATCCAGTAAATACTATCACATATATATTAATCTATTCGGATTATTAATATTTTATTTACAATAATCTTATGATCAAGAACGGTTTAGATTAAAATTAGAACAAATTTGTTTCTCATTATCATAATCTCTATTATAATAACAAGTCTTTAATTTTAATCAAGAACATTATCAAATGACTATTTGGTCAAATAGTAAAATATGACAATGAAAATAAAATAATATTTTATTATTAAAATTAGAATTCATTACATGATGAATTAGATCGAGGGCATACAAATTTATTCCCAACACTAATAATACATTTTTTTTTTACACAAATCCTAATAATACATAAAAACCATAGTTTCTTACTTCTTTTGTATCATTTGAATCTTTAAGGATTTAAATAAAGAAAAGAGGTGTAAACGGAGTGGGAATCATAAACCGTTCTTTTTTTATAATGAAAATCAAAGTAGATATGATATCTTCAGTTATATGACTAATAAAATGCAACCTTTTACAACAATAAAACCAAAATTCATGTCTACCAAGTTTGATTTATTGGAATGAATTGCATTCATATAGTTATCAGTTTGGCTAGTAGTCGCGTTCTTAGTCATAAACTCGGAATGGAAGGTATCACTTACACGAAATATAAAAATAAAAAAAAGAAAACAGAAAAAAGGAGAAGAGTAGTCGTGCCGGCGACACATTTTAGCTGTACATTTTTTGTTGGTTGTTGTTTTTGGTTTGGTTTGGTTGGTAACTTGGTGTATCTTAGTTTGACTTTATAATCCTCATGCCTATCCTTGTTTTTTATTTTCTATTACTTAGTAATTAATACTAGTCTCTTAGCAGTCTGTGTGGCATTTTCTCAGCTTTTTCAACTGAATATATATAAGTTATTGCAAGTTGAAAATCTTTGAATGCAAATGCGCATGCAGAATCAAAGAAGGTATATATCAACATGGCTGATTACAAACTTATTTAACAGTGCCACTTCCTTTTGGCCAACTACATGGTGCCATTCATGATGTCCCCGTTGTGTTGTAGCTTTCTCCAGGTTCTCTGGGTAGTGTTGGGTCTTGAACCCTTTGCTTATCCTTAAAAAAAAAAAGAAAAAAAGAGAAAATTAAGTAGTAGGGACCAGGGAGCAAAATAGTACTTTCTAGATCTCTTGTCACAGAAATCACTCACATGCTGCTACTGTCTACTTCTTGTGACTAACCGATACCAACTTCCCCACTCACATGTTGCGCTTATATATATATATATATATATATATATATATATGAAATAAACTCCTCTATTTTTTACCTGACTTTATCCCTTGCTAAACTTCATGGCCAACATTCTCTGCTTCCATCTGTACTTTTTTGTACTGTATACGTTCTTATGTCAAACACCAATGGGAGCTGACAACTCCGGGTTTACTATTCAACTAATCCGTCACAACTCCCCCAATTATTCTCCCTTCTACAAATCAGATGAACTTCATATGCATAGACTTGGCTCAAATGGTGTCTTCACTAGAGTGACGTCCAACAATGGCGACTATCTCATGAAACTCACATTGGGAACACCACCGGTTGACGTGTATGGTTTGGTTGACACAGGCAGTGATCTTGTGTGGGCACAATGCACACCTTGCCAGGGCTGTTACAGGCAGAAAAGTCCAATGTTTGAGCCTCTAAGGTCCAATACATACACTCCTATTCCATGTGATTCAGAGGAGTGTAATTCACTCTTTGGTCATTCTTGCTCTCCTCAAAAACTGTGCGCTTATAGTTATGCTTATGCTGATTCTTCAGTAACAAAAGGGGTGCTTGCAAGGGAAACTGTCACATTTAGTTCCACTGATGGAGAACCTGTTGTTGTTGGAGACATTGTATTTGGGTGTGGGCACAGCAACTCAGGAACTTTCAATGAAAACGACATGGGAATCATTGGACTAGGTGGGGGCCCTCTCTCACTTGTTTCACAATTTGGTAACCTTTATGGGAGCAAAAGGTTCTCTCAGTGCCTAGTTCCTTTTCATGCAGACCCTCACACTTTAGGTACCATTAGTTTTGGTGATGCCAGTGATGTTTCAGGTGAAGGAGTAGCCGCAACTCCTTTGGTCTCTGAAGAAGGTCAGACTCCTTATCTTGTCACATTGGAAGGCATAAGTGTTGGAGACACATTTGTGTCCTTTAATTCTTCTGAAATGCTTTCCAAGGGGAATATAATGATTGATTCAGGTACACCAGCAACATATTTACCACAAGAATTTTATGACCGACTAGTGAAGGAATTGAAGGTGCAGAGTAACATGTTGCCCATAGATGATGACCCTGATTTGGGCACACAACTTTGTTACAGAAGCGAGACAAATTTGGAAGGGCCAATCTTGATTGCTCATTTTGAGGGGGCAGATGTGCAATTGATGCCTATTCAAACCTTCATCCCACCAAAAGATGGGGTATTTTGCTTTGCAATGGCTGGCACTACTGATGGAGAATATATATTTGGCAATTTTGCTCAATCAAATGTTTTGATTGGATTTGATTTAGATAGAAAGACTGTTTCCTTTAAGGCAACTGATTGCAGTAATCAGTAGAGATCATTTTAATGTAAATTTGAGGTTGAGATCAAGAGAAAGATTAGAGATGTAACATCTTCATACAGTGTTCTAAATAAAGTATGATTCACTAAGCCTTTCCGTATGATGAAATGGAAGTTTTCTTTGGCTCATTAATTTATGTCCTGTGGAGGAGGCGCAATGCAAGTCGAATCTCTTTTGTTGATGCGGTGGAGAAAGCGTGGAATACTGGCCATAGTTATAGTTATTCTTTGGCTATTAAAGATTTTGGCTTGCATCTCGGGTGGAGGGAGAAATTAGCTTATTACAGGATTTCTCTTAATCATGGTGAGATAGCTCTAAATTGTGATGGGTCTGTTATTCGAGATGAAAATGGAATTTTTATAACAAGTTTTGCAGCTCTAAATTGTGGTTGTTCGATGTTGGCGGCGGAGTATGGGGAATTTCCCATGGTTTGAAGTTGGCTTGGATTGGCAAACAGCGATAAGGTTACTGTCTGTTGGTTGCAGTAATTTACTTCCTTATTTTATTATGGTAAAAGAGATAGTAATTCATCAAAATCACGATTAGGTGCGTTGGTTTATGTCATGCGAGAGTCCGATGAAGTTGTTGATGCCTTAGCTAAGTATGGGCAAGATCATCTTTTTTCAAGATAGTATATATGTTCGTTAGTACCTAATTGTATTGCTCATGCCATTGATGGCCGATTTAGCTTGTATTAGCTTTCCTAAAGGCTTTTAACCATTTATTAAATGTTTGATTCACAAAAAAAAAAAAAAAAAGCTAATGGAATGGTTGAGTTGAGGGAGGGGTTTACATGTTTGGCTTTCATCCAAAATGCAAGATCAAACAAAATTCAATCTGCACACAGTTACCCTTACTGTGAATTGGAATGGTATGGGACATCATAGAGGGCCTACAAGAAGGGAAGAACCTTGGGTTCCTAGCATATGCCTGGGTTGGTAGGCATCGTATCCCTAGTCGTCTGTTTTGATATATATGAATTGATCAAGATTAAAAATTAATTAGTGATGAAATGATCATTAAAAGGATCGTGTGTATTTTTCGTTAAAATTTTAATTATTCAAATATGATATAATGATAATTTTTAGTTTACTAACATACATCCACCTATATTCTAGAAAATGTATTTTAACAAGTTATGACATCCATCTTCTTAAAATATACTCTAGGTGTAACTTTGTTAAAATACTCCTAAAAAGCAAGTATGTATACATGGTGTGTTGGCGTAGAGATAGATATCATATAGAAAAATTGCATACTATGGCTTTTGCAGTTGGGAACCTTTTCTCTAACATCTGCAAGTTCAAGTGTCTACTAGCGAAAAAATAGAAGTTCAAGAAAGCTCAATTCATGGAGTAAAAAATGCCGCATGGAATTAGCTCTTCACAGAAAGGCCAAATCATGTACAAATCATAATCAGTAGACAGAGCTAAAAGTTCCCTTCCCACATTCTCCAACTGAGATTTGGAGTATTTCTTTGCCAGCTTGGCTTTGTCGGCAACAGAGACGTCGTGGAACCTAGGACAACCAAACAGTGGAATCAAGAAATGTCATCAAGATTGAAAACTGATAATATCATCATATAAAATGCTTAAGTGCTATATATAAAACATACCAGATGCCAATTCTTGCTCAAATGTTGCACTGCTACCTGGATCTCTCCCACATTGTGCAGAGGGGGGAAGTGAGGAAAGCATAAAATTCTCTTTTTGAAATCATCTTTATCTCTACCCCGAACATATGAACCCCAAGAAGCATTACCCTCTCTTCTAGTATCTTTCAAGAAGAATCGAGTGGGCCCTTTACAAACAGATTTGTATGGTTCCCTGGCATCAAAATCAAATTCATTCGTTTGACTAATACCATTCCAAGCAGAGTATGTCCTTTCAGAGCGCTCCAGTTCTTGAGGAAAAACAATGTTAGGCAGGACTTGAACAACATAACCAAGTGACACTGAAAATGTTAGATGCCGTGCGTGGTCGTAACATATTGAACGCTGCAAAAAGCTTTTGGGATCGGCTTTCATGGCATTTGTAAAAAGTTTCAGGCTGTCCAAAGAGCTCAGGCCAGGATAAAAGGGATTAACAGCTTCAACATGATGAATTGATACAAATGGTGCTATTGGGTGAGAGGATAGAAGACCATGAGCGTCACCTCTTATATCCCACTGAAAGATTAAATGAAAAATTAATCCTAATCATTTACATATTCTGAATGAGAAAAACAGTAATAGCTGGACGATAATCAATCATAATAATCATCTCACAAAATATTCCTTCTCTTAGAATGGAAAGAAAATAAAAATTGAAAAGAATAAAAGATGTGGTCAAAATAAAATGGATCAACAAAATACCTGATGAAAACCATGCTCCCATGTCAGTGGAATGCCAAGTTCAGTGATGCAGGCATGCAGTCGATCATCACTACCATAAAGCTTGGGATATCGCTCAATGCATTCGTCAAGTATCTCAGAGAGAGCCTTTGCAAGTGAATGACTTATTGCAATCCCACCACCGCCAAAGGCCATTGAATGACTAAAATAGGTATTTGCCGAATGGCTCTCTGAGGGGCTACCTATGTAAATCATTTCAGAAGAATTATACTTGCTGAGAACATCAACTAGATTATTCACATTGAAGATGGTATCATCATCACAGAGGACAAACCAGCGCACATCAGAGAGGCCAAGGCAAAAGCTCTCTCTGACAATGCGAGAAATCCGGAGGCCAGAAGGGTGACCAATGGGATTAGTGTAGCGGAAATATGAGATGTCTTCAGAAATCATGATAGGGGGCAATAAATCATCTCCAGGTTCTTCAAGCACTTGTTCCTCTAACCACACATGGCCACGCATGTCATTAGGACGCCACCACAATTTGACATACTCCTTCCTCCGTTTCCAAAGCTGAGATGATCCTGCTATGCCAAAAACAATATGTTTAAGTGACAAGCCTTCCTGTTCAACAGTCCTGCTACCATTATGAAGATGAGCATTCACGGTCTCATATTGGAGAGCTGGTGGAGGTGTTACTTTTGCAAGACGATGAGAGATGCACTTCTTCCAATTGAAAAAGTGGGGGCTACTTTCCCAATCCTTTAAGTGATGAAAGCAACAGGTAGTTGCATCAGAGAAGACAAGGGAAAGCCAAGCAGTGGTAGATATGAGAAGTGCTGCTATGGCTACAGCGAAGGTTCCAATGCGGCATTGGCGCCACTGACGGCTTCTGGATTGACTGATAGGCAAAGGACATAAACGGGAATTCTTGCCATAGTCATGATAGGATGACATAATGGTCTTCAATGCTCGAGTCATCATCACCATCATTCCAATGTGCATGTCTGCCTCTCACCAACAGGAGAGACACAGTGAAATGGCAAAAGGATAAAATTATATAGAGGTGTTTCCTCAGCAGCAATAGTTACACACACCCGAACGAAACTTGTTACACCCTACAATAAGACAAAATAAACATGAAAATGTTACAATTAAGTGCATCATTAGGATTCATTTGTTTGAGTGGAAAATTATAGGTTTTTCCAGAAAAAAAATTACACCCCCACCCAAAAACAGATAAAAGGTTGTCTTTTAGATAAGTATTTTATTGCTTGTTTCCTTTGAAGTATTTTCCTCGTAATAAATAAAACCAAAAAAAAAATGGGACAAGAGAAAGGGAGTAATCATTTCAAAATAACATTGGTTGCAAATACATCAATCAAATAGAGAATGTTCATAAAGAATGCTCATAGTAACACATAACCTAGAATCACAAATCTTTTATTGCTGCTAGAAATCATTCAAATTTCCAACATTTGATGCAGTCATTTCATCCCTTATACTAGATCACAGAGCATTCTCATTTCTAATTTTTGTTGTTGTCATCTACTCTCTTTAATGGATATATGATATGATAACACCTGTAACAAAATTATCAATTATAGAGCATGCAACAATGTCTACTATGTTTACTTGAATGTCAAATAGAAAATTGGTTAAGCATCACAAAATGGGAATCTTCTTTGACTGAGGATGAGTGGCAGTTGTCAAACAAGTAATGTGACAAGTTTACACAATATGGCACTTATAAGTTTAAGTTGACCTTACCATAAATTAGATCCAAATTAATGAGTAATGACCAAAACAGTTAGGTCCCATTGATGAGTCTGCATATGGGCAGGAGAATAAACCCTTTTTTTTTTTTTATCTCAATTCACCACCCACTCTTCCCCCCCAAAATATCTAGCCGTATATATAAATCAAATGTATTTCCAATAACACAAGAATCCACATCTGCATAACCAGCAAGCCTGTAACTTCAAATAACAACTCTAGGCCATTAAGAAAGTGTTTTCAACTGTAATTAGATGAATCCTAAAGTTCAATTGTTATAAACATGTCGATTAAGAAAAATGATTACAGAATATTACACTACTTCAAAACAAACTAAAAATATGAAAAGCAAGTCTTAAAACAGGCTTTGTAAGCATATTTGTAAGAAGAACAAACATAATAACATCACCACCTAGTTATGTAGTTGCTAATAATTTCCACATTTAGAAAAACTTCAGTTCGAAATTGAACATCCAAAAGCCACACAATAATTGTACATGGCCTAGTAAGTAGTAACCCACCTTACGCATAGCTTTGCAATCAAAAGGGACAGGGGAAAAGTTGAAGAGTACAAGGAGATAATCAAGTTTGGGCTATATATTACACCCTTAGTTTTCATGATTATGGTATTAATACATCTATTTATTTTATACTATCCGTAAACACTTTCTAGCTTAATAACTATGAAATGCCAGCAATCAATTCCTAAGCAGAAAAACTACAGGCCTTTTTCACTTTTAAATAACCTAGCATCACAAATCTTTTATTGCTGCTAGAAATCGTTCAAATTTCCAACATTTGATGCAGTCATTTCATCCCTTATACTAGATCACAGAGCATTCTCATTTCTAATTTTTGTTGTTGTCATCTACTCTCTTTAATACATATATGATATGATAACACCCGTAACAAAATTATCAATTATAGAGCATGCAACAATTCCTAAGCACTTTCTAGCTTAATAACTATGAAATGCCAGCAATCAATTCCTAAGCAGAAAAACTACAGGCCTTTTTCACTTTTAACTACAAAATTCCTATTTTCAAAGGTTTGCACTGAATGAGGTGCTAGTAAGTGAACACAGCAAATGGAAATGAAAATAGATGTAAACAAGTCCTTAAAGCACAGAATGAGGTGGAGCAAGATACAAAATTATACTTGAAGACATATAGGGGTGGCTATATTAATTCCTAAATCAGGAACCCAAGGATCATCACATCAGAAACCCCAGGGCAATATGGGTTTTTAACATTAGGGAATTTCTTCGAACACGCAAGGAGCAACAAAGCAAAGGGGTGGTGAAACAGCCAAATAGCGTGTAACTTAACAAAACTCATTTCAAGAAATTGCAGAGAGAGAGAGAGAGAGAGAGGGAATTACCTGAGTGAGAAACTGTGGAGTGTGGGGGTTCCTGTTCCTAAAATGCTGAAAGTGCAGTGTTGGTGTTGTTGGGTATTTAGAAAGAAACAGTTAGTTAAGTAACCATTTGCATGCCCCATCTCTTCATCGTAGTATTGTTTTGGAACACAGAGATCAGATGCAAGCACCAAATCATGCCAAAATCAATAATTGCACTGTTCTGCTCCCATGTTTTTGAATTTCAAGGAAATGTCTGGCGTAATCATCACCAATACGTTAACTTGTGTATTTTATTGCATTGTATTAATTGGTAGTGATAATCTCTACACGCGATTCGTCTTAGACATTAAAATATTATTTATGATACATTTCAGTTCGGCAGTTTTTCTTTTGGGATTTCGTTAATGTAATATATTTTTAAATTTTAATTTTAATTATAATTCTTAAATTATTATATTGGTTCAACATATATATATAATTATTATTTTTTTGCAGGGAAAGGGATGACTACAGGAGATGAGCCACATTCGACCAAATGCAGGATCGTATCTTGCAACTCTTTCCAGTTATTGGGTCAACATATTGATCTTCACTAAAAAAAATTGTATGATATTTATATATCACTAAAAAATCTGAGTTCAATTCAACTATTTTACATGTTATTATTGTATTTTGAATAAATAGTATATGTATTGGTAGTGTAAATATTTTTTAAATTCTACTCCTTCTGTTCCCCATTATATGATATTTAAGGTTATAATTAATTTTATTGAATTTTAAAGAAAATACCACGTAACTTTTTAATATATCATTTATTATTTTAATTAATGATTAATTTATTCTTTTGATACACTATTCTCACTAAATATTGATTAGAGGTAATCTTGAAAATAAATGTAACACTAATTTTGTAAAATGACGTATTTTGGAACATTTTTTTTCCTAAAACATTGCATAGTATTTTTTTACAAAGAGAATGACAAATTGTTAAGTATTGTAAATTTTCTTGACTTTTATAAAAAAATGCTACTAACAATATATATTAATTAAACTGTTTTGTTTTTATATTGTTTTTCAAAAGTAGACAGTTTTTAATTTTGCATGAAGAATTTAATGATTCCAAACTATAAGACAGTATTCAAAATAAAATCATTAGAAAAAAAACTTAAATAAATGAAAATTATAATATTATTACAATACTCCCTGATGCCGAAGGAAATAATAGCGTTTCACAAATTTGCATGTTGTAAGATTTTTAAAATCATTGAAGAAACTGTAAAGGGACAAAATAACCCCTCCTCCCTTACCTACACATATTCCCTTTCCCCTCCTTCCTCACATTTGACTTTCAGTTGCAATAGAATTGTAATTATGTTTTGTGGTTGACATAGACAAGAATGGAATCACATTTTTGTTGCAGTATAAAGATGGTAAAAAAATCAAATCAGAAATATGTTTTCATTTTAATATAATAAAAACATATTTTTATTATAGCGAAGGAGGTATGAAAAAAAAAAACAAAATGGAAATATATTTTCATTGTTCAAAGTATACAACAAATACATATTTTTATTTCATTTTTTTCCACCCTTATACTGCAACAAAAATTTATTTCCGTTGTATATTTTATACAATAAAATGTATTTCCAATGAAAGGATATTTTGTAAAAACAAAATTTAAAGCGCATGGGGTGAGAATATCAAAATTTAGGGTGTAAATAGTAATTTCCAACAACTACATCCCATTTTTTTGTGAGTTAGACTCCCTTCAAATTATCTCTTACATTAATTTTTTTTATTAAAATATCCTTAATTATTTTATAAATCTATAAATAATAAATGTTGTAAATTATTAAAAGCATAAATATTTACTTTGGTCCTTAACAGTGTAAGTCCCTAAAATATGAAAAAGTAAAATTTAATTGCTAAATATGAAAAAAAAATGATAAATTTGTTGTAACCATAAGTCCCCACGTATTGCAGTTATCCCCACCCACCCTAAAAAAAAAGTAGTAGTTTGAAATTTATTTTGAATCTCATATAGAAAGCTTCATTCAACTTTGACATGAGCATCCAAGGAGTTTTTCTGAGACACAAGCTCCAATATTGGACAACTTTGGAGGACAGAAAATAAACAAAATTAACATGTCGTGGAATTAATAAAATGTTACTGAAGACCATAAACAAGCAAAGCTCCAACTGCCCCTACACCAGCCAGGAGTCCAATAATAACTCCAATTGGAGGCAAGCCCCCACCAATAGCTTTTCCAGTGTTAACATCATAACGAGCAAACCTCTTCTTTGGTGCTTGACATTGAGGACACCCGTATGTGTCCGGCTGCACATGATAAAACAAATTGGCAATCAAAAAAACCAATCAACACGTTGATAAATGATAATTCAACTTCAACAAATACTATCTCAAGAAGATAAACTTTCCGGGAACATGACTTGCAATTTAAACATAGATCATTTTATAAATTTTTGGTTCAAGTTTTTGAAGCACAGACCTTATGGTTATCATCAAATCACTCAGTATAATGGCAAGTTGCCAAGCACAAAAGAATATAGTAATCAACACAGAAGGTCTATCAAGCAGATGATGCCTGAATATTGCAGAGAGCAACACTAAAGAAATGAGAATAAGCAAAATTATAGGAAAATTGATGAATGCCGATACCGTTACTACTTACTACTACAACAACAACAATAAAGTTTTGGTGAGGTTGACTACATAGACTACATGACACTGCTGGATTTGGTTAAAAACTGAATCATGAGGAATATTATTCACTATGAAATCCCTTTTAATAACCACCATGAAAATTGCTGATGCCAATATCATAACAAATTAACATAGAAGGCGTTCCATCTTTTCAAAAACCATGGGCACCTGAAGGAAAGAATCGAGGAAGAGCTTAGAAGTAAGTTTTTATATGCTGGACGTACCTGCTCATCAAAAGGTTTCTGTAAGGTGTATATGTATCCACAATCAAGGCAGATGTGAGTAGCTCTCGCCTGCATGGAAGTGCCCTTAATCAACAATTGATTGTAAAATGGACATAATATCATCTTTAACCTAGACAACAAATAATTAGGAGGAAGAACAAGCATGTCAATCCAAAATGAATCTTGCCTTTTGAGTCTCGGTCAGTTTTCTTCCAAATCGAGGAGGAGCAGGTCGCTTTGTGAGCTTTTTAACGTCTACTTCAGCACCCCTTAATAACAAAAGATGAAGATATGTAAGTTGTTAAGTCATTGCAGCTGTTAGGTAAATACTAGAAGGAATGACTGAATGACATTATGATCACATGAACATTAGAGAGACTTGACTCTATGCGTTTTATATCATTGAAACAAAAAGATGAACATATTAAGTGCCACAATAGTTTTCATGGAGTTGCAGAATGAACTTATAAATTATTTCTTCAGTTTTTTTTTTTTATCTCATTTTCCCTATGCTAAAAATAAAAGTCGTACCCCAATCAATTGATTGGGGTGTTGGCTACTGAAGCCATACCCAAATAATAATAAGAATAACCTACGTCAGCAACAAATTTACTAGAGAATTGATGCAATTAAGAAGATAGAATGGAACAAAGATGGATTAGAGAACCTGCTGACAACAAAGTAGACAGAGTCCGGCTTTGCTTGGATGGCGGTTTTAGTAAATCCAAGCTTATCCGCAGGCCACAATTCATCCCCAAAGAAACTGCTAGTGTAAAGGACTTGGTCCCCTGCCTTTAACCCTGCTCTTGCTGCATTCCCACCACCATCAACAGCCTATAGAAGACAACAAGCATTGCATAAACAATCCTCATTCACAAATAGGAAATCATTCAATTGAATAGACGGGTGCTAGATACTCACAGTGATGACAACACCACCACCAGACTTTTGGCCTAAGGTGAGGCCAAGTGGCTTGTCAACCTCCACCTCAATTGTCTTTGAAGCCCCAGCAGTTCGTGCTGTGATCTCAAGTCTCCTTCCAGCAATGGAGGAACCATTGTTGTTCTCAACTAGGAAGGATTCTGAAACACCCCTTTTGGCTTCATGAAGTGAGAGCCCTTGTAAAGATGTTTTCTGCAGATACAAGAGCAAAATGAATTCTATTTCTTAATCAATAGCAATGGATAAATTATTACGTGGTCCCAAATAATCATGTGTCCATGGTGCTTACTTAAAAATCTTCACGCAACATATATTCGAGATTTTCAATTTATAAGAAAAAGTTAATAACGTTCAATTACGTGATCTCAAATTATGTAACAATTTCTTGTAATAAGCAAAGTATAGTAAGTAGTAGAACCTGGCATTGAGGTGAAGTGAGTGCCTTGGAATGAGAGAGTTGAGAGTTTTTTAAGGAGGGGCTCCTTATGGGGGTGAAGGTGGCAGAGAATGAAGAGGAGGAACCAGCAACCACCGCTGACATGTTTCCGGTGAGACGTGTGGATAGGAATTCACCACCGAACAAACGAACACACGTTCCTTCTGAATAATGAGAGGAAAAAGCTTCTCCTTTTCTTTTTTATTTTTTTTATGGTGTTCAAAGAAAATTATTTTATTTTGAAAATATAGATAATATTTGACTGGTGGTGGAGATGAAGACACCAAACAACCCTCACTGTATGGCCTCAAGCCATTCAACTTCAAGGACTGTAAACAAACAGCTGATGCAATGCAACTCCACAATTAAACATCAAAAGTGTGCATTGAATGCCTCTTGTCTTTGCTCTTACTTCATATGGATTAATATAATCTTGTCCTACACATACACTTCTAATCTTTTAAAAAATTAAAATAAAAATTATCACATAATGAAATTAAAATTAAATAGGCCCTTTTTAGTAAATAGCTGAAAAACAGACCCTTTTTGGCAAATACTAGTTAAAATGCAAGAACTTTTGTTTGAAGTAAAACCCTAGATCTGTTGGTTGTTCCTTGCGTGGTACCTACAGAAGTTATTATAGTAGAGGGTAGAAAGAAGAGAAAGGAAGCGGGAAAAAGCGTAGCACACCAAATTGATGCTCTTAGGTTCGGAACCGAAGCGGTTAAGAGTGACTTTGTGGCTTTGCTTGCTTCCCACACTCTCCAATCTGCCCGTGAATCTGTATTCACTTTCTCTCAGCTTCCTGCGTTAGGTTTTTTCACTTTGTTTTTTTTTTTTTTGTATTTTGTAATTTTCAAGTGTGAATCTTGCTGGGCACAGCATCAACATTTGTAGCTATTTTCCCTTTTCATTAGAACCCCTTTTATTGAAAACAGACAAACAAGCAAACAAACTAGTTTTTGTGATTTTGAAGAAATTATTAAAATTTGATCTTCATGAAGCTGATTTTTTTTTTATTCGAAATGTTTTGGAGTCAAATTCAGGTCTGTTTTCTGCTCTACCCTGCAACAATTTTGCATTTCTTTGTTATTTTTAGGCAAGCAGGAGAAATGAAGTGATGAAGAGGCAATGTATATGGTAAATTAAATTTGTATGGAACTGCTTTTCTGCTGAAGATAGACCTTGACAAGCAAATACTATCTCGGTATTATACTCCCCTGTGTATTTGGAATAATCTAGATTCTTCTAACTGTTTTGATTTTTGAAACTATCTTAGACTCTTGGTCATAGTGGCATTGGTGCATGGTATCTCCTTGAATGATGCAATGGGCTTGTATTTAGTAGTATTTCTGAACCTAGTTACACTTGTGTGATAAAAATTTGAGGCACATGCAATTGATATATGCATAAACAATAAGTATAAGTATATAGGACAATTTCACAGAGGGATATGTGCTAAAATGTGCAATTTCACATAAGTATAAGTATATAAACAATATGAAAACAGCTATGAACATGCAAGAAGAGTAGTTACGGTCCCCATCTTTGGTTAATTCATGTGGTTTGGTAGGCCGAACTTACTCTTGGTAGAGATCTTCTGGTGTTGTAGCGTTCATTTAAATTCTTCTAACTTCTTTAGTAATTGGAAGAAAAAAATCCAATTGTTATCAAAGTATGGACAAGAATTCACCAAAAATAATCAAATAAATACATCATTAAAAACTGTTATTTCTAGGAGAATAATGTTTATTTGCTTCTTAATTATTGTAATTTGATTTAACTTGTTTTAGCTTTGAAGAGGGACATTGAGCTGTAAAAAGTCATCTGGTGTGTATGGTATTTAAATATAATTCATATTTAATATTTTTCAAAGATAAGAGCTAAGGTAAAGTGATCCCCAAATTACAATAGAAGAGAAGAAGCATCTCCCAAACCCGAAAATGGACGACAGAGTCAAATCTGAAAAGAGAAGCAGAGATCGACACTTGGAACGTGACGACAAATACCATCGCGATTCTGATGATCACCGCCGTCATCGATCAGACAGGAATCACAAGCGTGACCACAAATCAAGGGATAGGGATAGGACTTATGACAGAGAAGGAAGCAGGGATAGGGATTACGAAAGAGAGGGTAGCAAAGATAGGTTGAAGGTGAACCGTGATGAGGGGAGGGAAGATTTGGTGGAGCCACGACTCTCCTCACATTCTCATAAGCGGAAAGAGAGGGAGCACAGTGAGGACAGGGACTATGAGGATAAGAAAATTAGGGTTTCTGAGGAGAGGAAGGAAGGGAGGAGGGAACGGAGGAAATTTGGGGATAAAGTCAAGAAGGAGGAAGAAGAAGAAGATGGTAATGATAATATTAGAGGCATTCATGAGGCCAAGGTCAAGGAGGAAGTCGCTGATGGTGCCCATGGCTCAGCTTCTTCCAATGACACTGCGTTTATCCAAAATGTGAGTTTCTTTCTTTTAACATTCTGTTTTAAAATTTTGACGATACCCAGCATTTGTTTTCTATTTTTTTGGTTATAATTGAATTGTAATATGTTTACTTCCGTAGTGTTCCTCATACACGAGTGCTGGTTTAGAATATCATGTCAAATTTTAGGGTTGTTTACTTTCAGTTACTACGTACTGAAAGTAAAGTAGAATGTGATTGCTAATTAACTTGAGTAACTATGAGACAATCCTTCTAGTTCATCCATTAATGTGTAATTTGATTGATTCTCTTAACCTTATTGATAAGTCAGTTTGCAAGAGAGATGGTTTGTTATCTTATGCATCCATTATTGCAATTTTTGTTTCTGTTCAACTTGATTACATGTTCACCTATCTCAGTTCTTTGTTTCCGAATTCCTTCTCTTCTATTATTCCTCTTGGAACACTTGAAGAGGGACACCACTCACTGGTATTTTATCCTTGTTCTTCCAGGGTGCCTTGGGATCACCTGCTGTGGCGCCCATGAGTGTGCCTGAGACATCTTTGGCTCCTCCTTCTTGCTTTCCTATCAAGGTATCTTCGAATTCTACCACAAATGAAAATAAGGGCGTTAGTATTATCAGGTCTCATGAGGTTACTGGAAAATCTAGTACAGATGGGTCATCTTCAGCTGCTGGAAAAACTGGGAGCCTCTCTATTGATGCCCTAGCTAAGGCTAAGAAAGCTTTACAAATGCAGAAAGAGTTGTCAGAAAAGCTAAAGAAAATTCCTCAGGTAATTTGGGCATTTTATTGTAACTGTACATGTTACTCTGAATGCATTAATCACTGCGCCTTTGGTTTTGGTTGTGCAGTTGAATAAGAGTTCTAGCCAAAATTCACAAGGAAGCTCGAACTTGGGTTCAATGAATGAATCTGCAGTACCCTCTTCTGCTGCTGGAGTGGCATTAAAAAGTTCCACCTCAGCTTCTTTGGGCCATGTTGCAAATATGTCAATGTTCCCCTCAACTGCTTTTGCTGCTTCTGCTAATACTCCAGTAATTGGCACTAGTGCTGTTGGTATTCCAAATGCAACTCTGCCCAACTTGGAAGCTGTCAGGCGTGCTCAGGAGCTTGCTGCCAGGATGGGATTTCGTCAAGATCCACAATTTGCTCCTCTGATAAATATGTTTCCTGGTCAGATGGTAACAGATGTTGCTCTCCTGCAGAAACCCACAAAGGCCCCTGTTCTTCGTCTTGATGCTCAGGGACGGGAAATAGATGAGCAGGGAAATGTTATTAATGTGACTAAGCCCATCAACCTTAGCACATTAAAGGTGTGATGCTTTCTTATTTGTCTCTTTTTATGAATTACTTTTTTTTCTGTTTGGGATTCCTTTCTTAAGGCTAGAATCTGTGTCTGAACATTCCAGGTCAACATTAACAAACAAAAGAAAGAAGCATTTGAAATACTACAGCCTGTATTGGATGTCGATCCTGAATCTAATCCTCATTTTGATGCAAGCATGGGTATCAACAAAACAAAGCTCCTGCGGCCCAAGAGGATGAATTTCCAATTTGTGGAGGAAGGAAAATGGTCAAAAGATGCTGAAACAATAAAATTGAAGGTATTTTTATCCATCCATCCCCTTCTCCCACTTTCTGGTGACTTTCCCTTTTACTTAATTCTTTTCAATTGCCTTCTATGTGCTTTGTTATTATTATTTGACAGAGTAAATTTGGAGAAGCTCAAGCAAAAGAGCACAAGGCCAAACAAGCACAGTTGGCAAAGGCAAAGGCTGCTCCTGATATAAATCCTAACTTAATAGAAATAACAGAGAGAGTTGTAATTAAAGAAAAGCCCAAGGACCAAATTCCAGAGATTGAGTGGTGGTAATTTTATTACTACCTGGACTACTTCCCTTTTATAAGTTGTGTATGCAGAAGTGCATGGATTGTTTTAAGGGTGTTATTTGAATGTCACAAATTTTGCAATTCAGAATTTCAGATTTAGCAAGTATACTGTACATGCATGTTTCGGTATTTATGACTTTCCGTTCTTCCTTTCTGTTGTTTGTAATGATAAGTATAATCACATTAGAAGAAGATTCAAGTGACAAACAACCTGGAATAAACCAGCTTGGCTGTTTTTAAAAAAGACCGCTAGAATACTAGTTGAATAGAAAGTGTGAAAACCCCATTATAGTTGGTAAATTGTAGTGACAATGATTGAACAATTTGACATGATTATCTAGTTTGAATCTGGTATTGCCTATCTTGGGGGAACTTCTATTTTGTTTTTTAAATACTTGAAAAGTAGAAGCAGAAAATATTATCAAAATAATTGTCTTATACCATGGTTTGTATGTAAACATATTTATTCACTTAGATATTTGAATTTAACAGGGATGTGCCTCTTCTGCATTCTGGAAATTATGGTGATGTTGATAATGGAATCATAGGCGAAGATAAACTGAAAATAGAAAAAATCAATTTTTATGTGGAGCATCCTCGTCCAATTGAGCCACCTGCTGAGCCTGCTCCCCCACCTCCTCAACCACTCAAGCTAACTAAGCAAGAGCAGAAGAAACTCCGGACGCAAAGACGTATAGCTAAGGAGAAAGAGCGACAGGAGATGATAAGACAGGGTGTCATAGAACCACCAAAACCAAAGGTCAAGATTAGCAATTTAATGAAAGTACTTGGCTCTGAAGCAACTCAAGATCCTACTCGGCTCGAAAAAGAAATACGTACCGCAGCTGCAGAGCGTGAGCAGGCTCACATAGATAGGAACATTGCACGCAAGCTTACTCCTGCCGAGCTGCGGGAGAAGAAGGAGAGGAAGCTGTTTGATGACCCAAATACACTGGAGACACTTGTCTCTCTTTACAGGATAAATGACCTCTCACATCCGAAGGCCCGATTCAGAGTTGATGTTAATGCTCAAGAGAACCGTTTGACTGGATGTGCTGTGATTTGTGATGGTATTAGTGTTGTTGTTGTTGAAGGTGGAAGCAAGTCAATTAAGAGGTATGGGAAACTTATGCTTAGACGTATTAATTGGAGTGAAGTTTCAAAAGAGAAAGAAGAAAATGAAGATTCAGATGATGACAAGCCTGCCAATAAGTGTGTTCTGGTGTGGCAAGGAAGTGTTGCCAAACCCAGCTTCTATAGGTTCAGTGTCCATGATTGCATCACCGAAGCAGCTGCCCGAAAAGTTTTTGTGGATGCTGGTGTTCCTCATTATTGGGACCAAGCCGTGAACTACAAAGAAGATGAAGCTGTTTAACTTGTCTTCTTGTGTTTTTTGTTCTTCTTTATTGGCCTGCATTGACCAAAGTCTTGTGGTGAGTGAGCAGATTTACAATTTGCATCAAGCAGCGTTTTAAACAAAATAATAAACAAGATAGCTGTTAAGTGTTCCCATGTTTCCTATGATCAATGATATCTACAATCATTATGAATTTGATAGAACAGGTAATGGTGTAAATTAAACTGTCAAATCGATTTGCATAGCATCCAATCAAAGATGCTAATGATTGTATGCGATATACATTTGGTTAAAGTTTAGGGTTGAACATAAAGGTAGTTATCGCCCTTTGTGTTAGAGTATGCAATATTTTCAACGAAAAAGGTAGTTATCACCCTTTGTGTTAGAGTATGCAATATTTTCAACGAAAAAGGTAGTTATCACCCTTACAAAATTAAGTATAAAATATACTCCATTCGGATTCAAATAAAAAAATAATCTTGTATGTTAGATTTAAATATAAATAAATCTATTTAATTTTGTAATTTAATGTTATCATTACTAAGACATTCTTCATTTAATTTTAATTATATTTTTAATTATTCTTTTTTATTCATGATAATAAATTCCATTGAAAGATATTTTAGAAATAATCATAGTTTTTACTTAAAATTAGTAAAATTAAATGATGTGCACTAATTTTTTTAATTAGTGTGAAAATAATTATTTTTACTTATATGAGTTCAAAGGAAGTAGTTTACCCATTATATTAGTCATATTGAAACATATAAAATATAAGTGAAAAATTAAAAATATATAATTTCGTCTTAAATTTTTGTCCAATAAAAAAAATCATACCCACTTCCAAACTTATTCCCATTGAGCAAGTTTTTGTCCTACTAAAATGGTAAAAGGATTTTCTTTATTTTTGAAATTTATTTCTGAAGATTAGGTAAAAGAAAACAGTCAAAAATATTTTTATTTTTAATTTAAATCTGAATTCTTAATATTAGATATTATAAAAAAGGTCAAAAATATTTTTCTTTTTAATTTAAATCTGATTTCTTAATATTAGATATTGGATAAATAAAAAATAAAAAAAGATTCCTTTCCTTTTATCTTGAATTTGTTTTCTTCTTCATGATTAGATAAACTTTTTATCACTGTTTCGTCATGAATTTAATCTTCCCTTAGTTTAATTTTAATTGAAAATAATAAATTGAACATAACAAAGAGATTTTGTTTGAGTAATAATATAATATAAATACCCTGTTAATGGGCGGTGAAGATGAGTTTTTGGTTGGAGGGTGAGCTGCAGTACTAAACAAAACTCTTGTGGAGTTGAAATTGAGGGGCTTACATGTCAAAACTCCTTTTTCCTCTGTTCATCTTACCTCGCTTCAAATCCTGCATTTGGAAGCTGTTATTTTCTCAGAGTATAGACTTCTTGGGGAGCTTCTTTTTGGCTACCCAAATCTTGAGGATTTGACAATCACGCTGCCACATTTTTTAAGCAATAAGATTGAACCAGAGTTTAAACAACTGCCCAAGTTGGTCAGAGCCGTTATAGATAAACATGACTTTCCATTGGAATTTGTCAACAGTGTTCAGTTCCTGCGCATAAATTGGGTACTGAGTACTTCACTTCCTTTGTTTTTTGTTGTTTTTTTTTTATCATTTTTAAGAAAATTGATGATTTATGATATTTTGTTGTTGCAGATGGATGATGGTGGAGAAGGCATTGAAAGCTGGATTCCTGAATTTCACAATTTATCCCATATTGAATTACACTATGTGGATTTTACTGATGAGAACAGGCTGCAGGTGTCCCAAACTTCAAAATCTTGTCATTGATCACGTTTCCTGACTTTAAAGTGCCAAATATGTTTCCTTTTTAATATTTACTAATTATATTTCATGTGCGTTGTTAACAGCAATATTCAGCCCATTTCTCATTAGCCGAATCCACCTTTTAGGATGGAAGGAGAAGAGATTGGCAAAATCCACTATGTGTTCCTAAATGCATCTCATCGAACCTTAAGCATGTCGTATTAATGGGAATGGTGGCACTGAGAGAGAGTTGGAATTTGCAAAATATATCATGCAGAATGCAAGACTGTTTACAGGACATGGCAATCAGCTTTTGCACCACGGCAGAAGATTAGCAAAAGCTTCACATGATAAAACAGTTATCATTGTGCACAAGGCTTTCTTCAACTTGTCAACTTTCGTTAAATTGATAAAAAGATTTGAGTGGCTGGTTGCAAGTAGTTCTGGTTCTGTGATGTTTCCAATTAATAGGTTGATGTTCTGATTGTCATGTAAAGCTTGAAGCCTTAAAACAGTTATCTATTCAATTCTTAAGATCCCCAATGTTTGTGAAGAGATATTTTGGTTTCAAATTTTGTGGTTCTGTTAGATTTCTTTTTTCATGTAGACCTTGGATAACAGAACAAAAGAGTAATAGAATGCAATTTTTAATTCATAGTAATGAGGGCAATGCCAGGATGACCTTTTTGAATTCATACTAATGAAGTTGTCATAGTCAAAACACTACAGTAACAAGAGAAGAGAAATGTCAGCCAGAAGGGAAGAAACAAATGGGGAATATATATACAAACAACCACACCACAAACATACTTATAAGCAATTAACCACATCATAAAATTTTCACTTTAGCATGAGAAGGTATTATTCTAGATACACAAGTTGCAGTGACAATTTGCTTTATTGCATACAGTACACTTCTAAAGCACTTCTAAATCCAATTTTAATACTTGTGGTAAGAAACACAGTATAATTAATTAGAACCCACCCTAAGCATTCTCCACATTAAGTGATGCTAATGCAGGAATATTCACCTGGAAATGTTTGCATGAATGCCCTTTAACAGGAGTCTTGATCCGTGCAAAGCTGTTTTGCACAGATAAAACACAAGACCATCAACTTTTTATTCAAAAACAACATTAAGAAAAGAGAAGGACAATCATAAAAACAAAATGCTACTGATAAAATAAAATAAAAAATTCAAAAAATGATAGTTAATGGCTTAATGCTAAAAATCAATGTTAAAATTTTAAATTACGAGAATTGTCTGAAACTGTAGTTAACAACTTATATGTCCAATTAGATTGTCCCTCGCAGAAGGCATATGTGAAAGTACACAAACAAACTAACAATTATCAAACAAGGGGAATCATATCAGGAAGGACCAACCATCAAGCATCCACCAGTGAATCATTGGTTTTTATAATTTATTAACATGTTAAAAGTCCATTTTATCCTAAGGAAAAAAAAAATTACTTCTGCATTCATCTTCTATTCTCCGCCGCCCCACCAACGGCCGTCTCGACGCACACAGCTAGATTAGTAGATTCACGGCGACATAAGTTGTGGCATCCAGGAGACGCTGGATCTACGCCCGTCGTCGTCGAGAATCTCCATTGTAGCCTAGCCTCCAAGACAAGCTCTACCACCTGGGAGAAGCTCCACGACGAGAAGGAACAACCCACAAGATGACAGAGTCGTCGCAGATCTAGCACACAGAGAGGGAAAGGATCCACAATGATAATGGTTGCACAATAAAAGATTGGAATTTTTTTTCAAAATTGATAATTGATATGCTATGATTTTTTTACTACTCAAGATTGATTTTTTTTTCATTGATAATTGATTGTTGTGATTAAAATCGGTGGTGGTTGTGGTATTTTTGTGCGATTAAAATCTGTTGAGATGGTTTCATATTTTGTTCAGTTGAGGTATTGAAGTTTGGGTGTAGTGTTTTTGTATGAGCGGATTTTTTTTCCTTAGAACACTTGCCAGTTTCCATGGGGTGTGATGCGGTCCCAGTTGTTTGTGCATGTGTTAAACACTTAAATCTGATTTTCCTTTATCATAGCCAAAAGGGTGAGTTTAGAGCATAACGACCGGTGAAGAGTGATAACCAATTTGAAGTGCATTTGAAGGACGATTTGCATCCAAAGGGTTAAAAAACGGTCTACTCACAATATAATTAATAACCAATTTTTTTATATATCAAATTAATATCTGATTGTCCCTCCCAAATCTCAACCATCCAATCAATTATTTGTATATCCAACGATTACTAATGAAAGTAAAATTGATATTTCCTTTTCCAAAATCACGGATCCACGGGTGAACCACCTATCTCGCAACAAGTACAACATATAAATTACGCCCCCCCCCCCTTTGAGTTTCTCCTTTGTTTTATCTTGATAATTTTCGGTTTGCATCTTCCATTCTAACTGAGAGTGTCAAAACTATATTTAAAAAAATGGTGGCACAACTGAAACAGCAAGAAGAGCGATATACGTGGTTCGTCACTTGTGTCTGTGTGACTACGTCCACGGGAAAAGTGTTGTTTTTTCCACTGATGGTATGTTACAATAATGTACATGGAAGTCTCATAAATTTCACCTCTCCTACAGTAATTGCTTTACTTGACACAGTTTATGGCCCCTCTTTGTTTTGTGATTATATTGGATACAACAAACCATTCCAGATGCCAGCAAAACGTAATTAACTGTATTGTAGATGTATGTAGTAAAGTGCCATCCATCGCCGTCAAGTGCTTGCAGTGGCAACAAATACTGCTTCCTTATCGTATACGATTCACATTTGAAAATGGCTCGGCTCTGGCTTTCGGTGCAGCCTTAGATGCTGCTTCCGGAGCTCCAAACACATTCCAAAACCTCAGTGTTTCATCTGCCGCTGCTGATGCTACTGTGCAACCATCCGGACTCTGAAAGGAAGTTTGGCATTGCACTAATCAGAAAAAAGCCTCAAAATAGACAATCTAATCAGGTTTCTGCTCAACAAAATCCAAAAATAAATTACCTGGGCCATGAAAAGAACTCTGGAGGTATGACCAGTGAGCTCAGCCATCTTCACCATTGAGGGGTATTTCCAAAGTGTTAACTGATTCTGGGTAAAACCATGAGAGCTGAGTAACTCCCTCTCGTTCTTGTTCCACAGCAGGGAACATACCTGAGACCCAGTGTCAATTGAGTTCAAGCATGCACCTGTGTGGGTATTCCAAAACTTGATGCAACGGTCACCACTCCCTCCACCGGAAGCCAACAAATTCCCTTGGAAGGGGCACCAAGCGAGGGCTTTTACAGCAGATGTGTGATCTTCAAGTCTGTGAAGCCACTGCGTTGCCGAATTAGAAGATGCTGTAGCTCTATCCCAGATGTAAAGTAGATTATCATTCCCTCCACTGGCTAATTGTGAACCTGAAGCTGACCATTTCAGCCCGCAAACCTCTTGCTCATGCCCGCTGTAGGTTTCAACAACATGCGATCTAATTCTTACATCGTTGTTGACAATTCTACCGTCCATCCCTCCAGTTGTGAGTATGTGGTTGTTCCATGCCAAAGATCCAACTCGTTGCCTGTGCCCACCTCTCAAAGTTCTCAACTGCAAAAACAACCGTGAATAACATTATCAGTAAAGGATAAATGAATACCAAGTAATTTATTAGAGTTTTTTTAAAAGATAAAGATATACCTGTCTATTTGAAGTTGTATCCCATAGTTGCACTTCAGAGTTGTTCAAACCAACTGCAATATGCCGTCCATCAGGAGCCCAGCTAAGGGATGTCACAGGGCCATCTTCATCATCAACTGTAACAAGTTCTGAAGTAGAACCATTTGTTGCATCCCACAAGTACACTGTGCTTCCAAGTGCTATTGCAAGAACATTCGCGCTTCCCCAGTCCAGCAAATTGAGATAATAGTCATCCACAAGATCCGGAGCATCCAAAGTCTTCTCAGAAGTCTGATGATGACCACAAGAAATACAAATTAGCAAACAATTTTAAAATAATGGTTTACCACACAAACCCACTTAAATTGAAAAAATCCCACTTCGACGTACTAGAGAAAATCATATCCTAGCTCACAAACTGAGGAATAAAACTAATTGATTAACAGATCTTAGTAGTGCACCTGAGGAATAAATCGTTTGGGCTTGGCTGGTTTATTATCGTGGGTATGAGTGGACATCTCGTGAGGGATTAAGTCAACTGGTGCAGGTGGCTTGTTCTTGAAAGCAAGAATTCGGGTACGGTTCATGTTTAAGGATTCTGCAAGCTGCTTCCTGTAAGCTTCTCTAGAGGGGGAACACACATCTGGGTTTTCCTTACCTTTATTCCCCTCGGTAAGCATATAGTGAGCATAATCAAAGTCCATTGCCGATCGATTTGGTATGAATCTATCCAGCTGTACAGTGATTAAAAAAAACAAATAAACACAGACGAATCAAAAACTTGCTTTCCACAAACAAATTCAAAAAGGGAAATGAAGATTCATCATGTGTAGTTTCGAATCCCATCATTCAGATCCCACTTCCGTATAATTGGAATCTTGAGTTATTTAACTATCGAACAATTTACACCAAATGGATTGTCATTAAAAACACAATTTAAATTTTAAACCCTAATAAAAAAACGTTTGCAGAAACATTGTGAAAGTTGCACACAAATTAAAATCAGGAAGAAAAAATTTTCTTACATTTTCTTTGGAACTCTTTCTTTGAATAAATTGCTCTTGAAGAGGGTAGCGTGATCGTGTTTTGAGGGTTCCGGAAGAACTCAAAGATCCTGCATCCATAGTTAGGGGAAGAAAGAAAAAACCAAAAATAGAGAAGAACAGGAAACGATATGGAAAATGGCACAAACGAAAAGAAGAAGAAAAATATAAAGCACAAAGCAAAACCCTGCAAAAACAGATTATTAGACAAAATGAAACCAATCGAATCAAAGTGATTAGTTACAAAAATCAATCGAGACTATTAGAGAGCCTTTGATGAATGTTCGAATGCCGTGAAAATGGAGGGAGAGAAAGAGATTTGTATGGTGAAAGGAAAAATGTTGGATTGTATATATAGTAGAGATGGTGACGGAGGAAATGAGAATTAGGGTTTAGCAAAGTTCTCGAGATTGAATTGTAAGGGCGGCAACGGCTATTTTGATTCGTTTTTGGAAATAGCCGTTATAACTCGTATTGACCAAATTGCCCTTTTTCTCGCATGAGTCGCATCGCCATTGCCAACACCCAACAGGCTCTTTTACGGACCTCAGCACTCAGTAATCAGTAGTAGGTTAGAATTAATAAATCATAATAATATTTGAAATTGTCAATACTGTCAATTTTTTTCACACTTTTTTTTTGAAGATTTTTCACACTTTTTTAGTCATAGAGTTTTCAAAATAAAATATAATTGGTATATCATTCGTGTTTATACGGTAAAAATAAATTAATGATGTAAAATATATTAAATTTTAATTTTAAATTTAATGAAGAATTATTATAAAAAATTTGATGAAATATAAGATAAAAATATATCTGTAATGAAAAATAATTTATCTAAAAATAACTATAAATTTTTTAATAAATTGTAAGAATATTAATACATTCGGATGGACATTTCACATGTTTTAACATAAAAAAATTGTAACCTGATATTTAAATCTTTATTATAAATGGAATTTAAGTGATTTTTATTTATGTTATCGACAAAGTTTAATAGTATCCATTGTCTAATACATCAAGTATATAGGTTAAGAACATAAAGCACCGTTTTATTGAAAAATATTAAATATTTATTTGTAAGTAATTAAAAATATTCAAGTTTATGTATTATGATAAGTGGGTTAGATCGAGCCACATTGACTATCATATGAGTGATTTATTGGTTTGTTAGATAAAAAAAATAGAATTAATTGATACATCTTTTAATAATTAATGGTGTTGATCTCTTTCAATAATTATTTCTTCATATATAGTGACCAGAAATCAAACACATGTTACATACTTAATGCTAGCAACCCAAACATAACATCATTCACATTAAGTCTCCACCAATCAACATTCTTCTTTTGTAATTACCTATGATATTCCCACTTGCCAAAATAGCACAAGTCCCTATAGTGAAAGAAGAAGTGGAAGTTATCATAACCATGCATCTTCACGTGGATAATAGCCTAGGCAATCAATAAATGTAGACTGCACCCAAAATTCAATGATCTTTATCCAACCAACAACCAAATTAAATTATCAAACATAGAATGAGCCTTGCGTGCCAATAAGATAGGGAGACGCACACCATCAATCACTAAACACGAAACTGCAACTTGTGGGTCTGGTTATATCACAAAATTTGCTTTCACATGGGTTTGAATGTTTCAATTGCCATTAAGTGAAGGTCCCAACCTCAACAGCCATGAGACTTGTCAACCAAAATCAAGCAAAAAACATGATATCTTGTATCAACTTTTGTCTTTCTAAATTTTTTCTCTTTAAAAAAACAGAAATTACGTTCTTTCCAAATATTCCATGTGATTGACGCCCAAATGACCATTCTCACCTGACCAGTTCTATATGAGGTGTGGCTACCCCAATGTTTCAGAAAATGCAACTCAGGGGATGAAGGTAGCAATGTTGATTCATCAAGCCAAAGAGAGCAAAGAGACCAAAATTCCTCAGTACAGGGACATAAAAAGAATATGTGCTCAATGGTTTCAATGTCTAGATTACAGAAAGGGCAAGATAGTGAAGATGATTGGATTCCTCTCTTCTCTAAGTATTTCTTGCAAGCCACTCTATCATTACCAACCTCCAAATGAAGTATTTCACTTTAGGTGGGATGTGCATGCTCCAAAATTTAGGGAAGATGTCTTGTGCATGATTGTCCTCAACAGGTTCATATATAGCCCAATATGTTGAATTTGCCGTATATGTGCCATTGGGTTTAGGGGATCAAATCCATGAATCATGAGATAAAATTAGGGTAGCAATAACAAGCTTTCTATCAAGATCTGCACAAACTTTCTCCTCCCATGCAAGGTGGGGTCTTCTCCATGTTCGTAGACCAAATTGTTTTCTTTAATCATTTTTACATTAATTTATATGAATTTTGTATAAAAAAATCAAGTCAAATAGGGTTGATAATCCAAACTTACATTCCACTAATCTAACTTGGGCAATTACCTAACACACCTATTTTTTGCTTAGTGCACCCCCAAAAATTGTAAAGTCTCCATCTTACCCTTTTCATCTCGGTCAGTCTTTTCTTCTATCCATCTTACTCTTCATCACGACACCATCATCAAACATAACATGTCCTATGAGAGCATCAACATTGGACTTAGTAGAAGCGCAAAAGGAAGTAATTATGTCTCAACACACACGGTGAGAACACGTGACCCATGTTTGTTTTCGGCAATGTCCTCGGCTTCGCTAAGAATTGTGGAGGTTTACTGTTGACTTAAGTCCAAGAAGCTTGCAGAGGTAGTGGTTGTTAACAGTTTGGCAAGTGTACTAAATATCCAAGTAGTAAAGACTCAAAAGTTCGAGTGTCGATTTTCACATGAACTTTATTTTGTAATTGTGTTGGATAATTTCTAATTTATAAGAGAAAATATGAGATAAGGTAAAAGAAAGATGAGTTTAAAAAAACAAGAACTAAAATATTATATATTAACAAGAGACAGAAGATATAAAAAGGAATTCAATGAGATGAAAATGTTAGGACCTAGCATATCTTATTTGCCTAAAATGTATTATTTTTTATTTTTTTTATCAATCAAGTGAATTTATCATACCCACATCTATTAGATTACTTGCCCCTGATGTCTCATAATCACAAACCTATTTTATCTATCTATCTCTAAAATGTCTTTGCAAAAGTTCAATAGATAAAATGCATGAAGTTCTAATTCTAGATGTCTGCTTTGATGCATGGACATAATGTAATTACTCCATGTCTAGCAATAGTTTTATTAAGATATCCCTTCCTTTTAGTTATATTAGAAATTATCCTCTGTCGAGCGACTAATTCCTAAAACTGATGCATGCAAAATCTTCCTTGCATTCCTATTAAATATTATTCTCTGTTGAACACCTAACCCCTAAAACAATGTAAGGATGAATGATGCATGAAATTAAAAGTAAGAAAGGATAATAGAAAATAAAACACATGTTGCATTAATAAATATGAAGTATACAATATATCTCTTGACTTTTTAGGCTTGTCAGACCATAACTAAGGGTTTAGCCCTCTCATAACCATAAGGGGTCTTACACTTGAAAAATGATTTAAAAATTGATGAAAGAGAAGGGATGGATAAAGGGAATATAAAGTGATGAAAAAGAAGAAAGAATTCCCTAAGTGAGAGTTGTAAGACTTTAGGTGTGTATTAGAGTGCTCTGAGAGATATCTTTTCTCCTTGGCTTGACTCTCTTTTTATAGTTGTTGGACTTGACCTGGGCCTGCGTGCTCGCTCTTAGCACGTTCTGCTTGCTTAGTGCGAGTGTCTGTGTTCGCGCGCTTAACGCGCCTCTTCCTTATCTAGACTGAACCTTTTTTTAAAATATATGCTATTTTCTGCATCTTTTTGACTTTTAATCCCTCATTTTCATATATGGAAGTCATGAATAGAAAAAACATCAGTTGTTATTATTTAAGCATGAATAACTACTACATAATCATTTTTAAAGATATTTTCACTCTATTTTCATCATAAAAAATAACTCATATTTAATCGTTATCATTGGTCAAAATTAGAAACGATATTGAATGTTTATTATTAATTGCTCAATCCATAATTGTAGTACATTTGTTCATATTACATATTACATCTGTTTGTTGCATAGCTTTTTAAGTACTATTGTTTAAAAAAATATTCTACTAATTTAAATTCACTTGAAAGCAAGCTGCCACATTTAACTAAGTTAATTAATAAAAGTCACGCGTTACGTGTGCACATACATTCAACACAAGAGTGCACGAGCACGACCCACATATGCATGTGGCTTAACCTATTGAAAAGCAAATGCTTCTAGAAGATTCAGATTTTTAATTAAGCAAAGTCAAAATTGAAAACCCTAAAAATGAAATTTCCCAAATCTGAATGGAATCCTGTGCCCTAACCCACATCACACTTATCGTCGTCCGTTCACCGTCTTTCTTCGCCGGCGGCTGAGGCACCGCATCCATCTATTAATCTCGAGAGAGCGAAAGAAAAAGAGAGAAAAACTGGGGAAGCGAAAGAGACCGAAAGCGAAAGGTAGAGTGAGGGAGATGGAGAGTTCGGGGTTAGGTCCAGTGGATTGCGACGTTGGATCGATTGTTTGGGTTCGAAGAAGGAACGGTTCGTGGTGGCCGGGTCAAATACTTGGCCCCGATCACCTTTCTGCTTCTCATCTTACTTCTCCTCGTTCAGGAACTCCCGTTAAGCTTCTCGGAAGGGAAGATGCCAGCGTGTAATTTCTTTTTTTTCTTCTTTCCTTTTATTACATTCACTATTCTTATTCAATAATTCATATCACGCTTTCTTGATTGATTATAGTGCTGCTTAGTTTTAGTTTAGCCACTGGCAATTAAGTTAAAGTTTATGTGGTTGTGATTGTGCGTGTGAGTATATACTTGTTGAATGGTTTCAACTCTATGTGAGTCAGAAAGTTATGGAGACTTGTTCTTATGACATCCAGTGTGCTGATGCATGTCATTAGTATTTTTTTGATTTTCCTCCTGTGGGTTGGTATTATTTTTAACAGAGATTGGTACAATTTGGAGAAATCCAAGCGCGTGAAGGCATTCCGATGTGGTGAATTTGATGGATGTATTGAAAGGGCGGAGTCCGCCCAGGGTATGCCATTAAAGAAAAGAGAGAAATATGCACGCAGAGAAGATGCCATTCTTCATGCTCTTGATCTCGAGAGGCAAATGTTAAAGACGCAAGAAAAAATAGGTGTTGCTTCTGACTAGATCAATTTTGGATCATATAATATACTGTTAAGAAAGGCGTAGTCATGTATCCAGACATTAAGGAATGACAATGAAAAAACAAAATCATATGCAACATCTTGGTAAAGAGGTTTGGGCCCAATATTGCCTTTTGAGATGCCCGTTCTCATTTTCTGATGATCCAAATGTTTATTAGAAACTAATAGTTGATGGTAGTGCTCTGACTCTAACAAGTGATGGGTCTTTGCATAGGAAGTACAATTCAGGTTAATGGTCAACTTATTATTTAGATGGAAGAAAAAGTAGATGTCAGATAGAGCAAAAAATGTTTAATGTGGGTAATTTTTTGTTTTCAGGATTGGGGCAAGTTGGTGTAGCACACCAAGTAAAGAGGAGGAAATTTGTTTATCTGCCAGAAGAGTCTAGTGATTCTATGGATTACAAGGAGATTCCTGTCAATGTTGCCATGTCAGCTTCCCAATTTGGAGGGGAGTATGCTTATTGCAGCTCTTTGGCTGAAGAGAGTGAATCTGCTTTTATGGATGTTGTTGAATCTGATTCTCTTGAAACTGGTTCTGCTAATGCTGATTCTGATTCCTCTGAAATGGAACTTGACAAGGATGATGAGATGACTACTCTTTCAGGTTTAGTTTCTATCATGCATATCTTTTGTATAATTATAATCTAATGGTCACAACTTGAAAATACTAAAAAATAAAAAGGCATTTGATTGTTGGTTCCAGTGGTCTATTTATTTTTCCCAATATCTGTTTATTTGAGGTAATTTACTTCCCATACACTTCATTATATTTCTTGTGCTGAAACTAGGATTAGTTTTTCTTGTTACATTATTGCATGGATGGTGAATAATATCTTTGAGATTTGGTTTTTAACTGAGCCCAATGACATGTAATCCATGTACATGACATCACCTAGTGGGATAAGTCTATTATTGTTGTTGTTGTTGTATTGAAACAAATTCTGTGTGTCAAAGTTTTAATGCTTCTTCTACATTCTTGCATCTTTCCTTCTCCTTTTCCTTAAAAATAACTTTGGATGGTGACTGTATCCCAGCAAATGCCTTATTAGCTATGTACAATATGATGATTCTGCTGCCCACACTCGTCCCTATCTCTTATAATGAAATCAACAACTGGTTTCGCTGCTTATATTTATTATAAAGGTTTTAAAACTTCAGAACATTTTGCAGATTGGCGAATGTACTGTGGAATATAATTATAAGATTTTTAATATCCTTTCTCCTTGGGGAACTACTGTTTACAATATATATGTATAAGTGCTCAACACCTGAAGAAAAAAAAGTCATGATAGATCAAATTTACTGTATGAACATTGAGCAACCTGCTTTGCTGCAGCCTAGGACATTAAACTGAGATCAGAAGGAATTGTCACTAGCATGTATCTCTTAATTTTGACTGGATGATAGTGCATGTATGTCAAAACCCTTAGGGTATGATTTTTCTTAATGTGTGAGTTATGTTGTCAAGTGAGAATTCTTCTTATTTGTGAGAGTTGAGAGCTATAAATCTAGGGCATACAATCATACATAGATGGTTGAGATTAAAAGTTAGTTAGTGATCATATGATCACTTATAAAAGTCATGCATTTTTCTTTTAATTTTGACCATTGAAATATGTTCTAATGGTTTATATTTGTAGTTCTCATTTCTCAAAATAAGAAGAGTTCTTATTTGATATGCTTTCTATATATATATATATTGTAATTTGTGCTGTGCAATTAATCTAAAATAATATTTAGATTTCCCCATCTCTCTTTCAAGTGTAACCAAGTGGCGGAGATGCTCTGTTTTGCTGACAATTTCTTGTAGGCAAATTGCTATTCTCCTTCCATTCTTAAGTAAAGGAGGATTATAGATAAAGAAACTAAGTACAGAGCTGGAACTGGAAGCATACAATAAAGAAATATAATAAAAACAAATTAACTCAGTAAAGCAATCCAGTGCATTAAAAAGACCATTTGAATATCAGAGCTGGACACTGCCTTAAAAAGTTGTGTTATTATTTATTGTGAATTATGCATGAAAGCTAAGCCAATTATATATGTCAGTTTGAAAGTCATACTGGTTTCTGTTATGTTGTGGCACTACCTGCCTCTCAGAGAGAGAGAGAGGATACTTTTTGATGTGAATTTCTGTGACTCTAACTTTATCATTAGAAATTTGTATTAAATCAATTTTAAGTTCGTATGTAATTATTATCTGTTTCTCCTCCCTCTCATTTTTAACCACTATTCAGAATGCCTTAGATACGGGTTTCTCATTATTTTTTTACTCCTAGTGAGTATTGCTGTCTTGAACTTATTCTGAGTTTTGTGTTAGACTGTTGGTTTTAGTTCTATTTCAAATAATTCTTTTTCACTCTTCTGATGTAATTGCAGAAACTGGTTGCGATACTGAAGAACAAGAAAGCACTAGCAGTGAGGAACTTGATGAGTTGGCAATTTCTAGAGACATGCCTCACCTCTATCCTCGTCCGCATATATCATGCAATGAAGCTGTATCCAAATGGAAGTTAAAAGGAAAAAGGAATAATCGTAATCTTGTAAAAAGGTCTGTTGGTGCTGCTGATGGGAAAGGTGTTGTTTTATATGAAACAGATGTTGAAGGATTAAGAAGCCGTTTAAATCACAAGAGGTTGGTGCCTAGTATGCATTATTATGGGAATGGTATTAGTGATGTTTTTGCTGACACCGATCAAATGTTTGGGTTTGAAGATGAATATTCTCCAACTTCCAAAGCACTAGCAAAAGGTCAAAATAAAATTGGTCATGGTGTTGATTGTGATGAATGGGCTTGGGAGGATCAGACTGCTTTTAAAGGATATTGGGAAAATAAAGGGTTTGCTCGATTATATAGTGATAGTTATCATTTTGATGGAAGGATGAGGTCAATGCTGGTAGATGTGGACTTGAAGGTTCAAGCAAGCTATCGGAAAGCACCTGTCCCCATTGTTTCTATCACTAGTAAGTTAGATGGGAAGTCAATAATAGGGCACCCAATCCAAATTGAATCCCTTAAGGATGGTTCATCGGATAAACTTTTTTCTGCAATTGATGACTTTAGTAACGATGGGAATGGCTTTGAGGGAAGTAGTGTACTTCCACCAGCCTGGAGGACTGCAAGGAGAACAGCAAATTTTCGTGTTCCTCGTCCCCGTGTATTGTCATCTAATGGTGCTGATAGTGATGCGGATTTCTGCATTGGTCAAGAAAGAAATATTGAGTATAAGAAATTAAATGGTGGAAGTTCCAGTCATAAGGCAAGCCTTTCCAGGAAGAGTGGCCTTAACAGTCCTGTGCATTCGGTAGACAAGAAGTCCTCAAAAAAGATGCCAAAGAAAGTGAGCTTGTCATCTAGTCAGAAAACTAGAACTCTATCCTCATTATCTATTGAAAATAATCATGGTAAAAAGCAATTACATGATATAAGTTTTTATCAAACAAATAGGTTGACTAAACCAGAGGTCTCTGGGCTCACTACTGTTGCTTGCATACCAGTCAAATTAGTATTTAGTAGATTACTTGAGAAGATTAATAGGCCACCTTTAAAAGCAGCTAGTAATGCGGCCTTGTCAAATACTGGTGTGGAGAGAAAATAATAGGTTACATGTACATTATTATATATGAGAACAATAATTTTAGTGGTGGCACAACAATTGTTGGGTATGTCTTGTTTCCAACGAAAGAGAAATCTTATGAGATTTGTTATTAGTTATTTTTTATGATGAATTTGGAGTATAGACCCCAATTCATCCTGTTACTAGATAAATATAAGCTGCATGAGGTGCGTGCTTGAATCATTTTATTTTAAATATTTGTTTTTCTTGACCACATTTTTGAGATTGCTTTAGAAAACAAGGTTTTTTTTTTTGTCTCTCTAAAAAATAATCGTATACTAAACATTCACTAAAAGTTACCATTTTAGTATGTTTGACTTGTGCTGGTCTATTGGTGGCAGATTGATCGAGTTAGTCCATGGTACTAGGTTTTTTCACCTCATTTTCTGCATCTATATTGTAGGCACTCAAGGTATGCAGACGGATTCCAATGTATAAAGAACAAGACTGAATGAGATTTCATTCGACAGAAAATGTACTATTGCAGAAACTCAATGTTATGATATTTATATATTTTTTTTACTAAAAAATTACATAAATTCCATCGAAATTCATCCTATAAAAATAATTCATCAAAATTTACATACTTTTTAATACCAATTTTTTTTATAAGTTGTAAAAAAATATTAATTGAATATTACCGTATTATATCATCTGTAAACAAAATTGATAATCTTAAATTATATTTGTGACTCGTGTGCGTTGCACGGGAATGGAAATAAATTAATATTTGAATATTTTTATTTGAATGTGATTTTATAACTAATGTAAGATGTCCAAGGTTGAATATAAATATAGATGCTTATAACATTCAATGTATTTAGCCAAATAATATAACACGAAAAAATCACTTTCATAACACAAATTTTACATATATTTTGCTTTTTATTTAACAATTATTAAAAATAATTTTTATTTCTTTATCAATTGGTTATAGACTTCCCATAATACAAACATTATCAAGACCCGAACATTTTCATTCTTTCTTAATTGAACTAAGAAAAAAAAAAAGGAAAGAAGAAAATACCTTGCAAAATAAAATGTTTCGATTTGGGTAGAAGATTTGAAAACGCAAAACTATTTTATGCAGGTAAGAGGATTTGAAAATACAAAAGAAAATAATTTGGGGAAGATATAATCAATCTAATATATATCAAATTTGAAAGTGAAATTTATGTCAATTTTTTTTTTTAAAGTGAAACAAAAAGAAATTGAATTCAAAAGATCTATGTTACCAGATTTAGACAGAATATAACCTACTAGGGTAGATGCAATTTAAATATACCAATATCTAAATCAATTTTTGAATAATATTTTTTTTTCAAACAAAAAGCTTATGATATAGATTGTTTCCTTTTAAAAAAAAATGGTAAATTAAGATTAGATTTCGCAAAATAGGAGTTAAAATCAGTCATTTTAAAAATATTTTGAATTCTTAATACTCCCTCAGTATAAACTTATACTTTTGTGATTATTATTGAAAAAAATTAAAGTATATTTAGATTTATAATACTATTTTTCTTATTATTACATTCTTTTAAATTTTTTTTGAAGAGTATTTAATTGTATTAGCTGCAACAATGAAAATCTGTCAAATAATCACCGTTTCTCAGATGTTTTATTTGCGACACTGAAAGCACATAGCAGTTCCGTTTTGGTTTGTCCGTCGCCGCTGCGAGAGAGTGCCCTAGCTACCTCTTGAGCTTGTCATCTTCGCGACTGAGAAATCCATTTGTTTTTCTCTAGCCTTCCGATTTTGAAACAGCGTCGCAAGGTTCACACTTCTATCTCCTTTCAATACTATGCTTTTCTGTTTCCCTTGCTCTCTTGATTTGTTTGCATTTCGGTTGCAATTAATTTTCGCGTTTTACTGTGTTCGTGTGAATTCAAATCCCTCGTTTACGGTTTAAAATACCTGATACGCTCTGTTTCTGCTTGATGCCATGCCGTGTTTTTCAAATTCCAGATTTGTATTGATGCGACGAAATGTTCTTATTGTATATTCTTATCCTTTCTTATAAATTATTTGTTGGGCTTAATTGCTTTGAAACACACTATCCTTACATTTGAGTATGCATCACTGTGCTTCTTGAATGAATTTGTCTCCTAGGGTTTGGAAATACTGTGTGTTTTCAGTATGTTACCATTACTAACGCATGGGTATGAATTTATAGGAGAAAGCTATGGATGAGGGAAAGCATAAATCGAGGAAAGAAAATCATGAGGTGAAAGATGGGGATTCTAAGAGGAGTCACCGTGACCGTGATAGAACTGGAGAAAGGGGTAAGGATAAAAACGATGGGAGGCACAGAGATAGGGAGAAGAGGGATCGTGAGTCCCGAAGACCTGAGAGAGAGAGGAGTACTGATTCTGAAGACAGGTATGATAGAGACAGGGAGAAGCGCAAAGATAAAGATAAGGATGTGGACCGAGAAAGAAGTCGAGATAAGAAAAGGGAAAGGGATAGGACAGACAGAGTAAGGGAGAAAGAAAGAGAGAGGGAAAGAAAAGAAGATAAGGAGAGGATCAGAGAGAGGGAAAGGGAAAGGGAAAGGAGGGATCATGAGAGAGAGAAGGAAAAGGAAAGAGAAAGGGGGAGGAGAGTACGAGGGAGGGAGAAGCGTAGGGAAGTTGATAGTGATTGCAGTGATGGTGAATCTAAGGAGCAGGACAGAAAGCGGCATAGGAAAGAGGATGGTGATTACAAGAGAGAGAGGGAAAGGAGTGTCAGCAAGCCAAGCAGGAAATCTGAGGAACATGAAGGAAGCCCAAGAAAAAAGAGTGGCGAAGATGATTCAGATACCAAAGATGAAGAGAAAAAACCTACCCGTGAAGAGGAGATGGAGGATGAACAAAAGAGGTTGGATGAAGAAATGGAAAAGCGGAGGAGGAGAGTTCAAGAGTGGCAAGAGCTAAGGAGGAAGAAGGAAGAAGCAGAAAGAGAAAAACAAGGTGAAGCAAGTGCTAATGAACCTGAGTCTGGAAAGACCTGGACACTTGAAGGGGAATCTGATGATGAAGAAGGACTGGGTACTGGGAAGCAGACAGGTATGGATGTAGATGAAGATGACAAACCTGCTGATGAGGAGCCTAAGGATGTGATGGTGGTAGATACTGATAATGGGACAATTGCATCTGATTTACAGGATGGAACTGCTGGTGCTCCTGAAGATGAGGAAATAGATCCATTGGATGCTTTCATGAATTCTATGGTTCTACCTGAAGTTGAAAAGCTAAACAATGCTGTGACATCGTCACTTTCTGATAAAGCCATTGATGTAAAACCCAAGGATAAAGGGAATGGGCAAAATCGTGGTGCACAGTCAAGGAAAGGTTCAAATAAGTCTATTGGCAGAATAATTCCTGGTGAAGAGTCTGACTCAGATTATGCAGATGATGAAGTTGAGAAGGATCCATTGGATGAAGATGATGATGAGTTCATGAAAAGAGTGAAGAAGACAAAAGCCGAGAAGCTTTCTTTAGTTGACCACTCAAAGATCGACTATGAACCATTCAAGAAAAACTTTTATATTGAAGTGAAGGAGATCTCAAAGATGACTCCTGAAGAAGCTGCAGTATACAGGAAGCAGTTGGAGTTGAAGATACATGGAAAGGATGTGCCAAAGCCAATAAAATCATGGCACCAGACTGGACTTCCTAGCAAAATTTTGGAGACCATAAAGAAGATGAACTTTGAAATGCCGATGCCTATTCAAGCTCAGGCGCTCCCTGTAATCATGAGTGGTCGAGATTGCATAGGGATTGCTAAAACTGGGTCAGGCAAAACACTTGCTTTTGTTCTGCCAATGCTGAGGCATATCAAGGATCAGCCACCAGTTGTTGCCGGAGATGGACCTATTGGGCTCATTATGGCCCCTACAAGGGAACTTGTGCAACAGATTCACAGTGATATAAAGAAATTTGCCAAGGTACTGGGTCTCAGGTGTGTGCCTGTGTATGGAGGATCTGGTGTTGCTCAACAAATTAGTGAGTTGAAACGTGGTGCTGAGATAGTGGTTTGTACTCCAGGTAGGATGATTGACATACTATGCACCAGTAGTGGAAAAATAACTAACTTGCGTAGAGTCACTTATCTGGTAATGGATGAGGCTGATCGAATGTTTGACATGGGTTTTGAACCTCAAATCACACGAATTGTTCAGAATATTCGTCCAGATCGTCAAACAGTTCTGTTCTCTGCGACTTTCCCCCGTCAGGTTGAAATCCTGGCTCGTAAGGTCTTGAATAAACCTGTTGAAATACAAGTTGGTGGGAGGAGCGTTGTGAACAAAGACATAACACAGCTAGTTGAGGTGAGGCCAGATAATGAAAGGTTCCTTAGACTCTTAGAAATATTGGGGGAATGGTATGAGAAAGGAAAGATTTTGATATTTGTTCACTCACAGGAGAAATGTGATAGTTTGTTCAAAGATCTGCTCAGGCATGGTTATCCATGCCTTTCTCTTCACGGGGCTAAGGACCAGACAGACCGTGAATCCACAATATCTGATTTTAAAAGCAATGTCTGCAATTTGTTGGTTGCAACCAGTATTGCTGCCAGGGGATTAGATGTTAAGGAGCTCGAATTGGTGATCAATTTTGATGTTCCTAACCACTATGAAGATTATGTACATCGTGTTGGGCGCACCGGACGAGCTGGCCGAAAGGGTTGTGCCATTACATTTATTTCTGAGGAAGAGGCAAGATATGCACCTGATCTGCTGAAAGCCTTGGAACTATCTGAGCAGATTGTTCCGAATGATCTGAAAGCTCTTGCTGGTAGCTTTATGGCAAAAGTGAATCAAGGACTGGAGCAAGCTCATGGGACTGGTTATGGAGGCAGTGGCTTTAAATTTAATGAAGAGGAAGATGAGGTGAGGAAAGCAGCAAAGAAAGCACAAGCCAAGGAGTATGGGTTTGAAGAAGAAAAGTCAGATTCTGAAGATGAAGATGAAGGTATTAGGAAGGCAGGAGGTGATATCTCACAGCATTCTGCTTTTGCCCAGATTATTGCTGCCACTAAAGGGAATGCTCCTGCATTGCCTACTCCAATACTCCTACCATCCTTGCAAGTCTTGCCTGGGACAGGGCTACCTCTTCCTGCAAACGATGGGGCAGCTCGAGCAGCAGCAATAGCTGCTCTAAACTTGCAGGACAAGTTAGATAAAATACGATCAGAAGCATTACCAGAGCATTATGAGGCTGAGTTGGAAATAAATGATTTCCCCCAGAATGCTCGCTGGAAGGTTACACACAAGGAAACTTTGGGCCCTATTTCTGAATGGAGTGGAGCTGCCATTACCACTAGGGGGCAGTTTTTCCCACCTGGCAAAATCCCAGGACCTGGGGAACGCAAACTCTACTTGTTCATTGAAGGTCCTACTGAGCACTCCGTTAAGTCAGCTAAAGCAGACTTGAAGCGTGTTTTGGAAGACATCACAAATCAGGCTTTGCAACTTCCTGGTGGAACTCAACCGGGCAAATACTCTGTTGTGTAAAGGGTAAGATCCTATTATATTTGATCCTACTGTTGCTAATTTTGTTATAATGGCTGCTGTTAATAAGCTTTATGGTACAGCTTTGTTGTTATTTTTTTGTGAGATCTAATTGGATTGAGAGGTTTTCTCATCCATCCTCTTTGGGTGGACTTTCTTTTGGTTCAGAACTGATATAGAAACTGTTTTTCGGGGTTTAAGTTGGAAATAAAATTGATTTAGTTTATAATCAGGATTCGGATCTCTTAGCAATTTGGTGATATTTGTTTAGTGACGTTTTTGTTTAGTTATTATTTTTTAAAAGGTTCTGCATCCTAAGTAAATCTACTTTTGGTAGTCAACGTGAAGGCATAATGGGACTCTGTTAAACACTCTTGTCTCGCGCCCCAATCTGGGACAAGTTGCACATATTGTCTGCCTTTCACTTTTGCCATACAGGTATGAGTATTATTGTGGAAAGTCCGGTTCATCGTTTACCTTTTATGTTCCGTGTGTTTGCATGTATGGAACTCCTAATATCTTTATCGCATACCAGCTAAGATGTTTTGCTTTTTAATTTTTAATTGCAGAAAATCTCTATCCTTTTAATTGTTACCTTGTTAACCATTCAGTATTGGTGCAGGTGGGTCTTTTGAACCTATGATTGCATGTTCCATTCCATTCATCGTGCTTGCAGCGTGACTGTCTAAGGTGCTGATCGTGGTGCGACTTTTATTTTATCTAGGTTCTGTTTGATTTGATGCAATGCAACCAACTCTAAACTCAGATATTTTGCTGTGATATCCCATGTACGAGTTGTAGAATTTATGATGCTATTATTTATCTGATTATACGCGTGTATCTTTCAGGTTTTGATTCGCTGTCCTTTTGTAAGGGAAACAAGATTTGATGGAGAGTTTCAGTTATTAATGCATTTGCCTTACCACCACTATTTCAGTACATGTACCATAGTAGAATATCTTTCGAATAAGTTTACTTTATAATACATACGCTTAACATGGCATCTAAATCGTAGGTTTAGGATCGTAGCTCACATAAAATCATTGCAATTGTATTGTTTCGTGAAAACTAATCAATTCTCTTTTGTGTTGAAATTCTTAGGAATATTGTAAAATTTTATTCGGTTGGCTTAAAGCATTTTTAGGAATTATTGACGAAAAATTCTTACTTATTGAATTACTGAAATTATGTGGAGCCTGGAGCTATATTTATATGTACTCGTTCTGACTTCAGTGATTTAGTTTTGCAACAATGCAAGAGCAGTGTCTTTTTTAGAATACAACCATCTTGTTATACGTATTTTATATTCAGGGTTCACTTTTAATTTTTTTATAATTGATACAGTACTGTGAGATTAATATGAAATTATTATATTCACAAAATATTATATTATAAAATATAGCTCTACTAAATTGAAAGTGACAGAAAAACATTGTTAATAATTGGACTTGATATTAATTTTCAATTGGTGTTATAATATTAAAAGATGATACAAACTAAGGGTTTGTGTTTTTATTTTCTGAAAACTGTTTTCATTTTTAAAAGATTAGAATTTTGAAAATATGTTTGGTTTTGTTTTTAAAAGTAAATATATTTTTAGATTTGTTTAAAATTATATTTCTTGTCATCATGTTTTTATTTTATCCAAAATGAAATTTTTGATATCAACGGAAAATAAAAACATAAATTGAATCAAACATATTTGCATAACTATTTTTTATTTCCAGTGAAAATGAAAATAAAAAATAATTAAACCAAACACTTTCTAAATTACCAAATTTCAACTTGAAAAATGAATAAAATAAATCAAATTTCTCTTTCAAGAGATATAAGATAGGATTAATTTTCAGTCAATCAAATAGATATGATTTCATGTATGATTTTTAAAATAATCATAAAAATAATAAATTTATCATACTTGATTGGATGAGTGTATCCAAAATATTTTCTTGTTAATGTATTTTAATTTATCTAAATATCTTGTTATACAATAAAGGCAAAATTTGTTAAGCATAAGAGAAAAATGATTATATGTATTGATAGTAATAATATAAAATATTTTGCATAGTGACCTAATTTCATAATTCTTATATATTTGATAATTTTTAAAATAATTATTTTAAATTGTAATTTGTAATTAATCATGATAAAATTATTTTAGATTATCTTACATAAACATTAAATTCATCCTAAACAATTTTTAAAACTATTTTCTTTCTTTTAATTTTTAAACACCATCTTATTATACATACAATATCAAATTTAATTTTTCATTCAAGAATTGGTCTTGAATAATCATTTACATTAAAATAAAAATAAAAATATAATAATTCTAGAAGCCCAAATCACCAACCATATTCCCTCCCCCGTGTCCGTGGGCCTCCTCTTTGCCGCCGCAAGAAAGAAAGAAAAACTTAAAAAGTTAGCACGCGACCACGCATGATTCCCTCTTCTCTCCCCACACACTTCACTCCAATCCAATGCACTCGTATATAACAATCAATCATTCTTTCTCCTTCTCATTCCAAACGCCAATGCAAGGTTCTCATAACTTCTTTTGCTCTGTTTCTTAATTCCTTTGAAAAGCGCTTTGCTTTTCTATCCTCAACTTGCTTCCGAATTCTGATTCGCTTCAATATTCCGCACTTAATTCCATTCATGTCGTTTTGTTTTGTTTTATGCTTATTTTATTTCCATCATTGTGATTGCGAATGCTTGCTTGGGCTTCCTCTTCCCCGTTAATAGCGGTATCACATCCAAGCTCAATAGTAATAGCGGCTTCTCGCCGACACCGTTAATAACGGCGGTTCTGAGCATTGGGAACCGACACCATTGCTTTCTGTTTCAATTTAGTTGAATTGATTTGTGCCTTCTTTGGTGATACCAGCTTCTCCGTCCTCGGCAAGGTAACCCCTGCCTACTCTTGCATGTTATGTGAGTAGTGTGTGTGATTTTCAGAATCAGAGAGAAACAAATTCTCTTTTTAATTGAGTGTGCCTAAATGTGACTGGCTTGTTAGGTTTGTTTGTTTCTCTCTCAAGTTTGCATTCGAAGCTGTGATATACTTGGCTTCTCATCCTTCTACAACTGATTTTCCTTCTTTGGGGCCTTCACTCATGATTTTATCTACTTCCAAAATTTTGAACACATCACTAATTATTTCATGCTCTATGGCTTTATTATTATTATTATTATTATTTTTATTAATGGAAGATGTCTTTGTTCTGTTTGATGAATTGCCTGAAAAATAATGAGGATGAATTAGAGTATGTCCCGCGCTGACAATTGCTTGATTTCTATGATATTTTACTATTGTCTTTTACTTCTGAATAAATGGTTAAGTACGTGCAGCTTGCATTATGCAGAAGAGCACACCAACAAAAAGATTTTTTTTAATATAGAAGACTTATATTTCATTTGGAACTTTGGATTTTATTCTGCACGTGTTGTTTTTGCCAGAAATTTTATGGTAGAGCTTATCAATGAACTGATGTTACTAGTTTTCTTTTGAGCTATTTGGTTTTGATCTTTTATGTCACTTTTTCTCTTTGTTCCTTTTTCATATTGTGCCAAGGTAGGTGTCCGTGGCTGAAGATTCAAGGAAAGGCACATTGGAGGCTTTGGAGAGAAGAATAGCTTTTGCTAAAGTTGAAGTTCTCCAAAAAGAAAAGAAAAACAAAAAGGCTGTAAATGAAGATGGGAAACCACCTATTCCTGCAGATTCTACTTCTAATGATCGTTCCCCACATTTGTTGCATTCATCATCAATCACACCCAAGAAAGGTAATTCAATTTTCAATTTTGTAGATTTTACTTATTTCCTTATTCAGAGCCAGTAAATAAGTTAAAAGAGTGTAGGATGTTTCACTCACCCATTATTTTTCTTTAGTATCATAATTACTTAATGTCTACCTTCAGAAGTATTTTGTCTTCATGCCTTGATTCTTATGGTATTCATTTGTATCCTGTCTGTCTGCCTGTCATAAAAGAGTGTTAAGTTTGATTTTTTATTGCTAATTTAAGAATTCTGCATTACAATACATACACATCTGTAAATATCTTGTTTGATGTTTAGCTGATAATTTTCATTTCCTCCTTCAGGGAATTTCAGTTTCTCCAGTCATACCACTTTGCAAGGTACTAGACAGTCAATTTAGTACTACCCTTTTTTTTATATATAAGTTCTGTCTTTAATATTTTCTTTTTAGTTTTGATGGTTTTATGCAAATTATATATTAAATTTACAACTCCAATATATATGGACAAAATGAAACTAATATTTTTTTACAGACATTGAAGATGGTCCAGCATATGCCCAATTTTCTGTGACTGTAAATGAAAATCTGCTCACAACTAATGAGAAGGTATTTCTTTGCTTGGAACTCATCTCATGACCAAGAATAGTAAAAAGCCTAATTCAAGCATTTTGTGATCTATTTTTCCATTATAATTAATCTCCTCTGAAGTCTGAACTCCAAAAACAAACACTGATGCAAGACGTAATTCATGGATCTAAAAATCAATATTTTAACCTTTTGACAATCATGGAAAACTGCAATATAAAGGTCTGTGCTCCCGATCTAACTGAAATGTGGAAGCTTCTTTATTTTCAGTTTTGAAAGATGCATGTTTTTCCATTACAAGCATTACAAGATAAGATAGTTGATCTTTCTTTATTCTTTGATTTCAATGATAAATTGGTGGAAATATGTATTTGTTCGCTGTTATTGGCCATATATTTTGCAGTTTTCTGCTGAAAGAGGACGTTCAATTGATGGCATATTGCACGAGCTTCTTCAGAAGGGAGATGCAGCACAAAAGTACATGCAAGGATCTAGAAACATGAAAATTGACAATTGGATCCTTCTTGATAATTATGTGCACGGACGGGTGCTTTCTTCTGGTTCTCAAACTAGGGCTTTGCAACTTCATTCAAAACGCTCTAAGAAACACATGTCTATGAAACGGCATAAGAAGTATGGATCATTAGAACTTCCTCAAGAGTTCCAGAAGTAAGTTAAAAATACACTTCTTGAGTATGTTGATGTCGATCTCTATTGATATTGTGGGTAATGTATACTGTTGTGAGGAATCTTTTATTTCAGCTTTTGTTCAAGTTTTTTTAGTTTCATGCCATGTACAAATAATGTTTTGTACAGCATGTTTTATTCTAGTTGGTTATATTTTTCTACAAAGATGTTTTTTTGTCCCCTAATAGTTGTTTACTCTGATTGCAGATTCGATATTTTCAAGCCAATGCATGAAATGTGGAAAGATTATATAATGCTGCTTCTTAAATCCACTGGGTACATATTTTGTATCATTTCTGTTGAGTTGATAAATTTCAGTTTCTTGTCTTCAAATTGTCCAGCAAAGAGGGGGAAAAAATTCCTGGTCATTTAATCTGTTTTCCTCTTAAAACTTTTATGACCATGAACTTGTTTAATATTGCAGGAAAAATCAATTGGCTCAATGTCTCCTTGGTGCAGATCCACATGGTGCTTTTATTTTAGGTTTGAGCACACTCTTTTACTTTTGAATGAGTTAAGAACACCTACGATAATCTTACTATACAAATTGCTAAAGCATAGTCAATATATTACTACATTTTAGTACATTGGCTACAAGGACAGTTAGTTATTTTCTATTTTGATTTTTTCCCCAAAGATAATTATGTTTTAATGTGTAATTCTTTTTTGTGCATTGAAAGGTGTGTTAAAACTGCTTTTACTGCTGTACTATAATTGTCAAAGACTATTTTTGTTGTTCTTAGAAAGAGTTAATGATTTTTGAGTAGAAGTAGTTGCAGGCAATCATTGTGTTTAAATTATGGCAATTAGTTCAATAGTAAAGATAAGCTGCCAGTTGGTTCAGGGCACAGAACAGTTGTTGGGTTTTCTTGTTCCAGAAAGATTCCCTGATCTGAACCCTCCCTTGCCTCTGAAATCCCCACTGGCCTGCATAACCTTTTTCATGGTCCTTCATTTAGAATTTTAAAAGAAAAAAAATACTTGATCTTTTCAATTTAGAATAAGAGTTGGTTTTCTGAGATGTCTATATAAAAAATTAATTATTTTAGCCTCTATCTCCTATATAATCATCTGCAAGTTATCACTGCTTATATGATGTCCATCTATGTTATGCAGTTGTGTAGTGTAAAAGAACCCATTTTACTGGAATTTGTGGCATCATGATTCGTGAAACTGCAGAAGCATTTGGGATAGTTACTGAAGATGATAAATTTCGAGGTAATCCTTCCACTATATAGAAACAGAGACTGGCATTACATTATCAAAAGCTGTTACTCCTGTATTTCATAAGAATTAATGCTTAATTGCTTATACAGGTTTTGTATGCTTTTCTTAAATTTACTAGAGATTGCTACACAATTGTGATAATTAATTAATTATAAGGAATTTGAATTTTGAACTCATGTTTTGAAACTTAGCACAAATGCACAATTTAACAAGGAAAGGCTTTTTTATTCAAATTAAAGAGACATAATGGCAAATATTCAATGTATTCAGTTTCTTTTGAAATGGAACTGGTAAGCTCAGAAAAGTGCAACTTTTGAGTTAGAATGACATGAGAAATTTTTGTTTGCTTAACTTTGAATGATGTTTTCTATGATGAGCATTAAACTTTCAATTTCAAGTTTCCACTTTCACAAGTACCAAGTTCATATCATAGTCATTTTCATAAAGTGTACCTTGGCTAAGATTCTTGTAAAGTCCTTTTAGATTGTCCCTTTAGGTTATATCCTTAGTATCCTGTAGGAAACCCTGAAAGTTTTACCTTCTGGAAACAGGATTTGCTGCTGATACGCTTAGATTTGAAGCTGTTTTAAAGTATGTTTCTTTTTTTCTAGTTTATTTGAGAAAATTGGCTTTTGAATTTTTTCTAACAACACCCATCCAAAATATTTCACTCACAGCAGTTTCTAAATTACATTCCGAGGAGAATGTCAACCTTCAGACCTTTTGTGTGGGGGGTAGAATTCTCCAGAGTTTTAGTGGGACCAAAACTCATTTCTACAAATTGCAACTTTTGCTAAGAAACTTAAATGGGTTTTGACTTACTTTCATCTGTACTCTGTCTCTGTGTGTCTTGTACTAAGATTTCCTTAATCCTTATAGGTTCATCTGTATCTCTTACAACATTGTGAATTAGTTGATTTTGAACTAGGAACCTTTACCGTTGCAAATTCTGGACTTTGTTCGCTAAAGTTGAAGTTGTGATGATTTATCTATTTTGGTATTTATTTCTCTGTTTCAAACTTGTGATGAATATTTACGCTCTATTTGGTAACTTGCAGTTGTTCCCAAAAAGTTTTCTGTGTTTGTATTCCTAGTTGATTGCTGGAAAGTCACTCTGCATGGAGATAAACTTAGTTCAAGAAAGGTTGGATTATGACATTGGTGACAATCCTTCAACTGTAGGTTACATCTTCATCCTACTGACGTCCCTTTTCTATCAGTTTTTGATGATGGTACTTCATCTTTTTATTGAGTTAACTTGTTATTATCATCTTGTGCTTTTCTTGCTATTGTAAATTATTTACAATGCTTTTCTTACTGTGAAAAACAGTTAACTTGTTATTATCATCTTGTGCTTTTCTTGCTATTGTAAATTATTTACAATGCTTTTCTTACTGTGAAAAATAGAATATCCGCTTAACACCTGTGCAATTTGAAAGTCCTAAGCTGGGAGAAAGGGAAATGTTTTATTGCTGATTTGTATCAGTAGAGAAGTTGGAGGTTGCTTAAGATTAGTTAATGACAGTTACCTTGACTTATAGGGGCATAGTGTGACACCCTTGTCCTTATGAAGTTAAACTTGCGCCAATCAATAGAAGTACTGGTTTTCTATGTTGGTTCTATAACTTATCTCGTTTTGGTACTGCAGGTGTTATACTAGAATGATACTACCATAGATAAGTCGTTATAGATTTTGGTACCGCTAACTACAAGATTGCTCTTTTTGTCTTGGGAATTGGACACTTAATTCCTTTTTTTATGATTCTTTCTTGCTTACAAATGAAATAGATTAGCTAGCATATGTGTACAAGAACTAGGACAAAACATTCTCTTATGAATTATATTTGCATAGATTGAACGGATGGAAATATTCTATTGAAGCACATCATTTCAGGATAAGAATAAATTCTTTGAATAAATTTCAAAGTTTTTCTAATATACGAACATTCCCATTTGATAAAAACAATATTTATTATAATTTGATGTCCAAGAAGCATCACGTTGCTTGGAAGCAGTTGTAATGTATGATGGACGTGTTGCTGCTAATATCAAAAGTGAAGATTACACGAGGGTGTGGAAAAAAAATACCTGCTAGAAAATAAAAAAAGACTTTTTTTTTTGTATAGTTTAAATTGGGTACGCGTCTCGTGTCAATTTCCGATGCCGTTTTTTATTAACAAGATTTATTTTGAAGATTTTACAATTATTAGGACACTAATTTGTACACTTAAACTTAAAAAAGACTGATTCTCACATAACTCAAATTTTAGGGGAACTGTGTAGATTTATCTTTTTTCCTTAATTTATTAATAATTTGATATTATGTGGTGAGTTTTTTCTTTTCTTTCGTTCACCTAAAACAAAGTAAAATCTTCACAAGCAAACTAAAATGATCGCAATGAACACATTTTGTATACCAAATGGAGAGAAGAATAATGCGAATGGTCATGATGGTATCATGGTTTTTTCTTGGTAAAATTGTACTTTTGGTCCCCACTCTAACTCCAATTTTGCATTTGGTCTCCTAGTAATTTAATTCACAAATTTGGTTCCCCTATTTTATAAAATCCTATAATGTTGGTCCCAGACGACGTTGACCGTTAAGTAGTGATGTTGATTATCACGTGTCACATTCTTATTGGATGATAATTACCACATGTCATGTTCTTATTGGATGATAACTGCCTCAATTGTTGTTTTCATTGACCAATCCGAACATGACACGTGACAGTTATCATCCAATAAGAACGTGACACATGACAGTCAACATCACTTGTTAACGGTTAATGTCCAATTGTGGTCGGAGGAACCAACATTGCACGATTTTACAAAATAGGGAGGCCCAATTCGTGAATTAAATTATTGGGGGACTAAATTCAAAATTGGAGATAAACTGGGATACCAAAAATGCAATTTTGCCTTTTTTCTTTAACTCCAAAGTTTCTCAGCTTGCCGTAATGTGCAAGTGCAATAGTCAACAATAAGTGGTTCTCATTGGAAGGATTTAGGGCAATGGATGCTTGTGCATGAAACCTTGCCGTAGCAACTTCTCTTGAAATATAATACAGATAATACTTGCCGGCATGCAAAATTCAATGTTGGGACTGTTTTCTTTATAGTGAACCATGCTTCGAGGGTTGTACAGTGGAAATGAATCCTAAGCCTATGTTTTGCTATAAATTTAATCTGTATCATACAAATATTTCTAATAATCAGATACACAGCATTTTCCCTGGCTTGGCCGCTCTTTCCAAGGATTCTTGATAAAATTATTGCAGCTTCAAATGATTTTAAAGTGCAGTGGTTTAATGCTTAATTCCAAATACAGTGAATAACCATAGTACCAAAAATTAGTAATAACCACACATACAGCCAACACAACAATAAAAAATATGATAGCACATGTGGTTATCCAACTTATTCTTGGAATCAAGTTTAAAGCCAGCACATTTAAAATTTTTGAAAGTACGTTATTCTACCAAGAATCCACGTCCCTAAATAAAATAAAAACTATTTCTATACCATCTACTTTAACCACATACGACCCATAAAGAATTATTTACATTTTTCTAAAGAATGATTTAAATTCTTACTTCAACTACATCGCCATCTCTGAGTTTTGTGTTGGGCAGTACTAACTGTCCATTAATCAAAACCAGCTTTCCCTCCAAACCAACTCTTTGAGCAGCATCAGTAGCAGTGCTACCCGCCTTTAACCTCAAAATTTCACCATGAGGCCAACATATAATTACCACTTCCCCAAGAGAACCATGAAGATCATAAAGCTTTGCATCATGCTTTGCTTGCATGAAACTTACTTCAGAGCGCAATTGCTCTTCCCAAGAGAGCATTGTTCTCAAAAGGTTCACCTAAAAGATGAATTATATACAGTCACAGAAACATTCATTGACATTTCATAAATCAATCTACTGGAATAACAGGGGGTCATAAAATATCAACTTTCACTTTGCATGGCGTGGCAGACAAACAATACTTTTCTACCTAAATTTTGGCCAACTCTGCAAATTGGACTTACTGATTTCTACCATCTTAACTGCATTTGAAATTTTGCAACTATAACTATTACCAAAAATATAAATGATCTGCAATAAAATATAGATTTGGCTTTGGGTCGAGCAAATTTCAGACAAGGGGATCAACAACTTTTTAGCATGCGAATGGTCAGTGACACTAACCAAATTAAGGGACAAGAAGAATCAAACTTAAAAACTATTCTCGTGGACCAGCAATCTAACTAGCATGATAGAAAGAAAAAATGCATCTATAATATTTGAATAGCAATGATTTTGAAACAAAGTTAAACAAAGATAAGCAATTTCCATTTGCACAATGCGTGTAAGAGATGATTTCCAAATACCTTGTTATTGATGCCAGCTTCTACAGAAGTTGATGCAACCAAGTCAAATTTTGACCGAGATGTTATCCAATCCACTTGCCTGCCCTCAAACACAGCAGATACAACAGCCCAATATTCAGATTCTTCTTGCTCAGTAAAATTGATAACCTGGATAAATGTTGGGAGTAGGCGCCCAAATTGGTCTTGCTGCGAATGATGCAAATAATAATATAAAGCTCTTCAGTAGAGCAGTATGATAATTTGCAAACCCATTATAGCTCTAAGAAAATAGAAAACCAGTAAAGAAAGCAGTCAACAGGATTTATAATGGATTAATTTTGACGCATTGTCAATATAAAATGGTTTTTTACATTGTCATCGAATGATGTGCCACCACTTCATTTAATGAGATTAATAACAAATAAAATAAAATTCTAAATAATATGCTCAAATTTCCCATCTTTCAAAAACAATCATTTTATCTATCATGTGGCATTCATAAAGTCATAGAGACTTACTGACATGAACCATTTATCTTTAAAATGAGAGAAAATGATATAGAATGTAATAAATGATGAAAATTTCAAAAAAATGACATTAATATGGATACAGAGAAGTAGCTAGATGTAATCATGACTTTATCGTATTATTTCAGTACAGGAATATAATGCTAGTTTTAATTCTAAAATATTCACTCTTCATCTGATTTGAATCTGATTTTTCTTCACCACCTGAGGACATAAACAATGTTTCCTAATTGAAGTATCTAATCCTTATATATTACTGCTAAATAACCCAAGAGAATAAGCTCACTTACAAAAATTTCCTGGATTACTTGGCACTTAATCAATGTTAAGCCTTCAAATATTGACTTAGCAAAAGACTCCCCAAAATGAACATAGTTTCTCTATAGTAAATACTACACTGCAGATACATTTCCAACACATGCTGATCACTAAGAACTAGAATACAGTTAGTGCGCAAAGGATAAATTAGCACATCTAAAAGAAATGAAATTTTTTCAGTGTATGTATGCATTGTGTCTACGTTGTTGATAAAAACTTCGTACCCCATTGCCCAGAGACTCTTCGCTATGCGAAGGTATGGGGGAGGGATGTTGTACGCAGCCTTACCCTTGCATATGCAAAGAGGCTGTCTACGTTGTTGATAAACAAAAATAATGAAAACTATAGTGTAGTGTGTAATTTTATATTCTCAACTGCTTAGAAAAACATACCTTATGATACATACCATCTCGACACAGTGTGTACTTCTCTAGACACGTAAACCAATCCCCATGCCCCGGTTCAAACCACCATTCATCAGACACCTGAAACAGGTCAACAGTAAGCAACCTACTAGGTAATTTAAAAATTAAAATACAATACAAAAGAAAAGATGACACAACAGCAGGATCTGGACACGGAGAGAGCAATACAGCACGTAGGAAGCTAGTTGGTAAGCTTAACTACCGCATATAGAGATCCATCAAGACATTTACTTCTCATTAAGTGTAATTATTAGTCAATCCATGCCCTTTCCATAAACCATTCATCACGAGCCATCTATACTCAAGTCACATCAATATTAATATGTGTTAATTTAAGCAGCAAACCTTTTTGTACAGTCGTGCATAAGCTTCCCATCGCTTAATCTGGAAAGATCTTCTGTCAGCTACTGCTTCAGAAGCTGCTAGCCCAAAGCTCACAGCAACTAGCAATTCTCTTTCATCATTTTCTACACTGAAAAGATAATGAACATGGGTGACAATCAGTATGGATAGCTTTATAACATAATATCCATTAGAAATGAAAGTGTTATGTACCTGATGATAATTGCAGCAAGTAAGTGACTTCCTTCTACTCTGAGGACTGGATGTCCAGCCTTCAATGACTTATATTTACTTAATAAAATATCTGAAGAATTTCCTTCCTCTAGATCTTTGGAGAAATAGGAGGATGCTTCAGTTTCAGGTTCATCCATGCTGTCTATGGATAAAAAAGGATTGCCAGTTTCCTTGTAAAGCCAATGTGCAGCAAGTCCTTGTTCAGCACACTCATGCATCCTCTATCAAGCAAAATAATAAATGAAAATATCAAGAACTAAAATATAAACAAGTAACCTCTGCAACACATGTGAAATAACTTAGCACCTGTGTCCTTATTTGTACTTCTAAAGGTGAGTTGTCAGGACCTTGGACTGCAGTGTGCAAGGACTGCAATTTAAACACATTAATACAATCACGAGCACAATTCTCAAGACTAGAAGAACAAGATCATTTTAATTTTGTTTCATGAAAATATGAACAGGAAAGCCAAACCTGATAGCCACTAGGCTTCGGATTAATGATGTAGTCATCAAATTCACCATCTATTGGAGTCCAAAGCCTGTTCAGTAAAATATAACACATGCATATCAATTAAGAGCCATTGTTCAGGGCCACTTGGGTTAATGAAGTAAAAAAGATCCCTATCTATACATCTAACCTTCCGCTCTTAAAGAATGAAGACAATGAGTACACAAGTTTATACCCACCTAACAGACAGTCCAAAATAACTGAAAAGGAAAAAAAGATGGAAATATAAAAGAGGCTATTTTAGTTGAAGGATTTTTTCAAGGTTTCCTTTCTAGAAGGATATCTCATCCTCCTCTGCTTCTTTGCTGCTTTATTTATTCTTTCTGGATTTCTTTCCTTGTAATTAAAAAAAAAAGGAAAATGCATTTTTGGTTACTGTACTTCAATCAAACTTGGTTTTGGTCTCCATACTTTTAAATTGATGAAATTAGTCCCTCCTCCAACTTCGTGGCAGTCAAAAACTGCCACTAAATGTTATGTTTAAAGATGAGAAGGGACTAAATTCACATATTTTCAAAAGTTGGAGGACTAAATCCAACAATTTGAAAGTACAATGACCAAAACCAAGTTTGATTGAAAGTATAGGGACTAAAAACACATTTTTTCCAAGAAAATTAAAATTAAGAATCTACCAATATGTTGAATGTAAAAAACGTCAACTAAGTTTATGTCTATCTTTATACAGTGATTATACATTGAATGACTTGTGCATAGGTTTTAAGATTGAAAAAAGAAATTTGATAAGTGTTTTTACCTGTGTACAATGTCAAGAAGACTATAACAACACTGAACTGCAGGACCATGTAAAGTTCCATTCTTGTCTCCCACAACTACTCTTAATGCACGTGCATCATATACTTTATCAATGCTTATATCCTTTCGTTTCATCTACACAACACAACATAACGCAATCATGCCTTTTACTATTCAATTAATTATTACAAAGTGATCTCATAAAATTTAAGATCCCTAGTGCTAACATTGCTCAGTTGAAAAAAAAAAGCATTTAAGGTTAGCTGGAGAAGAATATAGTAAAATAAAAGGAATATCAAAACTAATCATTAGAAACCTTGTCAAATTCATTTCCACACACTCATATTGCTTACATTTATTTCATTCTCAGTTGATACTTGAGACAGAATATTTTGAAAGTAGATCTTCCTGAAACCAAGGAATTGCAATGTTCTAGATCTTTATCAGAGATCTTCCTGAATCCATGGGAACCTTGGATAACTAACATACCACAGGGGAATCTGGATTGATATCTTATCCTTATAAGGGTAACACTTCCCCACTTTGTCTATTTACATAAGATATTACTTTCCTCATTTGAACATGATGCAACACTATATAAGGGGGTTTCTGATTATCCAACCCATTCACTCATTTTTATGCAACTGCTAAACTCCTAGTTCACTTAAGCATCGGAGTGTCTTTATTAGTACACCCTGCATCGCCCAGCACCATTGGCGTAGGCAGCAAACGCAAGAGTCACACTAAGAATCCAATATCACAGATTCCAGGTAAGATCATTCATAATATGCAAATCTTTGCCAAAGAGAAATTGATTCAATGTTTTCGTCACATTCACCAACACAAGAAAAAATAAATGAAGACAAACATTGAAAGCCTAGATGGTAGTTTGTGGGGGTAGTTTTGAGGGAGGGTATCCATTAATGAACATTGGAGACTAAATTGTTAGTAAATCCACAATCCTTCCAACAATATTTCTTGCTCGTACAATAAAGAAGTGGTTGGTGAGAATAAACTAAGACCACAAAGATTTACAACCACAAAAAATTTGAAGGGAACCATGTACAATTTTCTTTTTATGAACAAGGTTTCTAAAATAAACTTTCCACATATGCATCATTATTCACTAGCATCATGCTCCATTTAAACTATCCTAACCATTCATATAATGCCACAGTTCTTCACAATTGTAGAGTGAGTGTAGCTAAAACACATAAAGACGTATATTCTTATTTCAAAGGTCAAACATGAATTTGCCAATACCTTGCTATATAAACTATAGAGGCTTTTTAATCGGCTTGATAATGTAATTTCCATTCCCGGAACATAACTGCAAATACAGAAGGAAACCTTTAAAAACTATAAATTGATTATACCATAGTATTATAGTAGTCAGAAATAGATAGTGTTGCATAAAACACAAAAATATATTTCAGCATGCATTTATCATGGACAATATCAGAATGTAAAAGTGGTAAACCATAATGGTCAAAAAGAACATACGAAGCTGATATAATCATTTCTCGCTCAAGTGCTTCCTCGCAAATTACCATTGATGCCAAAGCTAACCCAGCATCTTGAACAACCTTTGGTTTCGTGCATGTCTCTAGATTATTCCCAATACTACTGAGATAGTTAGCCCGTTTTCTCCGATCCAACAATATATCAAATGGGACTACAGCTTCCAAAAGATCCTGAAACGTAAAATAAAAAAAGTAATGTAATTACAATGAAAAAATTGTTCTCACCCTTTCCCAAGACTTGTTGAAGCAATAAAGATGTAATATTGCCTCACTGCCTTGATAATTACTCACAACTATCAATCATGAATGTCTCGACAACAGGACAAGGGTTACCAAAGAGTTGTCACTTCAGACAGCCATCAAAGATATCTTTAGAAATTTTTTCACAACCATCAAATTCTTGGAACCAAATATATTTAATGATAAGGAAAAAAAAGTGTATTATCAGGCTTCTTTCTAACTTAAAACTTACTTTTTTTTATTAGCCGCATACAGTATATTAAGAACAAGTCAAGGTAACATCACTTCATAGTTCATATGCTTTCCAGTCTCACTTTAGTAGAAAACATTTGGAGCATCTTGATGTAAAAAAGACAAAATATATAAACAGTGTATAGTTATTGAATATTTTTACTCCTCCATATTTCATAGCCAGGCACAAAACAAGCATTTTGGTGTAAATTATTACAGTTTCAATAAGCACCAGTTTAACCCAGAAAGCAACTACCAAAGGAAACAATGCATCAGAATTTAATCAAATCTCATGATCATACATACAAACAAGTAGAATGAAGTAATGAACCCTTGCACTTAAAAATTCTTACCTTCATATTTACATCCTCATTGAATGTCAAGGATCCATTGCAGAAAGCAGTTGAACTGTTCTCATCCAAATGTATCAAGTTGCCTTTTATGGATAATCTTCTCGGGTTTCCTGTTCTGCTAGTAGGACTCCACATGGAAGCCAGATCAGCTCGCATCTTTTGAAATATTTGAGGCTGGTATCGAGGTACAAATACAAACACGGATGTGTAAGTGAAAATAATTATAATAATGCCAGTTATGCCATCTTGATAGTGCTAATTTTATTGCTGTTTATATCCAGAAGCAGGAATTTAATACTTTAACTTCTTATGATCATTCACTTTCATGTTTAAAAATATGAGATTTAATAATAAAGGTCCAGAAAATACTTCAAGTTATATTTTCAACACTTGAAAGTTTAAGTTATGCACAAAAAGCTTTAAAGTACTTTAGGACAAGATAGTCTTTTGGGTCATTCTTTGGTGAACAGCACAAAATTCCTTTGAGGTGAGTTGATGTTCATAGGGATTGGATGCCTTCACTGTCCCAATATTTTCATCTGTCTTCTCTGTGTCTACTTTTCTTACAACATTACATCAATATAATTGATCACTCTCAAAGCAAAAGAAACTATTAGAGGACCTGCAGAACAGCAAAGCATAAATCCTCCAGTTCAGCTTTCAATGCCCATAGGCCCAATCTTGAAGCAAGTGAACACCAAATGATTAAGGTCTCCTCTGCAACAGCTTGAGCTTTTTGCAATGGCAGAGCATAACTGCAAAGAGAGATTGTCACCCAATAAAATGACCCATGCAACATACCTAAAACTTATAATCTGTTTAGCCAAAAAGTCAAAAAGCACGGTATGGATTTAATTTGTTGGTTAAAGATGGCTTCTATAGCAAGATAGTAAGAATTCACTACCAAAAACCATGAAGGATTGAGAAACCTGTAAGAATAAAATAATTTTTCCCTCATCTTCAGAGAATAACAGATCTGAATTAAAGGACCAAAACAGGGAAAATAAGGAAGACCAACAATAATTGGGTGTAAAAGGAAAAAAATTTAAGAAGCTCATAGTAAGTACATTGTTCTCATGTTGTGAAGACGATCTGCAAGCTTGATGAGCACAACACGTGGATCATCAACCATTCCCAAAAGCATCACTCGTAAATTACTTGCCTACCAGATTAAGAATGTAGCATATCAGAAAAACTCTCTGCTGCTAATTCCACCACCAATATATCATGTTTTAAAAATCTCAGAATGCATATTTTTTAATATTATCGTGACCAACCACCAGATGCATTATATTCACAGATACAAAAAGTTGTTGCACCAACCTGTTTTGTGGAAGCTTATTGTCATAAAATTAAACAGACTGCATAAAATTAACCCAACCTCAAGCTTCTATAAGGAAAAGTACCGAATATCCATAATACAGAAAGAAGATGATATGATACATTCTTCTCTTCCCATATTAATCTTTGTATTGTTTAAACTGTGTTAGGCAGGCATTCCTTTCAGTATATTTTGGTACTGATTATTAGCATGATACCAAAGTATACTTAAAAATCTAAGTAGCTAATTGATACATATGTCAAATGCAAATTATGTACCTCTTCTTGGCCAAGGACACCCTGGTTTACACTTACCCTCCGATGTCTGCGTAATAGCTGCAAAAGAAGTTTATTATATACTAGGGTAATAAAAGAAAACAGTGATGCCCTCCAGAGTTGTTAGGAGAATTGAGTTTCAAGCATCTAATGTACAAATATGACGAAACAGCAGAATATTTCACTAAACTCTTAAGGTATTGCACCATAGTTATGCAATAATTATGAGATAAATGCTAGAGATTAACGTTCCTAAAAACTCAAGATATTAGGTGTATACTTGTATTAAAATTTATTTCAATCATGAAAAATGGGGCAACTAGGTAATAAAGGCTTTAATACCAGGTCAAGGACCAATACAAGCCAAAAGCTTAAGAATAAGTTTGTAAGATGAACGCATATAAATGTTTTTGTATCTTTATTTCAGCCAGGGTGTGTAGCAAATTGAATTCTAGCAACTACCAAGCAAACTATAATGCAACCCCCAATATATATATATATATATATATATGGGATTTGCTAACTTACACCCACTTGTTTTTTAGAAGGAGTAGGTTAGCAAATTATAACTATAAATTTCCTTAAAATACACCCAGGTGTAACTTGTTAACTTACTACTTCTAAAAAGTAAGTAAGTGTATGTTAGCAAATAGGGTTTGCTAACTTACACCCACTTATTTTTAGTAGGAGTAAGTTAGCAAGTTATAGCAAACCATATATATATATATATATATATATATATATATATATATAGAGAGAGAGAGAGAGAGAGAGAGAGAGAGAGAGAGAGAGAGAGAGAGAGAGAGAGAGAGAGAGAGAGAGAGAGAGAGAGAGAGAGAGAGAGAGAGAGATTCTATATTCTTTATTATGATACCTGATTAATATAGCTTAACCTTGAAACACTGGCTACCAACTTGACCACATCATCCCCAAACTCTGCCTCAATGTCTCGCAGACTTTGGCAAGTGTCGTCAACCACGTCATGTAATATACCAGCCACAACAGTGTCAACAGCCTGAAATAGAGTATGAAGATCACAAACAAAGGGAAAGTTGAATAGAAACATGTTTTTGATATGCGATGCATTTAGCTTAAAAATGCAAAAGACAATAATAGCATAAAAGTTAATGTGTTACATAAGTGTCATACTAAATGCAGTTCAGAGTAGTAAAGATTTAGTTTAGCTGTCTCAAAGGTTAAATCTGGTATGAAGCAAAATCAATATTTTCAGATAATTTTCAATCAATTTAGAAATTGAGCTGTGTAAAAAACATATGGGAGGCTTAGTGGAAACAGCAGACAAATTGAAAATATTTCCCCAGAAAAATATATCATATATTACCCAACAGTTTAAATATCAAAACTAAAATTATGGATGATTAAAATAAATGATATTGATATGTATGATTATAATTAATAATTATGTCAAGTTTAGTGTTTCACTAATATGTTTCTTCAGAATTGTTGTAGCATTATAAAAGAAGACCCTCCACCATATGTTTGTTAAAATTTATGGTGTAAGCACAAACTTGTGTTCTGATTAATATGAGACTGCTGAGTAAATTGGTGAGGAAGGATGGGGGAGGGATCTTCCAAGATGCTAACAATTTTGAAAATGAACAATCTGGGTCATGGAGTGCAGGAGGAAAAGGAGTCAGCCAATGCCTTGTTTGTTTTCCAGAAGGTAAAAGAAATATACAACACATAACACATTCAGTCACTTTTAATTGTAGCATTACTAGCTAGTCAGAGGAGTGCATACTCGTTTACCACTTGATGGAACCAATGCAGCCAAAATTCTTCCTGTGTGGATACAATGTGTTAAATAAGGGTCTCCTGTCTTCCGCATTTGGCCACGGTGGGCTTTTCTTGCAAAAGCTATAGCCTTCTGTACCTGCCTTCACACATAAGGTGTTTTAATGATGTAACAAGAGAACATACAAGTCCTAACACAAATTGAGATATTAATATTAAACCTTTGCATCGTTAAATATAGGATAGCCAGTAACATCTACTCCATCCTGCATCACAGTACCTGCATGTTAAATTTTGTTAATATAGGACATATGGAAGATGATGAATTTTGTTAATAAGAAAACTCACAGACCAACCCTATCATGTAATGACAGAAGCAGCAACAGAAAATTTCAAACGCATACAAAGAACCATCAATTGCATATCACATTTAATCTCAGCATTATTTGATGATACAACTTGACACTCCACCTCAAGCTTGTTTTGTTACAAATGAAAAACCCAAAACGGAAAAAGAAACACATCATAAACCAACTCTATCTATGATGCACAAATATGACACATCAGATACAATACCTATTCAATATGATGATATTGACTCTTGTAAAAATATGAAAGTAGATATGTATAAAAAATCATAGAATATAATAACAATTCTGCAAATTCTAATTAATAACATGAATTTTGGACATTGCTAAAAGCAAAATAAAAATAACAAATCATTGTCATCATAAATCACTCCCTATTTCTAGAAAACGGAATAGTATCAACCTAATTCATTCTTGAACATCATCCATAAAGAAAATAGTTTCCATTTGTGTTTTCATCAGAGGACAATGTTTCTATGCCTCAAATGTAAGTTGTATTAGATTTTCATGTGTTTTTTTCAAGACTTTGATACTAGTGAAGTTTGCAAGAGTATCGGTATTGGATACACTAAACAAATGCAAGTATGTGTGCTTCATAGTAGGACACTATCTACAGCAGAAGTCTTCAATCCGCAATGAAAACAAATCATAAGCGCTTAAGCGACGGTTTCATTTGGCATCAGAAATCATGTGTCAGCATATTAGCAACCTCTCAATAAATAAATAAAATAGAGAGGCAGAACAAACCTGATTGTTCCTGCAGTTTGGGCCAAAGGAAATCAAACTTGGTGGAAAGACAGGCGCCGGAAGCAATGGCGACAGCGGTGACGGCGACCTGTGTGATGGCGGAGGAGACGGCACTATGTACGGAGGCGGCTTTGGCGGCGGCGGCGATGACATTATCGGAGGTGAGAAGAGTGGGAGCAGAGATTTGGTCAAGCAAACAGCGAAATCGGGAACGGTGAGGTTTGAAGGATCGGAATCTGCGAAGAAATGGAGAATTGTTCTGAGCTGCTAACATAGTAGAACGTTGGCATGAGAGCACGCTCATGCTCATAGTGAAGTGAATAATAGCGATGATGGAAGAGGCAGTTATTTTTCCCGGGAAATGAGTGGTTGGAAGAGAAAAGAATCTCATTTTGTCCTTTAGTGCCACTATATTTTATTTGAATAATAAAAATAATAATTGTTTTTTTTTTATTTTACACTATTTAACAAGGGAATCATCTACCCAGGTAATCCTGTTTCGAACCCGATATAGTGCTCTTAATTTTTCTATTTGATAGTATTTAAATCTTTCTTGTTCATCATTTGAATGGCTAAATTTATAGTGCAATTTAAGTCACTCCAAAAAAAAAGTAATAATAATGTAAGATTATGTTGCATTTATATATATGAAAAATATTTATTTAGTGAGAAAATATATATTTAATTTTTCTTATGTGCAAAATTTGTTTGACCAGTAACAATCATAAACCATAAGTAAAAATAGTTTTCTAACTCAATAAGTTAAAAAATATAATCTCTTGTAAAAAGAAAAAATGTAATTTAGTGGTTGAAAAAGTAAGATACAAAGTATATATTTGTTTTTCAGTTGCAAACAATGTTTGAAGCAAAATGAAATTTGAAGAAATATTCAAATTCTTTCTTTTACAAACTTGAGATTTGTAAAAAAAAAAAAAAAAGATCATGTGATTTACAATGTTAACAGTGAATAGTACTAATACATAATCTGTTACATTTTTTAAATAAAATACTAAAAATAATATAGAAATTTTATGGTAATATAGAGAGTGGCCTTAAAAATCCATGGAATGCCTAATTTGATATGTGGTGAAAAGCAAGTGGATCAGAATTGAGCCACCAAGGCGCTGAGAATGTGGAGTAAAAATGAGCCACGAGAGAGAGAGAGAAGGTGATTCCAATGGAGGGGGGAGATGGGTGCCAAAAAGATGGTGATACAAAGGATAAGGGAGATATTTGTTTTCTTATTTTATTTTAAATATAAATCCATCTCAATCGTATAAATATTTACAAAAATTTAAAATGAGCTCACTTTACTCTTTAAATAAAACTCATTTGGAGACAAATTTCAAATTTATTGGTGCTTGCACTGAATATTTACATTCGGATAAAAAACACTCTAGTTTATTTTTTTATAAAAAATTGTCCTACTAAAAATAAAATCTCAATTCCTCAATTCCAAACCTAAATATATGCATGTAATATGATAATAACCCTATAATAGTTCATCCAATAAACTCTTGTATCATCTTATAATTTTTTAATATGAATTAAGTCAATGTCTAAAAAGTAACTTATAAAATAAGACTTATTTTTCATTTATATATTTTATTTTAATCATATCATATTATCTTTAGTGATATAAGATCTTCAACAGAATCATGATCAGGATACCATCCACCATTCTACCAAGTACAGACACTAACAGTCCAAGTCATCCAATTGATTGCACTACCTTTTTTCTACTATTAATAATTATCCATCTTTTTTCTAATATCAATAAAATTATCCTTGCGTGACTATGCCCCCCACAAATCTTGGAAGAAAGAGAATGAGGATAAGGACGAGAGCGAGGAAATGATGACACTTCCTGATAATTTTACGAAGTATTTAAAATTTTAAATCTTCCCTTTTTTTAGCAAATAAATAAATAAAATAAAATCTTTTTTTTAAATCTAGATAGTTCCTGTTTTAAGATGTTATATAAATAGTTATAATTTAGTACAAACTACAAGTATATTCTAGCCAAATGACATCCTATCATTTGAAAAATATTACTCTAATATCCCTATATATGCTACTAATATCTCTTAATTATTTAAAAAATATTACACTGTATTATTCTGTAAATGTTAAAGAAAAAGAGGTTGCATGTAATCTCCAAATTCTCAAAGAAAGTTAGTATTAATAAATTAAGATAAATAATCTCATCTTATTACACTTATCTTTGTTATCAAATGAGGCCTTAACAGCTAATCGAAAGACTTGATAAATCTAATCTCGTATGGTTAGGAATGATTTTTTTTTTCATTATGTGGATTGGTAAGAATGCTAAAATAACAAGGGTTAACAATATGCTTATTATTTTTTTACAGGTAGAAATCTAAATTTATTAGTACTATAAAATCACAAGGGACTCATATTAAATAAAAAGAATGAGACACAATTTTTTTTTTAATCTTTCGATAAATTTTACATAATAATAAAAATATTTTAATAACTTGTATTATCAATATAAAAACTTTTACACTAAATATCATCCTTAATATAATTATTAATAAAAAATTAATAAATTTAGCATACATATTACTTTATGATGATTTATTATCGAAGATAATATAAAATTATTTTGAGTAAACAGGTTATTTCATCTAATAAAAAATGTGTTCCCCAAAACAGTACATTTCAAACATTTATCGTAGTGAATTTTATAGAAACACAAAATACATTATGAGAAGAAAAACGAATAATTTAACGCAAGGAAAGTCACTTATCCTGAAATTTCGGAGAAAAGAAAAGAAGAAAAAGGTAATGGAATCAATGGAAAACAGAACACAGTGAAGGGAAGGGAAGGGAAGGGAAGAAGCAATAATTAAGAATTAAGAATGAATTAACACGCAAGTATGGGAACAAGTTCTTTCTTTCTTTTTCTCTGCATTATTATTGTGATTGATGATGATGATGGGTCTTGCGCGATCAAATATGAATATGAAGCAGCGATTGTTGAGACTTTGTTACTATTGCTTGTCTCTTATTCCGCAACTATTGCGTCTCCTCCAAAGGCTTCTCTTCAAATGTAACCTCTTTCCTTGGAATCGGAAAGGCATCACTCTCCCTCAAACCTTTTCTCTTCCCTCTCCGATTCCCCAATGGCCCCAAGGTTATTTCCCAACACACCCTTCTTCATACTCTTAACTATTTCATATCTTTTCATTATCATTTTACGTTGTCTTTCATTAAATCCTTATTCTTTTAGGAAATTAATTAATTGCCTGTTGTATATTATATTGACAAAACATAGATGCAGTTAGTTATGTGTTTTTAGTGTTGTTCTTCAATCAGAATTGAATTTCACCACGGGAAATGTTTTGACCGTGGTTTGAAATTGCCGTTGTGGTCAGTAAGAAAACCTTTACATTGCCAGCAATTGCGGCTGATGCGGCCGCAATTGCGGTCGTGATGCGGTTGCCGTGAGTCAAAATACCTTGACGTTGCGGTCCAATATATTTAAAACCATGGTATTGACTTTTAATTTGAACATTTATCATGGATTATCGAGATGAAACTTCAATTCTAATTAGAGATCAATACAGAGAGTATTTAAGGAACTGTATCTAAGTTTTGTGAATATGATGAACAATACAATGTTAGAACATGTTTTTGTAACTTGTGTCTCTAAATTAATTATTGATCCATGCTGTGATTTTGTGTATGTGATTACAGGACAAGGTTTTGCTTCTGTAATTGTAAACCTTGGGGGAATAGAAGTGTGCAAGGTCACTGGGTTTGAGTTTGTTTGGAACAGCAACATCGGAAAGCCTGTTGCATTCTATAAACCTGTGGGAATACCAGATGGGTTCCATATCCTTGGACACTATTGTCAGTCCAGCGACAAGCCGTTACGGGGTTTTGTGCTTGTTGTTAGGGAAGTGGAAACTGCTTCATCTGAGACAAGCAACCGTGACAAGTTAACAGCCTTGAAGAATCCCCTTGACTACATGTTAGTATGGTGTTCCAATGCAGGAAGTAAGGAATTGCCAATTGGTTCTGCTTATTTTTGGGTGCCCCAGCCTCCTGAAGGTTACAGTGCCCTCGGCTTTTTGGTTGCTAACATGCCTGACAAGCCCAATTTGGATGAAATGATTTGTGTTCGTGCTGACCTCACTGATAAATGTGAACCTTACCGGCTGATGCTTGATGCTGCTTCTGTAATTCCTGAGTTTCCATTTCAGGTGTGGAGTTTGAGACCTCGTGACCGTGGCATGCTGGGGAAAGGAGTTTCAGTAGGGACTTTTTTCTGCACTAGTTGTTGGAACAATGGAGATGAGCTATCTGTTGTGTGCTTGAAGAACCTAAATCCTGTGCTGCCAGCAATGCCACGCCTCCACTAAATACATGCACTTATAGAGCATTATGGTCCTACTGTTTTCTTTCATCCTGAGGAAGTTTACTTGCCTTCTTCTGTTGATTGGTTTTTCAATAATGGAGCCTTGTTGTACCGAAAGGGCGTGTCCACGGGAGAGGCCATTGATGCAGCTGGCTCAAATTTGCCAGGTGGGGGAAGAAATGATGGGGAGTTTTGGATAGATTTGCCAAGTGATGATAAAAGGGATTTTGTCAAACATGGGGACTTGAAGAGTGCTAAGCTTTATGTTCATGTGAAGCCTGCTCTTGGTGGAACTTTTACTGATATTGCTATGTGGGTGTTTTGCCCTTTCAATGGACCCTCCACCCTGAAAATTGGAATTACAAGTAGGGCTTTTAGTAAGGTTGGAGAGCATGTTGGTGACTGGGAGCATTTTACACTTCGTATATGCAACTTCTCCGGAGAATTGTGGAGTATATATTTCTCACAGCACAGTGGTGGTAAATGGGTGGATGCCTATGAATTGGAGTATATTGATGGCAATAAAGCTGTTGTCTACTCATCAAAAAATGGACATGCAAGTTACCCCCACCCTGGAACATATCTCCAAGGATCTTCAAAACTTGGGATTGGCATTAGGAATGATGCTACTCGTAGTAATTTGTATGTGGATTCTAGCGTTCAATACGAGCTTGTTGCAGCCGAGTATCTAGGAGATGTTGTCAGAGAGCCTCAATGGTTGCAGTTTATGAGAGAGTGGGGTCCAAAAATTGTTTATGATTCTAAAACTGAGCTTGATAAGATAATAAATGCTCTTCCTGGCGGGCTTCGCAATTCATTTGGTAGCTTGATTAAAAAGCTTCCGGTAGAGCTGTATGGTGAGGAAGGTCCTACAGGGCCAAAAGAGAAAAATAACTGGATAGGAGATGAAAGATGGTGAATTTATATATATGATACTTATACATATCACACGAATTAATTGGTCAAATCGGCAAGTTCTTTTTCTAGGCCAGAAATGTTGTAATAATATGTTGTATATTCATAGTGAGAGAAAAAGTTATATGCTTGTATTATAGTTTTGGGTGGTGCTTATGTATATTGTTTATTGGGTTTGGAATAGGGAGCAAGGTCAAATTTAGGATTTGTTGTCTGGGAATTAGTGTATTACATGAGAGTTCTTGTACTGTGTCTGATGTCCCAGTGTGATTTGTTATCCATGCCAAAAAATAATTTAGCATGAGTGTAAATGATTCAATGAAAGTTTTTCCACATTGCCTGTGTTTCGTCCATGCCAAAAAAAAGAGCACTACAATGAATCGAATTCCATACTAAAATATGAAAACTTTGCTTAATAAAAATGTGAGAATGACAATGATTCAATGGAAATTCTTGCACCTTGCTTGTGATCCTTAAGTGCAGGCCAAATAGTAAAAGTTAACACTGACAAATTATATCATAAAATATGAAAACTTTGCTCTCGTTGAGAGTCGAACTCAAGACCTCCCGCTTACTAAACGGGTGCTCTAACCAACTGAGCTACGAGAGCTGCTTATTGAAATCAATATTACTTTAGATAAAAACCTATACATTTGGTTTAGTGTGTGTTTAGATAACCTCCCAAATCATGATAGACTATGATGAGATAACTTTGATTTTGTCCCAATTTTGTATATTTGGATTGTTTCAAAGTCATGATAAAGTTGAAGTCAATAGCATAATTTCTACTTTTATTAAAATTAGTTCTACACTAAGCAATTATGTAAAATCAATTTCATTTTAAATTAATTTTGTCATTATCAAATCCAAACACACACTTAATATAGGTAGTGTCGCAATCAATCCAATCATTATATTGAACATAATAGATAATAAGAAAAAAAATTCAGGAAAAAGACGGTAAGGTAAGATTCATTTATGAAATTATTTCTAAAAAATAAAGAATTAGTTTGGTCTTCCAAAAATATAAATATTATCAAATTGATTCACTATTAATAAATATATCAAAATGATTACTTGGAATTAAAGGACTAAATTAGTGGATTCATTATTGAATGACTATTAAAAATGTGTTTCGTCCAATTTTGGAACAAAAATAAAAGGATGAATTTTAATTATAGATATAAAGAAAAAATATTCTTATTTTATGCTACATGATAACTGCTAAATATGAACTATTTTTTATAATAAAAATATGTTGAAAATATCTTTAAAAATATTTATTTAGCAGTTATTTTTGGCTTAAATGATAAGAATTGATATTTTTATTATTTATGACTTGCAGATATGAAAAGGATGGATTAAAAGAAAAAAAATTGAGAAAATATAAAAAATATGAAAAAGAAAGATTTTCAACATCAGGCTCAAGTCCACTCTAACAACTATAAGAAGGGAGTCAAGTCAAGAAAGAAAGGAAAAAGTCTCACAACCCACACACTGGGTCTATCCCTTAGGAGAAATCATCTTTCCTTATTATTAGTCATCTATCACTTTCTTCCATCCACCTCAACCCCACAAAGTGTAAAAGTCTCTCATGAAAATGAGAGAGGCTAACCCCGTTAATTGGGACCTAGCAGGCCTAAAAAGCCAATAAATGTATTGTAATATCTCACATCTATCAATGCAATTAGGTGTTTTCTTTCCTATTATCTTTTCTTATTTTAATTTCATGTATTATTTATCTTTGCATCATTTTTAAGGGTTAAGTGCTTGAGAGAGAATAATTCCTAATAGAAATACAATGAAAGTTTTGCATGCATCATTTCTAGGGATTAGTTGCTTGAGAGGATAATTTCTAATAGAACTAAAAGGAAGGGGTATCTTAATAAAATCATTGTTAGACATAGAGTGATTGCATTATGCTCATGCGTCAAAGCAAACATTTAGAATTAGAACTTCATGCATTTTATTTATTGAGTCTTTTGCAAATGAATTTGAGAGATAGACAAATAAAATAGGCTTCTCATCATGAGGAATCAGGGACAAGTAAATGAACAAATATGAGTAAAATAGAATCACCTAAATTGATAATAAAAAAAATCATAAACTCATACATCCTAAACAAACAAGGCATACCATGTCCCCACATTATCACATATTAAATTTTTCTTTTCATCTCTTTATGTTAATCTTTTCCTTTTTATATCTTATTTTTTATCTTTTATTTTTATCTTTAAATCTTTATCTTATCTACTATATTTTAAATTCTTTATTTATTGCTTTTAATTTGGGTTTGCATTAATTTAAGTAGAAACAAAATCCATGTGAATTCGAAACTCGGACTTCCGAATACTTTATTACTTTTGACAAATTTAATACACTTACCAATTAGTTAACACTACTTATCTTATTTTATTTAAAATATTTATATCATTTTATATGCATACTTTTCCCCCCTTCTTTTCCTTTCTTTTTCATCCTTATCAAATAACCTAAAAATTGTTTTACTTTCTACTCTTTTACTTTTCTATTTCTTTGTTTCCTTTTACTTTTTTTAAGAATCATTTTACGTTCTTTCCTTCATAAACCAAACATTCCTAACAATTAACATTGAGAGGTCAAGTTCGACAAGACTTGAATTATTGCCATAACAAAATTGCAAAATCAGTATAAGAATTATATATTGACCTTTCACGTCAGTAGAACCATATCTAGAAGTCGGACCATAAAACTAATGTATTAGATTAGTAAATATTTGTATAAGAACATATACTGTAAGAAAAATCATTTTGGAAGAGACAGTGATATACCATTTGATAATTTCACAAGCTTAATATTTATTTATTTTTTGACTGCCGCATGCTTAATATTTATATGACATCAAATAACCACCATTGTTTTGGACGCTACAACCACACATAATAAAGGAAAAAAGAGAAATGGGGTAGATCATGGGAAAATGAACCAAGAGATACAAATCCGCAATCAGGGGCATCAAAATACCAATAGAATTCGTGAGTCTCAAATTAGTTTTCATTTATCATGCTCAAACTTCTATACACTGCAAAGTCATATCTAAGCACCTTGAAAGTCAAAGCATCTATATAATTCATCAGCTATAGAGGTAACCTAATGCAACTCAAAAAAATTGATTACTTTTTTACAACATCCTTGAGTGAAACTGGCCAAACCCTGCACGTTCCTCAATGACAAAGGCTAAAATACCTGCATTATACAATACCCATAATGATGGAATGATAAACAGGAAGGTAACTCATGAACATTGAACAGTAAGATAGTTCAAACCTATATTAGAAGGATGAGGTTCCTATTGAAGAGTATCCAGCAGCTTTTCTTTCCTTCAGTGTTGAAGCCAACCAGTCCAGGCCCTCATAAAGACCATCTCCCTTAAGTGCACAAGTGCCTTGTATGTGCCATTTTCTATTCTTTAGATCAAAGAGACCTAGTCCTTCACACACTTCCATTGGCGTCATTGCCCCTCTCTACAAAAGAAAAAGAAAATGTTAACAATTATAACCACACTAGAGCACAATGCAAAACTCATTGTTTGAGGAGAATATTTTTTTCAAGAGGAAAAGTATGCTATATTAGTGGATATTAATAATTAGTAAATTTATATAGCACATAATAAACCAGCAGAGAACAAAACAATTCCAAAAGTTCGTCTTTGCCACCTGCTAGGTCTATATATCTTGAAAAAACATTTTATCAATTCCAGAAGTTAACTTCGGCTATCAGCTTGGTACATATCTAGTCTAGCAAAATATTTCCAACCCATTCATTCCCCATCAAGCAATCAATCTCTGTAGGTTAACAATTCGTGACTGTGCAGGGGCAAACACAAGCCTGCAATTTATCCAATTATCATTATCTGCTCATAATAGAGGAAAAAGAAAGAACAAAAATGGCTCCATATAGTAATCTAAAATGACAAGTTGAATTTTATACCATTATATGAGATGAAACTAGAAGTGTTGGTGATATTTGAATGGCACAAATTTGTCTAAATCTTTCACTAAGAAGGCAGGTTGGGTGGATAGAGTCAGACCCTTTGAAGAATGGTTCTGGAGGGCTATTTGGAGTATGGATGAAGAGAAGAAGGCTTTAAGAGTTAAGACCGTATGGTTTACTTCTGGTTATCTTTAGAGTTGTTGTCTTATGTCTCTAACAGATCCAGTTTTACTTTTACCATTTGCTGAAATTTAATTATGAAGAACGGGATCAGCATGGACCATATTTCTGACCAGTTGTTCTTAAGAGGCTTTGATACCATCATCCCAAGAGGTCTATGATCTTTAAAACTTAAGTTGTTAAGTGCAAACTAGCCCATGAAAAGTTTCATATTCTAACACAAGATTTAAAATAGCAGTAAATACAATTCAGAGACCTTCTAACTAATTTCGTATGATTTTCATTGTTTCAATGATTTGAGTAATATAAAACCTAAAAGTAATTGTATCATGTCTGAATTTCAGACATCCTCTTGGTATATTCAGTAAACAATGTCAACCAGTTACATGTGTTTGGCTCCTATGTGATATCCAGTCGTAGAGATAACCTTAATTTCAGGTAATGCAACTAAGAGAACACAGATAAAAAAAAAGTAACAAACACATACCAGGTCCTGTTTGTTGGCAAACACCAAGATGACACTATTGAGCATAAATGGGTCATTTATGATTGTCTGCAAGTAATCCATGAACCAATTCAAAATTTGTTTAGAATAACAAGCACACACATATGAAAGTGAATTTGATTTTGTCACCTGAAATTCCTGCTTTGCTTTACCAATTCTCTCACGGTCCAGGCTATCAACAACATAAATCTGCATAAGTGCACACGTCAACAAATATATCAACCTTGCTACCTTATGCATGTAGACCTTTCTTTCCAGGCCTCTACTGGACTGATTAATGATGGTGAAAGAAGGAAATTTTTTTTAATAAAAAAACAACCAGCTTAACATAACTTTTCTTTCACCGAGATAAAAGCATGAAAATTAATTCTCACCAGGCCATCTGTGTTGTCAAAGTAGTGCCTCCAAAGTGGCCTTAGTTTCTCTTGTCCTCCAACATCCCAGACTGTGAAAATAACATTCTTATACTGAACTTTCTCCACATTGAAACCTGCAAGGCAATATAAATTTAAAAACCTAGAGAAACATTATGTAGACTCATTTGCTGGCCAAAACTAACAAGCGGCGCCAATACCATATAGACATTCAACAACTATCACTAAAAGAAACATGTTCATCTTTAGAGTTTTACACAAAAATTTGAAAGTGCAGAGCAATTCTAAGACACGCTAGTCTTGTGAGTTGTGACTTTTAGCCTATGTCACTAAATCTGTTGAAACTCGAAACACGGTTGCATGAATACGTTTGTGCCAATTCACTTTTCATCACAACAAACTTATTCCTACAAAAACCAGCTTATCATAAAAAGGCTTCAACAGTCATTACGAAGTCAACAAAACAAAAATACAACTCTGCTAATCCTCGAATTTATGCAATCAAAGAAACAAAAATTAAAGAAGGATGAACAAATATGTTTTAGGAATTTGCAAAATTTTAAATAATAAGACCCACCAATTGTAGGAACGGTGGATAAAACTTCTCCAATGTGAAACTTGTAAAGTATAGTTGTTTTGCCAGCAGCATCAAGACCAAGCATCACAACCTGAACAAACAGATCAAGGAAATAATAAAGTTAATAATAAATTGAGTGTAAAAAATTAACGTTTAACAAGCAAGCAGAAAGTTACCCTCATCTCGGTGTTGCCGAAGAAGGTGTCAAAGAGCTTTCGAAAAGCTTGACCCATGCCGGTGCCGGGTCCGAGTATCAAAAATTGAAAGGTAAAAAATTTGGATTTTCCAAAAATTGAAAGATCAAAAAAATGAGCTGAGAATGAATGAATGAATGAGAAAGTTGCTCAACTTTGAACAATCAACTAACCTTCCTTTTGGCTTCTTCCTTCCTTCCAAGAACTTTCTCCCTATGTAAGCACCAACAAACAACAAAAACTCAATTTTGAATTGAATTGAAATTGAAAGAAACACAATAGTACACAATTTTATTTATATTTTAAGCTAAAAAAATATTTTTCATATAATATTACATTTATTTTTAATTTAGGATTTATCCTCACAGTACTTTTTTTGCTCAAATAGATTGTCTATACTTGGTTAAAATTTTTTTGCCTATAATGAAGGATAATCGAGATTGATACTAAAAGATTTTATGTCATTTATTGTCATTGTAATATCATGAATTATAATTCAGCAAAAATAAATCATGAATTATAAAATTACTGCAATATATATAAACCAAATTAAAAAGTGAATGCTACTTTTAAAGATCATAAATAATATCCAGTTTCAATTTAGTCTATAATAATAATATCAAACTGCGACACTTATGATTATTATAATATAAAAAAATTTAAAGATTTATATAAGAATCAATAAAAATTATACCACGTTTAAAATCAAAATTATTACTTAACTAATGAGTTTGAAGCCTATCCATCCATATCGAAGATAATTAATTTTGTAGTTATCTTTACTGGTCCCACGAAAGATTTATTTATATAATAATATATAGATATACAATATATAATAAATGGCGTAAGTAGGACAATATAAATATCGCTGAATAAGAAATATTAAGCATAATAAATTTTTGAAAATTCATTGTTTTCGTGTGACAGTAAGTAATTAAATGTAATTCCCGTGCCATTAAAAATTGACTGAATTAATAAAATTAACAGTAAAACACCATTTAAGTTGTACAACATTCTCAATTAATTTAATCTAAAATTCAAAAAAGTTACATGACTTAACCATAATATTAACATGTGACAGTAAGTAATTAAATGTGTGCTTGATTCTTCAATTAGGGAATATACAATTGACTTAATAGTCAAAAGAAAAAAAAAACAATCCAACAATCCCAAGTTTGAATCTCTCCCTAACAAAAAAAACTAACAATTAATACTTATCAATAAAAAAAATCTCCAAAAAACATTAAAATATCAATTAGCATGATTTTAAGTAAATTTTTATGTATTTAATTTTACATTAAAAAACTGATTTTAAAACATTAATTAATTCTAAACTAAAACAATTTTAGATAATTTTTGCATTAGATAACAGTTTTATACAGAATTTTATTATTAACTTATTTTAATTATTTAAATAGATTATATCACTTCGAAATCAAATTCTTTTTATTCATTGGAATAATAAAAGGATAGGAAAAAAAAATACGACTAAAGCTATTCCTTAACTAAAGGGTGTTTTCATTCCTATCAATCAACATAATAAAATATCATAAAAAGGATACATATTCCACAAGACATACCAGATGTCCCACTTTTGCTCATAAAAAATTCTATTGTTCCTCCGTCTCCCTATCCACCACAATGCTGAAGCAAAAACAAATACATGGTTAAAGCATTTGAAGTTGGGCTTAGAAATTGTGATTATAAAGGAAGTTGGGCTTAGAAAGAAATTGTGGTTGAATAGTTTCTTTTGCATGGGAGATTCCTTGGACAGGGGGTTTCTTGCACCCCATAAAAACCAAGCAACACCTTTACATGATTCGAGAAGTTTTAGCCGCAAACTATGAGAACAGGCTTGGCATGCAATTGAACTCGCGACGAGGCAATGAAACAGTGAAATTCGTAGCAAAGAATCATGCACCAACAACTAAACTAGAATGCGAATTTTCTCTGGTATTTGCAATTTCACTACCTAACTATGCAATTTTCTCGGGTCGTGATCAACGATTGGTACTAAGCTGCACAGCCACAACGACTATACAGAAAATAATACCCACAACGCATTAATCAATAAAGGACTAGAAATGCAATCCTCATACTCTACATGATACTAGGCAAATACTTTAATTACTGGAACGCAAGAAAAATTGGTAGTAAAATAAAAACTTTACCTAGCGAGGACGGGGGTGCGTGATCTACAGTAATACCACGAAAACCATATATTACTGCAATTATGGTACATCAATTCCCCTAAAATTAATTGGTGAAAAAAAATACAAAATATGAAACAAGGGTTTTTCTGCACAAACCGCGAGAGATTAGGTCACACCTAAGGAGTCATCCATCCTGTGATTCTATCGAAAGCTGCCTTGATGAATCCCACAAATGACTATTATCATCCTAAATTAGCAACTGAATAATCTACACTCACCAATAGACAAGGCACTATCACCAGCCGGCAAAACCTCTGAAATCATGAACCTATGCCAAACCAGTCCCAACATGATATATTGGGAAAAGCAGGGAAACTAAATTTTAAAGACGAAAATGATGCATGTGTTCCCAAACCATCTGGTATTTGATTGAATCAAGGCGCTTGTGACACAAGTCAAAATGCCCTTTGGTGTACTGTGTTTTCACCCATTTCATCTATGAGTCAACCATTTCATCTTGCAACTCGCTCGGGGCAACAAGTCCTGGAATAGAAAGCATTCTTTGTCGTTCCCTCTCTCTCTGAGCTGCAGCCTCTTCAGCATAAAGATCTTTGTTATCCTGCAGTAGAGGGGGACAATTAACAAACCATAGGTGCTGAAATACACTAAAAATATAAATTCCAACACATCATGCTACGTTTGTAATGTCAAATAATCTACAGAACAAAGCAAACCAAAGTAGTCAGCAGTCATGAATACATAGGACTACATTCAGGAATTAGAATACCAGGCATGTTGTGGAATCAACAAAGCTACTTTTTGAACACTGATTTTTCAGGTCATTGACCAAAGTATGAGTGCTTTGAGCGAGAAGTAAAGGATTTTTTCAGATAATATAAGCTGTTTTTTTAATAGGAAATACTTTTCAACAAAGAAAGTTTAAGAGAAGCCAAACTGGCACAAGGTTCTAAAAGGCAAAAAAAAAAAAAAAGACTATGAGAAATTTGAAGACAAAAATACCCATAACCTTGCAGAAAATATAAACAATCATCGTATGTAACAGCTTAGTTAGCACAAATATGATGCAATATTCTATTAGTGCTACTGCATAAAGCATTACCTGAGCTGAAAATTCTTTGGATTGTACAAGAAAATCTCGTATGTGGGTTTCAAATGTGGGGAGGTCATTGGTGGACTCAAAAAGGCCATTAACAAATTGAGTAACCTGAAAATATCTTGAAGTTGGTCATCTACTTGGGGGGGGGGGTAATATAGTAGTTGTTTCTCCTCAATTACCTCTGAAGCAGTCATGTTTGGAAATGAAGTGCTTAAAAGGTTTATCGTAAACTCGCGTACAAAAGCTGCATTACTTGGGTATGAATAAGGATTTGTAGCAGCATCCCAAAGAGGCTCAGTTAGGGCACCAGTTTCTGCCTGAAAAACCTCAGACTCCTCATTACAGCGATTTCTCACTGAATAATAAAACAAATAAAAGCATGATTTTGAAACTGTACCAGACAGAACAAATGTTGAAGCACCAAGACATGAAATTTGAACCCAGGCTTATGAAAAGTGTCTGTCAAGACAGCAAATATCTCTTGCTCAATTGTCAAAAAGTATGTTCGATAAAACTGATTACAGAACTCTGATTCCTGTTTAATATTACAAAGAGATTTAATGAGGGAAAACTTGAGGGAGGATCAGAAATCCTCCAAAACAGGAAAAGCTATGCACAATAAAAAACAAGAAAAACTGGCAAAGAAACTTTGAAGGTCAACAGTGAGTGTTATGAACAAAATAATATACAAAGACCACACCTGAAACTTCTTCAGCATCTCCAACAAGAGGTTCAGCCCAGTTTCAGCAATATTCCTTTCTGTATGCCGAAACGCCCATATTATTGAATCCATAACAAGTTTCAGTTGCTGAAACAGATTACAAACAACATCAGGCACAAGCTACACAAACTAAATTGGAAGAGCAGTCACAGTCAATATTAGGTAAAATCAAATAAACTTCCATGCAGTTGGTTTAGCATAGGAGGAGTGCGAGCAAGAAACACAACCTGACTTGACAAGCAGATCAAAGCAGGGAAACAATGAGTAGCTATGGCACGCAGTAAAGAGAAGAATTTTAGCCGATGCTCTGGGTAATCTTCAAAATTTTTTGTAATCATCTGTGTAACAGAATAAAAGAATAGATACAAATCAGTTGATATCTAGTTGCAAATATTCAATAATTATACATCGACACAATTGATAGAAAATAACTGATGATGAATAAAAAAACAGAACTTCAAAATGATTTCAAACCAGTTTCTGTAAATTTAAATCTTGATTAACAGAAACCACAAAGTTAGTCTACATTCTCCAAAAACAAGGCATGTAAATTTGTAAAAGCGGATTATTGAAAAATAAAAAGAAAGTGAATGAGGGCTGGCAAAGATGGAAGTCAATCTAAGGGTCATTATCAGAATGATGATTGAAGAGAGCATTAACATCCTAGCCAAATGACGTACTATACAATTACCTCCAGTGTACACTGGAATACAGCTTCAAATATTTGTGGGACATCTTCAACCATGGCAGCTTTATATCTGAAAGTATACAAAAGAGAAATATGAGTGATATATACTATAAGTAATTATAATAGAAAAAACTTAGCATACTCTTCCCACAAACAATTTTTGGCCACGGGTTGGGATCAGATACTATAGGAGAAATATAAATGTAGAATTTTGAGTGTTAAAGCTCCATATATTAATTAATAAAAATAAGCAAAACTGAGAAAAATTGACATACTTGTTTACAATTGTGGAAAAAAGTGACAAAACCTCTGATTCCCTCGCATCAGGCACATTTCTGGCATAATCTCCTAGAACAGGATCCATCATTGGTGGCACAAATTGTTTTCCAATTTGTGGTTGATCTTCAGCCTTGTCCAAGAATGTCTCAACTAGTTTAAGTGTTTCTCTCTTAACCGAACTGCATCAAGAACAACACTATCAACATACTAAACAGTAATTTGGTTAGTAGAAAACCAATGTAATATTAATTAATCTTACCGTAGAAGTTTCACATAGGATGTTCTAGATGCAAAAGGTCCCCCTTCTGCAATACTTTTTGATATAAGCTCACTAAACATTCTGTTGCAGGTAAAACACATTTAATATTTACTGGATAAAAAAAATTTAATCCAATGTAGACAAGTATCTATGCCAAAACGATATGAAGATGATTTAGTTAACAGAATATACCTGTACACATTCAACATGTCCAAAAAGATCAATGTGATCTGTGGCAGGAAATATGTTCCTAAAGAAGATGCAACACTCGTATTCGTCTGCAATTTAGAGGAGAGTTAAATAACAAATTTATTATCATGAATTTGGGGGGAAAACAAGCGAACTACAGACCTTGGACTCGACTACAGATCATAATGGTTAGAGATGTAATATATAACTATTCATGCATCTTCACCAAACAGTTTGAGCTTTTGGAATAATTAGTTTAGATATGGAATTAGAAGCCTACATTACTAAGAGGACAAGAGTTCAATTCTTCCTTCCCCATTCTTATAGTAAAAAATTGAATTTCAACAAAAGGTAAGAGAGCTTGTGCATTGTCCATGCTTCAAGAATCAAGGCCAAAGGGCTCTTGCGTGAAGGGACATATTAGAGATATAACACAAAACAATTAATGTGTCTTCGCTAAACAGCTTAAGCTTTTGGAATAATAGTAAATGTTTTACAATTTCACATCGAAGCTCGGAAGAAACCTAACAAATTAATCGAAGAACTTAGTAAAGGTGACAAGAAAGAAGAACAAGTCAAAATTAATTATAAAGATGAAGAAGAAAAAACAAATAATAAAAATATTATTTGATGCAATTAGAACTGATTTGAACGAAAAAACAATAGAGTATTTTCCATTTCAAAAGGTTTCCAAGCACATAAAAATATATACTCCCTCCGGTCTCAAATAAGCAAAAAAACTTGCACTTAATAAGAAAGTTGGTTAGAATCACTTTATTATACCAATTTCATTTATTAAAAGATAAACTCTTTTCCTAAATTACCCTTCCTTGGAACTTGATATCAAGAATAAATGAGTGTCATTGCCCTCAATTAAATGAAGGGCATTTTAGGAATGATCTCATTAAATATGGCAAACTTAGTTGAGATTTGCTTATATTTGAGACCAAAGGTTTTTTTTTTTGCTTATATTCAAGACCGGAGGGAGTACGGCAGAGTCACACAAAAATTACTATGATGTTATACCTGCAATATATTAAGCACATTTCGGATTACATCTTGATCCTTCAGAAAATCAGCATTTTGATGTGCCTTCCCTATAATTTCCATCCATCTCTGCAGAAGAAAATGAGTAGGATCTCTGGCATTATAACACTTTGCTTCCATAAAAAAAACATTAAAGAGATAAAGGAAATACTGCAGCTTCTCATGCAAACAGATAACCTGGTTTGGGAGCACCATCAACTTTTGAAGATATTCATCTCTCTTCTGGGCATCAGACTCTGCTTGAATCATGTTACCAACCTAGAATATTATAATATAACTTAAAAATATGCACATACAAATATAAACACATAACATAAGGCTAAAATCATCAATCAACAACTTAAGAGAAAAAATGGATACAGATTCATAGAACGTGTTTATTTGATGGGGTTCAAGATCTGCAATTGTATTTGGAAGGCCAGATAGAAGTTCAGAAACAAATGGCTCATTTTCTCCAACCTGACACAATAATGGTCATGTTTATTATTATTACTACTATTTCATCAGATATCAAGTACTGAATGCATACGGAAGAGAAAAGCTAGACTCTGCTTTTCGGAGGATGCAAAAGGAATGAAATTTTACCTGGGTGATTACAAATTTACGCTTGCACTTCTGGACTATTTTCAGAAATGTGTTGCAGGCCATATCCTAAAATAAGTTAAACATAAACAAAATTATGCGTGAATGAATTCCCAACAGCAAATATATTCTACAGTATCACACCTTGAGTTGGAATCAGTTTATAAAAGAAAGCAGAGAATTGGAGACTAACTTCATATTTTGTTCAAGCAACTTTATATATTTTTTTTATCGGCAAAGATAATATAGTATTTATATAAAATGAAGTACCAGAGGTGCTGATATACACATATAAGGTATACCTTACTGCTGGTTCCACAGTCAGAAAATCCTAGTCTAAAGGAGAACCAAAGTAAGGATATAATTGAAATATACATGTGTTGCCCTGCAAACTGTTCTAGCCTCTACTGATACAAAAAACCTTGACTAATACTACTTGACCATTGGCTAAAGTGGATTGTGAAATCTTTTTCAAAACCCCTTAGCCAAGTCCAGATGAGGAATGTAGCATCTTCAAGCAACTTTATATTAAAAATAAAGAATCTAATTCTGATTTTTAAGCAACTTTATATTTGTTTCTTGAAGATGGTTTATATACGTTACTAACTGCCGTGTTTCTTGAAGATTGTTTTCTAGTTATATGGACACTGAACACTTCTCTGCCAGGGCCTATGACTCTGGGACAGCAAATTCGGTTGTATTTTGTATATTCTGTGTGATTTAGTACTGCTCTTCTCCAATATATCAATTGATGTTCTATCAATCTCAACATTAAATCATTTGACATAAACCAAGCTCGTAACATTAAACAAGGACAGCCTAGGTTTATTCTAACAAGTCATGAAAATATCATCAGAGACAACAGACATCTGACGACTAACAAAATATCAAGGAAAAAAACAAAACCTGAACTCCAGGATGTGACTCATGCATAAACTCAAACAACTTGTTCACAACAGTTTTTAGAAACTTCCAATGAGCTCTTAAAAACCGGGGATACTGCCCCACAACATACCTGCCAACAGAAGCAACCAGGCATTATTCAACAAAGGAAACACACCATTTAACATAGTGTAAATGAATACACAAACATTCCTTACATGATATTACTTGCAATAACAGCTTTGTTATCTTTTCCCTTTGTGATTTCACATAGATTTAATAAATCACGAATGACCATAACCAAAAATCTATTTTCCTGCCACAGAAAAAGATGTGAGTTATAATTCTTTTCAAAAAATCACAACCAATAAAAGAATCAACAAGAAAAACACATGTAATATAATCCAATGGGCCTGCCTTCCAGGCTTGCATCTCTTGCATTGCATTTCACCCAGAACCCTTTCTCCCATAGCACATCTGTTTCTTCTATGTCAAGGGAGGTTCTTGCCTCCTTTTGTGCTCTATGTTATGTTCTTACCAAACCATCACCTATGTGACCTGATATATTCTTTTTTCAGCCATACTGTGACTTTTATTATATTCTTGGTTTTTCTGTTATTCGAAATAATAATATTTATACAACATTTACAAAATACTTAATACAATCAATAAAATGAATATTTAAATTTTTTTGGAATTTTATATGATATTATTATATTATTAGTTATTTATACTGTCACTTATCATGCTTTGTATTAATATTTATTTATATTTTTGGTAGGATGTTATGATCCTACTACGTCACATGGTCTTTCAACCCTCTCTCAATCATAGTAGGATCCTTTTTTTACAACATTGGGCACAGAACAATGCATATTGGGTTGTTGACAGTACCTGTTCTTCCACCATGGAACCAGATATAGATCCTATTGCCCAGCACAGTGTGTTCAAATTGTTCCATGTCCAGTCCTCACCACTAAGTTGTTTACTTAACTTTCTCAGCATCTGCACATTACAACATAAGAGTCCACTGCATCAAGGTGTGATATTTATGGAGGTACAAAAATGCACTAATTTCTTAATTGTCAGTCAGTATATCAAATCACCCATGAAAATAACATTTCCATACAACATTGGTAAATCCTTGGGTTAATGAAGTTCAGCTTTGTGTGTTTGTGTACAATAGCATATATTGAGGTTTGAACCTAAGACCTCATGCAAACTACCCAAACCCCTACCAATAGGCCAACCCTAGTGGGTTTTAAAGTTCAGCTTATTATCTTTCAAGCAACACCTAACATAAATTTCCATCCTGATTATACCCTTCAATGAAAAGAAAAAACCAGTTCATATTTGGAAAAAATAAAAGATATCAACATCCCCATAATAAAGTTTGAAATAGATAAGGGAATAATTTATCTCCCTTAAAAAATAGAACAGATCCACTGCTTTCTAATTCACATACCTGCTTTTCAGTATCATCATGGTCAAGATGTGACAAGTAAATAAGAGTCTCCCTCATAATCTGTATAATTGATTGAACTTTGACTAATTAGAAAATATGATGACAGAAATATCTCAAATTTATTAGTTTATCATCTGATAAAATACAGAGAATGTGGCTTCAAAATACATTGTATATCTATGTGTGAATATTAGAAATTAAAGTATGGCAAAGGTCAGATTTCACCTTATTACCTTGTATTGAACAAGAACATCATTGTCCTTCATTGTTTCACGGACTATATTACCATTTTCATCTTCAACTATGAGAACCTCTTCTGGTTTGGCCATACGACAGATCATAAGCATTCTCAACTTTGACATGGGACCGGCATAAAGCTGCCGGTGCTGAAGAAGCTGTGAACCAATGCCATCAATCATACCAGGCACCTGCTTGCCATTGAGAAACATACCATGACCTTAAATTATATCAAAATAACACGACAGACAAGGAAACTATTGGAAATTTAAAATTAAACAAAAATACACCTTTGAAAATGTTGTAAAAACTTCACAACATATTATTATTAATTAAAAACCATTTTCAAACAATGTATATTCCAAAATAATGGTTTTTGGTTTGTGACCAACTGATCCAAACTATATCTTGTAAATAAATATCTTAGATCTAATAACACAAAGACCTGTAGTAAGAATACCCTGTGTCAGTGCAAGTTAAAGAAAAAATCAAATAAAAACTTACTGAAGAAAGAGAAAGTAAAAGAGTGAGAATATAAAGGAAGAAATGCCATAGTTATTACAGATAATTTCACCAGATTTGATTTTATTCATTAGATTACATTTACAGCATTGTACTTAAATTAATTCATTAACAAGTATACTAATACATTAATTTTTTTGGGAAGATGGCATACAGAAAAGGAGCAGTATGAAAAGCAGAAATTGTTCTCTTAATTGTTTTTATAGTAGGAATTTATTGAGACTGAAAAGAAAATTAGAGGTAAAGGAGGATAAGAAATCCTCTTTAGAAAGAGAAAAGTATAGAAAAACAATTGAAAGATATCAATGTAGTAAACGATGGCCAAAATATGTAACAGGCACACAAAAAGGACAGGATTCTATTTTTCCACATGAAAGTTATTTGTGAGGGAAAAGAGAATCTCCAGCCCTTGATTTTAACAATCAAGACCAAGGTTATGAGCAAACATTAAAGAGACAGCACCTGAAGTCCTATCATGTTTGCTGCTGCAGGGTTTTCCAAGCTACGGTTTGGCTCAAACAATTCTGAAACCAAGACATTCCAGTAGTCCAAACAGACCTGATATTTTTCACAAAACAAATACAAATACAGATATTGTGCAATTCAGAACACTATGTTAGGACACTTTTGGGAATGGGGAGAAAGAGAGGTCGGTCTATCAGGCTAACTCAAGAATGAAAAACAAGTTTAGCAATCAGAACATAAGAAATATGTAAATGGAAGACATATATGTCAACATCATCATACCTTGAAAACCTCAGTATCATCCACATATGAGATATTAATAAGATATTCAAGACCCAATAGCAAAGCAGATATATTCTCTTGAGTGGATTCCAGAATTCGAACGTGAACCTGCATAAACAGAAGGGGATCACCACACCTCTAATAGAGACTTGAAACTCATCAAACACACCGAAAACCAATACAGGCCAAAAAACAAAGGAGAAAGATAAAAGGAGGAGGAAGAGGTGCTACACAGATGCAAAAAAAAAAAAGGAAGAAAATTTAGGCACAACAATTCAAGATACAAAAAGGTGAGTCCATTCTCAAATATGCCACAAGCAAGATATGATACACAAAGCATAAAAAATACCCAAACAAGGCCACATTCTTTCACCTGGTCTCATTACATTTCATGAATATAAACCTGCCTTGTAATCACAGACACAAAAACTGAGAAAATAAACCTGCCTTGTAAAATGAGGTGAAGAACAGTGCCAAATTCTGTATAAATGCCTAAACAGGGAAAAAAAAACTGTCAGATAGTTGCATCACAAGTAATTTATAATTTAGTAGTAAATCAGGCAGGTTTATTTACTTGTTCCTCACTTTGCCAAATTACAGAGACTTACTTGTTCCTCACTTGAACCATGTGAATATGCCTCGGGTATATTAGTAGTGGGCGGAAGTATGGTCTGCATTAAACATTACATTATCCCAAAATCAACCAAAGAAATTTCCACATAATCAAAATAGAACAAATGGATATAGGAATATGATAAAGCAAATAAACAAAATACAATGTGGAACAAAATGTTAAGTTATTCAAAGTTCAAACACACCTGCAACTGACCCATGAATATATTATACATCTTAATATGGGCATCATAGTAATTCCCAAATTGAAGGGCTGCTACCTGTGAACATGAAAAGTAAATAATAATGATCAAGAAAGTTTAAGGTAAAATCATAAGGACTTAGAAGATGGAGGATACCTCAGTTAAACATTGCAAAGTCAGGTTCCGATATGCAGGAATTGGGAAAAATTTTAGCAGTGTCTTGAGCTGTAATGAACATACAGCCAAAAGATTTCAGAATTCCTCCAAGGCAGTGTTACTTAAGCAGAAAACCGCACCTACCAATGGTGATTCAAATATATATCCCAAAGGAATCCATGATAGGAATGCATACAATGTAGACAGTGTTGCCCGTATGAGCTCAGTCCGTTGGGACGCTGATAGCACATATAAGCACAACTCATGTATGAGCTGAAATTCACTGCAAACAACCACATATAATTCTTAGCAATATATAGCCACTCCCTAATAACTTGTTAAATAAACAACTAGAGCCTGAAAATCAATAATTGATATCCAGCATTTAGACACCAGTTTCAGCTATAAAGAAAGATAAAGAAGATTGCCATCACCTGTAAAAGAGATATATGCCTTGATAAATGTAATTCCGTAATTATTTTCTATATTGTTTAGATGAGCATTGCTCTATATAGATGATCTGTAACAGAAGCTCATCAGTCTTCTGCATTTACTATACATTTCAGTAAACATTTCAATTTAGAATTCTCCCTTATTCAATTAATTTAATACACCCTTCCCGTGGTCAGGACCTACCTCAATGGTATGTCCTCCCTTGAACCAGAAAAAATGAAAGATCTCCAAAGTAAAGGAGAAATGAAATAGAACCCAAAAAACATTGTATTGTAAGTTTTTTATATTAACAAAGTCATTAACTGTTACCTACCTATTCAATGAGTGTTTAAGCTCTTTTATCTTCTGCTGAGTCATCTCTCCTCTTGAAAAATCAAAAACCTCTTCACTCAAGAGCTGAAAGAACATTTTTGTAACGTTACTAATTGATTAAAGGAACAAATGTAAATGAAAATTTGGATAAAGTTACCTTCAATATTGCCATACAATTCTCGCAAATTGTTTCACTAGTTTTAGCTGCTGAAACAAGGTCAGGAATGAAGCTTCTCCATCTCACTGGCCATTCATGCTTCAAAATCTGCACATGAAGGTTTTATTTGAGCACAAATTCATATGTAGTTAACCAAATATCAAAAGAATGCACTAAAATATTACAACAGTTTTATAAAATGAAAGGCAAAAGAAACCTACATATCCATTAGAAAAACAGAGAAATCCTATAGAGAATGTATCAATTTCAGCTAGATAAATAATACAGCTGGTTGAGAATAACATGAATCATCAATTTCAATAATATTAGGTAAATACAGCATTATAATATTATGTAAGTACAGTTCTATTTTTACCTGAACTAATATAATATTGAGTTTGTTGACATACAACCGGTCTGTTCGAAATGAGGCCTCATTACCAGAAAGCTATGCGAAAACAAAGGGTCAATAACAATACAAAAAATGCAGTAAGACTTTAAGAATCAACAAAACAACAAATCAAGTGTGGCTGATACCTGTACAATAACATCAGAGATGAAATTTTTCATTCCATCTCGCTGGTCAACAGGTAATGCATTCCATCTATATTTAATTACACCTTCTAGAACCTGTATATACAAGCACAGAAACATGTCTAAGAAAGCCATGTAAGAATAGAATTAACGTAACAAAGTGGATAACTTGTTTGACACCTAACAATGTTGCCTCCAAGACACTAAACTGTAAACCAGTCAAATGCAGAAATTAAGATGAAAAACCAACAAAGAAAACACACACACACTCACCCCAAAAAAGAAAATACACAAGTAAAAGAGTCAATAGTTCCATCCAACAAAATAACACCAAAAGATTAGTTTCCATGAGCCTTCATGGCAACTGGAGTATACAGGTTAAGATTTTCAGCAAATATAGTAATCTAGATTCAAGCCCTCTGGGAATACAATTATCGCTACAAATACTTCCACTCAAATATTGATTAATTTTAACTAAAACACCTAACTATATGTCCTTTAAAGTAATCATGCATCCTGGATTTCACTTGTCCTGAATATACAAAACAATGGATGAGGTTCCTTTATAAAACAAATGTAATCAGTCCTGAATATTCATTCGGACATCACCATATAATTTACGGTACTGTGTTCCTGGATTTCAATTGCAGAACAATTCTGTTGAGAGATGACTCCATGAAATGGTATAATAATTTAAAGTAAACTATCCAAAAATTTCTTTCACTTCTTAGATTACGTGTTACAGATGAAAAATAATCGACATTAATTATTTACCCCAAATGTAGCAGATCAACAAACAAACTAACCTGCAAGGCAAAGAACTTGGTATTTAGGCTTTGAGTGTTCTGCAAAATATGCATGACTTGAAGCCACGTGTCTGGATTATTTTTCAAATCGCGCAAAATCTGATCGGCAGCAGTTCTCTGCATTATTATAATACAAACAATGGTTACTTAAAAACACACAAAAAACAAGCATGCAAGCATAAAAAAAAATAGCATGTTTTCTACATTGACAATACTACCAAGACTTTTATTTCCCAAGTCTACTACCTTAGTGAACCAAGACAGTGCCTCGAGAAAGTATAATTATGGAAGGCGAAAACAATTTAATGGTGAAAAAAAATAAAAATAGCTCCGTATAGCTCGGAGAGTAGCAAACTCCAACTGAGCAAGTTAGTTCCGTATGGTTAAACTGTTTTTAGGCATTGGGAGAGACAAAAAGGCAGTGAAAGAGTACAAGTTTGGAGAAGCAGAATGGTGAGTGGAGGCGAAGAGAGTCGGTGAAGCAGAAATAGGCGAATTACGGAGAATGTTGAATCGCGGAGGCATAAGCGAAAAGAGAAAGAGAAAGAGTAAGAAAGGGAAAGGGAAAGGAGGCGCGACCTGTTCCTTGGATCCGGTGCCATAGAAGGCAGCGACAGTGGCATCGAGTAAAGGCACATCAATGGGTTGGCTTAAATCTCTGAGCTTCTCGGCGGCCATGGGAGTGATAAACCCTAGAAACTCAGAAAGAGAATGTTGTGAAAGATTTGATTAGAGTTTAGATGGAGGAGGATGAGAAAAGAAAAAGAAAGAGGGAGGGAGAGCAAGTTTGGAATTCCTACTTTATATATAGAGAGACAACATACATGGCAGCTTCAATTTGAAGCAGAGTTTGAAATTTCGGGAATTTATTAATTCATTATTCACTTTTTTTTTTTTATTTTCCTTCTCCCGTCACGACTGTACCCCATGGCCAGCGCGACCTTGTTAGACATTAGATGAACTGAACTCTCAACTTCTAAAAAACTGAATTCAACTAATAGTTTCGATGAATTGAACTGTATAATATACTCAATCAAATTGCTCCGAATTACTTCAAAATTATCTATAAAAATACTCTAAATTATTTGATTTGTTTTCAATAAACATTTTATTTTGAAGTAAATTTTCACATTTTTTAATCCCAGTCACTGTTCAATTCGGTTCAAGCATTTTGGAGCAGTTCACTAAACTATGTAACAGTTCACTTCAATTTTTTTAGCACAATTCAATTCAGTTTAGTTTTTTTTAATAGCCCTACCAGCTAATGCAAATATTAAATAAAAAACTTAAAATACAACGTGTTAAACAAAATTGAATTCAAATGATTTAAAATATTTTTAACTTAATTTTTCAAAATAAGAATAGTTTTATTTCAATTTTTAATTATAAGAAAAAAGTCCTACTAAAGACACTAGTTAGGGTTAATAAAAAAATTATTGTCAAAATTGCATTGAAAATTATAAAGAGGTGTATTTTTGTAATAAAAGCTTTCCACTTTTTATTTCTTAAACCAATATTTTTAGAGTATTGATTGGCATCTTTCTAACAAAAATAATTCATTCAGTTTCTTATTTTTTTCTTGAAAGACTAAAATGTTAATCAGTTACTGTCATTATTATTACTAGTGAAAAAACAAGTAACTGTGTATATCGCTGCACATCTTTTAGTAACTTTGTTAAAATCAAAAACTAAAGAGGAATGTATTACCTCAAATAAATATTTATTACACAAGTACTTAGGTAAAGAAAAATAAAGTTAAACTATTTTTATATAAACTATAAGTTATTTTTATAAACTTTCTTAAATAGCTTTTAAAATAATTTCAATATAATTTATGAATAAATGATAAGCCATTTCAATAATTTTCCTAGACACTTACACATGTAATTATGTATGTTATTAAATGGGTCAAATAAATTGTAAATAAGCTTTGGGCTTAGGCCCCTCTTTATACCAAAAAAAATTTGTAAATAAGCTCATTCAAAAACATACCCCAAGTTCAATATCGTATTAAGGGAGAAGACAAACCTCCATGTGTGATGTTAATAACAGCAAGAAGCCATGAAATAAAACATGAGATGTTTTTATTATGTAAAAGACAATTGAAGGTTTTCAGCACGTTATATTAAACAAAATGGTCAAATCAAATGGCATTGACTTCAATTAATCAACCTCTGTATTCCATCAAATCAATCAATGCTCATTCATTGTTATTGTCAATTCAACTACTTGAAGCGACAGTGACCCTTTCGGAAGAACGTGAAGAAAACGTAGAGACTGAACTCAAATTTTTATCAATAATGCCAACAAGTTGGCTCCAATTCATCCAAAATCCAACAGCGATGAAAAAACTAAAAGTTAATAATGTTAATTGTACACTTATGATCAACATAAAAAATAAGAACATATCATTTTTGGTTTCTTCTCTTTTAACCCCAAACCTGTGATGTCTGACTGCCTTATGATCCCCAGTGTAAGGAATGAAACCGTACAAATGCCTGCTATTGAGGCCAGAGTAATCTTTGTATCATGTCACTAGTTCTTTCGTTGGTGTGCAGATCCACTTGCAAAGTTTCCCAAACCTTTTTTGGGTTTACGATTTCATCAGGAATAACTTAAATTCTCCAATATGAACAGAAACAGGTTGCCAACTTGGTGTGCAGTCTTCACAATACGATACAATTCGATCCAGGATTTGAATCCCAATTCAACTACCATGGTTGAGACAACTTTACCTGTCTGATGTTTAAATCAATGAAACAAAGCAGTCACTTCTATCCTGATTACAATCACAACCCATCTGTGGCAATGATAGGTGTCTACGAAATGAAATTTGGCGGAGGCATGCCACTCAAACAATACTGCAGCCTATAGGACAAGAGATATCATGTAAGAAATGACTCCCCGAGCTATAAAACTTGCAATTTCTCTGCCTTCCTGAACCAGCATGTCCGTCATTTCTTCATGATACAGAAACTAAGGTGTTCCATGAAAATTTTTCAGATGTTTAAACTTTAGATTACCTTCCATCTGAAATATGTCATACAGGCTACATCAAAGAATTATAATAATACCCAGCACCTTAAAATGAATCAATTAACCATAGCCCACAGATATAGCATCTTTATTATGTGCTCTGCCGTAATGAAATGGTTGCCTCCACATATTTGTCAAAATAGCTTAATGAGAAAGTATTACGAGAAACAATAATCACTTCCTCAGTCACTTTCTATGTCCATCTCATCACGTCCCAAAGTATTATGAGCTGTTCTATTGCCAATCATAATATTTGCCAATTCTTGAATTGCATAGGAAGTGCTTTGCCTCATCTTAGCAGCCAGTATTTCAATGTGATCTATAAACCCTAAACCCAAAAGCCGATTCCTCAGCATCTCAACAGTAGTAACATATGGTGGTATTCCTTCATCAATCATCATTTCAAAATACTTACATGCCTCCTCTAGCTTTCCCTTCTTCTTACAAAAACCATGGATCATGACAGAATATGTTGAGACAGAAGGATAAAACTTTTTGTCCACCATGTTCTCCCAAACTTCAGTTACCTTATCAAACCTTCCTATCCTAATCAGCAATTTGAGCACCATGTTATATGTATGGCGATCAGGAAGACAGATATCTTTTTCCATTCTAAACATTAACCTCAGGGCTCTATTGACCTCACAATGATCACAATGGTAAGCTTGTATTGCATTATAACTCCAAGTGTCTGGTTTTACTCCTCTAGAAATCATTTCATCCAACAACTGATAAGCTTCTTCCACATGTTCATTCTTACAAAGTTGTTTTATAATACAATTGTATGTAAACACATTAGGCAAAAGGTTGTACCTTCTCATTTTATCAAGAACCCTGAAAGCTGATTGCACATCATCTGCATCACAATATGAGTGAATAAATATTGAATAAGTAAAAGCGTCTGGCTCGACTCTTTTTGACAACATATCATGAAAAATATTTTTAGCTTCATCCACACGACCTCCTTTGCAAAGAGCCTGTAACAAATTATTATATGCAAGCAAATCCACTGGACATCCTTGTTCAAGCATTGCTTGAAACAGGTCACAGGCTTTCTCTGAATCACCAATCTCACCCCATCCACTTATCAAAATGCTGTAAGTTTTAGCAGTTAACGAGAAACGATTCTTAGCTTGATGAAAAAGTTGTTGAGCCTGCTTGACATGCTTCCTTTTGCATAAAATGAACAAAAGCTTGTCCAAATCATGAATGGTTGGCTTAACTCCAAACTCATCCATTCTATTGAAAGACCGAATTGCACCATCTGGTAAATTAGCTTGGCTATATGCCCTGAAAATGAGCCAGAAAATTTCACTGTTGATTTCATAATGATGAGACTCTCTCATTTCTGTGAGAAAATCCCAGAGTATGGCAAATTGTTTACAACTTCCCAAGATTTCCACCAAAATGTGGAAGCTCATAACACTGTGCTGAAAACCTGGAATTGATTTAGCCCAAAGAAAGAATCTGTGGGCTGAGAAGCCGAGATTCTTGCACCTCTTCAAGACCTGTTCAACCAAATTTGTGGATAATTGTGCTGAAAATGGATTGAGAGAAAGTTCTAGATCATGGTGAGGGTATCGGTGATCACTGAGTAGACGAGATATCTCATTCACAAGGTCAGGTAATAATGTCCCTGAGACTTGTGAGGTTGGGAAAGAGTGGAAGTGATGGTAGCTGGGTTTGTGTTGGACAAGAGTGCAAAAGAAAGAAGGTAAGATTTTATACTTGGAAAAGAGTGACTGAAAAGCCATTTTGAACAATGTGGTAATGAGAGAGATTAATTCCAGCACCGGGAAGGATTCAACTTCATTAAAGCACCTTCAATCGAACATTTTCCATTGCTCAAAATCTTGGCTTCTAAAGATGTGAAAGTCATGGATGTAGTGGCCATAGCGCATACAACTTGTTTTCTCCCCTGTTTAGACATCAACATGAAATACATTATATTTTTTATCAGCTATCACAGAACAAATAACTAAGTTTTTACCTATATTCAACACCTAAAACACAAATGCCAGACATGGCACTTAGCAGTATTTGTGAGGCTTTTATTATCAATAACTTGAAGAAAATAAATAAGATTCTACTAGAAGTCGTACAACATTGCAAACACAAGAATCGAGCCTCAATATTAGGAGCTGTCAAATGGGTCAGCCACACAGCCCAGGACCATGTGGGCTAGGGGTAGGGGCCAAAAAACCCATAGGGCCAAGTAGCCCATGTGCCAGCCCATTATAAGAGACACAAATTCATTCACAAAACAACAAGCGAGAAAGAGAGAGGATCCAGTCTAAAATATTTTCTTACTAGCATAGATTGAACTGCTGAAAATTAATGTAAATCAAATTCTCGTAAATTAAATGGTTTTCAGCAAACTAGTAGCTCTACTCAGTGTTTATCAGTGCATTAAGAGGAAAAATAGGCTTCTTGATGCACACCAATTATAATGTGCATTTATCCAGTTCAATAGCATTTGACTTTTGATACGAAAACTTACAGAGAGTAAATCTTGCTCAAAGTGCCATCTTGCTATTAATCAATACTTATAGGAGCTAAAGTAGCGTCATCCTCACCTGTAAGCAGAAATTAACTATATATAAGCAATCATTTAATCAGGCATTGACAGAATGATAAATTAATACATCTGTACAAAGCTGAACCCCCAATGATAAGCTTTGTAGTGCTGTTTTTCCTGCTAGCTACCTATTAGCATCTTTCAAATATATAAAATAAAATGACTAGTCCTTAATGTAATATTTGTAATACATAAACAAAAAATCTCTACAGCCCTATCCTGAAAATTTAAATCCAATTATGATGTGACAGACAAATATTAAAAATAAAACTCACAGTGATTCAGTCTTCAATCCTCAAATCCTTTTGCTTTGATGAAAGGCGAGAATCAAGTTCTGAGGTTAGGTTAAAGCAAAAGAGTGTGGGAAAAAATGGGGCGGGTCGTAATCCTCTGAATCGCAGATTAAAGCGTTCAGAATAAGAAATTGCTTTGCTTGTGAGAGAGTGGCCACGCACGCCACCACGAGACGAGAGGGTTTAGCGAGAAATGCTTAATCCTCCGATCGAAAGAAGTTCCGACTCAATTAAAATTTATTTTAGTTTCCAAATCTACCCTTCTTTTGTTTTTTCAGCTTTGCACGCGCTACTTGAAGAAGCCGTCGTTTAGGCTATATATATAACAAGAATTAAAACTTAGGCAGAAGTTAACTGTATATAGTGTTAAATGAATTAAAACAGTGGTTAAGGGCCAGCTTAGTCCTTATGCCGGGCTGCTGGCCCCAAATTCAAGTAGGTATAGGATTAAGATTAACTATGCTCAAATTTTTTGAAGATATGTGTTGACACATTTTTTTTATGATTGTTAACAAGAATAAGTGTCTTTAAAAAAAGTAAAATTAACTTTTAAAAATAAAAATTTAATTTTTTTTTGTTTTTTTTCTTTCCTATCACTTTTCTTCTAATTTAAATTTTAAACTTTTATTTCCTTCTATCCTCCTTTTCCTTTCCATTAAACTAAGGAGTAGGAAATGAGAAAGCTCTTTTTTTTATTGCTACGGTACAACAACAACAACAACGCCTTATCCCACTAGGTGGGGTCGGCTACATGGATCAACTTCCGCCATAATGTTCTATCAAGTACCATACTTCTATCCAAATCATTAAGTTCGAGATCCTTTTTTATAACCTCTCTTATAGTCTTTTTGGGTCTTCCTCTGCCTCGAATTATTTGTCTTCTCTCCATCTGGTCTACTCTCCGCACTACAGAGTCTACCGGTCTTCTCTCTACATGCCCAAACCACCTAAGTCTATGTTCCACCATCTTCTCTACAATAGGCGTTACTCCAACCCTCTCTCTAATAGCTTCGTTTCTAATTTTATCCTGTCGAGTCTTACCACACATCCACCGCAACATCCTCATCTCCGCTACACCTACTTTATTCTCATGTTGGCTCTTGACCGCCCAACATTCTGTTCCGTACAAAATCGCCGGTCTTACCGCAGTCCGATAAAACTTTCCCTTTAGCTTGATCGGTACCTTTGCATCACATAACACCCCCGATGCTTTTCTCCATTTCATCCATCCTGCTTGAATGCGATGATTCACATCCCCTTCAATTTCCCCATCATCCTGTATTACAGACCCAAGATATTTAAACCGTGTGACTTGAGGGATAATATGGTCTCCTATTTTCACCTCTGAGTTAGAAACCCTCCTTCTTTTGTTGAACTTACATTCCATATACTCCGATTTGCTTCTGCTTAGGCGAAAGCCATGTGTTTCTAGAGCTCGTCTCCAAGTTTCCAACCTCTCATTCAACTCCTCCCTCGACTCTCCAAGGAGGACTATGTCATCTGCAAAAAGCATGCATCTCGGCGCTATCTCTTGGATTTGTTCCGTGAGGACATCCAGAATTAAGGTAAAAAGGTAGGGGCTAAGGGTTGACCCTTGATGCAAACCAATTGTGATGGGAAAATCGTCTGATTCTCCACCCTGTGTCCTAACACTAGTCGATACCCTATCATACATATCTTGGATAGCTCGAATATATGCAACCCTAACCCCTTTCTTCTCTAGAGCTTTCCACAAAATCTCTCTAGGCACTCTATCATACGCTTTCTCCAAGTCAATAAAAATCAAGTTCAAGTCTTGTTGGGCCATGCGATATTGCTCCATCACCCGCCGTAATAAATAAATCGCTTCCATGGTCGACCTTTCCGGCATGAAACCAAATTGATTCTCAGTAACTTGAGTCTCCTTTCTTAATCTCCGTTCGATCACTCTTTCCCATAATTTCATGGTATGACTCATGAGCTTGATTCCCCTATAATTTGCACAATTTTGTATATCCCCCTTGTTCTTATAGATTGGCACTAACGTGCTTCTCCTCCATTCCTCTGGCATGCGTTTTGACCTCATAATTTCGTTAAAGAGTTCGGTGAGCCACTCAAGACCTCTATCTCCAAGAGTTTTCCACACTTCAATAGGTATGTTGTATGGCCCCACCGCCTTACCGTTACTCATTCTTTTCAACGCTTCCTTTACTTCCTGTTTCTGAATCCGACGATAGTACTTATAGTTTCGGTCCTCTTCTCTTGTGTCTAGACTGCTAGAGTCATATCCATATCCATCATTAAATAAGTTGTGGAAATACGCCTTCCACCTTTCCTTGATATCTTTTTCATGCACTAAGACTTTGTCTTCTTCATCCTTAACACACTTTACTTGATCCAAATCTCTAGTCTTCCCCTCTCTACCCTTAGCAAGCCTATATATAGATCTTTCTCCGTCCCTGGTTCCTAGAGCTTGGTATAGTCCGTCAAAAGCTAGGGCTCTTGCCTCACTCGCCGCCTTTTTGGTTTCATTTCTAGCTATCTTATACTTATCCCAAGTTTCAGAATTTCTACACCTAGACCACTCCTTGAAACACTCCTTTTTTACTCTAACTTTGCTCTGAACATTTTCATTCCACCACCACGATTCTTTACCCCTAGGTCCAAAACCTCTAGATTCACCCAACGTCTCTTTAGCCACTTTAATAATCTCTTGGGACATCTTGTTCCACATATCATTTGCACTTCCTTGTGATTGTCCACACCATCCCTCCCATATCTTTTGTTGGAAGATTCCTTGTTTCTCACCCTTCAAGTGCCACCATTTGATCCTTGGTGCTACCATAGGACTTCTTCTCTTTGCCCTATCTCTAATTCTTACATCCATAACCAAAACTCTATGTTGGGTAGTCAAGCTCTCTCCCGGGATAACTTTACAGTTCAAGCAATACTTCCTATCAGACTTCCTGATAAGGAAGAAATCTATCTGAGAACATGTCCCTCCACTTTTGTAAGTGATAAGATGTTCCTCTCTTTTCTTAAACCATGTATTGACTATAGAAAGATCCAAAGCCTCCGAAAACTCCAAGATGGATTTACCCTCCCCATTCATCTCCCCTAGGCCAAAACCCCCATGCACCCCCTCAAAACCTCTAGTCACGCTACCTACATGTCCATTGAGATCCCCTCCTAAGAAAACTTTCTCTCCTTGGGGTATATCCTGAAGTACCCCTTCTAGATCCTCCCAAAATTTTACCTTAAAGTGTTATGCTAACCCAACCTGAGGTGCGTACCCACTAATAACATTAAAGGTGTCCTGTCCCACTACCAATTTTAAGGCTATGATACGATCTCCTACTCTTCTTACATCCACGACATCCTTCTTCCACTCCTTGTCCACAATAATCCCTACCCCATTTCTTGATCTGATTTTTCCCGTATACCATAGCTTAAATCCCGAGTTGTCTAATTCTTTCGCTTTTTCACCTGTCCACTTAGTTTCTTGTAGGCACATAAAATTGATCTTCCTCCTCACCATAACATCCACTATTTCCATAGATTTTCCAGTAAGTGTGTCTATATTCCATGTACCAAAGCGAATCCTCCTGTCATGAATTAGCTTCTTTACCCACACCCGTTCACGAAAATGTGGGAACCCTTGCTTACTTTTCACTACATCCGGGCGGCGATGCAGCGGCCCTTGCTCTTTTGACACTGTACTCGAGCCATACAGCGCGTTGCTTCCGGGCAACGACCTAGCATTCACATTATTACGTAATTGATCCATGTCATAGAGATTCGACAAAGTTTAACGTTGGCTGTCGAAAGCCTAACACAACCCTCTCCTTTTATCCGGGCTTGGGACCGGCTAAGAATAGCAAAGCTAACCTAGACAGGATTTTTTTATTGCTACGGTGCCAAAAGGAATTGATTCCCAATGCAAGTTTTCAGTATTCTATTGATTTTAATGGTTGCTCATGGGTTTAATTTTATGTTTCACTATTGGATCTCTTTTCATTGATAATAATTTGATTTTTTTTTCTAAAAACAATTAAAAAGAAAATAAATAATCAACCATGCTTGATTTCATGATGAAAATTTTTATTATGAGAGTATTCTTCTCTTTTACTCTTCCCCCCTCCTCTTTTTTGTGTGATCGATTGTCAGACAATTTAACGTAGATGTTGACATGTAATTGTTTCCTTGTCCCATTCTATTAGATTTCAAATAAGAACGAATTTTAATTGTCTGGAATAGTTTGAAACTGACTAATGAAGAAAAAAAGTATTGAAAGATGGAATGGTGTACCTGAACTGAAAATGAATAGGAAGTTGCGGTGTATAACTAATAACTTGCTTTTGTTAGTTTCTACTCATATCTTTCATTGCAAGCTATATCATTTGGTGGTGAGATATGTCTTTCCCCCCTCCCCCACTCATTTTGTAGTGTTAAATGTGTTATCCACGTAACAATATGTGGGATGCAAATAGAGTAAGATTGAACAAAAAAATACACCGGTTGTGGGAGAAGAAGGTCTAATGATATTGAAAATGTGTATTTATTGAAAGAGGGAATGGTATTCGAACTAAATGGATTCGGTAGTTGGTATAACTTTCTGTCTCGTTAGGCATATCTACTCGTATTTATCATTGTAAGCTGTATATCATTTGGTGGTATGTGCTTTTATCTCCACTCATTTTTCAGTATTGATTGTGTCATCCACGTAACAGTATATTGAATGCAAATAGAGTGAGATTGGAAACAAAACGTACCTTGATGGAATGGGGAAAAGGTTTGAATAGAAAGTGTATATATTTATTATCATATTGTGTTATTCAATCGTAAAAGGTGATCAATATATAAAAGGGGAGGCAAATTATTTTGTCAGTCTTGATATCATTTGTATTTTGCTGTACAGATGATATACACAAAAGTGAAGAATATTTACACTCAAATAGTGCACAAATATCCAAAGTAGAAAAGGAAACACACACGTACCCATTTGCATAAGAGAGAAGGCAACTTGTGTCAGTTGGCCACCCAGGGAGAAAAGTAAATCATGCGTCTTCGAATCTTTCTTACGGAGTCATAGGCAAAGACATCTTAGTGCCGACGCTTTTCGACTACGTAATTATATTTTCTCACTCTCACAAAGTTGAAAATGATAAATGTATTCTCATCCAGAGTCCAAATGCAAGACATATATACCAACTCTTGTTTTTTCAACTTACTACCCATTTTCAGTCCAAATAAACGGCGGCATAACCCAAATGATCGATAGTCAATTTGTCCTCATTTTTTTCGATTATTTAAAATCAAATATCGCTAGCAAACAAGGTTACATGCAATCTAAGATAAAATTTATAATAATAAAGATCATGAAAGAAAAAAAATCTAAAACAAATGCCTGTTATTGATAATTAGGCTAAAAAGCCACCAAACACGTATTATTATTTTAATATAAACGTACACAAACAAACTCTAAACGAGTTTTTTTTTTTTGGTGGTTGTTGTTGTTACAAACCCCAAGCAAGTTTGAAAAGTGGTACACAATAATGAAATAATATATGAGGCATCTCAGATGGCCACACTATGCAAAACAACAGTTTCAATGGTAAGTCCAGGTCCAAAACCGAACAACACACCCCATTCAAGTCCTTCACCTGTGGTTTTATGTCCATTTTCAGCAGATTTCCTCCTCATCTCATCCAAGATGAAAAGAACACAAGCACTTGACATGTTCCCATATTCACTAAGCACATCTCTAGTGGCCTTCATCTTCTCAGGTTTGAGACCCAACTTTTGCTCAACTTGGTCTAAAATCGCAGGCCCACCAGGGTGTGCAATCCAAAAGATGGAGTTGTAATCAGAGATGTTCAATGGGTTGAAAGCCTCAAAAAGTGCCTTATCAATGTTCTTTGAGACAATCCCGGGAACATCCTTGAGGAGGTGAAATGTGAGTCCAACTTCACGAAGGTGTCCATCAATAGCACCTTCACTGTCTGGAGCAATTGTTTGTGCAGTCCAAACAAGCTCATACAAAGGCTTCTCAACTTGTGGAATTGGGTCAGAACCAACAATGACTGCAGCAGCTCCATCTCCAAACAATGCTTGGCCCACAAGACTATCAAGGTGAGTGTCACTTGGCCCACGGAATGTGACTGCAGTGATCTCAGAGCAGACAACAAGCACACGTGCACCCTTGTTGTTCTCAGCCAAATCCTTGGCCAAACGAAGAACCGTGCCACCTGCAAAGCAACCTTGTTGGTACATCATGTACCTCTTCACATAAGGGCGAAGGCCCAATTGTTTGGTGAGTTGGTAATCAGCACCAGGCATGTCCACACCGCTAGTGGTGCAGAAGATCAAGTGGGTAATCTTTGACTTTGGCTGGCCCCACTCCTTTATGGCCTTTACTGCAGCCTCTTTCCCTAGCTTTGGTACCTCTACCACCACCATGTCTTGCCTAGCATCCAAAGAAGGTGCCATGTAAGCACACATGTTTGGATTCTCTTTCAAGATCTCTTCGTTTAGGTACATATATCTCGTCTTGATCATAGACTTGTCACCTGAAAATTAGTCATAAAGAAATAATAATGTAAACGATCTATATTGTATAATCAAGACAACAAACACCATAACGAATTATCACCTCTTTTTTTTTTTTTTTTGAAAGGGAGAGTTAAAAGACTAATAATCTCTAACTATACATAATGACTAGCTACTATTGAAATGCAAAAACCTATCAATTTAATTTTTAACTATTTAGACTAAGTAACTTATAAAAACCTTGATGCCATTTTAATATTTGCACCCAATTAGATTTATTTATTTATTTATTTCAAGAATGATTCGCAGATCGACGTGATAGATAATATAATGTAACGAGAAGACAGAATTAAGATGTGCCAAATTAACAAGTGTTATTTGTATAAATTAAAACGGATGTAGAAAAACAATTTTGTAGAAGTGAGAAATATGGAAAAATTAAGATGAGAGTATGGCAGTACATACACATGCGCTGAAATTTCTCTTTGAGCTCGGTCATGTGGTCACTGTTGGTGATTCTGAAGTAGTAATCAGGATAGGTGCTCTGATCAACACGGTTTGGTGGGTTTGCAGTTCCAATGGCAAGGATGGTTGCTGGGCCTTCTGCCCTTTGTGCCTGCCTGATCTCAGCTACGCTAACCATCTTTCCTGATTTCAGATACCAATGCGATTTGATTGAACTCAAAACAAGTCACAGCTAGCAGTAGTAGAGAGAATTAAGCTGTGGTTTGAAGTTGCTTAGGGAGATAGCATCTTATATATATGTAGGGAGAGAGTGGATGGGAGGGTAGGTGAGTATCACGTGCATGCACCATACACACGAACATATTTTCCACCGTTTACTATGACTGCTTGTTAGTATGTGACCTATGAGTTTGGTGGCATATGCCCGCATGTTTTTTCAACACCGCCTCTACCCCTATTTATTATTTTATTTTCAGGCAATAATTGGGGATATTTTATGCATCTCTATCTACCCCATGCATCAACTTGGGTATCCATAAAAAAAACCAAACATGTGGTTGACTTCTGACCAATTGGAATTTGCAAGTGTAACTGAATTATATGTCTACTATATGTTTTATTGGATGGAATTATTATTTTTTATATTCGATGGAATATTAGCTTCAGTACTTTAATCTTTTTTAAAAAAAAAAACTACATCATACATGTACTAATTATATTGGTAACTTATTCAATCACAGATGATTAAGTGTGATAAATTTATTGATTCTCTTAAAATTTATATTATAAATGTTTTTAATTGGTTAACACACAGTAAAAAACTTTACCTTAATAATAATGTATGCTCATTGAACTCCTTTATTTTTCGACGGTGTACTTTTATCTTTCTGTCTCTTAGGTCATTAATTATTTTTATAGTATTTAGGCCATTAATTATTATGCTTACAATAATTTATGATTACTTTTATTGAGATCGTTGTCGTCCGCTCGTGTTAACGCTACTTTTATTAATGTAATATTCACGAGTCATATAGGGATGTTTGAATTTTATTAATTTGGGGAAAAAAATAAAGAAATTTTAATTATAAACTAATCCTAAATACAGGTTAAACTGATATAAACACACTTTTTTTTATGTTATTTTCTAACGTACGTTTAATTTGAGTCAAACCGTGGTAGCGTGGCAAGATATGACACCACTTGGGTTGGTAGGTAGCCTGTTAAACAATATCAACGGCCACGATTAAATGTAATATAAAATCTACAGCTAGAGTTGCGCCACATCACCGGGTATTACTGTACCTCATTTTTTTTTTCTACTTTGATGGCCCGTGTGTCAAGCGAGACTTGACTGGATTCAAAACCAATAAAAAAATGTCACCACTGAATATCATCAAAAAATTAGATTCCAAAGTGAGTAGTTGATTCTTGAACGGTCAAGGGATTGGAGCTACCTACCCATTTCATACACCAAATAAGCATTTTTATTTTTTAATTTACTTGGTACTATATATATATATATATAAAAGAAAACTTAGTAGTATAAGAATAGAATAATAATATTTTTTTGACGAGGGAGAAAAAATAATAATATTTAAGTCTTCATCAAATGGTTGGTATACTTGCTCGGTTGGATAGTCATATACAAAGGATTTGATCCCATTGTAATTTTAGAATATGATATTCACTTCATATCAATATATAGCCGCCACCACCTTTGTTGATGAGTAGGAGCCACTTAGTATGAAGAAGATCAAGTTATATGGTGGCGGATGTTATGGTTTGCCACTGTTGCATAGAAAACTTTAGGGATTATTAATGTGTTAGCCATCAATCAGAGACCCTTTTATTTTAAATAGACACTTTTTCATTTTTTAAATTCTTTCACGAAATTGTAAAAAAAAAAATGTTTCTTTTAAATGTTTAAAACACATACTAAGTTTAAGATTATTATAACGTGTTAGGTCAGTCATAAAATGAACCCTATGGCAAGCTAAGTTATAAAGAGAATTGGTTATAAATGTAATAACGAACTCAAAGTGAAATTTTAGCATAAAGAAGTCTAGTTAGGCAAACTATAAGCTAGTGTGTGATTGGATGCCTAAAGAAATTACACTTTCAAGTTTATAAACGTAGAAGTGACAAGACACATGCTTTGAATTCAACCAACGTTTGAGGCCGATGAACTTTAAAACAAACACACATTAAGCTATGGACAAAATAACAAGTGAGCTTGAACCGGTTGTAATTTAGGAAAGAGAAATTATTAGCCTAACTAATTGCAAAAGGGTAAGCTAAATGCTTGGTGTTGGAGGACTGAACCTACAGGCAAATACTCTGTTAATTCAGTTTATCGAAACTTATATGATTGGAGAATTGGAGGAGATTTATATCCAATTTTGTCACAAATGTGAAAGATCAAAATTCCTCCTAAGATACCACATACTGTATGGAGGCCATGCTTAAAATTTGTTTTTACTTACCTTTCTCTTTAGTTTAATTTTTAACATTTTATAAATATTATTTTGATCACTTTTAACATTTTGTCTTGCACAGGTATAGATTATAGAGTGTAAATTTAACATTAAAAATCATAATAAAATAAAAACAAAGATAACAAATTTAACATCTGTTTAGTCCACGGATTTTTCTCTATTTTTTTTAATCTGTACATGCATGGTTACATTGATTAAGGTAATTATCAATATGATATTCTTGATTTGTTCATTCAAAGTGATAAAAATAAACATTAATTAATAATTTAAACTATATATATATAAGAATTGCTAACATATTTACGCGTTATAATATGTTATGTTAGCATATTATACCAAAATTTTTAGAAAAAAAAAAATTTCTCTTGTTTTACTAAAATTATTTTAAGGATATTATAGTAAATTCACATTTAAGCTAAAAAAATTAAAAACTCATTTCCCTCTCTTCCCTCGTTAATTTCTCCCATTAATTCTCTCTCCTCCCTCTTTTTTCTCCCAATGCAACCAACTCGCACACGGCAGAACCACCACTGTTTCATATTTCTTTGACACAGAATCACCATTGTTGTAGATTGGGATTACCTTTGTGAACTTCTCCTATGCTACCTCACTTTGAATCCCAGACACCCACAACAATATAATTAAAGATAAACTCACAAAATATGGATTAATTTGAAAAAAATGATGAATATAAATTTAATACATCTGTATGGCATGGAATGGAATAATTTTATAAATAATCATTTATAACATTTTAAAATAAAATTTAAGGGGTTAAATGATCTTTTCCATGACTTTTTCTTCCTCTTCCTCTGAAAGGTGCTCAATATTCTTTTACAGGTTGCAGATTTGACTGGAGAGCTAATGCGTTTAGCAATAGGTAGGATATATCAGATGGTGAACTTGAGTTTGCTGAGAAGATATGCAGATTTGTGCGTGATATATATACAGGGAGCTTACACTTGTAGTGCCACATCTGGATGTCAGTTCTGATATGAAAACAAAGATGGATATGATGCTCCAAAGTGTCATGAAAATAGAGAATGGTAATGCATTGGTTTTCAAAATTTTTTTGCTAGACTGAAAGTTTTATCTGTTATGTTTGATGCCTTAATACCTTATTACTGCAAGCACAAATAGAATAATCTACTGACTGATTGGAAAAATATTTCATATCGTTTTAATTTAATGAAATTGGTTTTCCATCCACTCATGAGATTCTTTTCTTAAATTCATTATTTTGGATCCTGCATATTTTATCTCCATTCTCTTCTTAGGTCTAAAGTCATTGTCACTCTTAAATGATGATGCTTGCTGCAGCTAATAGCTATTAGTGTTTGTATGATAACACCAGATCTTAAAAAACTATGGTATGTGGTTAGTTCATGACTTCTAGGCCAGCTGGTTCATGAATGATTGTTATGGTAATTCCTACCTGCATATACTGCTCAGATGATGTGTGGTGACACACTATATTTACCCAAACAGCAAATCGTTGCTACAGGCTACCACAATATGAAGTGTTTTCATTAGTATTGAAAAATCTTTTTCTCCCCTTCCCACCCAAATGAAGTGGGAGCGAAATATTGTTTAAGATCTTCCATGTACAACTTTTGCTTCAAACTCCTTAACATATGTTCTTTATGTAGCTTGCTTTGGTGTTCATGTGAAAGGGTCAGAGTATATTCCACTTCTTGGATCCAACGATCCAAGTTCTTTCTTAGTGGGAATTCCAGATATTGAACTATGAGGTATTGTATTCATTCCTCTCAGTCTTAGTTTATTCTGGGGTCTTTTTGCAATGTGTTCCTTTCTGTTGAAAGAAGGTTTCCTTATCTTACACCAGTTATCCATTGGACGCTTTGTGAGATCTATGTAAATGAGAGAATAGTCTGCTAGAAGGTTTTGGAGGTTGATATCACTGCAAGGACCAATCTCAACAATATTGTGTTTTCACATGATCATCGAAGGGGAAATTTAAGCCGATTCTTAGCAAAGATGAGAATGTACGCTTCTCATTTTATTTGAAAAGGTTGATAATTTTCACATGATGTTATGGAACTTATACTAAATCTTCTGAGATTACAGACAATTGACATAAAGTTTGAATTATGCTATCATATGAACATTTCAGTTTTCTCGTCAGTCTCTGTGGATCTAAATTGTATGGTATTCAGCAAAATTAAATCTTTAAATTGATTAACAAATAGTTACTCAACCAATTTTTTAAGATGTTCACAATGCTACATGAGAAAAAAAGAGAGGATATTTGATGGGTGTCTAACTAAATAATTGTTTATATATAAAACACTGAGTAAATTAATGAGTAGGGTTGAATTTAGATGAACTAATAAATTTAGAAATCAAAATTAATCAAATATATCAATAATATTACCGTGACACTTTCAAGTTATTAACGGGAAACTCTAATCAAGAGTTAATAGTTTAACTATGTTATAAAATAAATAATATTATTATATATAACACTAAATATTTTTAATATATATTTAATGTACATATAAATTTAAATAATAAATTTTATGATAATTAATTTTAATATAATTCATACAAATTATTTAATATGTAATATTTTTTATAAATAAAAAATATTACTATTAAAAAAATTAATTTATTAATTTTTTAAAAAAACTTACGGATCACGTAATTCATATAAAAACTCATACGAATTACGTGAAGTTATAGGAATTACGTAATTCATATGAATCATAAGTTGTATGGAAAATTGCAAAATTGATGGGTGTAGGTAGCAATGTCCTAAGTTTTATGGCCTCAAATCCATGCACTCTAGTGCATTTTGGAGATGCAGATTAAAGTGAGGTGTTTCTTCTATGAGGAATTGTTTCCCCCGCCCCCTCCTAGGAAGAACGATACAAGACAAAGACAACTCAAGAAACAACTTAAGCAACTGACTTGAATTGTGTACCTATCTATTTTTAAGCAAACATACTCTACCCAATACGTACAAGTTATATATAAACTTTCGATATCCGTTGGCTAAAATAGTAATTCTTCAGAAACATTTATTTTATCGGTGAAAAACTTCAGTTTGACTCTTCTAGAGTAAATCCCCACTTTAATAGAATAGGAAAACAATAGACCTCAAACATTGATGAGGAATTCCCACTTTAAAGGGTAAACAATAAGCCTCAAACAATAAATCCCCATTTTCTGATCAAAAGGTAACTTTTATAAAAGCTAATATATGCGTACAATCCACATGGAAACAAAAAAAAGGAAGCCAAAATAAATCATTTTTAAGGGGCACTATGCATTTACAAGATTAGTATCACGAATAACAGATGTCACATTAGAGCAATGCTGTGATTTCTGTATTTTCCTCTTCCTATATCTACATTAGGCAGTCTGCTCCTGGCATAAACCAGAAACAGCAGACTTTATGCTTTTCCATCTCGAATATCCTCACGATAACCATGACCAGATCCAGATGATGAGGAAATGACACTCTTGCCTCTGCTATCTGATGATGGCGTGCCCTCATCTACACTTCTATCAGCCTTTATCCTCTGCAGCATCTCGAGCTGATTTTGCAGAATCTGTAGGTTCTTCAAAATCATGAAAACTCAATCTTTACCAAACCATTTAATTACAGTGAATGAGACCATGCAACAAAAACATTGATGCAGTGCAAACTTATTTGTATGCATTCATTTGTTATGCATCAGTACTTATAAAAGCCTAATTAATTGTGATAGTTATTTATAATAATAATATCAGTTAATGTCCCTTTTTGGGGTGGCAGAATTTAGCATACATACAGGAGAAGGGAATATTCATTTGGTGGACATCATAATCATCAAATTTGACCTTTTATATTCAGGTAAAGTGACACACATCAGTCATCACTGACTGTGTGGGTAAAGAAAAAAGAGCACACATTACCTGAATCTGGCATTGAAGAAGTTTTCTATAAGCTTCAAGCTGAGAGTTTGGGATATTTGGATCATTTTCAAACCCCTCTCCATAATTCACAGGGGATGCATGTGCTTGGGAAGGTAGAAAATGGAAGTTTTGCATTGGAGGAAAGGATAGATTTGGTGGTCTACCAGCGATAAGAAACTGCCTTTGTGCTTCTTCACTGGAAGTTTGCTCTCCATTACGGTCCTTATCAGAAGATTCAGTCACAGCAAATGGTGAACTAAGAGAAAGAATAATGAGTAAAAATGTAATATGACAAATTTCATAGAACATAGTGTGAACACTTTATAGACTAATTTAGTATTATCAATTTTTTTTAACAAAGCTTGAATATGAGAGTAAGATCACAATATTGGTACTTTGCCATGTGAATCAGTCTTTCTAGCAAATGGTGAACTAAGAGAAAGAATAATGAGTAAAAATGTAATATGACAAATTTCATAGAACATAGTGTGATTATTAAACAAATCAGATCTGGAAATACAATTTCATGATACCATTGATGCAATATACGTTCAATCAGATTTAGTCAATAATTGTGCAGATCATACTTCTATATCAAAGCAGAAACTCATAGTTTTAGGAGTATATTTTCTGAAATCAGATCAATATTGAATTGGAATCAAGCCCAAATCCAGCCATTAAGGGCATGTTTGATGATCATTCTTGAAAACAGTTTTCTATTTTCATAACTGTGGGTGCGTATTTTTAGTCCAATTATTTGGAAAACCTGTTTTCCATAATGCTTTTAGAGTAGAAAATTGCCAACACATCTTCGTTATTTGTTTTCTTTAACTGGTTTTCATGGATTTTCTAAGTGGAATTAATTTACCTTCCAAGTTAATATGCAATTTAGTCCCTAAAAGTGACAACTTGTATTGATTTGATCCCAGAAAGTGTTTGTCCATACTAGGAGGAATAAACAATAACAAGAAGTCATTAATATGTTGAGTAAGTTACAAGTGTTTATACTGGGAGTTTAATAAGTTAGTAAAAATTGGTTTTATTTAGAGTTAATATGTGACTAGTGACTAATGAGTCAGTTACAAGAGGTTCCTTTTGGAGTTAAAAAGGAGAAAATTGTAAAGGAAAGCATCTTGGGAGAAATGTCATACCATACAAAAGAATTCATAGAGGGGTACACATAAGACTTCTCATATATTGAAGCTGCAGCAGCAGCAGCTTGGAGTCTAGCTTGATGTCGACTCAAACTATCAGTAGCCTCAGTCTGAGCAGTGCTTCCACTGCCTGTCCCAGTTGTTCCTGTGCCAGGTGAAAATAAAGCAATATTAAATAATACAGCAAACAAGCATATATGCCAAGTCATTTAAAACTACAAGTGTCAATATGCTTATTTAATCTAACAGATATTACATTCAAAATATTTTAAACAGTCTAATTGTATTGGACTCAGGCAAGCAACATAATCACCCAAAATTGAAAGAAAACAAGGTCTTAAAAGTTGACTAAAATGTGTAAGAAAATATATAATAGGATCTTTAAGAGCTTCATAATGAATGAGAAAATCTTCACATGAATAAAAAAGAAATTATGCAATACAAAATAAATAGAAAAATGAAAATGATTTAAAAAACACTGGTGGAAGGTACAGATAGCAAAGTGTTTGTCAGAGTCTAGCTTCCAACTCTATTTTTGTCTTTGTTTCCAAAGACCCTGTGTTTCTGGAAATAATATCAGTTCATTCCAGACATCATGTACATTAATAACATGTTCCATGAACACTATTTAACTCTAGTGAGTGATTATCATATGATTACCCTGTTGATGGGCATCTGACTGTGATCCTTGCTGCCCTGCAGCTGAAGTTGTCCCATTTTCTGGTGGTACAACCAAGGCTCTGCAGGTGGGGCAAGTGTGCTGCCGCTCCAGCCATGATCGGAGACAATGAACATGAAAAAGATGTCCACATACAAGTTTCTTGGCCGTCGTCATCTCTTCACGACAAATAATGCAGGTTGCATCACTTCTGCATAGTCATTTAAATATATATATTTAAAATGGATAAATAATAAATTAATGAGATACTACACCAGGATTAGAACTCACGCATTAAGTTCTTCAAGGGTTGCATCTGGAAACCGATCATTCATATTTGAAGTGATTTTACGATAACGTATGTAATCTGCAACACGGACTTTGAAGTTCCTAAACGTCTCATACAGCTCCCGTATAAGGTGCAAGGGAATACCATAGTTTCTGAAAGGTCAACTAAAGTTAGTATAGGTGAAAAATATAACCTGTGAATGTTAAACATACAATCTAACCAAAATAGCATGACAATGAAAAACAAATAAACCAGATGTGTACATGTTAATGAAACAGATAATAAAAGTGTCATTGTCAATTATGATTGAATATGTTTCTCAGTGCAGTCTAATGGCTAAATGACAAGTGTCAATGAGAGACATGTTAATGACTCATGTAGTGCATACATATGAAGGCTACCATAAAATGCATAAAAGAAGAGTTGACTGATCACTTACACAAAAATTACAAGAAAGAAGCACATATACATAGACAAGTGAAGCAGGTCCCTAACGAGTTCCAGGTAAAATGTGAAGACTGGTTTCTTTTCCCATTGTCCCTCCATAAGCATGTCACTGACATAGAAAAGATATTTTACAAAAATTGACACCGTTGTAGTTGCCAGTATCATGTACCTGAGATAGAAACAGATAATTTGTCAAATAAAATACTCTACTATTTATCATTTCCAAAGAATGATATATATGGCTGCTCACCAGACACCAATCCTTTAGTTATCATTTTCCAACAATAAATTTTGAGAGTTTAACCAAGATGTGAAATTTCATATACCAACATGGCCTAATTGGATATTAGGATTTATGCACTAAATCAAAATATCAAATAAAAGTCAAACAAGAAAAAACCAAACGGCATTCTCAATCTCATACAACCAGAAATTCAGCTGCATTACTATTCATAGTTTATAATTTACGAGTCATAACTCATTTGGGAGGAGAAAAAGGAGGAAGAAGGCTTACTCGAAACAAAAGAATAGTGAAACCGAAGCCTGCCAAGTTTCTATCAAATGCTTCATAGAACTGTATAAGAAAAGGCTATCAAGAAGAAGAAGGAAGCCCATAAAAGATACAATTCGAACATGGGACAACATGGGAACCGAAGGAGTGGTCTCAATGTACTCGACTCTCTTCTGAGCCAACCAATGCAAAGCCTTAATCAACAACAATGCTGTGACCATTGCAAGGAATGTGACAGAGAAGTCCTGCCTAAAAATGGTGATTGCAAAGAGGATTTCCATAACCTCCCTCCAGGATTGCTCGTTAAGCCTCTCAACCTCTGCCTCTCGGAGGGAACCCAGGAACACCTTCTTGGTTAATTGCCATAGAATACACATAAAGACCAAACCCATATTGAGAAGAAGCACCAAACTGATCTTGGAAGTTGACAGATACACCATTGCGGGATAAAACTGGCCCCTACTGTTAAACGCATGATATATAATAGCCAGAGTTGCAATGATACTAAGACCCGCATATGTCTTCAGCTTCATGATTTTTTTTTTCTCTGCATAAAGCCAATGCAATCATTGAATCAAAGTCTGAAAACATAATATATCAATTACACCGGTAATTAATCTGCCCTAGATATATGCATTTGAAATGATATTCCATAAAGACAAATCAAACAGAAGAAATACACGAACGATTTGCAGAGTGCATACACAAAATGAAAACCCCAAATACACGATATAAGCCCTAATAACTAGGAATCAGATCAAAGGCGGAACAAAAGAAAATTGAGAAAAATAATGAAACATGAAAAAGAAATAGATAGAAATAAGGTACGAGTTGGGATTGAAGGGTCTGAGTTCGTAGAAATGGAATCGTCGGTGGTCACCTCACCTCTCCTAATTTCTTTCGCTGTCGCCGTGGGATTTCCGAGTTTTGTCCTAAAAAATATTATATTCAAATTCATGAAACAAAATGATATAATGGTATCCAATCATATTTCGCCACGTACACTTGTTGGTGTTGACAAGGTAATTGTAACACGGTGAAGTATCAATACTCTCGGTGCATAAAAAACATAAAAAGAAATAAAAGCAATAAATTTTAATGAATTTATTTTTACCAGCTTCAGATACCTGAAAAGAGAAGAGCGAGATGGCGTCGGTGGTGAAGAACGTACTCAAATCCGTCAGAGAAAAGGGTTTCGGCGCTTTCCTCAGAGAGCTCAAGGATGAAGGCTACCTGTTTGTCCCTTTTCTTTCCTTCGCTCTTAAATTTCCCCCAACTAATCCATTCAATATTTTGCGAATCTTTTTGGTTTTTCACTTCGAATTCTTATTATTTAGTTCAATCTTCCTGTTATTCTACCTTTCTTATAATTTGCCCCTGCTTTTTTATTTCTCTTTCTCCGGAAAATGCAATTTAGGAGTTGAAATGAAACTCAGATTTGATTTAGTAGCTCTTTGCTCTTTGTTCATAAAATGTTGCGATTGATTTTTGCTGTGCATTATTCGGAGAAATGTTCGTGGAGATTATTGAGGGTTTCTTCATTCCATGAATAAAGTATATTTATATATTGATACTCGAGAGGGTTGTGCATTTGTGCTGTGCTGATATCTTTTACATTATTGTTTGAATTTTCAGGAGATGCCTTCCGGATGGAAATCTCTTGTAAGTTAATTGCTTTGCTTGATCTTTTCATTTTTTTTCCCTCAATTTATGTATATCCTTCTTTAAAAGCCAAATTATTAATTTCGATGCTTGATTGTCCCTTCACTGTGTTTTGGCTCATGGCCTTTCCTTATCGCTGTTGGAGGAATATGAGAAGGACAAAAATAAACATATATGACATTAGCTTTGTCACTTCAAATGGCCCTCTTAGAGATAAAAGAAAAGAGCTTTTAGAGATTTTGATTGTATATGGTTCATTGCAATTAGATTTAGATTATTTATTTTTCTTGGAACTGGTCTCTAGCTGCCAGAACAGAGATCGAGTTTATGAAAAGTTGATGAAGGGCTCAGTTTTTGTATAATTTTGTATCATTATTGGTATTTTACTGAAAGATCTTAACTCCTGTGATATACTAGTATTTTTCCTCTTAACAATCTAATTCTTTTCTGAATTTATGTAGGCAAACCAAGATCCACAATATTGGGGCAACGCTTGTTGGTGTTGATAAATTTGGTAACAAGTATTATGAGAAGCTTGGAGACACACAGTATGGTAAGTGCCCTGCTCTTTGTGTCTCAATCTGTATGTGCATGTTGTTTAGTCAATTAGTCTAAAAAATATGGCTAAAAACAACAAAACTAACCACTTAAGCCCAAGACTAGCCAAGGACTATGAAGGTGTTTACCATGCACATGGGCAGCAACCATTAACATCAAGCATTCCAATTATTGCACATGGATATCTCACTATGACATATTTAACAAGAAAAGGATGTGATGAAATGTTATGGCTTTTCAAATGCTTCCTCAAAACAGTTCCTACAGAGTAGAATAGAATGCTATAAATGATGATGTAAACAATCAAAAGACCATAGAAACAATCAGGATAAAAATTGACAATAGCTCTCTATCTGTGCAATTAGGTTGAGAGTAATGATCATGGAAGCCAAAATATTAATGAAAGAAACATAACAAATAGAACTAAAGTCAAATTGCGAGGATTGTGTGTGCGCACACAGTGAGGGGGAGGGATAGTCTTTGAAAACAGAAATATATTGAATTTTTTTTATTATAAGCTTCCTGTGGGATCTGATAAGCGGTAGAGAGTGGGTTATTGGGAATCAATAATATATTTTAAAATTCATAAGATCTTTGTCTCTTCTGTGATAAAGTACATAGTGCTAGTTCATAATCCTTTTCTTCTGTCAACAAAACACACTTTTTTTGAGAAAAATTCTCAGCTTTCTGCAGTTTCATTTTCCTTCCATTATACAATAACTTTCAGTCATCAACATTGTGCTGGTTTTTCTTCACTCTTTCTTTTGATATCTTTCTGCAATTTTTCCATCCAATAAATGGTGTTTTCAAATTTGGGTGAAGTGAATGGATGATTCAAGGGCTATGTCCGTAGAGTTGCTCAGTAAAAAGTCAGCGATGTCTTAGCAGCAAAACCTAACAAAGCATTAGCAACTGATGAATCTCTCCTCCATCAATGAAGGACATTGTTTCAAATTTTAATGATAATACTATGAAAAAAATTGTAATGAATTGCAATTTGTCAAATGGACATTCGAACATATTATTTTACCACTCAAACGAATTAAATTGATGTAACTATATTCCCTACATTTTAAATTCTAGAATGCTTTATCCAAACTTGAGGGTAAAACCCCCATGTTTGTCATGATAACAAATTTATAAATGTCATGATTTTCTTAATATTTGGCAGGAAGGCACAGGTGGATTGAATATGCAGAGAAGACTAGATATAATGCCTCCCAGGTTCCAGCTGAATGGCATGGTTGGCTCCACTTCATAACCGATCACACAGGAGATGAGGTAATTCTTTTCTTTCGTATTTACTTCCTTGGTAATGCCTTATGGTATGAAAATCTGAAGCCCCAAGATAATAATAAGAATAATGCAATGAAATGGTTGCAGCTTCTTTTACTGAAACCAAAAAGGTATGGTGTTGAACACAAAGAAAATTTGTCTGGGGAAGGTGAACAGTATATCTATCATTCCAAAGGACATGCACTTAATCCAGGGCAGAGAAACTGGACCAGGTACCAACCATGGGAGTCCAAGGCTTGAACTATGAATATGGTGCTGCTGAGTTGCAGATGTTCTGGATGCTTTTTTTTTTTAATCCTGAAAATTTGTTTTGCCTTCATTTAAGAGGTGTAAAGGAGTTTTTTTCTTCTTTTTAACTATAAAACGAATTAGTGGTGAAAGCAGATAAATTCGCTTTGACCTTCAAATCTCTTAAAATATACTGTCATTACTCTATGTATTATGGGATCGTGTTTAAAGGACTTGCACTTATTTACAATAATCTTTTATCTAATGTATTATTTTGTACGGGTATTTATGTATTTTAATTAAACTGACTGATCCAGAGTTTGTAATTATCAAACCTAACGGCTTATTTGAAAAATTATGCACACATCTTACTTTATGTCGAGAAGTATAGTCAAAACAAATTTATTTCTTTAAAACTATACCCCCCCTACACACAGAGTTTGTAACTAATAAAATAAAGTATAATTCTCAAAATGAGATAAATATAACGTATAATACATTCTAATCTTGGGATCCATGTGATTACTTAATTTCGGTACAGCTGCTGGGTTGGCCTTGGCTCTAAATCACTTTTTTGTGAGAAATATAAGGGCATTTTTTCAAACTGCTCATATGACTTATTATATTCAACATTTTATAGTTTTCACACTTTCTTATAATGATATTATCTTTATTACTTCAAGCAATTCAACTTATCATGGTGTAAAAAAAATTCAGTTAATCAATTCTAAAAAGTATTTTAAATGGACTGTACAATCTATCTCATTTTGTATATTTTATTATTTATCTTAATCTTAGTTAATATATTCTTATATCAATTTTTCAAATAAAACATATATAATAACTTTAATTACATAAAAAATCACTTCAAAATTAAAAAAAGAAAAGGAAAAAGATCGATTTAAAAAAAAATAAAAATGTACTATTTTTTAATTAAAATGTTGTAATACATGAATGTATATCTGTCATCTCACACCAAATTGAATGCTGTACGAGTGTACGACTGTACGCTAATCTATATCTGTCGTCTCACACACTTAAAGGAATGCAGTATTAGTTGTTTTTGACTTTTTGTATCTAATATATTCTACTAAATACTAATAATAGGTTTACAATTGTATTCACCAGCAATAAAATCAGCTTAAAGAATGTGCAAGTGATACATTATGATTTTGCATTTAAAAAGATACATCTTGAATTGAAATACAATATCAGAGATTGTCTTGAATCTTTCCATCTTTCGAAATTATCTCCTATACATACCCGAATGTTGAAGAGTTCTACAATACTCCAATATCGTTGCGGAGTTCTTTACCTGTTCCCATATCTTGGCTGAATTCTTTAACCATTCACGCTCTGACACTGGTCTCGTGAAAGAAGGTGACTTCATGGATAGAATCTGACAAACAGAAAAACATATCACGTGTCTTGAATTTTGTTGATTATTAAAACTAACTGTGGTCTACAAGAAAGGAAGCAATATAACAAGTAGCAACTAGCAAAGTAAAAAAACTTGACAAATCCGGCACAGTAGTGTTTGTGAGGCATTTGTTTGTGTGCGTGTAGAGAGAGAACCTGATCACGCAATTTCCATAGTGCAGAAACGTAACTTTCATGCTGAGCACTTGGATTTTCATCTTTTTTCTTGAGAGGGATCGCATAAAATTTTATCAAGTTAGAATCCATTTGACTGCCACGAACCAAAGAAGATGAAACATGCTCTTCAGGTTTGTTTTGTTCTCTCACAAAAGAGGATGGTCTGAAATACTGCATGAGTGCCTTCCTCAACTGCACAAAATTACTAGGAGTAAAGTCTTGATCTTGCAACCTACACAAGTCCAAAGAAAATACCGATGAGTGCTTCACTATGCAGCAACCTTATTCCAATAAAGGAAAGGAAGTGGATACAAGACAGAACTGTGACAAATGATAATATGATACAAATTTTTTAAATGGATAATCCGGGCCTCATATGCCTTTAGCCCTTTACTTTAAAGCCTCTTTTGCAATTCATTTTCTTTTTGCCTTTAGCCCTTCATCTTTGGTTCTTGATTTTCTTATATATTTTCAAACAGTCATTGACACATGGTAGGTGACATAGACCTTAATTTTAGAGGATATTTGAAAGAAATTTTATAGGAAAAAAAGAAAAGTCCAGCCAAGATGGAATTTGGCTAGTAGCAAGCAGCTAAGTTAACCATTCGTCAGTTCTCATTCACTAGTTACCTCCAGGTAGGCTGGGCTTGTCTTTTCAAGAATTCTCCTTTATTTAATTAATTAAACACAAAAGCCAAACAGTTCAGAATGATGTTTCTTACTTGGTGTGTACAAACACAGGAGTAGCCATGTATTCTTCATGTTCAGGAAGCTTATCTTTCTCAAGCCCTGAACTAGAGCTCTGTGACAGGGAAGAAGTCATCAAGGATGGGTCTGAGATGCCATGCTTCAACAAGTCAACCTACATGATACAAGTACAGCATGATCAGTCCTTTTCTGTTTTCAATATATCAATAGTCTTTACAGCGTAAAATTACAAAAGAATTAAGAATCTGCACATGATGTACAACAATTTTAAATTAAACAAGGAAGCCCAAAATACTGCAAAATCGCTATTGAGTGGCAACTATTCATCAAAATGATCATTGTAAACATAATGGATGTATCTCAAACCACTTGATTTTATTTAGTGAAGGCCACGCATTGCATCAAAGCCATTGATCTATCAACTCATCGCTTATAGCAAAAAGTTGAGCTAAGAAAAGACAAAAAAGATACCCACTGGATGCATTCAAATAAGCAATAACAGATGGAACCAGAGGCACAACTGTTTTTCAAATGACTACACAATTTGCATAACAGGAAATAGTCATCGAGCTATTAAACAGGATTTGAAGCATCATCAAATATAATAGACATACCGTCAACATCAAATGCCACAAACTATCATCATGGACTCCCTCTGACACCACCAGCAAAATATGACAAATGGATGCTAGAAGAACAGCAAGCTAGAGAGGTTCCTTGCAGCAACCCAACATAGTCAAGTTAATCAGATATAGTAACAGTTCCAGGAAAAAAAGGATCAATGATTATCAAGCTATAAAGTTAACAATATTTGTATTAAAAGGATATTGATCTCTACTTGGGAGTTACTGTTTACCTGAATACCTATAAGTTCATGAGCCAATTCAGCTGACAAGGTTTCTCCACTTAGCACTGAAATCGTTGAAGAACCATCTGGTCTCATCATCTCAGCTAAAACAGAAGCACTAAATACAGGCTACAGGGATAAAAAAAAAAAAGAGGCACAAATAAAACTCGAAATGCCACAAACCATAAGATAACAAAGAAGAACAGCAGAAGCAATAGAAAACAAACAAAGCCACAAATTAAGGAATGAAGATATTATTACCTGGGTATCGAGAAGAATAATACGTTCAGTAGAAATCCTTGGTTCAATGCCCGTGGAACAATGCCTTGCCATAGCTCTGGTTTCTTCAGACTGTATGGCAAAAGGTGGTAGCATCCCTGCAGGCTTAGACATCAAAGTCAAAATAAAATAAAATAAAAAATTAAGGAAGAAATTGATGTTCTGTTTGGATAAAATTACGCGTAAGCACGTAAAACTTTTATAGAATTATAGAAGTTCTCTAAAAACTGGGGTTCATGAGTTGATTTGAACTTGTAAGTAATTTACTTTCATATCTTCTTCTCCTATAAGTGCTTATGAATGAGTTGTTCAAAACAAGACTTAAATTGTCTGAATAAACTGACCAGGGGAACTTGAATCAAAGCCATAAAGTTCATTCATAATAGTGGACTTGCCAACTCCAGGTGGCCCAATCACTCCAATCACAGTAAAGTCCGTATTCTCAGTCAAAAACTGCCAACATTTTCAAAATCCAATGGCAATTAATTGTAAAACTAAAGCGTGACAAAGGGAAGGACAGAAAAGTAGAGTGAAGAGAGATTTACAGGGAGAAAGCGATCGATGTGGAAATCCCAGGAGTCGGAGAGAAGGTTGAGGGATGCCACAGACGGAAGACGAGAACGGAGCTGCGGGGAGTCGTCATCGCCGCCGCCTCCACGGCCGAATTTACCGGCGACGGGACCTCCGGTGACGAGTCCAGGCTTTGCTAGAAGGATTTTTGGAGAAGGCTCCGACCCCGCCATTGTTTCGTTTCTGGTTACTCACACAGACAGTAACCAGTAAAGTTGTGAACTCTGGAATAACGGGTCGGGTCGGGTCGTAGTTGAGCTGCAGTTGGGCTGAAACGAACAATTTGGTTTTGGACATTGCTATGCGCACCCAGCGAATCAACTTCATACGGATCAATCTGATTCATACGGATCAATCTAATCCGTATCCTTTTACGAAAGGGTAAAATGGAAAAAGTGTGAAATTGATAGATGTACCAGCAATTTTGCTAGATGCACATAAAACTATCCTTTGTTTTTTTTTTTTTTTTTTTAAAGATCACATAGGAGGCTATCTTGGAGGATCAAGGTCAAGCTCTTTTCAGTATTTAGCATGGTTTTAATTCAATATAATTGGATAAGCTGTATAGTTAAATTTAATGATTAAAATTAGTTATTTATTAGAATTATTAGATTTTAATAAAATAAATAAATAGTGAAGATGAAAAGTAATTTTTTTTAATTATTCTTGAAATCCTTCTTTCTCTCTTTATGAATAGGTACAACTCAAGATTATTTATTCAGATTTATACTATTAAATTATTTTTGTACTTATATATAAGGAAAAAAATTGTACTCAAATATAAGTAAATTTTAACTACTTTGACTATTTTTAATGATATCATTTCAGATTTTTGTTTGAAGGAACAGAGTTGTTAATATTTTTGTGTATCTTAATGTAGGTCTTGTTAATGATTTGAAGATATATATGTTTGATCTTGTCTAGGTTGTCAGATACAAGCGGTTGGTAAAACAAAAGTTGCTGCTGCTGTTGAAGAAATGAATGGTTGGTAAGTTCAGATGGGACTCTCTTTTAAGTATTTCTCTGTAATGTCTAAGTACATTTAGTCTTGTGACTAGTGCTTTGATTCAGTATAGATATTTCATGCCTCATAAGATTCACTACAGATTGATAGCTTTACAATTCAAAATCATATTCATGATGGTTTATTGTTTCTTTTATTCATGAATGTATTAATGGCTTATCCAATTTGTCTCTGAATCCAGTCAATGTAAGGAGACAATATTGTGGCAAATGCAATCAAATATGTATCCTGACTATGATGTCTTGGTTTCAGGAAAGTATGTTGGAAATCGGCCGATAAAACTACGCAAGAGTAAGTGGAAGGAGATGACGCATTATGAAGCACTGGAAAAACAGAAGGTCACAACTTTCTTTGTCAATGATTTGAAATTGCTCTCAATGTATGTCCAACTTAATTCTTCTATTGTTTAAATGACAGAATCACATTCAAAAGAAACCGAAACTGCCAAGGAAAGTGTGCTGCACAAGTGACAAAAGGCCAGAATCTGTGTAAATCAGATTACTATTTTAACTAAGCATAATACTATTTACAAAATGCTATTACTTTGTGTGACCAAAGAAATAGGCTTTCCCTTCAGATGCTTCTTTCCATGGAGCTGTTTGCAAAGGAGAGTTGAGTTTGGTCCTCCACAACTAACGCAAAAATTTGCCAATATATCAAACATGGAACTGTTGCAAAATACTATACTTGCTCTTTTAAAACGTGTGGTCAATACCAAAAAAATACTTATTTCTAACTTTTGCATTTCAGGAATTGGTGTTCATCATTTAAAATGGGATACATGTAGGTCGTGAATAATGAATTTTGCACTTCTGTGCTACTCGGAATTGAGTTATTTCTGAGAATGCCTGAGCTTTTTATAGCGATCGACTAACATAAGAATCTTGTACCTTGGGGAACAGTCCGAGTGATTTGTGCAATGCACTTGCCAGCCTGTAGCGTTGGATTTTACATGTCACAAACCATGTATTGGTTAAAACTAAAGGGAATAAAGTGGGTATATTCCATGGTGCAACAATTATTGCCTGCAGGTAAATGTTTTTTAGCCCGAGGAAGCCTAATCAAGCTTGTCTTCAGGAAAAAATTTCTATTCCGTAATTCTCCAATGTTGAATTTTTTTTCTAGAGTAAATTATAAAGTTTTGTGAAATTACACAATCTTTGCTATTATCTACTACACTGATTAATTCTCTTTAATTTCTGAAAAAAAAATACATTAACACTCCTTATTCATTACACTAACTCTTCTTAATGTATAGGCGTGGTCATATAATTCACATACAAGCAACGATTATAACAAATATGATTTTTTGATATATTTGTGTAAATTATTTTTCTTAAAAAAATATTATATTTTTTAAGAAGCAAATCTTATTTTTTTTTTAAAAAAAAAAAAAACAAACAGACTCATTGTATGCATTTCTGAATACTAAAGGCTTAATTTCAGAGACTCCTAAAAACTACTTCCAAAACAAGAAGACTAGTTACGAATAAGAACAACGTCCAAGGCGTCAGCTAACAAAAGGGAACTAATCTAGGGAGGACTTAGAGTCCCACTCCATAAGAAGTATTTGTAGTTGAGCCATGTTTCTTTCTATTAGCCCACCAATCTCCACATTGGTTTACCTTTCCTCAATGTCTGCTTAAGGGTGGATTTGATTGTGGTTGTGTGAAAGAGAGAAGAATATAAAAGAATTGAAAAAAAATATTTGAATTAATGCAGAGAAAAGAAGGCATACGATCCACACATAATTTTAAAATTTCTCTCTTTGTCTCCTATATCTTCACAATCAAATGACAGCCAATCTTTTATCTCCCAAAGTTTCACGAGTACTCATGAGACTAATGAATTTGGTTTCTCTATCATCCCTCTCTATGTTGTTCCTGTGTTGCCCTATCAAAATAATAATACATAACAACTGTATTAATATTTAATGGTGACATTTAATTTTAAAAATCATGAAAACTGTATGATTTTAAAAAGACAACACAAGAATAACATGAGAAGAAACAACATAGGAGTCAAATCCTGATTCTAATCTAATCACTCATTTAAGAGACTAAATATTAGAACTCCCCTGGTAGTTAAATATCTTTTTAATTCTAAAATACTGTTCTAGTAGATTTTCTGCTGAATTTTAAAGACAAAATCTTTAAAAGAATCACCCCTTAAAATCTATTATGCTAAGCACGAATAACAAAAATTTCCCACCATTATTTATATGGGCAGTTACTAGATAATAAACTGGATAGTTACTTAAGAGGTTTTTTCTTTCTTTATATACGGAATTAATGAAGTCGCATGTAGATTACAAATTCACAATACATTCTTCAGAAAAATACTGTATGCAAAATTGAAAAAAAAAATAATAAATGCCCTGGACTATGGGATCGGAAGATGGAAAAATGATTTCACTATTGAGCAATTAAAAGAATTTCACATTAACTATAATGAAAAATAAATGAGATAAAAATAATTTATATCTCATTCTCTATCACTAATCACTGATAGCCACTTTTGTACTGAGACCATCTTTGAAAGTCATCCTCACTGTCATCAGATTGCTCTGGACTAGGAACTGCTACAGAATCTTCCTGTTCTTTAACATCTGCATCCTCCTTTGTTGTTGCAACCTCCGCAACCTCTTCCTTCATTTAGATAAAACAATTTATGGAAATTAGCACGGCCAATTACGGAATAGAACATTAGAGAATCTGAGTTATGATGTCCGGAGCACTAATTTTTCATCTCTAATAAATATACTCTAATTTAATAATTTTTTAAAATAAACAAAATATAGTAATAGATTAACATAATAAATTTAATGTGTTGATATTTTATTTATTTTTACGATTATATAACTATCTTAATTTAAAAGTAAAGTATTTGCTCTCCCTTCCTTTTCCCTCTAAAATCTAACTACCAAATATACCCTTAGACGTCATAAGGTTACCAGTGTGTGGGCAAATTAAGGATATCCTCAATCAATCATTAAGAAGTGGAAGTTGTGACAATTATATTGTCTGTGTATGTTCGGATTAAAGCTTACAATTAACCGTTTGCCAAAACAATCTTACTTCTACAAAACTGAGTTTTCAGGTAAAAATTTAATGTGTAAACATACTTTTAAGCGTAACCAAACATGTCACAAAACTGAGTTTGGAGCAGCACCCCAAAAGGAAAACCCAAATATGGTCAAATCATACATACAGGCAGGATAGTGAAGTGGAATATGGTTCCTATATCCCTATGCTTCATGGACACAAAGGAAATCTCATGCCAAGCATATTGGTGTAACAAGTTTTCAGTTATATATCGATGTGCACAGCCCACAACCCACAATTGGTTCAGGGTGTTCCTCTGCGTACTCAATTATGTTTGCTTTCTGAGCTCCGTTTCTAAACCTGTTTTTCTTCTTTTTGCATTTGAATTAAAATCCCTTGGAGGATTTATGAACACTGCCAAATTTGCTAAATTGCACAAATAGAACTAAATTTGCTTTTCTTTAAAAAGAAAATAATCAAGGCAAGTTATCTATCACCCTTGCAGCAATATACTATAAGTAACTTGGCCATCTGAGCTTTAAAGCCAAAGATATCAGCATTGAACTAATGACTTAGGGTAGAAAAAGCTTTAAACCTCACAAACGCATTTAGGAAATGAAGGTCAGAACCAAGTAAAAATGTTAATTTTTGTAGATGGACCTACTATGTTCCACATCCCCACAGGCAAACATCATGCAATTAAGAATATTTCTCTGATAAATAAGCCGCCAGTGAAATCATCAATTATCTGCACTAAAAGAAGGGAGATATTAAAAGATAAACTGAACAGGCCAAAAGTGCATACATTAGTTCCAGCTGTTAGGTCCACAACCTCCTCCGCCATCACGAAATCTGAGGCATCTCTACAGGGGTCTTCTGCCTTGGCAGAAGCTAGTTGTAGTCGTTCAATAAACAACTTAGAATGAGGGTGATCTACAAGAAAGGAGTATAAATTTACTTTAGAATAACTATTTTGCACATCAAAGAGTAAATGAAAAGCAATGAAGTTAACCATTCTAAACTTATATATGCCATGATAAGTTAAACAAGTCATAGAAGTAATATTGAGGATCATTTCTGGATTGCTTAAACAATAAACACATTAGTCTGGCAGAGAACAGCACAAAACAGTAATTAAATGGCAAAACCTTTTGCACGGTTATTTACAGCATCAGTTAACTGTAAAGGCTGCTGCCGCTCTTCATTCTTGTACTTCAACTTAATTTGATGCCGTGATTTATTAGGGAAGAAAATCTCTTGTATCATAGAAAAATCTGTGCCCATCTCCCTAACAGCCTATATCAAAATAAAAATAAAGGAATTAGGTAATTTACTGTAATGTACAGCTCTTTGTTCCATCCCCCTCCTCCCAACCCCAAGAAAAAACCAAGTTACCATGCGAATAGTTGTGTTTAAGAGAGAAAAAAAATGCCAGACATCTTGTGAGAATTACACAAATACCTCATAAAACAGTTCAGTTTCTTGTTTTGACCATTTCCCCCTAGGTGTCTTTTCCCTGAAAGACTGGTAATTCAGTAAAACAGAAGTTGACGCAATCCCTTCATTGGCCTGATCATCATATGGGTCTCTACCATCTTCTGAACCTAAGAACTCCCCGTCATTATAAGCTCCATCATCATAAGCTCCCTCATTATAAGCCCCCTCATTATAAGCACCAGCCTCATGAAGAGAATCTCCACCACTGCAGATAAATATTATGCATACTGAAAATTATTTACTAGTCCACACGTGACTCAATGGAGATAGTAACAACAGTCAATGGATAATATGCAGTGACCTCATGAAGAGAATCTCCACCAATGCAAATAAATATTATGCAAACTGAAATTTATTTACTAGTCCACATGGCACTCAAAAAGAGACAGTAACAAGTAACAACAGCCATTGGATAATATGCAGTGCATTTTCTATATAATGTTTCACTTTTCCATTTTGTTCTCAAATACTAAAAAGTTAGCCAACAGCATGAAGTACCTTGATGAATACCATTATACCAAAAATATAAAGGATCTTACCCTCATTGCCCTAAACTTAATGGATTTAAATCACCTGTCCCGTTAGTGTGTCTCAATTCATGCCCCACCAATAAAAACATGCCATGTCATTTAAATATCCACCTAGACTTTTCTGTTTTTCCCACCTTGCCCTTAACAATTCCCCTTATCCCTCTCCTTAACCTAACCCAACTTTCCCTATCTCCAATTTCAAATTACACCTAGCAGCACCGCAAAAACCATGGCAGCCCATCCAACAGATAAAATGTTAGATTTTTTTACATCCAAACTTAGTCAACATCCAGAACCTCCTCCCATCATCATGGACTGGTGGAAGAAAAACCACTATCACATCTATCAACCTCCATGACTCATGCCCTCAGCCCAACAGTAGCCAACAAAAGTAGCAATTGAAATAGTGCAGTACGACAGAATGCCAATCCATTCAGTCAAAACCCATTAGGACAAATTGGTGAAGGAATTCATAGAATCATTGAAAGGGAGAAGATGCAATTTAAGCTATCAGATGGATTTTGTGCAGGGCACTCATATGCCTCCAAGGATAAAAAGGAACATGAAATTCCCTTTATTGAAAGTTTCTCCATTTTTTCGGATATCCCTTAATTCAATAGGATAATTCTGCTTAAGAATTACAGAGACATTGTAGTAAATAGGATGTTTACACCAGTATATTTTTCAAAATAAGTTGATTTTGCAATATAATTATATAGTTCATATTAGAAAAAGATAAATATTACCAGAAAATTAAATAAAATGTAAATGTAAACACTTACTAAAGCTAAGTACCTTTGATTGGTGGAAGAAATATTTGAAGTCATCGCCTCTTTTTTCTACATAGGAAAACAAATGGAACAGTTGGTGAAACTTTAAGCCATAGTGCCATACTATGAGAATAACAATTGTTAGGCATTGCAACAAAAGGATTAGAATAGAGTATACACACCGCCAGCCGCTCCCTATGTTCTTCAAGTAAAATAATATCTTTAATAGGTATTCTTAAACGATCAAGTTCATCCTCAGGAATTTCCAGTAGAGCCTTGTCCACTGGGAAAAGGAAACACTTCTGCATAAGTATATCACCAAAGATGAAAATTAAATAAACAGTCTAGTAAGTTCTACCGCATCTTTTTTTTCGTCGGGTTGAATGAGAGAACTTTTTGAGAGGTTCCTCAGTTTTTTCTAAATCTTCATAAGCCTTCTTAGGCTTTTGAGATGTTTTTCCACTTTTAGCCATAGATTTCTTCTGTGAACTTTTTGATACTCTTTTCTTCCTGGATGGATAATTGACTTCATAGTCGTCATCATTTTCTTGAAGTTCATCTCCATTAGAATTATAAGGAGGGTCAAGGTCATTATTATCTTCAACATCCTCATTGAATGAACTGTTTGCAGGTTTATGAGCTGCTTGTTTTCTCAGCTGCCTTGAGGTTTTAGCACCTTTATCCTCCTCACCAGCAATAAATCTTCTCTTCTTCCTTAGAGAACATGATGTTGAACCATCATTTTTTCTCTTATTAGAATCCTGACAAGAATGGTAAATGACATGAAAAGTTATATACAATCAGATTCTAAAATCAGAAAAATGAAAAAAGAAAAGAAAAGAAGTCACAGTAACTGATATTTACTTCTTTTTCCCTTGTAACATCTGCATGCAAAAAATCAGCCAATGTGGGACTATCTGCAGCATTTGTCAACTCTTCATGCACTGGAATTCCAGTTGGATCTTTGCCAGATTTCATGAATTGATAATCAATCACATCATCACCCGCGCAGGCAGGATTCAAGTCCACAATTTCCTGATACCAATAATAATCATGATCAACATTATTCAATAAAAATGCAATTAGTTATTTAGAACTAACATAAAATTATCATATCTTTGAATATAAACTTCACCTCTGTTTCCGACCTCCTATTGCTAGAGTGAGTATTATCCTCATTGAGGACTGCGGCTTCATTGAAGGTTAATGAATCTTGGGGGGTATGATACTCAGGACACCTTTGAGCTTGGGTAATATCACATTCCCCAAAAGAGTTAATAGAACTAGAAGCAGGTGTGACAAAATTTTCTTCTCCACTCTTCCCATTGAAAGAATGAAGGGCTGGTTTACCTACACACAAATTTTTTCCAATCACCACTGAAAAACCCATGGTCACATACTTACAAATTACAGTTGGCTGGGAGCCAGTCAACCATAACAGTGAGATTTAAAGGCAGCAGCACAATACAAGTGGTGCTCTTGAAACCTAAAATGAAGAAGTATGAAAAGAGTTGATGTAATTTGGTAAATCACAAGGAATATAGTAACTCACCTGTACCAGTGGCAGCTTGGGTGATAAAGTCATGAAGGGATTCCAGCCCAGAAAAAATGTCCGCAGCCTGTAAGTACAATGTTTAGCAAATTAATGGAATAGAATAACAACCGATATTAATTTTTCCATTACCTCTCCGGGTGATTTACGAAAACTAGAAGACCAATCTGTAGTTCCATTATGAACTGCATCCTCTGAAAGCATTACATTTGGGGAATCCAGCTGGGAAGGAATTGCAGCTGCCAAGCTCTTATTGTCTTCAGAAAATGGAATACTTGAGCTACTATCATCAAACTTCTTGGGTAATTCAGTTGTCCTAAGAATTTCTGATGTTGGCAAAGGTAAACTGGTTGATTGGTTTACTCCACCACTGCCATCACCACAAGACAGAAAAGATTGAAAGTTGTTTGTGCAAGATGTAGGCAACTCAACAGATTTTTCCATCCTAACATTAGATGAATCAGAAGCAATTGCTGGCACATTGCCTGCTCTAGGTCGTGGCTTAATCTTGGGTTTAAATTTATGAACTACAGTAAAAAAAAAATAAAAAATAATACAGATAGCTCCTCTTTTCAGTGATACAAAAAATATTAAATTATTTACAAATCATCAATATCACTAACCATTCCTAGCAACAGGATTAGGGAGGATGTTGCTGAAAGGATCCAATTCAAATTCTGCAGATACTCCCTGAAATGTATTCCCTCCATAAGTTGATCATGTCCATCTTAACCAGTAGAATTAAATGGAAACAAGACAGCAAATTAAAAAAATCCACCTCTTGTTTTTTACAAAAGTTTGACTTTAAATCAAAGTTGCTCTGAATTATTGCAATCTTATCATCTGAAGAACTTTTGAAGCCCAAATCCATTCCAACTAGGATTGAATTGTCAATAAGTTCCAAACATTTGTTGCTATCAAGAAATGAATCTTCCCCATTTTTAGGTTGTTCTTTCATCCTATCTATGGTTGAGCAAGTTGGAGATGGAGCAGCCACATTATTCAATTCATTTTCTACAGCATTAGCATGGTGAACTGGTTGTGTTGTGCCTAAATCACGTGAGAGATACAAAATTAATCAAACAAAATTTAATTGATGACTCACATTGTGACTTGTACAAGTCCAAGATGAAGAAGAGTGGTTTCTCACAGACAAGCAATGTGAGTGCGCATAACTTACCATTATTGACCCCCTCAAAGTCTACTGGATCTCCCTAAAATTGAAAACAATTTAAGGAAAAATAGGTTACAAATACATGTTAAGATTGAATCAATATAATCATCAATAAAAAATGACATTTACCTCAGTAACCTCACATGCTGGTTTTAAAAAGTTTATAGAATTCTGATTAGCATCAACTTCAGATGCTGTGATTGTGGAATCATCCACCAAGGCTGCAGTATCTCCTTTCACACTAGCTTGTTTAGAATTTGTGGAATCCCCCGAATTTGGAATTTCTACCTGTGTATGATGAATGAACCCCTTAGACTCTTCCGCTGAAGCAACTGCATTTTGACATTCATTCCCCAAAATTCCATCCTTAGATGAGGTGGCATGTTCTGACACCGGTATTTCCTTTCGAGGAAGCTGTTTCGATTTGGCCTTTGGAATAAACTTGGCACCCGGCCGAGCTACAGAAGAATATAATAAAACCACATGACATAAGCATGATGAAAAAAAAAGAAGCTTTCCCACTTCCAGTATCATTGGGGTCAAGGCACTTACTACGTGCGGTAGGAGCCACTGGTAGAATATCATCAAAAGGATCCATGAGGCAACTAATTAGGACGCATAGTTTCCCTTGTTTGCAACAAACCCAAATCTAGAACCAAACAAGAAAGTTGGACCTATCTATATAACAAACTTAGCAGACAGAAAGAGTATGAAATCAAAGCTAGCAACGTTGCTCCCAACAGAGAAGACAAGACAAAGAAGAGTAATAATTCTGTAATTAGAAAAAAAAAAAAAAATGTGTTCTTATATCTATGCGTCCGCATTAGTGCGTTCGTACCTGTCTGCTCGTGGCACCATCACGATGGAATTGGGCCCAGCAGGCCAGATCCCAAATAGGCCCATATTCACTACAAACGACGCCGTTGGGGGTATACGGATCACTCATGATTAGTTTAAGATAATGATTTAGTAGTTATAAAAAATATATTAAAAATATTGAAACTAAAATTATTATATATTTGATTTAGTAGTTATAAAAAAAATTGAAACCAAAGTTTAAAATATGATAAGATGGTTAGTTTAAGATAATGATTGAAATCAAATTTAACAATATATTAGTTATTACTAGAATTAAGATTAGAGTGCTAAAATTAAGATTAGATGGTTAAAATTAAGATTAAATTGGTGAAACAATTAATTTTCAATATTGTTATAAAAAATATGAAAATCAAAATTTAAGATATAATCATATTGTTAGTTTAAGATAATGATTTAGTAGTTATAAAAAATATATTAAAAATATGGAAACCAATATTGTTATATATTTGATTTTATAGTTATAAAAAATATTGAAACCAAAATTTAAAATTTAAAATATGATAAGATTGTTAGTTTAAAATAATGATTGAAATCAAATTTAAAAATATATTTGATTTTGTAGTTATGAAAAATATTGAAACTAAAATTTAAAATATAATAAGATTGTTAGTTTAAGATAATGATTGAAATTAAATTTAAAAATATATTAAATGGGTAGTTATAAAAGATATTGAAATCAAAATTTAAGATTTAAAATTTATTTATGAATCCATATGTTTTAATTTTTTTAAAATTATTTTTTTTTGATATTTTTTATTCATTTAATTTATTTACAAAATTTGATAATTAAACAAATTTGATATTTAATTGAATAATGTATTTAAATGTTTATTATAATGATTAAAAATTAAATAAATATGATATTTATTGAATGATGTATTTAGATATTTTTTATAGTAATTGATAATTAAATAAATTTGATATTTTTTACATATGTAAATATTTATTAAACCTATCATTTTTATTTATAATTTATATATATAAACAAATTAATTATTATAAAAAAAATAATCATCACAAAATTTATTATATAAATTTACATATACATTAAATATAAATTAAATATTTTAGTATTATAAATTGTTTATAACATAATTTATTATATAAATTAACTATTTGTTTATAACATAATTTGTTTATTAACTGAGTTGAATGTTATATTAATAATATAGGTGATACAAATTTAATTCTTTCTTAAATCATTAATTTAATTTAAATTATACTTTTAAAGAAAAAAAATCTTATGATCCATAGATTGGGAATCCGTAAGTCCAATATATATATTTTTTTTGTTACTTTTTTTCCGACGAAAGATCGATAAAAAATTATCATATACTCTTAATAAATACACGTACACCCCGGAAATCAAATGCTTTCAAACCACCCCACCCCTAACAAAATCAAATTACACTAAGTGACGGAAATTGTACGAGAAAAAAATGTCGCTGCAAAAATGGAAAAGTTCTACTGTATTTGTAACATTTGGTATTTTCCACATTTTGGAAAAATGCTAAGCAATTCTCAAGCCTGAAAGGTTCACAAGATCCAAAATTCAATCATCTCACGTACCGTCCCCTTTAAAGTGGGAAGGGGATGAGTATTTTCCCTCACTGTACCATTCAGCATTTCAGCTAATGACACGAAGTGAGCGTTGATCACCATTTTGATACATTAATGATTTCGTTTCTCCGTTCATTCGACGATTATTGCATCAAGCGATATCAAATCACCAATCAATCATTAAAGAAGAAATTAAGTAAAGACAAATCACTAATTAGCCACAAGTCTTCTTTACCTGCGGTGTGAGTTCGGGAGTTGCGGTGCTGCCGGCGACGGAACTCTCGTACCTTACGTCTCTTTCGCTTGAGCTTCGGTTCCATAATAATATTGGTTATTTATGAAAATAAAATTCTCGCCGTTTTTAATTATGAACCGGTTTACTGTTCCGGTCCGGTTCGGTTTTTAAAGCACGCTAAAACCTAAGCTTGCTCATGTCTTCTCTTTCTCTCTCGTACACGCAAACACTTGTTCCGGTGGTCCCTCTCTCTTTCGCTTCATCTTCAACATTAGGTCTTCTCTGACTCTGTAGTCGTCACTGCTCAACGTCTTTGGTGAGTGTTCATAGCCTTAATTTGTGGATTTTTTCATTCACCTCCTCGCTTTGGTGTTGATAACTAACATTTAGGGGAAGCTAATTTGTCAATTTTATTTTCCTCCTTTTCTCAATTATGGCTTCTTAAATTTCTCAGATTCGTTCTCTTATCGGATAACGCTTTTAAACAATTATTTGGACAGGTCTTATCAAAATTGTTTGTTTTTTGTTTATTATTCATACAACACTTGCTGTGCTATTTTTTATTCTTCTTATCGCTTGCTGTTGTAGAAATGCAACTTCTCACTATTTATACAGTTTCATTATATCAGTATGAATGAGTGTGGAACCAGTTAATGGATTATGTGCGCGTCTTATGTTAGCAATGTGGTGGATGCTAGATGATTTTCTCCTTTTACACCTTTTTTTACATTTTATCTCATGCTGATTTCTGATGCTGATGCTCGAAACTCGAATGGTTTGTGCAGAGAGTTCATACTGAGTAGTTTGGCTTTACGTCAACTCCTGTTCAATTGAATTCAGTTTCCCTTGGTAGGATTTATTGCCAGGCCTTGAGGTAAGCAACTTACCAACATGGGAACACAACCCCAGCAAACATTTTGGGAGGAAGAGGATGAGGAGATGCAAGGCCGTGGAACCACTATCTCAGGTCAATCAATGTCAACAAGCAGAAGTTTGGGGTCTCCATCCAGCCGGAGTGAACAGACAATGGCAACACCTGCTAGTGATAGCACTTTTCTTAGGTTAAACCATCTTGACATACATGGTGATGATGCTGGATCACAGGGTGCAGTTGCGTGAGTTCTCTATCCTTTGAGCTTGTGGTAAATGAATAATTATGCGATGTGCTATGATGCAGATGCTATTTGACTTATAAATTTTCTTTTGAAGGGTTTGACATTTTCCCATGAATATACCTTTCAAATAAACATTGTTTTGGGTCATTTGCTAACAAACAATTTATTAAATGTTTGCTGATATAATTTTGTAAAGATCAAATTAGAAAAGGAAAATAGTTAAAACACACTCATTTTCAGATCATCAAAATATCTTTTGAATTCCTGTGAAGGATACTAGTGTGACAAATGTTTCAAAGCTTTCTCTTTGTTAGCAGTCTTAAAATAAATAATCAGCTGGTCTTCTCTTATGCCCTTATAATTACTTCTGCTGCTTTCATTTTCCTAGAGAACCCACTTGGTGGAAATATTAGACCTATTAGATGTTCAGATAAAACAAAAGCATTATCATGTGATTTTTGCTTTTCCATTTGTATCTATGAATCCATTCAAAGACTTGTCTTCCTCTACAATTGCATTTTGAAGAACAAGCTCTCTCTGAGCTCAAGGCTTGTATCAGTGTATGTAAATGTATAATTGTGAAAACAGTTTTTTATATTGATTGTAAGGGCTGTTAGCTTTTGTTAACAACACCCATCTAGTGTTAGTCAGTAATTCAGGGAGTGTAAGGACTTTTCTAACTGCATCTTAATAGGATCAGTTAGTTAGAATTCAGTTAGGATTAGTTAGAATCAGTTATGGTTAGTTCAGCTGTGTAGAGGTCTATAAATACCTCAATTGTAACTAACTCCGACTAACTTTTCAGATCAATAATATCAGCTTTCTTCTTCTTCTTTTTCTCCTCTGTTCTCTCTCAGTTTATCGTAAAGCTTGCAGTAGTCTTTTAAATGTAAAAATGTGAGGAAATGTTCTGATATATGAAATTCTTAATTCTTGATGCATGTGATATCAGTCTGTAGTTTTGTGACACTCATAGTCAGATGGCCATCTTTTTTTTGTTTGTTTGTCTGTCAACCATTTGCCAAATATGATATGCCATAGAGTCACCCAAAACTGATTGAGGACTTGTATTGTTGATGCAATTTAGAATTTGTGGCAAAAATTTAATAGAAGGCTCTTTGAATATCTGCATGCATGCAGTAGAATAGTGAATATTGTTCGATGGTGATCCTGGCCTTTAAGAGTTTTTTTAAATTTGTGTTTGCTTATGTCTGGAGGGCGAGCCCTGGTGCAGCGGTAAAGTTGTGCCTTGGTGACTTGTTGGTCATGGGTTCGAATCCGGAAACAGCCTCTTTGCATATGCAAGGGTAAGGCTGCGTACAACATCCCTCCCCCATACCTTCGCATAGCGAAGAGCCTCTGGGCAATGGGGTACGAAGAAGTTTGCTTATGTCTCTTGATATGGGAGGTTTTTCTTTTTTGTCTTATACTCTTGAGAATCAGGGAAATCATCTGAGGCTTGTTTATAGTTATATAGAGGGATAGGAAAGTGTATTTATGCTTAACTTAGTTTTTTTTGGCAGTAAGAAATATTAACTTTAATTTTTGTACTTTCTTTTTTAAAATTATCTACTAAAAACTTTCTGTTAAGTTACATATATTGGCCATGAAAATCTATCTCTCTCTCTCTCTCTCTCTCTCTCTCTCTATATATATATATATATATATATATATATATATATATATATATATGCATACGGTTGATTCTTACCCATTATGAATTTTTAAACAGTAGCAAGAAGAAAAAGAGGGGCCAACGTGCTATTGGAGGTGATAAGAGTGGAAGAGGTCTCCGCCAATTTAGTATGAAAGGTCTTTCACCTATAACCCAATTTGATATTTTTGTTCTTTAAAGAAAAGGTTCACTGACTTCTCTAGTTAACGGCTTTGGCCTTTCAAAGTTGAATTAGCCTGCTGTGCAGATTAGGAGAAGCTAAGAAGCTAAGTATGTGCTTGGTTTAATTTATTTTGAAGGAATAACTGCTTTTTACCAGCTTTTTCAGAGAACTGTTTGCACAGAAATATTCTTTTACCAAACATGCACTAATGACAAAAAATCTGTGGTATTTAGTTGCTTGTGCTCCTTAGGTTGTCATTATTTTTGTGGAGGTCATGATGATATATTTCCTTACTGGCTTTATTTCCCATCTATTGGCTGTCCAGTGTGTGAGAAGGTAGAAAGCAAGGGAAGAACAACTTACAATGAGGTCAGTTAATCTAAGTCAGTTTGTGCTAAACTGAAATTAATTTTGGCTTCAGTTTTATAGGTTATATGCATGTAAAATGATTGTATATTATAGCTCCTGCATTTTTCAGTTAATTTCTTAACATATTTTTGTCAATGCGTGTGTGCATGCATGTTTCAAGTTCTAATATGTGTTGTATTTAATTTAAAATTGTGTGCACTGAATAAATTACTTTTGGATAAAAAGGAATTGTCCTCAGAATTCCCTGAGTTTATATTCATTTTATTTTATTCTTTATAATTTCTTGATCATCAAGCATAACCATCCCTGAGTCTATGAGTTGCAGCTCTTGACTTGTTAGATGCCTATAAAATGTTCTTGAGAATTCTTCAAGATCTACAATCTGTATATGGTGTTGAAGGGAAGCCTTTACATTGAGGATGTAATATAATTTCATAGAGGAACACATAGCATAATATAATTCCACAGAGAAGTTATCTTCTCATGATTGCTTTTTTATTGTTAAGATTTTCCAAGAGTTGTTACTTGTTAGTACTCAAGTCTTGGTACTTCTGAGAAAATACAGAGGCATATTGATGCTACACCAGGAAAATGATCCGCCTGATACTATTGTTGTAGATTGGGAGTAGATATGGCATGGGAACTATGTGCTATTTAGAACTATGTAGGTTAGGAACTGATGTTATATGTGCATCATACATCCTTACATGGTTTCATTTTCATATATTTTCTTGTAGGCTTTAGCAAATGAACACTACCTGTAAGATAATGCTTCAGTTGGGAAGCACCCAGCAGCTTCACTTTATATAATAATTCAGAGAGAGATTTCATGTAAGAGCAATAACCATAAAATGATAAAATGCAACGTCCTAGAATATTAACAGTTTCCAACAAGTTGTATTGTAAGGAAATGTTTTCTGAAGATAGATATTCTAAAACTGAAAAAAAAAAAAAACTGCTGAGAATGTGCGTTTCATGTCTTTCTTTGTAATTCAACTTGTCACAAAAATTCTGGTTTGAATTCCTCAAATATAGTACCTATTCCTAGTTTATTTTTTTAAAATTCAATGTGGATTGTGGTTATATTTAGGTAGCTGATGAACTTGTGGCTGAATTTGCTGATCCAATCAATGGTGTTTCAACTCCTGATCAGGTTTTTTCTTCGTATAAATTATTTAAGACTGAATGTCAAGTTAAATTTTATGGACTTATTTTTTAGGGGTTAACATTTGACAGCAACAATATGATGAGAAAAACATTCGTCGAAGGGTGTATGATGCTTTGAATGTTCTCATGGCAATGGATATTATTTCTAAGGATAAAAAGGAAATACAATGGAAGGGTCTCCCTCGTACTAGTCTAAGTGATATGGAAGAGCTAAAGGTTTGCAAACAGTATTAAGTTGTACTCTTTTTTGGCTGAGTTGCTTATTCTTTCCTTACAATGATGCTCTCGGCTATTCTAAAAATACAATAAAAGGATCATGTTAACTAATATTATCAATTCAACAGTCGGAGCGTCTTGGGCTAAGGAATAGAATTGAAAAGAAAGCAGCCTATTTGCAAGAGCTGGAGGAGCAAGTAAGGACTACTCTTTCTAGTGGATTTAATCTGGGATTGAACTCCTGTACCTACTAGTTTGCAAGCCCAAGGATTTTATTCTTTTTTGGGTTTTGAAATTTGCAATTGGTTTATAAGAAGGCCATATGATTTTTGTCCATAATGATTAGTTTCTGTTTTCTAACTTCTTGTATTAATTTATGTAGTACATAGGTCTTCAGAAACTTATACAACGAAATGAGCAACTATATAGCTCAGGAAATGCTCCCAATGGAGGTGTATCTTTGCCCTTCATTCTGGTGCAGGTATGCTATGATGTACTGTTTTTGGTTATTTTGTCCACTAGAAATTGTTTCTCATTTCCCGCCTTTGGATCTTCAATTTGTCAGATAATGCTTACATTATATTAGTCTTAAGTCTAATGTAACTAGTCAGCATTTACTTAATCAGTTGGCTTAAGCCTTAAAGTTTAGATTACATGCAATCAATTATTATCAGACAAGACCTCACTACTGCTTCTTTGGTAAATTAACTATGATCATTTTTTTTCCACCATTGTTATGGAGTATGGACATTGGTTAGAAATTGTCAACTGAAAATAAATGTAGTTATTATTATTATTATTACAGTCGAAGGATATTATTCATTTACACTGTTGAGCTCACTTTACTCAGGTTAAGTTGGTCATTATGCAGGGTTCCAAATTCGTTAATTTTATTTTTAGGAAGAACTTATCATAATATGTTGTTCATTTTGCTTATTTCAACAAGTTCATAGTCAAGCTTATGAATAAACTCCTATTTGATAAAAGCTTATGGAATAAGTATTTGATTGAGTTATTACTCAAACATGTTCTTAATAAAAATATCATTTCTGGCTTTTGGAAATTGTAGACACGCCCCCATGCAACTGTTGAAGTGGAAATATCAGAAGATATGCAGCTTGTGCATTTTGATTTCAATAGGTACTTGGCTTTCTTTTTGTAAGAGTAATGATGTTATCTTTCCCATATACTTTCTGAAAGTGATTCTAATTCTTTCGTATCATACATTCAAGCGTCAGTGATACTATTATGGTCAAACATCTGAACATGTGTCATTTTCATAGCATCTTTATTATTAGAACTTGTTATAATTCAAAATCTTTTTCCTTGTATGTTTACGTCTTCTTCTGTTTTTCTCTCTGTAGCACTCCCTTTGAGTTGCATGATGATAACTATGTTCTCAAGGCAATGAAACTTTGTGAGGGATCTCATAATGATAATACAACAGACAATCCTACAGATGGTGGTGAAGGTTCTAGCATATATGCACAGGTTCCTACTTCTGTTTCAAACCCTCCAAATAGGCCTCCTTCATCTCCACCACTCCCTGGAATATTGAAGGCAAGAGTTAAGAACGAGCATTGATATGCAATTTTGTACTGCATTGCCTTATTTAAGCATGTTTGTATATTTTGTAAAGTAATTTGTCAGTAATTAATTGTCCTTCATAATAGTTAATCAGTACAGCCAATTCACTCAGTAGGTTAGAAGCGAACCAGTATGCATGAGTCTATATTCTTCTGGGTTGATTTTGGCAAATTCTTTGCTAACCATATCCATATTTACTACCTTAAGACCTTAACTGATTTTTTCCCCACATTTTCTGTGTATTATTTGCCCTTTTGTACTTATAATAGAGAAATTGGTTTGTACTAGCCCATAGAGATCATGGAATGTTATACATCAGCGTAGGATTAATTTTGGATTTCACGGATATTTAGTGTAAATTATTCCGTCTTATGTGTAATATGAAAAGGATGGAACATGTGATTTTTGGTTGATGAATAATTTCTTTTAAAACTGAAAGTCGAGCCAAAAATGGATTTTAATTGCAAATGATGACTTTGTTTGCATAGCATTTTAGCTGTTTTGTTTTAATGACAAATTCCTATGATCGCAAATACCGCCTATGTACGGGTACATGACTACAGGGTTTAAAGCATAACTAGATTTGTTATTTTTTGGTAGGGAGATGAAAACTTTCAATGTTTTTGGTGAACCATGTATTGTACATGTATCATCTCTTGGAGATAATTTTGTTTAAAGTATTGTCAGATACTAAATTAAACACTTTTATTTAATGGTGATTCAGATCTCAGTTTGTTATATAGTGAGACTAACCTTTTTTGTTAGACGTTAAAGTTAAATATATATTTGCACTATTCCAAATGATAAAATTAGATTGTGGAGAGCAAAGTTTCTCATGCTTTTTATCCATTTGCAAATAAAAAATTATAAATTATCTACAATTCACAAATTTTATACAAGCTTGTGGTATACTTTAATCTCACTAAGGCATAGCATGAATATAATTACTCTTTGCAAGTGCATGTTTTAATTATCATAATCAACTATTGAACTTGACTATGCGTAAATAAAATGCCAAATTTATGAAAAAATATTGGCGTAACTGGCTGGTGAGATCAATTTTATATAAAATTCAGCTCAAAATAAGATTTTATTGTATGATTTTTTAATAATTATAAAAAAAAGTAAATAGACTAAAAAAAACAAGATACTTAGCAAATTAAGTAAAAAAAATACTGTGTCGGGGCAATTGCCCCACTGTGGATCCAATTGACGGTCAAACCAAAAAATTGAAAAATTAATATATTCTTTCCTAGATATTGTGTGATTCATTATGTGATTTTCACCAAGTTTATTGTCCTTCTTGATTCAAACGTCAATTTGATTATGTGGTTTTCATGTAAGTGAATTTTATAAGACAAGTTTCATGTATTAAATTTGTCAAAAAGGATCAAAATTATCTCCCAAAGTAAAAAATTATGATTGTTTTAGAAGAATCATTTTAACTACTTTAAAAATAAAAAAATTAAATTGAACTTTTTAAAATAAGAAACCAAACTAAATATTTATGAACTAAAAATATATTTTAGTTTATTTTGTATAAACTGTATGAAGAAAAATTTAAACTTAACACATTAAATATACAAGTTGCTTTAAATTACCTTAAAAATAGAACTACTAGAAAGAAATTATGCTTTGTTATAATTTTAAAACTTTTTAATTAGTTATTAGTTATAATAATCTGTAAGATAACAACGGCATCCTGAATGTGATCGTGAGTATCAGAATGGTGACATTTTATAATCTGCAAAACATCACATTTAAATATGTTCCGAAAAACATAATTTCCAACACAATACATTTAAATACATTACGAAACTAGTATTCTGGAATATTTTTTTTTTCAAATATATATTATATAATAGGCAATCCAGGAGCCTATTTGGAGTGATACATAGATATTCTAAAACACCAATTAGTATTCAGAATAGTCTATTCAGGACAAATAAAAACCTTTCATAATAATAGCTATTTCAGAAAGGCATTTTCAGAAGTATAGCTTTTGAAATGGCTTGGGTGAAATTTGGAGTTCTCTGAGTGGTTTGAGCGTTTGTGAAGGAACGCATCCCCTCCGCTAGTTATGGGAAAATTGTTTCCATTCTCTCAGACGATTATGGGTAATCATCATCATTGCCAACGGATGCTTCTCTTTCTTTCTTTTTTAATAATAATAGGCTTTACATTCAGTTTTAATTGGAGCCCAAGCAATTTTCCAGATCTATGCTACACTGTGAATATAGGATAAGAAATAAAAGAGACAAAAATTGCGGATTAATAATTGAACTGTTATTTAACTGTTTATAAGTTAGTACTAGTTTTAAAAGGGGACTTCTAACTTATTTTTAGAAGCTATTTCAACAAACTTTACAAGTCACTAGTTTTTTTTTTCTTTTCTTTCTATTTTTAATTTTTATCCTTGCTAATTTACTTTTTTTTTAAAAAAAATCAGCTGCTTGAGGAGGATTAAGCAAACTCATGAAATCATTTCCCAAAAATATCGTTTCACCAAACATGGAAAACTAGAAATTTATCATGTACCAAATGCCATTGTCGTGGGACAATTACCATATTTTTTTTTATATCGTTGATATAAATATATACTAGACTTGACTCAGGCCCTATTGGCCATTGTCGTGGGACAATTACCATAGGAACAAGAGATCCTGATTTTTTTTTTTAAAAAAAAAATCTTTGAGCCAATAAAAAAAAACCCTTCAAATAAGGTAATACTATATCTATTTGAATAATGAAGATTTTTAACCATATATATTTACGTAAAAAAAAACCATATATATTACATTGATACCAATTTCAATTGTAACTTATAATTCGAAAAAGTGTTTAGCAATAAGTTATTTTTTTAGAGAAGTATTTCAAGAATTGATTTATTTTTATGCAATAAAACATTCCTATTATACGCCAAAAAAAAATTTGCCACATTATTTAAAATTTTCAAAATTAGCAATAATTATCAAATTATTATCTTTTAATAGTAGTTAAATGCATAATCTCTCTCAAATTTATACAATATTTATCTTGACAGGTATATTAAATTCACACTCTTTTCAAATAAATTATCCAAATGAAATATGAACATTTTATTTGAGTTTATAAAGATGATAAAAAGGGATAGAAACTTGATATCATAAGAGGAAAATGATAGTAAAAAGAACATTATTTCCACACTATTGCATATGATAATCAATATTACAACAAAACTAACAACACTATATTATCAATTGTTCTAATAGAATGAAACACGACTAAAAGTAAATGGAAATCATTAAATTACACAACTTCAACAGTTGACTTTGCTGCAATTCTATTTGTGACACAAACCATTTCTAATCATCACTAATTAGAGTTTTGCCCTCTTTTGCGACTATATAAAGAGCTGGTTTCCAAATGTGTGTTATAAATAACATGAAATGCATGATTATTTCTAAAACTAATTCAGTAACAATTTTTTTTTTCAAAATATCATAGTAAATTATAGATGAATAAATACAAAAAAGAGGAATAACACAAAAAAAAAAGTGAATACTCAAAACCCAACCGTTGTTGAGATGAATAAGACAGAAAAAAAAATTATGTTAAATAACCCTGAACCCTATGAAAAAGAAGTAAAAATAACCAAAAAAAATAGAATACCTAAAATGCAACCTCTTTGAGAGGATTAAGGAATTGCAAAAGAGTATGAAAGTGAAAGATAATGAATACAGAAAACACCCCACATATACATAGTGTATATGAACATCCTTTGTGCTTGCAATAATTAATTTAACACTACTAATTTGCTTGCACAATTTCTTTTTTAAACATTATTTTATTTATATAATTTTTATTTTTATTTTCATGTAAATAACCAAATCAACAAATAACATAAAGAATTTGAAATACAATTACTAATTGATTGGATTGTTGTTTGTCATTATTTACCCATGGACCATTGTTATTGAAATATTGTTGTCAAACAATCCTAATAATCATTATAATTACAATTATAATTATTATGAATTTATAATTTAAAAATCAAATTAATGACAAATCAATTTATGAATATTATCATTGCATTAAATATCAATTGTGAGGTAATTTTAATTTAGGCAACACCTTCCACAAAACTGTATTGGGTATCAAGATTCTTTTCAATTTCCTCTTTCCATAATTTTAATATTTATGTACGTTATCTTGAGAATTATATTACCTGTATATATTATTATAATGAAAATTGAAATTCTAATAATATTTTTAAAATGATAATAATTAATTGTTCTATTCTGTAATCGTAATAATTATAGTGATTCAATAACTAATTATTTAATGTTTATAAAAAAACTAATTTTTTAATTTCCCAATTTTCAATAACAAATTATTTAATTGTTTAGAAATTAATTAATTTATTAAAATAAATCATCAACGAACTAGTGGTTTTTTTAAAAAAAATCCGAATTTCTCAATAACTAGTTATTTCAATTAGGTGTATACATTAAGGCACCTATCAATGAAATTCAAAATTGGTTTACACGTATAAATTGATCTACAATAAAAAGTTTAATAATTAGTGATTTGAATTGACATTCATTAATTATAAAATATGCTTTATAACAATTAATTATTTAAATTATAACTATAATGATAAATCATAATAAAAAAATGTGCAAATCAGCTTTTAATTTAATATTTAAAATAATAAAGAATTAATTGTTTACAACTCTACAAAATAATAGAAAGATGTATTTAATAAATTTAGTATTTAATGTTATTTGAAAGTTAATTTTACCTATAATATACTTATTTAAGTGTAAAAATTCTAAGACTTTGAAAATTACTATTGAATAGTATTATTTGACAGCGTAACGACTTTGAGGACATCCTCATAGGAGGGAGGGGGAAAGACTTTCAGGACCGCTAACTTGAATTTGGCAACTTTGAGGAAGTGAAGGTTATTGCTGGTGCAACCAGGATAGTTAAAAAATTCCAAAATTACTCGTGTTTTATTTGTATTTGTGGATTAACTTGATTCGTAAATTTTTTGCGAATTAACTTGATCCGTAATATATTATATTTTTTTGAAAATTTAAGTTTTATTTAAACAAATTTTCATTAAATTAATTAAATAGTAATAAATAATGTAGATATGTTTTAATTTTTAAATGACATTTCTAATTTACTAAGACAATAATAATATAACATTTCTAATTTAGTTACTTCCATTCATAATATTTCGAATGAATTTGGAATGAATTTCGAATCAAGTAATTTAAACATAATTTAAAAATAACATGTAAACATTAACGTTAATATTATTAATCAAAATAACTTAAAATATACCAAATGTTCAATCAAATACATTGTCCAAAACTAATAATATCAAAGGTGTGAATAAACTATGGTTGATCCGTGCACCACGTGTGTTGAGACCTCACATACACATTGCGGTCTTCTGTAACACCCCTGACAATCCTGAGGCATTTTTGGATGACCTCATATGTCGATGTGCCTGGCGTGACTTCATTTAGGCTGAGATGATGCTCCAACGTCTCGGCGATGGCATGACAAACCTCCTGTTAAATTAAAAACAAACGAATTATACAAATTAGTATTAAAATCATTCAAGTAAATGACATACATCTAACCAAATAGTAACACTTATCACTGCATGTCTGGGCTTGTCGGCATCAAAATCGGCATGTGTCGATGCTGCTACTGACTCCTGAGGGACATGTGACTCTGGCACCTGAGGGATATGTCTGGGTTGTGTCGCAAATGCATCTCGAGGAGGATCTGATGTCTGTGGCGCAGTCATGAATGGATGTGATATAATGAAGAACCGATCGATGTAGTCGGGCACACATTGACCTGACACAACACATATGTCACCTGCTGGTGCAAGATGGTCTGAGTAGTGCGTCCACCTATCGTCTACGTCATCAAATGACACCCATGAATCGACAGGGTGTGCAAGAATACTCTGGACGTATCCGAACTGACGCATAACCCTCTCCGGTCTGTATCTGATAGCAACAGGCCCCCAATGGAGCTGTCCTGAAAAACATGAAATAAGATGAAACTCCTGGACCGGTCAGTGCTCCCCATATGGCATCCAGCAAACATCTGAAATCCTGAGACGATCCAGGCTGCCTGTACGTCGCTGTAGATATCTTCTTCACAGTCTTCTTCGTGGCAATCCACCGACACGCACGTGGTGACATCTCGTCGTAGTTCGGATCAGCGTTACACTCCGCAACTGACGAAAAGTGCTCATATATCCAACACTATAGAGGTTACATGAAAATCATACAAATTTCAAATAAAAGTCTAAAATAAAATACCCTCATTAAAACATTTTTGTAATTAACTAATGAAAAACATGTTAATTACCTATAACAACGTGATATAACTAGCAACTTGTCGGCTGGTGCTGATACTAGCATCATTACGGTGATCGTACATATGCACGAGGCCAGCAGCTCCCCATGCATACCTCCTAGTCTGACTGAGGTCACACATGACGTCTAAGAACACAACATGAACATATGTTGCAGGGTTCTAATTTTTTTTAACATCCTTTTGGGATTCTAACGAGTGACTAAATTTAAGGGCTTCAAACACATAAGTAGGAGAAACTTTGAGCAAAACTTAATAGTTTGTGTTCAAAGTAAAGCTACAACCTAATAGTTTGTGTTCCTATTTTCAATTGCATATTCACTACCATACATGATATAAATAAAGTAATAAACCACTGAAACCTTCAAAATATAAATTCACACCAACCAAAATATCTTAAACAAACATTATACTTTCATACATTATACAATACAAACCAAAAAACCTCAAAACCAAATTTCAAAACAATATCTTAAACAACCATTATACAATATCATACTTCAGACTAAAAGCTTCAAAAGTAACCCTAAACCCTAAACTTGATCCGCAAGTTTCGTACAGATAAACTTGATCCGCAAGCAGAATAGGTTGATCCGTTACTTCATCTATCCTATTGCGGATCAACCTAAATCCCAAAGCGGATCAACTACATCCCTACCAACTACACTAAACAAGGAACAATGGAAGCAAAACGACACTCGCAGGGAACAACAGAAGGGACAATAGGCTTACCTCAATGAAGAACGAAACAACGGAAGCTCGCAGAAGAATGGAAGAAAGAGAGCCACTCACAGGGAACGAAGACGCAACTCGCGGAAGAAGAACAGCCACCTCGCGGAAGAAAAAGAAGCAAGTCGCGAATAATTGATGCTCAGCTCGCGAAAGAAGACCAAATGGCTCACGGAAGAAGGGAATGCACGGAAGAACGAATAGAAGAAGCAAAATGGCGGAATAAGAAAAGGCTGGGGAGTTGCTGGGTGCACAAAAACATTTTTAAAAATATATAGGGGTATTTCTGTCTTTTCATGTTAAGTGTTGGGTGCACCAGCAATAATGCTGGGTGCACCTAGCAACACCTGGAAGTGAACTCTTGGCCATTTTAAATGACCGATTTTCAGTAGAATATTAAGAACAGTGAAACTAACCATCCATAACTAGAGTCCTTTTGCAGAAATTATCTAGGTCTCTGCAGAAGTGGTTTAACATAATAATGAGACCTTCATTGCCAACCAATAAAAAGATGATTATTGTTCGTTTTCCAGAATGATTTGCGTATCATTCCGGCTATAACCAGGATCCTTACGGACCTGATTATGACTCATGAGATCTCTTACAACATGTGCATCATCCCACTTTCCCAAAGAAGAATACATGTTGGCAAGAAGCACATAAGAGGCTGAATTCTGTGGGTCCAGTCGATAGAGTTCCTCAGCTGCTCTTTTTGCTAAGCTCAAGTTAGCATGAATACGGCATGAGCTTAGCACAACTTCCCATACAACTGCATCATCTTTACATGGCATGGCATCCAGAATGACTTCCACTTCATTGAATCTCCCTGCTCGGCTCAGACAATCTATGATGCAAGTATAATGAGCCACCTTTGGCACCACTCCATATTTTTGCAGCATGGCATTGAATATTTCAAGTCCTTCATCTACCAAAGCCGAGTGGCTACAAGCAGTTAAAACAGCAACATAAGTAATATCATCAGGTTTCTCACCAGATGAAATCATGTCATTATAAAGGCACAGAGCATTGTGGCCATCTCCATTCTGTGCATAACCATGTATCATTTCATTCCACGTAACAGTATTTCTACCAGGCATCACGTCAAAGAAACATCTTGCCCCGTTTACATCCCCACATTTACAATACATTTCTATAAGAGAACTCCCCACAAATATGTCATCTAGAAAACCATCTTTTACGATCTGAGCATGAAACTGTTGACCTTGAAATAAGGAAGAAAGTTTTGCACAAGAGCTCACTACGGTAGCAAAAGAAAACTCAGAAGGGAAGAAGCCAAGTTGTCGCATCTTTTTGAAGAAAGACAAGGCATCTTGTCCAAGAGAATTGATTGAGAACCCTGCTAACATTGAGTTCCAACACACAACATCTAGTTCAGGCAGTTTACTGAACACATGCTTAGACAACTCCATTTTCCCACATTTCGAGTACACATTAATAAGGCTGCTGGCAACATAGACATCATCATAGAATCCAAATTTTTGAGATGCTGCATGAACCTCTTTTCCAGCCTCAAGAAATCCCAACTCAGCACATGAACTGAGAATAACGGCCAAAGTAGTCCGATCAGGATGTTGGCACTGAAACTGCATTTTTCTAAACAGTTCTACTGCCTCTCTATGATCCGCATTCTGATTATAGCCAGAGAGTATAGCATTCCACGAAGTCAAACTAGGGCATGGCATGCAGTCAAATATTTGACGCCCGGTTCTAACATCCCCGGACTTGACACACGCTGTCAGCATGTTAATATAAGTAACATCATCTGGTTCATATCCATCAGACTGCATTCTCTGAAGATACTCTGCAGCTTTCTCACTGTTACATCTGTTCCCATACCCAGCTATCATTATATTCCAAGAAACAACACTGTGCCGATTCAAATTAACAAAAACCTTCTCAGCACTATCCATGTCACCGATTTTCGCATACATATCAAGCAACGAGTTGCAGAGATGGAGGTCTCTCTCAAATCCCAGTTTAACTGATAGTGTGTGCATTTGTTTTCCTTGTGCATTAGTTGAGATCCCATGACAGGGACCAACATCCCTTTCCCCTTTAGCACAGACACCCAACATGCTGGACAATGACACAGAATCAACACGAATCCCTTTTCTCAACATGAGTCGAAACAATTCAGCAGCTTCCTTGATTTGATTAGTCTGTGCTAATCCACCCATCATGGTAGTAAAAGTAACCTCATTAGGCTCAGGAATGTCCCTAAAAACACGAAGCGCATCTGCATTAAGCCCGCACTTAGCATACATGCACAAAAGAGCATTAACGACATATATATTACTTTCAAGACCAACCTTGATCACAACCCCATGAGTTCTCCTGCCACAGTCTGCATCCAACAAAGAACCACAAGCACTAAAAACGGTAGCGAATGTTATATGAGAGGGTATAACTCCATCGAGCATCACTGAATCGTAGGTATCCAATGCCTGGCGTTCATAACCACATCGTACCATGGTGCTGATCAAGGTGTTTAGTGAGACGGTGTTCCTCTGAGGCATTTGCAGGAAGAGACGGCACGCGTATTGCAAATTGCGGGCTTTGCAATAAGCGGCCAAAATGGCGTTCCAGGAAAAGATGTTTTTGTGAGGAATGTTGTCGAACACGTGGCAGGCAGAGGCAATGTGGTCGCATTTGGAATAGAGTTCGATGAAGTGGTTGGAGAGAAAGGTGTCGGAGAAAAGGGCGAGACGGAAGAGTCGAGCGTGAACAACCTTGCCGGATAAATGAGCTTTGTTAGTGATGCAGTGTTGCACTAGATTTGCCAAATTCAGACTCTTGCTTTTTTCCATCAAAACGCCACGTCCTCTATTTCTGTTTGGTTACAAAATTACGAAGCCTCAAATCAAAAGAAAAAGCATCCCTGTCTGTGGATAGGAACGGCGATGGCGCTAACAGATAGCTGTAGCACCAATATTTGGTGCAAGAAATCTATATGCTCTACTGTCGTGGTTAAGTTCCAAAATATTTATTTAGTAACAATAAACTCATATCTAAAAAAGAACATTGATACAAAAAATTTATTAATGAGTAATTTGTAAATATTTTTATGCTTTTGAATCTTGAGACACTTGTCATGAGCCTGATCAGTGCAACCCATCTAAACTTTTATTAATAAAAAAAAATATTTGGAATAAGTAATTTTTCAATTTTCACTCTATTATAAGGTTTATTTTTATCTAATTTTAATGTTCTTTTTTAAAAAAATCTTTTCAAAATAAGTTTTTTCATAAATAAACTATTACTATTTAACATTAAAAAAACATTTTTTAAATAGTCCTTACACCCATCTTTATATAATGTCCTCATACATGAAAAGGATTATAACACCATTTACGTATTTCCTTTCATTTGTATCTTCTTTTTAGAGGAGGATTTAGCACAAACAATCACTTTTCCATTCATTCAACACATTTATAAGAACAAATTACACTTAAATACTTCCTTATGTTCTGTCAAATTACACAAAATATCCTTACTTTTTTTACTCTTACATATGGATACAAAATATTTTTTAAACCTCAAGAGGGTATGTATGTTTTAAACCATGATACGAAGCTTTGTAAGGGTTAAAAAGACAAAAATATTCGACAGAATATGAAGAGTTTCAGTATAATTTGCTCTGTTTATAAATGTTGGACGAATATTGAATGATTTGAGATTTTGAAAGTGTGTTATGATTAACCGAAATTAAAAAAAGAAAAAGAAAAAAGAAGTCATCGAATCTTCATTTGGTGATTCTAAGTTGTTGAATGCATTGGAAAGTGAATGTAACTCATTTTTCATTTTACAAAATATCAATGTATATATGGCCAAATGAAGAATTTTGATCACATGCAACGCAAGAGACAGGATTTGGCAATCAACACAAGTTTATTTTCGTTTTTGACAACAAAGTTCAACAACATTGACATAAGTCCACGAAGCATGCTGATAGCAAGAATGCAATAAATGATAAAAGCACATATCTAGAAAAGTAGATGGCTTCATTTTCTAGAGAATATGATGTTGGAATTAATCGAGCTTGTGCTGGCTGATCAGCTGGCCAGTGTGTGTAGGTGAGGTTCCCTCCAGCATAGCCATAGGTCTCACCATACCCACAGCTTCAATGTGTTTGCCAGTCCCTACATAAGAAGAAGCTCTTCTTGTCCCTTGTGGCGAAATAAGAAACCTGAATGCCCAGTTAAGAACTCTTGGAGCAAACACCCTGTATAGTAGGAATACATCATACCAGCTAGGAAACTTCACATATGCATCTCCTCTACATGCCCCTGATACTATCAACCTTGCAAACTCCTCTACTGGTCCACCCATCACATGCACCTAATTCATCAATAATCAAAATCTATATTCAGTATTAACAATTCAAGAGCATGGATAACTTGTTTCATAATTGTATTACATGGTAGTACATTTCAAATATATCAAACCAACTTTGTTTATGGACATAGCAAAGATGGTAAGTTGTTGCCATTTGAAAGTATCAACATGAGTAATTAAAAAGACGATGCTTTTTTCTAATACTAATACCATCCAAGTCCTCTTGATTGTAACTACCATATATGTGCAAATGAAACAGAAAGCACCATCAAGTATGGACTACTTACTTCTCTTTCTTCCTTCCACTGCATCTCTGCACCCTCCTCTAGCATGAACTTGCCCCGCGTCATTTCACTTCCAATCCAACCATGTGTGGCTATCGTTATTCCAACCTCATCTTTCAACTCAAATCTCAGTGTCTCATAGAAGTTCACTAATGCTGCCTTCGCAGCCTTGAATACAGAGAATAGAACGGCAAAGTTAAATAAATAAAAAGAGTAAGTGCTTAGATCGGACTAGATGCAAGTTGATAAAGTAAGTTCAAAATGCTATAAAATAGACTAATATTTGGTCAATTGAACATAAGTTTCATTAAACCAGTAAATGGTATCATTAGCCTCAATTGCTTGCTTCTTAGAATCCACTTAACAAACTAACCTATTTGTAAATTAAACAGACTAATTATGCTGAAAAAGTGTCTGATATCTGAAACCTCAGAAATCTGAACTAAATTTCTGTTATGAAGAACACAGAGAATGTTAATGCATATATACTTACAGCATATAAACTCATCCTTGGCATAGGCAACCAACTTTCAACTGATGCATTGATAATAATACGACCGTTGCTTTGATGAAGGTAAGGAAGAGCCACAAATGTTGGATAAACATTCCCCCAAAAATTAATATCCTGAGAATGGAGAGTTTTAAAGACCATATCATTACGGAATACCAACCTCCGTAATTTTTTTAAAAAGAATTATGAATAATTGGTAATTTAGAGTTCTATGTCAATTGAAAGTTGGATCTGGCATATTGGAATTCTTACCAGAAGAACAGGGAATACTGATGTGTCTGTAACTTCTTCAAAGCAGAACGTATGTCCCAAACTCACTGTATTTACAAGATGATCTACTGCACTCACAAAAGACAAAAGCAAGACCACCGAAAAAAAAAAGAGTAATAAGAATGTAAAGGTGCAAATGGCTCTCTTTTTAATCTCTAGTTATTCTTTCACAACAAAATTGTCTTTGTTGGAAGAGTTACCATGATAAGTTAATTAAATGTCAACCATATAAACTTAGGCCATTAATTAATGTACAAGATGAAAAATGGAAGATGATAAAGGTGGCGTGGTAGATCTTAGTGCCATTAAAGTGCAAAACGAAACATACCACGGCCAAAGACATTTATGGTTTCATTGACAAATCTCCTACAATCTTCTTCCTTCACAACATCTGCTGCCATAATCATCACATGTCTTGCACCCAATCTCTTTGCATTCTCAGCGATCCCTCTTAGCCTGTGCTCTCTGCGTGCCACCAACGTTAAATTTGCTCTCCTCAAAGCATACTCATATGCAATTTGCTGCAAAAACTAAACACATGAGAAATTGCTTTCTAGTATGTTACTATTATATTTTCAAACTTAGTAGAGGCACAATCTATTTGGGTCTATATATATAAGTTAAGGTTGAAGCTAGGAACATGAATAGGTGAAAAATGAGAAACATGCATAATATAAAGAGAACTTGCCTCTCCTATGCCTGAAGATGCCCCAGTGATTATGACGACTTTATTATCGATATCCTCACCATATATACTATTATAAAGCCACTCACAAACATTGAGGAAGCAAAGTGCTGGCCATGAGAAAGCCAAGGTGAGCATACTGCCTGGAGGGACCAACAAGTTAAGCATAAAGTTAAGAAAGTCCATAGCTTCTTCAATGAAGAACTAGCTGGGAATATTGAATTGGTTCAGTTTAGCCGAGGAGATGGAAGAGAGAAGAGAGGGTGTGTGAGTTGGACATGTAAAAGTAATGGTTTGAAGAGTATTATAACATAACATGCAAATGGAAAAAGAGGTGTGAGCACACGTGGATGTGGAGAGAGCTCATGTTGTGACGGATGGAAGTTTGGTTTGGATTTTGCTGCCTATGGAATCTTCAGGTACGAGCTAGACACCTGCACTGCACTATGGGTATGACCTAGGACACCCTTTTATTAACCTCTAAACTCTTGCTAATAATTTTAGAAATGAAACACAATTCGTCTCTTCTAGGACACCTATTTAATGACACGGAAATTCTATTACTCAAACATTTTCTTGTAAATTTATAGCTATGTACTTATTCTCCTCGTTTTAGCAACACATAATCCATCTCTAGTCTTTTTTAACTACCAACTTCTATGATAAAAGAGTTCAATAAGTTATAAGATGTTGTGAAATGGAAGAAAAATATGTTATATAGTTGTTAAAAAAAATTAAATGTCGATCTTAATCTAAATTGCGTGAGAAAGGTACGAATATTGCACGTTAATTTCTATCTTTTGCGGGTTCTTATTAATTTGTACCAATTCGGTCATTTTTAAAAGCTAAATCTATCTTCCTCAACAATAAAACAAAAATCCAAATCTATCTATCCAATTAAACTGATTCGGTGTAATCTTTTTAGGAAGATACTTTTTTATTTTACTGCAAAACATGCTCAGGAAATACCTTTTTTTTTTCAAACTAGGTTAGACCTTTTTCGGGTACAGCACTACAGCTTGGTGAAACTTTAAAAATGATACGTTAGACCTTAAAATAACCTATATTAAACAATTAGGTCTAACTTAATAAGTTAAATTCGAGAATAAGATAATGGACATGTTTGTTCCTATTATGCATAATATTTTAACCTGTAATAAATATTAAAATGTTAAAATTGATGTTAACTTTTTTAAGAAAAGTAAAGATTTTGTTGCTTGATGTGTAAGAATAGAGTATTTCCAGCGAAGAAGGAGATGATAAAGATGAATTTGTAACATTCGGTATCTCGCAATTCTCGCACACACCCCACAAATCTCTCATCCCTCATTCCCTCCCTCCAACCATTTTTCCAAATCAAACCCATAATCAAATAAACTCTTTTTTTTGTTTTTTTTTTTTTCATTTTTCCCTTAATGTCCCTCCACCCCTTCATCCTCCAGCTTTTGCTCTGTACACAACACAACAACAATCAAAAACACTTTGTTTTTCGTTTATTTTGATTTTGTTTTCAACAAATAAACGAGAAAAATCTCCTACATTGTTGTTGTTGTGTTCATTGCAGGAAATTCTTCACACGACTTTAGCTAGCTTTTTCTCCCCATTCCCCCCCACCCCAAAGGCCAAGGAATTTGAGCATTTTTCCTTCATTCTTTTGTCATCTACCTTTTTTTTAATTGAATGATCAACCACCCTTTGATTTGGGAATCCCTTGTTTGTTTTTCTGTGATTATACATTTCCTGTTCACATATTCATTCAGAGCGCTTGATTTTCAAAATCTTGTGTGCCATTTTCTGTTTGAGTCCCTATTAGGTTCTGCAATCTGGGAATCTGGAGGTGTAAAGGATTGAATTTTTATGAATTCTTATTGCGTGGGAAATAAGTCAATAGACACATAATTGATTTTGTTGGTGGATTTTCCACTGGCATGATCGTCTTTGTTCTCAATAAAGGGTACACAATACAAGTTTTCACGGTAAATGGCTACTTGATCAAAGGAATTAGAAGGGTGGGAGCTTCTGGGTTCCCAAGAAAATACAAGTGTACCCAGTTGCTTAACTATAAAAACTTTGACAAAAAGGTAGTGACTTATTGATTGATTGAAGCAACACCCCTTTTGTAAGAATATGGGGTGCATATGCTCAAAAAACTCTTCAGACAAAGACAACGTTGATGAATATGAGAAAGAGAAAGAAAAAGAAAAAGAGTCGAACAAGTCTTCAGTGCAACTGGTTGCTCCTGCTGTCTCAACTGCACAGTTAGATGGTGGTAGCATGGATGGTTCGACGCCCCGAATGGCTAAGTCATCATCACAAGTGACTAGAGGGTTTGTCAAAGTGCCATCAGATGATAAAAGCAACCACTTTGATGCCACAAGAAGCCAGCACCAGAGGTGCAACACCATGAGTGGTGGTGTAGGTGAAAGAAAGCCACTGATGAGTAGAATCCTTAGCGTGCAAAATTTTGCAGGAGAACATGTTGATGCTGACTGGCCAGTGTGGTTATCTTTAGTGGCAGCAGAAGCCATCAAAGGGTGGGTGCCTCGACGAGCAGACTCTTTTGAAAAATTAGACCAAGTTAGTTTCAAAATATCACTTCTTCATGCCCCCTTTTATTTCAAAATGGTTCAACTAATTTACTTGCAAGTGAATGTTGTATGTGCAGATTGGACAAGGGGCCTATAGCAGTGTGCATAAAGCTCGTGACCTTGAGACCGGTAAAATTGTGGCTTTGAAGAAGGTTCGCTTTTCAAGTACAGAACCAGAAAGTGTCCGATTCATGGCAAGGGAAATCTATATATTGCGTCAACTTGACCATCCTAATGTCATGAAGCTTGAGGGTATTGTCACGTCTAAAACGTCCACCAGTTTGTACCTTGTTTTTGAATACATGGAGCATGACCTTGCTGGGCTAGCAACTATTCATGGCGTGAAGTTAACTGAACCAGAGGTACGTGTTGTGCATGTTAAATCTACTTTTAAAATAGTTATTCTTTTTAAAATAAAATAAAATAAAATAAAATAAAATAAAACTGAGGAGTTCATAATAATTACCTCGAGTGCATTCTGGTCACAGACAGCTTTGCTTCCTTTTCAAAACCAGTGAGTTAAGATGCCTTCTAGTTAAACAATAAATTTCAGTCACATTGTGTGGTTAAGGAAAATAAGTGGATATACTAGTTTATAGCAAATTGGCTATTGATAGAATGGTGAATCTTTTATAAGTCAAAAATTTAGCAAAAAGACTGGTAGAATGTTGTAGTTGTATGGTATTGAATTATTTACTTGCTGGCTTTGCAGATAAAATGTTATATGCAGCAGCTGCTTCGTGGGCTTGAACACTGCCACAGTCGGGGTGTGTTGCACCGTGACATCAAGGGTTCAAATCTTCTGATTGACAACAATGGAAATCTTAAGATTGCAGATTTTGGTCTTTCAACAGTGTATGATCCTGATAAAAAACAACCATTGACTAGCCGTGTTGTGACTTTGTGGTATAGGGCACCTGAGCTTTTGCTCGGTGCTACAGATTATGGAGCTGCAATTGACATGTGGAGTGTTGGTTGCATTCTAGCCGAATTGCTGGTGGGGAAGCCGATCATGCCTGGAAGAACAGAGGTACTTTTCATGAATCAGCATGATTAATGCACTTCATAATTAGTTCTTGTGTTGAAGTGCTTTCCTTTATCTAAATTCTGTCTACTTCTGTCATTAGATTGAACATATTCTGACTAGATGGTGTGGTGTGTGCTATTCTTGCTAATTTTACTCATTTGGAGCCTGTTTTTAGTTTATATTTTTGACTAAAACAAAAGAGCATTTTACTTGCACATGTAATTTCCGTTACTACTATGCACAGGAAAAGAATTGCAATTTAATATCAAGAATGTATGCAGGTGGAACAAATGCACAAAATTTTTAAACTTTGTGGTTCGCCATCTGAAGACTATTGGCAGAGAACAAAATTACCCCATGCAACAAGTTTTAAGCCACAACACCCTTACAATCGCCAAGTTTCCGAAACATTTAATAAAAACTTTTCTCCCACGGCATTGGCTCTTGTTGATACGCTACTTACAATAGAACCAGAAGGTCGAGGATCAGCAACTTCCGCACTTGAGAGTGAGGTAATTCTGAGCAGTCTTTCATCCTTTTCCAAGCATACTTTGCATGGAAATTAATTCTATTATAATGCTTAAAATCTAGGAAAAGGCAAGACTAGGTGTTGTTCTATAAATTGCTTCTAATGCTGTTGTTAAATGAAAATACATGTGTAACAGTTATTAAAAACAACAGATGTAACAGTTCATCGATGAAAATACAACTTGTTGTAATAACTAGCCATTTTGTTTTCTTTGAAGAACAACATCAAAAAATCACATATAAAAAGGTACCCAAGTCTTGTCCTTCATAGAAGTTAACTTCCCTGAAATTGCAGCTTGACGGTTGTCATCAGTCATCACCATAAAAAAGAAAAAGAAAAGTGCATTTTAAAATTGAAACTCTTGATCACTTTTCTTTGCCTCTAAAAAGAACTATATATTTAAAAGTTTTGAATTTGTCTAAGAGCCCCAACTGCCTTTTTTCCTCATATTCTTTTAGGCTTTTTTTCACTATAGTTTTCCAAACTAATGATGTTCTATTTACAAGAACTGTTTTGGGTATTCTACTTACCTTATTACTGTTCGTGTTGGGTATTTGCCAGTTCTTCACGACAAACCCTTTACCTTGTAATCCCTCAAGTTTACCCAAGTTTTCACCAAGCAAGGATTTTGATTCCAAGCGTCGAGAAAAGGAAGCTACAAGGTATTACAAGTTTCATTTCCCTAGATATTGAGGATACTGATTGATTTATTAACAGTCTCATTAACATTTTTTTAATGTTAAATCTAACAAAAATACACAATATACACCCTTCTCATGTTAAGTACATTTGATTGTCCTAAGTACCATTTTCCTTAAAACATGGTAGGACTAAAGATCTCCCAGAGAAAATAAGCAAGAAAGTAACGTCACTCTACGCGATAACAAGGACCAAAACTATATGATAAAGATAAATAGTTGGGTGGGAGCTCAAACAATGTTAAACCATATGCATCCTATTAAAGATTACCTTGTACATTGAATAATGTGATTAGATGTTCGATTTACATTCATAGAACTTTACTCATTTCTTTTAATCAGGAAAAATGTGGAATCTGTTAAAGGATGTGGACCAGCATCTGTTTTTAGGGAAGCAGCAGATACCAAAGTACTGGGTTCACCAGATTATATGGCTCGGGGAAATATTTCTATGCGGGTATGTTTTATGTTTATGGACATATCCATGCCATGGTGATTATAATTTTGTTCAATTCTCATGCATGGCAAGTTCAACATTGGCAGGGCAAGTCAAATACTAGAATGTCCCGTCTTAAATATCAATCAGAAGAGGATGGCGAGTCTAAAGACAATGGTGAAGCAAGCATGATAAGTCTACACAATAAGGGCTACACACATTCTACTTCAATGATGCACAGCCGTATGGCAGCAGGACCAACCTCATTGAGGAAGAATTCAGAATTACAGACACAGAGCTCTCATGTGAATCATGCAGCAGCAGAATTATCTACCTCTTCCGTTAAAAAGGAACCGGGCATGTCTGTTCGTGAACCTGGGATGGTAATTAAAGAACAACATCAATTTTCTTCATTATGTCATTTCTAGTTTGCTATAGAAGATAGATAGTCCTATACACACACATTACAACTTTTTATATTCTTTTTTTTTCTCCCTCTAATTAACCAACCCCTCTTTCCCTTGGATTGTTTGTGATTTCAGGGTTATATGCCGAAGAAAAATAGGATCCACTGCTCTGGACCATTGTGTGGCAACATTGATGACATGCTTAAAGAGCATGAGCGATTAATGCAAGATGTTTTCCGTAGCGTCAAAAAAACCAATCCGTGAAACCATCAAGATATCTTTTTTATTCTGGGGACGTGAAATTTTACTTTGGCAATGTAAAATGAACAGAGGAAAAGAAACTCAGTTTCTAATGGCAAGAAGCCAAATATGTACCATGGATTGTTAACATTCTTGATTCTTGATGCAAATTGCAAAGGTATATTCCGATCACCGGGGGTTCTTTGGTGCGGACTTGTTGACACAACAAGTTTACGTGCAAATTGTTTCGTTCCCTGTACATTGTGTCTTTAGCGTAACCAGTACAAAGTTCTCTTGATTAAAACTAAAGTTTTTAATGTCACTAGCAACTAATTTTAAAGTGTCTTATTATTAATCTTAAGACTTTATAAGGTGAAATGAAGTTTACTCTTTTTTTTATTTTCTAAAATCTTAAAACTAAATATCTATTATGTTGAAAATTACATATAGAGAAACATAATACAAAAAATACTCGTTTATATTAATATAAACTAAAATATAATACATAATTATATTTTTAAGAAGAAAAATATGATTTTGAAAATAAAAAAAGATCTCTTACAGGAGAGAAAACTCATTTACCCAGATTGATAACTTGTCAAACGGACATTGGGTGTACTTTCTTCAAAGATCGATTCTTAAGAATACAATCAACACACTAACACAATACCATTAAATAAAATCAACAACGAGAACCTTTTGAGGCTAAACCAACTTAAATATAGTTGCCAAACATTTCATTGGAATCCGTTAAACAAGCACAACAAAAATCACAGAATTCACCGTTAAGGCATTTCTCATGCCCCCATAATGTAAAAAGACACTACCATAGTCGGTATTATGAGAATAACATAAATAGGTCCTAGAGATCTCACGTATATCGTTAACTTTTACGCTCTTATTATCCACTTAAGAATTAAGAGTGTATATCTTTGTGGGTACACCATTGAATTTATTTATTTTTTTGAAGCGAACACCATTGAAATTTGACTTGAGAAACTAAAGAAAATTTTATTTGAATGTTCTTCTCTTTCAAGATTGGTGATGCTGAACATTTGAATTGATGTTTATAAACTGTATTTCCCCTCTATTTCTTAATTCAATACAAGACTTTTGGTGAAATTGAACAATTAATGCATAGGGGAAAAGTACATTTTAATCTTTATACTTAATATGTTATTTTTTGAATTTTGATTCATATGTGAAAAAAGTTAGAACAGCATTAAAACCTGAATAAATAATAAAAACCATTTTTTTTTAAATGTAAATAGTGCATGTCCGTTCTTTATTGGGCTGATCCTAAACCTCAAGCATTGGGAAGCAGAGGCAGAGGAGATGGAGCAGAGGCTGGCAAATACATGGCGAATGCCTCGCAACGACAACAAATTCATAGAAACCGCTCTCCTTTCCGACCTCCGAGTCGACGGCCGTCGCCCCTCCGACTACCGCAAGCTCACCATCAAGCTCGCCAAGCAAGACGGCTCCGCGGAGGTCCATTTGGGCCAAACCCACGTCATCACCTTCGTCACCGCCCAGCTCGTCCGCCCCTACAGAGACCGCCCCAACGAGGGCTCCCTCTCCATCTTCACCGAGTTCTCTCCCATGGCCGACCCCTCCTTCGAGCCCGGCCGCCCCACCGACGCCGCCGTCGAGCTCGGCCGTGTCGTGGACCGCGGCCTCCGCGAGAGCCGCGCCATCGACACCGAATCGCTCTGCGTCCTCTCCGGCAAACTCGTCTGGGCCATTCGCGTCGATATTCACATACTCGACAATGCCGGAAATCTCGTTGACGCTGCGAATATCGCCGCGTTGGTTTCTCTGTTGACTTTCCGGCGGCCGGAATGCTCGTTGACCGGTGAAGACGGGCAGGATGTGGTGGTGCATCCTCCCGAGGAGCGCGACCCGATTCCGTTGATTATTCATCATCTTCCCATTGCTGTTACCTTTGGATTTTTCAGCAATGAAAATCTCCTCGTACGAATTCCTTTTTAATTAATTAATGTTGTTTTGTCTCTGATTTTGTTTTTAGGGTTTAGTCAGGGTTTTAGGGTTTGTGTGTGTAGGTGATAGATCCGACGCACCATGAAGAGTGTGTGATGACAGGGCGCATGACTGCCACGCTTAATTCAAACGGCGACGTTTGTGCAATTCAAAAGCCTGGTGGAGAGAGTGTCTCTCAGAGCGTTATCATGCACTGCTTGAAACTTGCTCATGTTAAAGCTACTGATATTACAACTAAGATTAAGGATGCAGTGAGTTCTCTTTTCTTGCGTGCTATTGCTACACCTGTCTAATTGTCATATCAACTATGTAGTTTATATTCTTTGTTAACTGCTTTTTATTTTTCTTCTCTCGTGTGAATTGGTTAGGTTGAAATACACAACAATGAAAGGATGCTACGGAAGATTAAACGCCATTCTTCGTCCGCTGCTGTGGATGTATGTGGTGCCACAGCTGGATTTGGGGGAAAACAAAATCCACTAGATGGCGATGATTTGGAATGTCGAGCCACACCATCAGGACAACAACATAGTAAGGATGGAGCCTCAAAGAATTTCACCGGTGGTCCCTCGAGTTGGTATGATACTAGCTAGTCCAAGAACTGATAGTTTTCTTTGTAATGGTTTTTGTTTCTAGTCCAGTCCATTTATTACTGCTAGAGAACCGCAAATCCTGAGAAATTATCATCGACTTACATACCCAAAAAACAAATGAGTACTCTACTCACATATATCAGTGGCATAACAAATTGCTCCAGATCATCTATATTAATTTAAAACGAACTTTTATGGGACTAAGTGGATAGATAAGTTGGAAACTTAGTGCAATAAAGCAACAGAGTGATAGAAAGTAAACTGAAATTAGTAATTGCTATTGCCAGGTCATTTTGAGGTCCTTCCATTCTGACTTTTGTCTATGTTTAGAAGAAATTCGTTGGTTAAACTATTTCTTTGTGCCTTATAGTTCCTATTTTAAATTTTAGTCCTTGCACAAGAAAATTTTGAGTTGTAGTAGCTGTATGAGAAGACATTAAGTTCTAGCCTCTACACATGCATAAAAGTAATGTTTTGGTCCCTGACATTAGCACTAGAGAAAATTTTCTGACGGTATAAAACTGCTACAAAAACTCTGATAGTCATCAATCGCTACAAAAAAATGGCTAAGGACTAAAACTTTTTCTGGTATAGGGACTAAAACTTATAATGGGGACAAATATAGGGATCAAATGAATAGTTTAACCAAATTCTTTTAAATTTAATTGAAATACATTTTATATCTTGCCACCATTGCTCCTTCACTTCCTCAGGGATCCCTACTTAGAGTGTGTCAATTCAGATCTTCTAAAAGCTTCTCTAGCTTCATGTGCTAATAGCTTCTCTTTTATCTTCAAATATGAAATTTGCTGCTATGTGGCTTTTGATTGAACCAGTGGCTTTTTGTCTGACTTTGATTGAATAAATTATAAACTTCTCCATAAACATTTGGAGAAGAAAATAAGTTTAGGAATGCCATTGGGCTTCTCCATAAGCTTAAATCAACTTGTGCATTTAGTTTTCGGAGAAGTTAAATGAAAGAACTTCTATTAAAGTCAAGTGTATAAGTTGATTTTAGTTTATGTAGAAACTCAATTCATTTTATCATATTTTCTTCTCTTATAAGCGCTTCTAAAGTAGTTTATCTAAACTGGACCTATGTATGCATCATTTTCTCTTGTTGATTTCACTGTTGCTTTTAGTTAGACTTTTTCCTTTGGGATTTCAATTTCAAATGGTCAGCTGGTGTCTGGATCACTTTATACACGTGTATGTGGTCTAGTGAGAATATAGAACTATGTAATCTCCACTCATTAGAATTGTTGTATTATATGCAGGACCGTCAGTTCCTAGTAAACAAAAGATTCAAGACGTTAGACTAAGCCCAAGGAACCACCACAGGAAATTAAGACAGATTCAACACCAATTGACAAGGCTCTAACTGCTGGGCAGGATAACGGAAGTAAGACTCTCAAGGATGCCGTTAAGTCCAAACACGAGGAAAAAAAAAGTATCTTCCAATAATGAAAATTAAATGATTAAATGAGTTGTTTATTGACCTATTACCTCTCACCTTGTAAGCTTGTGTTTGTATACCCGTTGTAACTGAGAAGTGAATTCAATGTTCCCATTTTTTGAGAAGCATCGATTTCTTGTTTTGGGAAGAATGTTTGTCCTCTTGGTTTTGATAGATAGGACGTTGGAAACATTAGATGAAGAATGGAGTCTGAATAATTTTTACGAGATAGAAACTCCTGATACCGAGATAATATGCTATCATTCTTGTAAAACTATTTTGGCACTTGAAAGTTCCTTCACGCCCCAACACGTGGTTGTTATTGCCTTTTAGTAGTTTTTTTTTTTTTTTATCATATGAGGGCATTAAATTGTTTAATACTATAGAATATTATTGATCGATTTATCTGTCCAAAATTGCAGTATCTGTAATAGTGGAAAATGCAACTGGATGTTTTACATCTCTTAGGAACAACCCATAGTTATAACTGATTCCTACAGTTTAGTATACCTTATTTGTAATTATGTATGATTGTCGATGTGGGTTGATATTAAAAAGATCGAGAATAATAACAGAAATATACACAAATATGCTATAATTATCCAGCTGATTGGAGTCTAGAATAGGCCTACGGAGAGTCTGATGATCATGTAAGCCAGCAATGATTCAATATTTTATACCTAATCCTATAGAGCTTCATTCATTTCAACCTCATCAAGACAATGACATGCGTTACACCAACGTAGATTTTTTATGCCCACTTCAACCGAATATCAAATCAAAGTTGCCTTTAGGAGAACAAGGTGGAAGCATTAGTTAATATATGATATTAAACTAAAGCAAGAATTAAAAACAGCACAATCAGATGGAAAAGTAAAAGCAAATAAATTATTGGAAACAAGTCTCCCAAAATTGACATTGAATAATCTAGAGAAGAAGAATAACTGAGGTCATATATATCTCTAAACAAAAAAAGTGTAATGACAGCCAATTGGCCAGATGTTAAAATTAGGCTGACCACATATGCTTCCTGTTGCTAATCTTGTAAGCGTATAGCACATTTACTGGATAAAAGATCAAAGCTTTTCCAGCAACATGAGTCCCCCGCAGCGAGAAACACACAAAGAACCACTTCTACAGCACAGCAGGTTGTTGTTCGATGGAATCATCAAGTTTCTGCAACAATGGAAGACGAGTGAATGTGCAAATCTAGACACAAAATACAAGAGAAGGGATTTAATCAAACCTTTCCATTCCATTTCCACGTAGAAACTCGGACTTCAAATTTGAAGAGTCTTTCCACTACAACTACAAAATTGAATTATGCTTACATGACTTTTAGATAAGGAGATGGGGAGAAGAAGACTTACGTTATTGAAGGCCGTCGGAAACCATATCGTAGGCAAAAGGTTTACAACATGTTCGGCCCTGCCTGTGTGATTTTCCGTCTTCAGTTTCAACCTTTCAGCTCTGTGCTTTTTTTTAAAATTTTTTTTTACTGAAATATTGTTTTTATATTGCAAAAACATTGGAAATGACGTTATTTAATTCTTTAGTTAGTAGGGTTTTCTTTTAGTAAATCTTACCATAATAATATCAAGGTATTCCAAAATGTCTTAAGTAATCATTTAGTTCCTGAAGTTGATCATGGGATATAATTAAAGTTTGAAATTAAAATTTGTCATGTTAATTATAATTCTTGTGTTTAAAAATTATTTTCAAAATTAGAATAAAAATTTCATGAATTAAAATTGACTAACTTAAGATATTCCTAATTCTTTTTTTTTTTCCTTGCTTCATTTAGAGAAGTCGATTCTCAAGAAAATGTAAGGGGATGAGTCCAATATTAAAATCTTTGGTTGATTTTTTTTAAGAGGAAATATAATAAATACATTTTCAAACTTTTTTTATATGCTTTATATTGTTAAGTGAATTAATGTGTAATTCATTAAATATAAGGTAAGACTTACAAATAGCGAAAAACAAAAAGTATGCTTTATATTGGTAAGACTTACATATTTTACCTAATAATCAAAAGTATGTTAAATAATATATCGTTATATTTGTTTTTAATCGTGATTTTTTTTTCATTCCTTAATTTTCACATTTATCTTATACTTCTATATCTTTCTTTCTTTGTCATCATTTTATTCATCTCATTTTTCATTTTTTTTCCTTTCTTTCTTAATTCCTTCTTCCCTCCCAAGGTGCATGCACACATCCCAAGATTCATGAAAAAAATATTTCATCTTTCTCTAATCTTTTTTGTTTTTATTACTTATTTTAGATATTTGACTATCTTTTATGCTTTGATTTGCTAAAGAAAGTGTCTTTGATTTTAGTATTGACACGACCAAACTCACATGGCAATCTATACATGTCTTGAAACATGTTTGTTTGAAGCGTGCGTCAAATAAGAAAATGTACTCCAAACTTATTTTTAGCTTGAGTAACTCTTACATAACCATTGTTTTTGAGCTGAGAAATTTTACAGTTTTTTTAAATTTGTTTTTGAGATAAAAAAAATTAAAATAAGTTACTTCACTTTAAAAACTTTTTTTTTTCTAAATTTAAGAGTAGCTAAAAATAATTTAACGGCGTCCAATTAAGTGATGCATGTATAATTTTGGGTTGGTAATTACTTCGTTAACTCATTAAGGACCCTGAACTTGTGTGAAAAAGTGAAGTTATTTCACAATATACAGTCAATATACTGCAAGGTTAAATTGACAAATAAATAAGATAGATAGAGTCCTTCTTCCCTCCGTACCCCAGTGACTTGTGAGACTATTTACTAAAAGGTTATTGCAGCAATGGAATGAAAGAGACATTGACATTGATGTGTGGATATGTTTAAATTATGAATGATATGACGAAAAAGGATGGAGCATACTCCCCAGTACCCACACCTATACATATATCAATAACAAGTTTGCATAATTGCCACTTCTTCATGTTTTGTACAACTAAATGAATTGCTCATTTGTCCAATGCTTTTTACCTCAAACACCACATGCTCTAACTTACACAGGATACTATTCTTTCTTCTATCGGCATAATGCCTCACATTGTCTGTAGAAGAGGTGTTTCAGGCTCTTCCATTGTTGCTTCAAGGTAATTAAAGAAGTTGTATTTCTTAACGATGCATTATCACGTTATTCAATGAGTTTGACAATTCATGTAAATAATAGAATAATACATTATTGAATGACAGTATAGATCTTTATTATACCAATAATGCATTCGAATTAAATTCACGAAAGGTTGTATGCTACAGTAGTCCAATAATTTTCTAAGCATAAACTAGCTGGAGTGCCAATGATCCGGGACCACACCCATTCTCTCTTCCCTACCAATTGAATTTCTGCCAACTGTCATAAGAGGTAGAGTCAAAATTCAAAAACATAATGGCTGTACCACAATAACTTTCGCTTTTGAATTTTGATAAATTTGAAAGAGTGGTTAAACATAACTAATATTTTAATAAATTGAAGATTAATAGATGTTAATTTCAAATGCATACAACCAAATGTTAGCGGTTGACAGAAAATGGATTGAGCCAAAAACATTTATATTTAAGTTAGGCTTGGTTATAACATGTAAACTAGGGATTAAGAGAGATTCACATGTTATATTAGGATCCACATCCATCCTAGTTTTTCTTGTAAATATTGATTGGTTATTACCTTTTTATAGAATGGACTGTATTTAACTTTGACTTGTCATCAGATAATTAAAAATCTCATTGAATTTAAGTTCTTACCCTGCCATCTCTGAGCTCAAATAAGACAGAACCTTCAGAAAATGGAATTGGTCTTGTAGAAGCCACCTGTGTCGTATCATATTCAATCAATTACATGCCACGTTTTTTTTTAACATGCAATTCAATGTCAGTTACTCTACCAATTATTTTGGAGTGTAATATTTACCTTTGAGTCACATTTAATGCTCAGGTCACCAAAGTTTCCTTGGTCCTTCTTCAAGTATGATGCAGAATCTTCATCAATACAATCTACTTTCTCTTTCTGGAATCCTCCGTGTCTATGTGCCTCAACGAGCTTATTTCCTACATAGGGAAAACCACAGTCCTTCCACTTCCATGCCATTTTGTCCATGTATCTAAGGTATACTTTTCCATCTGAACCTATCAAAAATAATTGATTGCCTTCAAAGCTTGGACCTGTTGAACCAACAAGTGTTACACCTCTATTGGGTGTTCCATGTTCCACCCAGTTCCATCCATACAATGAACTCCATTGATACTCGACAAGGCCACCTTCTCTTGAAAGCATGAAGAGGGAGCCTGAGAGTGTTTTTAATGATGGTCTTATAACTGTTCCAGAAAACTGTGATAGAACCAAATGCTGAGAATGGTAATGCTCATGCCACAAATCAGTCACTTTGTTATACTGATATAGGCGACCATTTATTCCGATGACAAATACTATATTTTTCCTGAACAATTCCTGGTCTACTATACATGCAACCTTAGCATCTGGAGGATTTCTGCAATCTTTCCATTTCAACTTCTTCAAAGAAACCTGAGGAAAAATTGTATAATATTTACTTCTCCAATTATGGCATAGCTAGTTTTTGTTGCTGTATTTGATTTTGATATCTATAAAAAAAAACCAATTAAAAACAAACTTAATTATTCTTTTAAATTTATGCACTTAAGTAATACTGCACCAGGATCAATATTCTCATCTTGTTATTCTATTCTTTAGAGTATACTTACCATTAACTTCATTAGTCTTCCAGTTTTGCTCACAAAGAAGAGAGTATCTTCAGTTGTAACCTTCCTTTCTTGGCCTGGTAATCCATCCCAAGGTTGACCTCCAATAACATTTCTTCCTTTCCTCACAGCAGTGCAATTCCTCCATGCTAACTCCTTGCCACTTCTTTCTCTAAGGAGCAGACTCCCATATGCATCAACCATGAATAAGCTTCCATTATAGTTACTCAATATACCTTTCATGGCTGTAGAACTCTCATGCTTCAGCCATATCCATGCACTCTCAATGCTAATGTATTCAAAAATCAAACCATCATCTGTTATTAAGAAAAATGACTTCCCTAAATCCATCAATCGCAAGCGAAAGTTACTAATAATCCAGTCATCTGGTGTATTGTATTCTTCTGAAGATTGTATCAGTCTACCACCACCTGAAGTGCCTACAGATAAATAATGATTCTGTGTTTGGCTTTGCTTTCTCCTACCTGTTACTAAACTTATTACTGATTCCTCTGACTCATCTTTTATGCCTGTGAGACAGTTTCTGAGGCCACGTTCGTTTGTGCAATATTCTGCATTCCACCCTTCACTCTCTGGCACATCTAATATGGACCAAACATATTTTGTTGATGCTTTCCTTCGGATGTTTTGTGGCTGAGATGGCCCTGAACTTTCACCACCTTGTCCTAGTGGATGTAATTCTGCAATTCTGCCATCATTTAGAGGAAACAGTATCCTGCCAATGTACAATTGCAAGCCAGCTATACCTCTTGCTGCTTTTGCATGGAGAGGATGCTGATGACTTTTCCATGCTCCTGGAAATTGATTATTTGGAACAAGGCCTGTTTTTACGTGACTATGTGAGAATCAATGTCTTGAACTTAGGATTTAGATTCAATTGTACAGCCTATAGAGATAATATTATGTATCTATTTGCTCTTTTTAAATTTGAATTTTAACACTTCTACTAATATTGTTTTTAACAATACTACCTTTGTTACTATTTATAAGACATAATTAACAAATTTTTTTGTCCCTAACTTCATTTTATCTCTCTTGTTCATTATTTTTTTTTACTAAAATACCCTTAATTGTCTTTTTCTATTTCCTATGAAGATTGAAGATGAGTAGGTTTCCAATAAAGTTAAAGTTAAATTTAAAAAAATATTATAATAAATAAATTTAATATTAATAATTAAATTAACTAACTTTCTTAATAAATATAAATTAGGCAAGTATATCTTATAATCGGGGGAGTATTTGTTAAGGAAACAAGTAAAATATACATATAATATTAAAAATACATAATATGTAAAAATATTCAATAGAATGTAATAAACACTCTTTAACTAATGTTGGCACTTGTCAGCAAGATGCTGTTGATAAAATTTGTTATTCCTATCACCTAAAATTATCAAGAAATATTGTTAACTGACTTTAAAATGAAGAATATGATTAGCAATAAATCGTGTTGAAATTTTCTGCTATATGTAGCTTTTGGGAATTGGTGCTAGTCATGATAACTGTTAAATAGCTATTGATGTTGATATAGAGTATCATGCTATAATTGACTAACGATGAGTCCACCAAATCCAGAATTAATTTAATTTTAAGTGGACAAAATCAAAACATCGATTATCAGTTCCCAAGTTGTTTTTTTTTTTACATCTCATTTTCTATTTGAATATTGCCTGCTAAGAACAAAACTGTTAATCGACAATGGAGAAGTTCATGTGTAGTAAAAGCAAGGTAGACTATTCATATACTAATCGTGAAAACTAAAGTATTTTTTTCATTATGAGATGAGATGACTGACCTAATTGTTTTACAATTTGATATTCAAAGACAGACCCGAATGATGTAGTGAAGAATAAAGAAATGGACGATGTTTCACTTGATTCATCTTGTAGTGCTGGTGTAATACATGTTAAATTTTGATCCTGGGGTCGGCCATGGACTACCCATTTCCACTTCCTTTGATGCAATTTTCTCTCTACCAAAGTGCCTTCCTGCATGATTACCAAGATTTTTTTTTAAAATGGTATCCTCCTAGACAGATCATAAGAATAAATTCTAAAAGGACTTGATCAAAAAGTAAATCTAATAAACCATGTCCGAGCCAAGCTAAGCATGTTCTAGTGATTCGCAAAAGCGATTGAATTTTTATGAAGCTCCACATTTGATATAATGGTTAAGTTTTACATATAATTGACAACAATCTAGTTTCTCTTCGATCACTTTTTCCTTCCAAAAAAATTCTATAAGAGTATCTATTTAAAGAGGGATGTTTTCACCACTACTTTAGTTCTATTTTACTAAATTTGAGTATTTTCTGATGTTTTTCGAAAGAAGTTTTGAGCACTTTTTTTCTGGAAATGATTGGAATGTTCATAAAATACTTGTAAACTTCAGACCTTTGTTAAAAGGAACAGAGATTCAGAATGATCATCACTCAATCCAGGTAAACTACACCCTTTAGATGGCATCAAAGGAGCAGCTTGTGCTGTTCTTTCATGCCATATGTGCCTCTTCCATGATGGTTTTGATTTTCTGTCATATTCATAAAGATCTCCAGCAGAACTACAGCACCACATCATTTGTTAAGTTTGTCAGACTCATATGATAGAAGATGAAGAGTGCTTTGTGAAAATCACTGAAAAACAACATGGCAGTTTATGACATTAGAAGAGTATAGTAAATTTTAATTTTGCTTTCTAGTCCTGTATTCTATTTATTGTTTTTATCAAATATGAAATTGCAACAAAACTTGCCTCAAGCACACACAAACCACCCACCTTATGGTATATACTACTTCTCTTGTTGAAGAAGCATCAGCTATTGCTGCTACATTTGCTCCAGCTGGTTGGCCATGATTTATCCATCTGTTCTATATATATATATGTCAAGATTGAGGTGAAATTAGTAACACCTTGGAATCCATTTGTTAAATGTTAAAGAACTTAAGATTCAACTGCCAAGTCACTAATATTTGCTCCAAAACTTAAGTTTTACCTGGAGGGCTCAACCCAAGCAAGTTCTACTAGTGATCCATTCTTTGTGCAGAAATAGGCTCTCCTGTCCCACAAGGCAACAACACAAGAGACTATGTTTTAACAATGCTAATGGTGTATATATGTTTGATCTCAGAAATTAAAATTGTACTTACTGTTCATCGCGCGAAGCAACTCCAGACTTCATTAAAAGATTTTTCTCTGGATCAGTAGGTGTGAATTCAACCCAAATTGGTTGTGAGCTTTCACCGAGTTGCACTCGAATCTGCTGAGCAAAATTACAAGCAGCCAATCTATGAGACAAGGGTAATTGTCGCAGTTTCAATTTCCAACAACGTACAGAGGACCCTTTTATTTATCGGAGTTTACATTTTAATACTTATCCAAGAGTTCAATCTTGACATAATAGTGTCAATATGTTAGTGTCTAAATTAGATGACCGGCTATGCATAAAGTTGTTATACTAAAGTGTATATTACATGCATGTGTAACATGTACCTGAAAGGGGAGAAATTATTACACTGTTCGGGACCATGTGATCCTAGTCGATCTCTATGTGATACATTATTAATTCTTTTTTGTAAATTGAAAAATGTGGTTACATGTCAGGTAGAGATTGACCGGGACTACATACTTGGAAGAGAGTTGATATGCCCAGAGAAATATAAGGATAAAAATCAAGTTCTACAGTTGATGAGAACATTTAACATAGTATGATGCTTGGCATGTATCTTCTAACTTAACAGATGCTTCTAACCTGATACAATTTTCCTGCTTCTGATAGAGCAAGAATCGTCTGATTGATGACAAAAATTGATATGGCACTTCCTGCTGATACGGGCAAGTCATGAGGGACAATCACCCATTCCATTCCATTCCAAAACCTCTCATAGATAGACCCACTTTCACCAGTGATCCACACAGATGTCTCGGATATTTTACTCAAGGAAATTCTCTTTCTCTGGGGCAGAACCACATCCTCTGCTTCCAACTTACTATCCTTATTCTCAACACTTCTCTTTTGTTCATCAAGCTTGTGTTTTAGCTCCAATACTTCTTGTGTGCTCTTCTTATCTGTCTGAAGTATTGACCCCACTTTTCTACAGTCACCGTTAACACAAGAGAGCAGATCATAGGGCAGTTTTGCTTCAACCCATGTTTCAGTTTGTTCACTGAACACCCAAAACTTATCAGTCTTCTGCTGAAATCGTTGGTTGCTTTGTTGAAAAATTTGATATGGGCACCATGAAGCACAAACCACAACTATAAAGCAGCTGACAGACAAGAGTCCCCAGATGGCAAATGTCAAATGGAACATTGACATGGTTTTGTTGTCATTGGAAGCCAGACAAATAGCAAAGAGACCCGAAACACTTCAAAATAAAGATTTGTAGGTACCATAAGAAGTACCGCAAATGGACCATGTGTTAAAAAGCTTCGAATTATTATGACTATCTGCCCAAAGTTTACAATCAGACGTGTGGATAGTTCATGGAAAAGTGCTGTTGGCATGGTCCCCAAGACCAAGAGGATTTATTACTATTTGGGATGTGAATTTCATAAAGAGAAAGGGAAGATTTGTAAATTGTTGGACCATACTCCATGGATTATGGACCGTATGGAAAGTGGTAGCAGTGGCTACTCATTCTTAGAATTTAACAATCACCACTAGATAGTAGTAGATGCATACATGGTCTCTGTGTTTCTCAACTTTTGAGGTAATTATTTGATATCAAATTACACAACGTAGTGGAAGTGTTTTTCACGAGATGCTTTAATTGGTTGGTCCCTTTATAGTATCGGGTTTGCTTTTTAATAATAATAAAAGGTTTCAATTTTTTAAGTAGAGCATATATTTATTTATTTTGGTGATCTCTATACGAATTAGAGTATCGGTTAAGAAATATGCTTAGGAAAGGAAAAGTGAGAAGCAAGCAGAATAAATTATGAAAATTTGAACTCATATATATACTCACAATCTATTTATTTTTAGAGTTTGATCAACGAAACTGATTTAAGGATACTTTTGTAACCAATATATATGGAAGATATTAATGATTATTTTGAAAGAAAGAATATCATTTTACTTTGTTTTTGTATATGTCGGGTTCCTTAACGTTCCTGAGACACCCATTGGCAAATAAAACAATTATTTTTTCAAGAACTTTGTGCCACGATTTTACTAGTATATTTTTATGATTATCTTCGTTTACGTGCATCATTGTGAAGCATAGTAGCATTGTTAAGGGCCAAAGTTGGTATGATGCTGCGGCTACTTTATGAATATTGTGATCAGTGGTTGCGTTTCCATTAGATGGTCCCGTCAGATCACAGATGCCTAACCCTATAATTGGTCTCATATTCGATCTACCTTTGGACTCCATCAATATAAAGTTATCAAACGTGGAAGCTGAGCTCAGATACCTCCAATTTTCTTTTGAAGCAACTCGCGGAAGAAAATGACATTGAAAACAATATCATTCACTCACAAGTGAATGATTTATATTTATTTTGGTGAAATAATCGGGAAAAAAAAAATAAAGAAACAAGACTAAAAACTGCAAGAAAATACGATGAAAGTCACATCATCCAAAACGACATTAAAAAAAAGTTTCACAAATTTATTTCACAATTTATTATATTGAATGACAATAAAGTATGAGATTAATAACGATAATGATAATTAATTATGCTTTAACTTCTTGTTCATTCATATATAATATAATTATTAAAATCATTCTATTTAATCATTTTTAATTGAAATTTTCAACTGTTAAATTAAAAAGTTTCTTTAAACAAATCAAATTTATAAATTTTATACAATCAAAAATATTTACTATTTAATTAATTAATTTTATTTTAACATAATATATTTTTAAATTTAAATAAATATAGGTTTTATGATCAATTATATATTTATAAATACTTGATTTTTAAAAATTTTAATATATATATATATATATATATATATATATATATATGATCGTTAAAATAATATTACATAATTCAGTGATTAAATTTATTAAAATCATATTCTAAAAATTAAAAAAAAAAAAGTAAATTTCCTCTCTACGTGTATCTAGAAAGGAAAGTTAAATGAACTAAGAACAAAGTTTTCCTTGAATATTTTAATTATGAAAAAAAATCAAAAAAATAATAATAGCATGATTTGTTCAATTTATTATAAGAATAATAATCTTTTAAGAACTTCTTATAAAAGAAAACTTGCTGGTTGATCATCACAGACTCGTTATCGATCTCAATCACAATAAAATACCATTTGGTGATATCATATGGGAGCTTATACTACACGACAAGACTGACTTAGATTCCACTGGAAAAAGAATGCTAGAGTTTGATTCCTCCAATAGAGGGTTGCATCAGAATCTCAAACTTGTGGACAGCAATTTTCTATTTCTTTCTTTTTCATGTTTTCAAAATGCCTGATTCTTTCATATTGATTGAAGTCTCTTCTTTTTCTTTATGTTTTCAGGATTTTGTTTGAACTTATATGTTAACATTTTTTTTCAATTGAAATATTATTTTTTTAAAATTATAATAACTATGTATGTATAAAAAAATTCAAAAAAAAAAAGAATATCTTGATAATTAAAAAATATATTTTTTTTAAAAATTTGAACAAATGAGTATTTAATTTGCTTTAATTTTAAGATTTTATTTGAAAAAAATTATATCTTATAATATATGAATAAATTTAGGGTAAAATGTGCTTCGGTACATCAAGAATCGGTTAAAATTGATCTAAAATGGTGGTTTGGTGGTTTTATTTTTTGATTTTTTTAAAAAAAAATGTGGATGATTTCATTCATGGTCAAGTCAAAATAAAATATAAAATTAGGGACAAAATCCACCCCAATACGTGAGTAGCATTAAAACTATCCATTTTAATCCGCAGATAATTTTTACGCATGGATATAAATTATTGTCATCCCTATTTGCAAACAAGAAAACCTTTTGTTTTTCCTTCAGTTTCCTCCAAACTCCCCTGTCACCAACAAAACCCAGCTACTAACAAAAAGTGGAGGAATTTCACTTGCACCTCTACAAGATTGGTAGCAACAATCAATGAGTCATCAACTTATGGAAATGAAGCAGCCAATCAGCTTTTTCCAGCAACAGCTTCTCAGAATTGAACACCCGCAAAATTTATTCATGATGAATATAGTAATTTGCCTGTTTAACGTTTAATTTAAGAAACAAATAATTGCTTGCTTGCTTAATGTGTAAGGTAGTGAATAGTTGCTTACAAAATTTGATAAGGATAGGCATGGGTACAAGAATCTTTAACACCCGCCTTTCCATATAATTGTGTTTGGCAAAAAATCGTAAAAGTGATTCTCATTAAAATAGAAATTGGATACGAATATTTGTTGCCTTTGCGTTGAAATTTTCTAGATCATTCAACATTTTCACATTTTTATCCTTTTTCATCTTTAACAACTATTTAATAAAATTTACAATATCTATTATACTTGTTCGCTTAATACTAGTTTTATCAAAAACTATCTAAAGTCTAAACAACATTGCTACTTTTCATAAACCAATTTACTTTTTAAATTACTTTTATCTAAATTTTACAAATTCAAATTTGTAGAATTTACAAACATAGTTTTTGATAAATTAAAGAAAATTAAACACTTATGAAATGTTCATGTCTGTTCACACTTAAGAAATATTTTAAAGTAAATTAATTCCTTGACTCCACAACCTTTAGTATTAACTTGTATGAATATTGTTTCCATAATCATAAAGTCTTATATCATTTAAGGATCGAGAGCATGAATTATTTATAAACACATTTTCTCCTCAATCCATCGAGATATATTTTACTAAAAATAAAACTGTGATGATCCAAAGAGTACCTAATCAAACAATAGGTTGGAACAAATACAACAATGAATATCATAATTATAAGTTATCGAATTGTGCGTTGCACATAAAATTTTTATTTTAAAATATGTTTGGCTTCAATTTTTAATAGTAATATCTAATTAGCATCATGCTAATAAAAGATAGCAAAATATTATCAAATACCGAACAGTCCATCCTATACTTTACGTTGTTAACTGGTCGGAGACAGAAGGACCTACACGAATTGTTTTACATTTTTTAATAAAAATAAAGTCAATGTAAAAGTTGTTGCAAAATCAAATCGAATTCATTCACCCAAAAAAACAAGATCAAATCAAATTCAAATAACTTTTCATGCTAAAAAGGACGACAAAAGAAAATTAGGTGAGTTACTTGGAAGGAAAAGGAAACTATATTCTTGCTCTATCGAGATTTTGCTTTCATTATTCTGTTTATCGCATACTTCATTGATTTTTGGTTTCTAGTTCCTTCTATTTGCAATCCATCACTGCTTGAGATTGATCCTGTATGTGGCTGGTATCCGCAGTCTCCTTTTACTCTTCCTACCACCTGTTTTGTAATTTTTGTTTAACGAAAATGCCTTTTATAGAAGCTAATTTGTGTTGTTTCTGCAGTGTATCCTAACAAGAAACACAAGAAAAACTAATTTTCTTTGTGTGCTTATACAATAGAAATTAATTTCCATCAAATCAATGACATACAAAAAAGATCAAGGTGGCTTTAAAGAGAAGAAAATAGATAGAAAAATGAGAAGGGAGAATGACCGTGGGAGGCGTGGGAGGGAGAAGGCAGAGTAGTTTGAGTATTTAAAAAAAAAAAGTGTGAAGAGTAAAAAGGGGAGGATAGATTGAACAGCACATTTAATCCCATCACCATACGCCCAGCGTAAGAACCCAACAAGCATTGAATGCTGTTCTCGCTTCTCACAGCTGAAATGCCGGTTCTTTCAGCAGAGGTTATAAATTAAGTTACTATGACACTGTGTGATAAGCAAACACTTGAAAGTTATTCTAGTGGGACAGCCCAATACCAAATCATTGCTCACAGCAAGAGGAAATTTCAGCACCAAGACAAAACATGCATCCGTCCAATTAAGATTTAACCATTAGGCGTTCCACATAATAACTAACAAGGTTCCGATTTCAACATTCCATCAGTGGCAGGTACACGACTTCACCTTAAACTTCTTCAGTTTTTCACCATATAATTTCAGCTGCGCACTTACTATATTTTTATTCTACCACATATGTGTGAAATATGAGAGTAAGCATAATGTGCGCTTGGTATTTTTCTTAACATCCAAATATGTTCTCCAGGCTTCCCTCTTCTCTTCAATCAAAACAAAAGCATGCATCCACATTAACTCACGGCAAAGTAGACTGTAAATCAACTCAAGGTCAAAAACCTACGATTTTTCCTTAGGGGGTGTGTTCTCAAAATATATTTCACTCTGTATTAACTATTTCAAAAGGAGCTTGCAAATATTAACCGTGCAACAACAAGGTAATATAAATAATAAGAGAATTTGAGAAACACCCAGGTGTATTTAGCGTGAAATCTCAAAAGTCCACTATCGTGGTAATTATACAAACTACCTAAAAAATTGGCATTCTAATATCCTCAAAATACAACAATTTGACCCTAATGAGAGGTCCACTTTCCCAAACTCAATTGAACATTTAATCTACTCTAAAGTTACAACAGGTCAAAGAATGAATTAACTTAGGAAGCAATAGCCGAAAGCTGACCATGAAACCTGTGTGTACCTGATCACACTTTAATCATCTGCTGCTAACTACTGAAGAAGTTAGGTCCAGCCCGAGACAGAAGCTCCTTGCCAGCATCCTTACCCATCTCAATCATATCTTCAACAGCATATGGACCAACCCTGGATGTCTCTAGCACTGCACAGAGGGAAATGCATGAAAGCTTAGAGAAAAGTTACTTGTGAAGGATTAGAAACCAAAGTCAAATAACATAAATCTATAAAAAGATGCTCGTACCTCTGGTTCCATCAGGGGAAGCAACTAATCCTCTAAACAAACAATTGCCATCTTCGTTTCTACAAGCATACCCTGCAATAGGAGTGCGGCAAGACCCATCCAAAGTCTGAAGAAAGGCCCTTTCACAGACAACTGCTAGCCTTGTTTCTTCATGATTAAGTGAATCAATGTATTCTGCCTACAGAAACCACTCAACCAAAAAGTTGAAAAATATCAAGAATCTAAAATGAGTAAAGAATGTAAGATGCAATGTAAAATTGTAATATTATGCAATTAATTTGAAATGTTTCAGATTCCAAATATAAACCAATCTTCTTTCTGGTTTGAGTAGGAATTTGTTGCAAGTAGGTATTTAACAATGTACACACACATTAGATCCTACATGGCATGATTAACTTCCCTTGCACCTAAAAATAACAGCAAGTCTGCCAAGATTGTGCACTATATTTAATCACTTACCATTTTATCGTCATCACTTCTACAGGCAATTCCAATGGCACCTTGGGCAACAGCTGGAAGCATATCATCTATTGATAGGATTGAAGTCACATTTTCTGTCATACTTAAGCGTTTGAGTCCAGCTAATGCTAATAGTGTAGCTTGGACAACCCCCTCATTGAGTTTTCTTAACCTTGTTTGGACATTGCCACGGAAATTTTCCTGCACCTGAGAAATAAAATTCCAGAACAATTTATCAGTGGTCTAGAATATAAAAATTTCACAAATGAAGTAGCAAAGAGTAGTCAAACAACATGGACAGAGAAAAAAAAATGCTTCAAGAAAGACAACAACCAGCTACCACAAGGAAAAAATAAAATAAAAACTGTCCATTTGAAACTGCAACGGAATAAAGACTATAACTTTCTAAGAAAGCTAAATCTTAAAGAATACACCGAGAATGCTCATAACCCTAGAGTAAAGACCACAAGGATAACATATTGTCTTTACTTCATAGTCACAACCATAATTGTTAGTCCATGTCACCAAGGTGTTAACATGTTACATGGGCATACTAATGATCATCTACCGAATTCAACCATCCACAAATGATTAGAATATTACGTTAAGCTATTTGATGGCGATTCATAGCTGACATCAGCTACAAAATACATATTATGATATGAAGCGATACAAGTCCCTCTTACATGCTTTCAGAAGCATTTTAAAAATCTGATATATGTATTAGGTTTCACCACACACAATGCTAATGTGACCATTTGTCAATAATCTTGTCTATTTTTTTTACATTATATGACAACTTTGGTAACAGCAGCTTGCAGCCAGAAAAGGAAATTAGAAATCTTATACAGGGGATGTCCATTAAAGTCATTTGCTACTTGCTAGAGCTAATTTAGTAAGACAAAGTGTAGGAAACAATAATTTGTGATTTTCAAGCTGATGAGTAAAAAAGATGACTTACATTAAGAGATGGATATCTGTGGAGGATCTGTGACTTTCGTCTTAACGAAGCAGTACCAATAACACTTGCAGGGGGAAGATCAGCTAAGGAAGCTGCAGTCAAGGATATAAATGCATCTCTGACATCCTCTCGCGGAAGGTTACATGGCAGAATTGTTTTATCAGGCAAGTAAGTAGGAACATCCTTCATCGAATGGACAGCGATGTCGATTTCGCTGTTCAAGAGTGCCTCATCTATTTCTTTGGTGAACAAGCCCTTCCCACCTATGTCTGCAAGTGGTTGTGTGAGGATTTTGTCCCCTGTTGTCTTTATAATCACAATCTCAATAGCCCCCTCTTCGGCTAAGTCAGGGTGTGATGCCATGAGTTTGTCTCTGGTCTCATATGCTTGTGCTAGAGCTAGTGGACTGCTCTACACATGAAAGAAAAAAAAAAAAAAACAATTTTGATGATGGTGGGAATCTGAGAATGTTTGTTTTGTTTTGTTAAACCAAAAATGCACAAGCCAAACAGATGAGAAGAAAAAATGGGGGGAAAAGAATACCTTCCTCTGGTACCAATTCTGATGAGAGCGACCTTAGTTTGTTGCTCAACGGCAACAGAAGCTTTGGTGACCCAAATGCGATGGCATTTGGAGAGAGATGCGGTTTTGGTTTTCGAAGCTGAGCGGGGAAGCCACCCGCCATGGAGCGTGGAAGAAAGAGTATTCATGTCAAAGAGAAGAGAAGAGAACAACAACAGCGAATTGTTGAGGCAACCCCGTTTCGCTTCGCTTCTGTCTGCTGATGGATGGAGTCTGATATGATATGTCCAACAAGATAAAGTTCATACGGATTAATCATTTTCTTTTCTTTTCTTTTCGGAAATTACACGCATTATTATTTTAATTCGCCTATGGTGTGGTGGCTATACAATACTCCATGTGCCAACTGCCTCTAAGTCTAACACACTGGTTAAAGGAAAAAAAAATTAAAAGTATCGTATTTAATATTATTAATATATTTTGTTCTAATTTTTTATTAAAAAATTAGTTACTGGGTTTTAACTACTGTTTTTGGAATGATGGGTAGAGTAATACATTATTTTTTTCGATTTAAATATTTTCGTATTAGTGAAAAATATAATAAAGTCATGCTATAAAAACTTGTAAAATAATTATAGTAGAATTATTTTATTATAATATCTATTGATTTGAATTTTATATTTTCACATTCCTTATTGATATAAGAAGAATTTGATCCAACCTAGAAAAAACAAAAGAGTTTGATCCCCTCTTTTAAAAAAAAAAAACAAATAAAGTCAAAATTAGAAATAAAATGAATTTGAGCGACTCTTAGTGATTTTTAAATAAGAAAATGACCTGCAATAGGAGTGGTTGCGAGTTTTAATTTATTTATTTTAAAATATAATTTTTAAAATAAAATATATTTGACAAAAATGGAGTTGGAATTTATTTTATTCAATTTCAAAATAAATTTATCTTGTTTTTAAATTTGAAGAGAAGAGGATCTATAATTTTGATTTTTAGTTTAAAAATAATATACTCTCTTTATATTTAATGTCGATCTTTCTCATTGTCACAAGTAACATTGTATCAGTTTCATTATATCGTCACCATTTTGATAGACACTACTATCTTCATCATTGTTATAACCGTCATCACCTTTTAACATCACACTACTATTATTGTTACCAATACAATCTATGTTATTATTATCATCGTCATTGATATCCCCACCAATGATATCATCACCATTGATACTATTATCACCATCATCGATATTGACATTGTTATTAATGTTGCAATCATTAAAAAAAAAAAAAACACTCTTAAAAGAATTTTAATATGATATGAGAATTTTAAAACAAGTCTATCTTGAAATAAAGATTAGAGAAAAACTAAAACTAACCAAAATTTAAAATCCGATTTTAAAAAATTGAAACTAAAACTAAAAATGAGTTGTTTTCAAATTATCTGAAATTCATAACTAAAAAATACCTCCAAACAAGTCCTAAAAAACAATTATTTACTTATAGATTTGGATAAACACGGTAGAAGTACGTCTCTGTGTTTTGCTTCTTACATATTTCTATTTCTCTGTTAAAATATACTAAAACAAGTTCAAACAACTTCACATGAAATTCCAATTATACCCATCGTATATTCTTATACGTGCAAGCAATTTTTGTTTTGTTTGGAAATATAAAGCAAAAACATGAATTTATTAACATATCATTCACAAACACATGTGGATTAACTGACAATTTTTTAAAATTTAATCAATAATTCTTTGTCCAATTTTTTAATAAATAACCCTGTTAAATATTTAAAATAAAACTGTCGTTGTGCATGATAGTCTTTCCAAAACTAACATAAAACAAAATAATTTTTTAACACATGACAAAGGTTAATTTGTTTTCGAGTAAGGCGGATCTAATTTTAATAACTTATACTTTTTTTTTATAACTTTTTATGGATAAATATTTATACCTAAATCTAAACTTGTTACAGTGATGAACCCAATGAAAAATGCTTTTTTATGAATGTGTTAGGTTGTCCATGTAAAATGTTATGCTTTTTATTTTTGTAGGACATCTAATGATTATAATATTTTTTATTCTTTCTCTTTTATTTATTATTATTTATAAATAAAAGAAGTAAAAACACAGCTTAAAATTTAAAGGTAAAATTAGAAGAGATAAATATAGGAAATACAGTATTTAAAAAACAATAGATAATAGTCTGCCCTAGAAAAACCCCAAACGAGCAAGCGATAAATCACAACATAAAAGGGTTCTCTCTCACGTTCTCTTTCACACACTAAGCGTGAACTAATATCGAAATTCAATTATACCCTGACCCTGTGTTAGTTTCGTGTGTTGAGAAGCAGAGAGAGGCAGAGATGCAAGGAAGCGCAGCTGACGGTGAAGCCTTGGATTTCGAGCCTGAGGACGATGACTTGATGGACGAGGACGGCGCCCCCGACGCCGACGCTTCTCCGCCTCAACCTAAGCTCAAATCCGCCATCACCGCCGCCGCCGCCCCCAAAAAGACCAAGGGTCGCGGATTCCGGCAGGACACCGACGCCAACCGCGACACTCGCCTCTCCGGCTCCGACTTCGACTCTCTCACCACCGAGGGCGGCCCTGGCCCTCAAAGATGTTAGTAATCCCTTTGCCCTCCTCCCTCTTAGGGTTAGGGTTTTGTCTTTTTATTTTATTTTATAATTATTTCGATTTTATTTCCCTCGCTCCAGCCATTGAAGGATGGATCATTCTGGTCACCGGCGTGCACGAGGAAGCGCAAGAAGACGATTTGCAAAACGCCTTTGGTGAATATGGAGAGATTAAGAACCTGCATTTGAATCTTGATCGCCGCACTGGTTTTGTCAAAGTAACTCTTAATTCCTCTTTTATTTTCCCTTGCTGCAATTGAGCTACATAGTCATTAGGATAATTCATTGGATATTCATTTTTCAACGTACTTCATTATGGAGGAAGGAATTTAATCGTAATTTGACTTAAATATGACTGTCTTTCAACTAACACCGATTTTTTTCTATAATTTTATTTTAACCTCATGATAAATATATGTATGGTTATAACCTAAGTGGGAAATGATAAATAATGTTTGATCTACACGGTGGCCATTGTTTTGTATCTGGCATTGTATTGTCAATAATGTCCTGTATTGCTGGTCCATTTTGATGATTTGACCTTTGATGTGATTTTTCTTCTACTTGGGCTTTTAATTTGACGACTCCTGCCATGAATTTTGTTTCACTTGGTGGTTAATTGTTGGCCCAAAACTGATATTCTGTGGGAACAAATGGTTGTTGATCTGTTTTTCATTGATAGAAAAAGGATTTGGAATTGGCTGTCCTCCATTACATTCTTTCATACACAAGACATCAACACAGTATTAATTTTATACTTGTGTTTCATACTATTGGCCCAAAACTGATTCTCTGTAGGATCATTGGGTTGTTGATGTGTTTTACTTTGATAGAAAATGATTTGGAATTGGCTGTCTTCCATTACTTTTTTTTTCTCTTTTTCAAATTGATGCTGCTGCTGCAAGTATAAAATTAATACTGTCTTGGTGTCTTGAGTTTGAAAGAATCTCAAGGAAGAAAGATACAATTTTTTACAACCATGTTTAGGTTATTGTCATTTCTTCACTGTTTCTATTATATCGTACTCTTGTTTGCCTCCGTCCCTTTGTTCAACTAGTTCATTTTATTAAAGAGGATAAATCTCTTTTTATAGTCTATTTGTAAATCATAAGCTGGGTTTATTCCTGTTTAGCAAGATTTTCTGCCATTTGTGCTTTTATGTACTGATTAATTTGGCAGATTTGTTATCCTTCTTCCTCTAACCTTGTTTACCACATTTTTCTATTAGCAACTCAATCACATGAAAAATTTGGTTTATGGACTGATGACTATTTTTATTTTAGGGTTATGCGTTGATTGAATATGAGCGTGCTGAGGAAGCTCGAAATGCAATAGAGAATTTGAATGGATCTGAGCTTCTTACCCAAACCATTTATGTTGACTGGGCCTTCAGCAGTGGACCTATTAACGAGTCAGTCAGAAGAAAGAATGCTAGGTATGTTTATACATGTTTAATGATTTTGTTTTTTTTTCAACATTAAAGTTCCATGCAGATGCAGTGTTGGTGTGAGTGTTATTTTGTTTGGTATTTCCTATTGTGTAATTTATTTTAGCCAATATGAACTCCCTTAAAAGTTTGTAAGGCATATAATATATTACTCCTTTGTTGCTTAGGTTTAACAGAAGTTATATAATTTCTCCTTGGCTAATGGATTGAAAAAATGAAAAAAAAAGGTGTATTTTCCTGGACTCTGGACAAGTTTAAAACAACTTGTATTCCAATTTTCAACTTGTTTATTATAAGCTCCTCTTTTTAGTTGTGTTACGTAGATACTCATACTAGTGCTGAGTTTCTTCCCCTTGTGTGAACACCCTGTTGGCTGTTGTGAACTTTGAAATATTTTTAAAACAACGGATCAGAACTTTGACTATCTAGAACTTAGTCGCACGGTTATGGTTTTCTAGATTTGCATTCCAAATTTTCATTGTTTAGCATATGAATGTTTTAAACTTTATCATTTTGCAGACCACCTCGTGAACGGCGTTCCAGGAGCCCCCGGAGGAGATATTGACATGTGTAGTGAGTAAATGTTTGTGTTGATGTGTGTGAACCCGTAAGTGAGCGGCTTGGTTTCTATTGCTATAGCTGTGGAGGATTTTTCTGATACTTGTGCTTCCGTCAGGCAAAATACATATTTGATGCTGACAATTCTCATCTAATACATCCTTTGTTGAATGGTATAAACTTTTAGCTAGTTTATTATGGTGTATGGTATTTAACATACTATTGTTTCATTGTAGTAATGTGTTTTGGACATGCTTTTTCTTACATGTAATGGTATTATGTTGAGGAACGTAGGATCGCCTTTCGTTTGAAGCTTGTTTCTGTTGCATGTTAAAGTGTGCCTTAGTGTCTCTTCCTTTCTTTCTGTTTTGTTATAAATCTTTTTTACTTTCAATGTATGCATCTTTACCTCATCTTTTTATTTACCCGTCTGTGCATTTACATGGGTATTGGTATTTGTTACGTGTAAAGGCTCAATAAAGTTAAATGCGATATGCAACACCAATATTTGTGTTTGGTGACATTGGTGGATCTTTGTCGTTTAGTTTATAGCATAGCGTGTGATGCATACCTCTTAATTGAACCAACCTGTGGATGACTTGTTTTGTGCGCTTGGTAACTCCTCAAAGGTTAGTATTTATTAATTTGTAACTCCTCAAATAGAAAATTAGAGAATTTATACTTCAAATATTTGTGAAAATTATTTAAGAAAAATTAAGTTATTTTATGCAAACAAAATTTGTTAAGATTATTAGAAATATTTAAAAATTTAATAATTTTTCAACAAATTAAAGGAAATAAATAAATTAAAAAATGATCACCGCCGTAATTACTAATGTTGGTGACTGTTCTATCGGAGTCGCCGTTGTGCTTCTTAATTTTGTACTTTTATAAAAAAAAATTCAAAATTTGCTTGCATTTAAGACCAACAAACTTCTTTATGCACTGGTTAATTAGATTTAATTGAGCTAATTATATTTAATATTTTATGAAAAAAGAATATGATTAAATCAATTGAATGTATGATATGATAACTTATGTGTATATCAATCATCAAATATATAATTAAAGTAAGTTTTGTCGTGTAGACAAATATCACATGGTATATTCTTTTTTCTCCCTAAATTTTATTGATTTTTTAATTCATGAAAACAGACTACTATATTTATATATCTCAATTATAGTAATTAACATGCTTATAAAAAAATATTTTGTCATATGAGTTTGTTGAATGATAAGAATAATCATTTTTTTATAAACTAACTAATTAAATATGACATGGTCTAAAAAGGTATAAATATTAAGACGTATTATTTCTAATTTTATTCTATAAGCACATTATTAAATTGATTTTGCTTAAAAAAGGATAAATATGATCCGTTGTATGATAATTATATTAATTATTGTAAAAATCATATAATAATTATTAGATATTTTCATTTATTAGATTCTCTAAAATGTAATATAAGATAAATTAAATAAAAAATCTTATTGTTTAAATTAAAGTAGTAGAATTTCTCATTTTCATGAAAGCATTTGTGTTTTATATATTTCTATTAAAATAAAATTTCAACTTTTTTCTGAGTAATTATTGATAATTATATAGTAAAAGTAATTTGGAAAATTCTTAGATATTTTCATTTATTAGATTCACTAAAATGTTATGTGTGATAAATATTTGATTAAAGTAATTATAATATCTTACAAATTCATAACAATATAAAAAACATAAATTATAAAATAAAATTTAATATCCGTATAATGCATGGGTTCTATGCTAATTAGTATATTTCATAAAGTCAAAATAAAAAATTAATACCAAATATAAATTTATCATTTTTTAAAGAGTCTAAATGTATGTTAAACACTAATTTTCATGCTAATTTTGTATTCTATTGTAGATTAATTGATAAATTAAATATGGAAAATGCTAATATCCATCTTAATTGGTGTCTATAAGCATTCAATACCAAAAAAAAAAAAATTGGACTAAAAAATCATTGACGACTCTTTTGTTTTTTAAAATTAAATTTGAGTGTATTGTTGTATTTTATCATTTAACTTTAAAAATAAAATATTTTTCCATATCTATAAGAGAGAACCATGGAAAACAGATGGGATAGAGGGAGAAAATATATATATATTTTTAAATTAAATGAGAATATAATAATATCCTTAAATTAAAAATTTTTTTAAAAAAATGGCATGATATTCTTTCTAACACTCTCTGTTATTGAACATCGCCATTTTTTTTTAACTTGCTTCTCATTTAAGGATTTCTAATAAATTTTAATCAATTATAAGGAAATTCTTTGAGAGAGTGCCAGAAATAGTATTTGTGAAAAAAAAAATATAAAAAATAAAAGAACCAATGAGTTTTTAGTCCAAAATTTGTGGTGTTGAATGATATTGCAGACCAACCAGTGGCAGACTAAGACCTGGGATCAATGCAGGCAATTTACTTAAAAATAAATTTAACACATAAAAATGAGGTAGTGGGTCCAAGTTCATAAAAATAAGAGATACAAAATACAAAATTTTAAGATAAATAAATTAAGATTTTATTAAAATAACGGGATGTATTTATTTATTCTCACATAAAAATAGGTTAATGGGTTCAAACATAAACATATAAAATTAGGATGTCCTATAAAATTTGAAGATAAATACATGTCACCTATGAAAAATGAAGGAGTGCATTTGACCAAAGTCAAACATGAATGGATCCGTCGTTGACACCAAGAATATTAACATTTCCCATTAAATATTTATCTAAGATATCTATATCACAATAGTCCAAGAAAATTCTTGGAGATTTATTTTAGGAAAATGTATCCCATAAATGTTTTATCACAAAATATAAATGATGCATAATTATAGAAATTAATATACTTAATTAATTATAAATATTTAATCACGGTAATAAATCATAATTTAAACATTTAGACCTAATTGATAACAATATTGTATATTTTGATTTAAATTAATTAACAACACCAAATTTATTTTAAGAGAACTTTTATGAGATTTATTTAGTCAAATACATTTTCAAAACTATTTACCATGAAAATATAAATAAATTTTCCATTTTAATTAAAGATAAGTATACAATTATATTAATTAAAGTAATCACCAATGTAATTTTCTTAATTTGTCCATTGAAATTGATAACACAAGTATATTAATTCAAATTATATGAACATCATTTTTACAAATTAAAAAAAATAGTTATATTACTTGAGATTTTGAGATTTCTTCTCATTAACATGTATTATTATTTTTTATACATAAATCAACATTTAACGTTAAAAACTAAAATAAAACATATCTTAGTCATAAAAAATGATATTTCTAAGTCTGTAGTTGAGTGAATTTTATTTTGAATAATTAAAATATATATTAAAAATATTATATTATAGAAATTCTAGATTACACTCAAGGGGAAAATGTTGTTCTATTGGGAAAGGGGTATTAAGCTAGTATGTTTGAAAAAAAAATGTAAAGGGGTCACCAATGTCTATCTATTGGGAAAATGTTGAAAAACGTGTTGAAAACATAAATGATTGTTGCAACTAAATTTTGAAATCAGGAAACAAATCAATCAATTATGCGTATGGAATGTATTAGTAGCCTACATCTGTTAAAAAAATGTTATGCATTAAGAAAATGATTAATAATTTATAAAAAGTTTATTACCTTAAAACACACTATTTGTCTTACCTTGAAAAAATTTCTAATTGGGTCGATGACTGTGTAGGGCTTCTTTTTTTAATTGACTCTCTAGATTCAGTTCCTCACTTCCTTTACGAAAGAGGCTTTGAGGTTTCTATTTTTACAGGGAGACAATGAGATGCAACTAATTTGTGAGAGATTTTAAAATTTGAAAGGGCGAATAATCTGGTGAAGATTGAAATTGATAAAAGGGAATTAATTGAATTTCACATTTTAGTGACAACCAAGCAATATTTTCGTAAATCAAGCAAAATTGTTCCAAAAAATAAAGGTCCCATATTAATATAAATGTTTTGTGCTGTTTTAATTAAAAAAATCCATATTATACGTTTTTAATCAGTAAATTTTCAAGAATAGTGAAGATTTTTTATACACACAAAATTATGTTTTTGTCCTTAAAGTTTTTTCGAAAAAAATGTTACAAGATATATAATCCTTTAAATAATAAAGGATATGATATCAGGACGAATCTGTGTAATAATAAGATTAAAGCTTGTCTTAACTACAAGCAATTATCCTACAATTATTTTTTTTTGCGGAAGAATCATTGATAATATTAAAGAAAAAAATACGCGGGAGCTAAAATGTGGGCCATTACTTCAGCCTAACAAATAGAAAAAAATTATGTACCCAGAAAACAAAAGAAAAGGGGGTTATAATGAGTAAGCATTTTATTTTAGTACGGTGTCATGATTAGCTATTACATGTTGATAGGTTGTAGCTTAAACAACTTTAGAGAAAATATCTTTTTAGTTTTTATAATTTTTTCTTATTTTAAGTTCCTAAAGTTTTACATCGGCAAAAATTTAGTTCATGTATTTTATTAAAAATTTTATTCTCTCATAACATATTTTTCACAAAATCAGGTATCAATTGTGGAAACACAGCAAACATCAGCAAAGAAGTCGAGAGAGACACAGTTCTTGGACAGGAATGAGAGCCCTTCACACGGAGTGATGCGCACGAACGAAGAAATAGAGATTAACTTCTCTATTTTGATTTTCTTCTAAAAACCTTTTTTTATATTTAATTTTTAATTCAAAATAGTACCTACAATAATGCATTGAGACGTTTCAAAAAAATAATGAACAACGTGTGTGTCACTTAAGAAACTATATCAATATTATATTATATTATATGTGATGAAAAATTAAAAACATGTTTTTAATAAAGTTTAATAAAATACTGAAATTAAATATGAAAATTCAACAATTAAAACTTAGAAATGTTTGTAGTGTGGTTTAATTTGGTTTTTATTAAAACATTATCCGAATCAAATATTTTACGGTTTGTTTTAGATCGATTTTTATGATGTTTATTATGTTATTTTATTAAAAATTTATATATATATTTTTTATTTTGTAAACCAAATTATATTAAAAAAATTACTAATAAAAATCTACAAAATTTATTAATTTGTTAAACCTTATACCATAAAATTTGCCAAAATTTCATTAATTTTAAATCAAATATATTATAAAAAAATTCATTTAAAAAAAGAAAAAAATCGACAGATTTGACAAAAAAATATCCAAAAAAATAAAAAAAATGGTTGCATTTTTATTTTATTTTTACTTTAGATAGGTAAACACCAAAAAAAAAATAAGAAAAAACAAAAGTATAATAACTTAAAAAATATTTGATGAGAAAAAAAAATTACAGTATAACTCTACTATTAATAAATCAACACCTATTTATTGGAAAAGGAAAATGGTTGCAAAGTTATTTGGGGACTAGTGACGCATAATCATAAGTTTTATATTTGAGAATTTTAATCTTCCCTATAAATATGACGTTATACAAGTTATAAATAATGAATCTGATAAAATTTAAATACTAATTTTTGTCAGGTTAAATTTAGAATCTTTATATTGCAGAGACTGTTAATTTATTTTATATATCAATTAGTTATGTTCTTAGATTAGATGATTGAGTGTTTTCAAAATAAGATTTAGTTATTATTTTAAAGTTCTAACTCCTGTCAAGTTTAAAAGAAATCATGAAATATCTTTTTTAGTTTGTGTTTGGTAATAATTTTTACGAAAATAATTATTTTAAAAAATATATTTTTCTTAAAAACGGCTAAAGTTATAATTTACTCTCTAAATTGAACTAAATCAAATCCACATTTAGGTTAACTAAATTACTGTTAAATGATAAATTTCTTTATTTTCTCGTTTTCTTTTTATTTACAAAAAGGTATACATATTTAAATTATTTATTTTGACAGAAATATTTAAATACTTGAAACAGTGTAAAGTTTTTATAGACATTTCCATATTTTGCAGAACATTCCATAAATACATTTATTAGAAGTAATTTTTTTAATAAATAAATGAAAAAGTTGTTTTGTTTTGTTTTTTGCTTTTTCTAGGAAAACCTGGAGGCACACTGTAACTTATGTTGTTGACGATTATCCATCCATTCTTGTTGTGGATCTGAGAAATCTACCGCTCTCACCCTCCCAAGATAGGAGAGAGAAAGAGACTGAGAGTGTGTGCGTGAGAGAGAGTGAGTCTGTTGTTTGTTCAACATAAGCTTAGACTCCAAAACCTAGTGCTACTGCCACTGCCACTGCTACAGACAAACATCTTCTTCACTGTCACTCACCACCAACCCTCTAACCATTTCTCTCTCTCTCTCTCTCTTCAAGTTTTCTGATGGGTTCATGCGAAGCCACAAATGTGGTTCTCTCCAAGATTAAAAACTTTGATCCTGAAAATGCTTCAAAAATCATGGGTTACCTTCTCATGAACCTGGAAGAATCTGAACTTATTCGTGTTGCTTGTAGTCCCGACACTGTGCTACAAACTCTCGTACTGAGGGTTAAGAGCCACTTGGGTCTCACTCTCTCGACCCCTTCGTCTCCTTCGCAATTTCCTCCTTCTCCACTTAACCCCATAGCAAGACTCACTGGTACTTCCTCGAACCCATTTTCAAGAGGAGGACCCACCAATGGTTTTGACTTCACTAGAAACCCGGCTTCACCTTCCTCTCACTCTCATGCCTGGAACTTCCCAAACAACAACCCCATTAGTCCAAAGTCCACTCCTTTACTCTCTTACGACAACATCCGAGCCCTCTCACCCCGTGTCAACGGTGATTGTGATTTTGTTGACGAGCAGCAAGTGAATGAGTACTTTCCCTTCCTCAATGACTCCTCTAAGAACGAAGATTTGGTCGATCCGCGACTCGAATTGGGCGTTGGGGCTCAAAATTGGCACTCTGGGGACTCACATTTGCACAGAAGGAGCTACTCCGCCAGTGACGTTGGTTTTGGGTGTGATGAAGCAGCCCCTGGACTTGGATACAAGCCATGCCTTTACTTTGCCAGAGGGTTTTGTAAAAATGGCACCAATTGTAAGTTTCTTCATGGTGCTTTTACTGATTCACTGGATGCCATTGTTGGCTCTCCCAGTAAGCTTGAGGGGATGGAACAGCGTGAGGAGTTTGTTAGGTTCAAGGCCCCCCAGCTTCAAAGAATAGCCTCTGGACCTTCTGCGGCCGCCCGCGAGAAGTACTATGAGTTTTTGATGCAGGAGTCCCAAAGGTTTAGTACAGCATGGAAGGAAACCTCTCTCTGGTCTTGATTATTTTGTTTTACATTTCTAGCTGTAAGGTGATGTTTTACTGTTGTACATTCTTGTGTTGCTTTTCAGGGCTGCAGCAGCCTTCATGATGGGGGAAGAATTCTATAACTTTGGCTGGGATAGGCCAGAAAGGAATGACTTCCTAGCCGCAATTTCCGGCGAAAAACCCAACTCTGCTTCGCGACAGATTTATCTGACCTTTCCTGCCGAAAGTACATTCAAAGATGAAGATGTTTCCGAGTACTTCAGGTATTATACGCTATAAACAAATGTGTGAATTCGGTGTCAGGTCTCAATTGTTGCACATACTTTAAATATTTTTGCTTGTGCTCCTTTGTATGATTTTTGTTGGAATCCCCCAAAGGAGGTAAATTTGTATTACCGTTGATATTGTTTTTAACTCCTAACTCGGGTAAAATTTGTGATACTTGGTTGATTTGAGTGTGCTAGGGGATTAACAGTCTTTTGCTGGCCTGGCCCTTCAGCAATCTAGAGTGCCCAATTTAAACTCAGTAATCATTGGTCATGATGTTACTGAATTTAGAATTTCACTTCTAAGTCATGTTTTATGTGTAACATTTAGAGTTTGTCTTTTATAGGCGATAAACTTTGCAGAGCATGATGTATGTCTCCCATGAGGAGACTGGGTTAATCCCATATTTTCAGGTATCACTTCAATATGTGTTTTCCCTTAAAAATAAAACGACTTGGTTTCTCTAGTTAAGAAGCATGGCAAATAATTAAGTTCATAGCTTATAGTGATCACTTCTCATGAGTCATGATCAGTACCACTATGATGGTGTGCATGTCTCAATCAACATAGTTGTGCAGTTTTTCAGCTTACCAATGACTATTGGTTTGTCAAAGGAAAAATCTATATCAATGGTCAATCCCTAAATAATTTCAAACATGCTGATTATTAATTAGTATGTATTCTTGAAATTATAAATCTACATCTTTGGTTGGTGTACTCCATGTGTTACGATGCTATACATAAAGTAATTCCTGTTTTAATGATTAAATTAAAATTTTAGTTTCAATATGTGAGATATATCTCTCATAATTGGTAAGATTGTAATATATCATTCTGGGTTTGAAAGAAAGCTTGAGAAGTGCTTTTCATAAACATGACATTGATATAAATGTTTGTCGTCATGATCTACTGTTATGTAGTTGTTTTATATGATTTTGTGAATACTGAATAATATACACCTGATGGTGCACACCATCCCAAGGTCTAAACGAGTAAACGATGACTTTTTTTGAAGCAAACTTAAGATTTAGTCTAGATTCTATTTTGGGAATGATATAGTTGTTCTTATAGCGTGTTTACATATTGATGTACACATACATTGGAATTCAAATTAAGGGATTTTACTGAATAGCTACTTTTGTTCCTTTGAAGCAAATTTGGACCTGTACAAGATGTGAGAATTCCATATCAGCAAAAGCGAATGTTTGGGTTTGTTACCTTTGTCTACCCAGAGACAGTGAGACTCATATTATCCAAAGGGAATCCTCATTTTATCTGTGATTCACGTGTACTTGTCAAGCCCTACAAGGAGAAGGGAAAAGTCCCTGACAAGTAAGTATGCATCATGTTTTAATTGGTTTCTGTATCTTACTATTCCTAAACTAATACTATTGTGACTAATTTATTATGCAGGAGACAACAACAGCAACAACAGCAATTAGAGAGGGGAGATCTTTCACCATGTTTAAGCCCCTCTGGCTTTGGCTCTAAAGAACCTTATGATTTCCATCTTGGTAATCAAATTTCTCATATTGACATTGTTGAGATCCTACATCAACTCAGATAGGGGCCATATGGCCAGTGCAGTTCTTATAAGGCTTGGGCAATCTTCACCTTTTCAGTTGGTTTTGTGGGGTGGAGTTAGGCTCTATAGCCCAAATTCTAAGATGGTATTAGAGTCTATCATAAATCTATTATTGGGTCACTCTATTTGTCTATGCTCTAGATGTCTTGTCTTTAGATGTGAGGATGTGAGTTGAAATCCCACATTGACTAGAGATATGGCCAATTTAGTCTTTATAAGGCTTAGGTAGTCCTCACCTTACAAACTAATTTGTGGGGTTGAGTTGTTCCCCAAGCCAAAATTCTAAGGTTGTATTAGAGCTTCTTCTAGATCAGTTAATGGGGTTTCTTGTATTTGTGTATTCTCTAGATATCTATTCCTAGGAGTGAAAGGGGGGGGGGGGGGGGGGGGTTATTGGGCCACTCAAATTTGTCCACACTTCAGATGTTCAGTCCTAGGTGTGAGAGGGATTGTTGAAATCCTACATCAACTAGAGATATGACCAATGCAGTTCTTATAAGGCTTGGGCAACCCTCACCTTACAAGCTGATTCTGTAAGTTAGGTCCTTAGTCCAAATTCTAAGAGATTTTTATTTTACTTGGTTTCTAGAGAGGGATGTACTTAAAAAGAGTTGCTATGTATGTGCCCTTTCCTGAATCCACCAAACTTTCTAGAACAGTGTATGTATACGCTGATACTTGCAAAGGAGTCTCTTATGTTCATTTCATTTTATTCTCACCAACTTTATTTTATGCAGGGGCAAGGATGTTGTATAATCCACATGATATCTTATTGAGAAGAAAAATTGAGGAGCAGGCTGAATTGCAGCAAGTCCTTGAACTTCAAGAAAGAAGGCTGAAGAATCTACAGCTTCCAGACTTCAAGAATAATCCCATTCACCATCACCAACGCAGTCTTTCAGTGGGTACTCCTTTGGTTTTGCCCCATCAACTTCATAGTCATATTAACGATGCAGGTCTTTCTCCTGATAGCATTAAAGGAGATATTACAGGTTAGTGAATTGATGGTAGCCTATGATATAATTCTAATGAACAGGGTTAGACAGTTTACATTATTGTCGCTTTTCATGGCAGGCTACAGTGGCAGCTTCACTTCTACCAATTCTTTAGGTATTGCATCTGAGCAGCAGCAGCAGCTACAGAAAGAAGTTGATCCAGCTCACATTGATGATTCTGAGAGCAGGAATTTAATGGAGAGTGGAAATGCCGAAGGCGTAGATCTTAGTAATAGGTATGGGCATTGATTTTGTTTCAGATCTTATTTCTATTGTACTGCAGCATTTTGGGGGCGGTCCTCATGTTAATCTGCCCTCGTTGAGGATATGTGCAATTCATTTCAAATTTTCTGATATTGTGTTCTTTCATGATGCTTTCTTGGCCCTGGAGAAGTGTGGGGCAGGCCCTTCCTGATAGTCTCTTTGCTTCACCAACAAAAGCAGCTGGAGGTTATCATGCTGACTTCTCTACATTGGCAGAGGTCAATGAGAGTGCTGTATTTTCAGCTAGCTCATCTTCTCAGGACAAGCTAGAACCGACAACCTCTTCTAGTGATGTGGCCTCCCATTAGTTTTGTTTACAATTCAAGGTACTGCTAATTGCTCTCTGAATGTCACTCTTCCTTGCATAATAAATGTGGATAGACTTCTTCTAACAAGTTGATACACTTTTCTTTGGCTCTATTTTGTGCCTCAAGATTTGAATTGTAGGTAATAAGAATAGAAGTGGCCAGCTGGGGATAATTTTTATTAGGGTAAGTTTTTGTTTTCCCTCTCTAACTTGGAAAAATGGTTTGTTCTTTACTAGTAAAAATCTCCTCAGGATTTGCTTATGGTCTGGTAAATGATTTTTCTTTTGTTGCTCTGGTTTGTTTCTTTGCAGATTTATAGAAGCTTATAGAAGAATCTTCTAGATGTATAGCCAAATACACCTAGATCAGAAGATTAGATCCTCTAGAGAAGAATCAAACGAGATCATCACCATCATCAATACATACTACTAACAGCAGGCGATACAAGTTGCATACTTGGACAGACATTAGTTTATAAGACTAGTTTTCTTTTCTTCCTTTCCTTTTCTGTTGTACTCCCATTCCCCTCAACATAAATATCTATAGATATATATGTTTCACCAGACTGAGGCAGAACAAGTTACTGTTGTTTTACTCTAGCTTAATGTATAAAACTTGGTCTACCATTTAGTTGCTATTTTCTACTGCTGCTATGTTTTTTTTTTCCCCGGTTTGGGAGGAGTGATACCTGTGCCCCTGACCGCAATTTTCATTATTGGTTATTGCATACCAGTAATGGTAGCTAGCTAATCTGCCTAACTATGTACAAGATTTAACAACTGCTGTTAGTCGCTTTCATTTCTTTAAATCATATTGACCAGAAGGGGCCATTGTCTGGTTTGATTCAATTGTACTACTATGCAATATTTAAACCAAGTTTCTTTGTTGATAATATTACACATTTATACCATAGAAATTACAATTTATTTGAAGTCAATTCATTTCAAATTAGAACAATAACAGAAGACATATTCCACTAAAACCAACCATATTCAGCAATGAAGATAGTGTGAGTTAGTTAACCTTTTGATAGAGTTAGTAGAAAGTCCCGGTTCATTGTAGATGAGTTATGAAATTAAGTAAAGAAAGAGAGAAGTTGCAAATGGAAACAAAAATGAGGTTTGTCTGGTATTGTGGATTGGAAGGCCCACATGTGAGGTGGGGATGTGTTGTCACATGGTGATGACTGACATTGAACAAAAAATTGTGCATAGTGAGAGGGCATTACATTACGTTTACACTCCTTTCGCCATCAAACTCATTGAAACGTTTGCTTCTGTTTCTGAGTCATTCATTCAGTTTTATGGATGGCAGAGCCTGTTTGTCCTCTCCTCGCTCGCATACCCTTAAATTATGCTACTTTCTACGCACTGCTCATTTTGCATTGCAGCTTTTCTAAAAGCCTCTGCAACCCTTTTATTTTACTGCTTAGCTTATTGGGCTAATCATCATCATTTTGATTATTTTTTTTCTGGTGCAGTAGAGAAAATAAAAGGGAAATAACCCACATGAAAACTAACTGCTACAAAAGTGATGATTTTGTTCTTGATTCCTTTGGAAGTCACATCGTACAATTGATAAAATATTAATAGCTAGACCCAAATCACATTTGAAATGTATTGTTTTTTCCCCCTTAAATTTTCAGTTTTCAAAAGTTATATTAGACTTTGACTAATCCGAATCAAGTCAAATACCGAATAAAACTACATACAAATGCGAATGTTCTCACTCGTTTGAAATGTTGGGTTGCCATTTAAATTTTGTTATTTTCAACTATACCCTATCATGTCTCTTTTACTGTACCATTTTTTCTTTTGTCAAGATATATCGTCTTACCTATTCACAACTTAAAATTTTTAGGTCTTTCTTTTGTTAAGGAGTTGAAATCCTCTCCATACTTTTTTTTTTCTATTTACTCTACTTGAACTAAAAAATATTTGTTTGTGTACAGTGCTATTTAGGTATTTTCTAATAAAACGTTATAAACATATATGACCATTAAATTATTACTTATAACAAATAATACGTGTAATAAAGTTCAGCATTTAGCTTATCGAGAAATAAAAAGTTCATCATTTCACCAATAATGTTATTTTTTCACAATTATTTATGTAGTGCTTTGAAAAAAATCTTATGTTACTTTTTAAGATTTCAAATATTTTTGTTGTGGTTATGTATAATTATATAGTATTGAACTTTGAGCCTCTCTATGTTTGAGCGAGGCTTTTATCATACGTAGGGCCCAAATAAATGTGAAAGTGTTTGATATCATGGCCCAAAAATCTTTCCACCATTTGTGGACATGTATTACTTTTCTTATATGGTCGCATAAAATTTTCCAAATAAAATAACATGAAATTAATGAAATACACAACAAAATTTATTTGCAAGCATGATCAAATGACAAATTTTATTAAATTGGATTATTTGTAGTTCTTGCAAAATAAAAAAAAGTTATAAATCATTTTACGTAGAGATTCACATATAAATAAGAGAAAAATAATTATATACTAAAAATATAAAAAAATGTATACAATCATTTAATCACGATCAATTATATATAATAAGTTTATTTATTTTTAAAATAATTTAAACAATAATTTATAATTAAATAATAATATAAAATCACCTTAGTTCTATAAATAAATAGTTGGAGAAATTTCATAAGAGATATGCCTGGTTACATAACTTAATTATTTTTAAATATTTTTTTGTCAAGCTTAAAAGTTAAAACAGTCATTTAAGGGGTCACATCATCAATGTTGAAGATAAAGCTGCAGAGCCTGCCGTGATTTATAAAGGCTATTAAAAGAATTCTAATTTAATATGTTTGTTTTAAAATATTTTAAGATAGGGTGAAACATCACAAAAAAAAAAAAAAAAACGATGAAACGTTGCTCTTCATCGATTGACCGCATCAAAATGGAAGCATGGGGAATTAATGAAATAATTGCAAAGGTAAGTATATAGTGCCATTTCACAATGAACATGTATCTAAATTAATCAAAATCTAAAGAAAAGTTATATCCAAATTAATGATGCTGATGCAAAATGTTTTGAAAAAAGTTTAGCAAAATTGAGGCTCTCCTAAAAACAATTTGTATGAAAAAAAAAAAAAGGAATGCTAAATATGCAGCAAAGTAGGTTGTGAAACTGTCATGCCAAAATCCAAGTTTTAATGCAAATAATCATGCAAACGTAATATGTGAAAAATAGCTGAATTTTGTGTTTCAAATTCGAAGTTTAAACTTTCTTCTCTTACAAACATTTCAATTACTTATATGATTTTTTTTACTGAAATTTCAGTTAGTATAAAAATATTGGATCAAGTTTATTTTAGTAATTATTTTGAGCCACATTTTGAGTTTATGTTTGATATTTTCCAATTCCAACTGGCATATCACCTAATTTGATCCGTTTTATTACTATATGATAATGGGTCCATATCAATGAATTTTCTAAGTCTGCTATTGGGCTTTATGTCTCGAGGTTTGAATATTTAATGTGTTCAGTAACCTGAAAAATTAAAACACATTTATTAGAAAAGCAAATAAAAAGCAAAAAAGAAAAAGTATATATAAACCTAAAAACTAAAAAGCAACCTAAAAAGGCGACAAACACGTGATAATATAATGAAAGTGGCAAAAAGAAGATAGAAGTACCCTTTTGTTCAGGAACCTTTATTTGCTTTGGGAGAGTTGTTTAAAGTGAATTATACATTATAAAAGGTATTGTTGATTTTTTTTTTAATTCGAAACAATAATTTGTCTCAAATAACACAAATACATGAACAACAACACTTCTTTTAAGCAAAATTATTCTTTTATTATTATAAGTCTGCCATAAACTGTAAATATATTTTATGTTATGAAAAGCACGGATATATTTCGAAAGAGCCTTTAGTTTTACTTCCAAACTAGACGTTTATTTGACTTATTTATTCAATTATCATTAAAAAAAGTGTTAGTAATGTATCTTTAATATATTTTTTGTAATACATTTAATTATAATCTAAAATTTATTAAAATTTGCAAAACTATGAGTGAAGTTGAAGAAATAAGAAATTAGACTTACAATTTTTTGTGATTTTTAATTAATTATAAAAATTTTTAAAAGAGTGTATTAAAAAGTGTGACTAACATTTATCTTATCATTAAATTTTGTTTAAAATTTAGTGCATATTTTTTATTTTTATATTCTATTTTAAAAATAATTTCTTTGAAATTTTCATAGAATGTATGTAACTATTATTCAAAATTTTAAAATAATACGCTTATTGATATTTTTATAATTATAATTAATTATTAAAAATAATTTTTTTTATTATTCTTTTTACTGAATACATTCTTTTATTTTTAGATTTTTAAAAAAATATTAAAACATTTCTTATATTATCTTAACAATTATTAATAAATCAATCAATAAAAAACTCATTAAAAATAACATTTATATTTTTTGATTTAATCCATTTACTATTCATATATTATAATTATTATCTAATTAGAAAATAATGTTAAGTTTTAAAGGTAATTAATAATTATCGTAATTGTGTTTATAATCGTAGTACAAGCATAGCATACAATATTTATTCAAACTTTTTGGTCGTTACGGTGGTTAGCAAAATCCTAATAAAATGTGAATGGATCACCTTTCCGATTGAGAATGAGATCAGTTTTCAATCGTTTCAAATTTGGAAATAAAACTGTATTATTTGTGATCCCCAAGGAAGACGGTTTTTTGAAATGGCATCAGAAGATATGGCCAACTTGAAAATTGAAGATAGCAAAGACCAAAGAGATGGTGGATTTGTGTTCACATCCAAACAAGACAATAATAATTCTTCAGGCTCATCATTCCTTCAGCTTGGTGATGCTCATGCTCATGCCATTGATAAATTCAAATTCGGTGCAAGGAAGGAACAAAGTGGCAACAATAAAAGTAGACCAAAACTCAAGTTATCTACCCCTCCCCAGGGATATCATGATTTTATTTGGAAGCCAAAGAATGAGTCATTTGGTTTTTTTAGTGTGGATGCCACATCAATTGATCAGTGTTCGAATAAGAATGAATGTGAAGTTGTAGACATAGAGAATAAGGAGGAAGCTTCAGATTGTGGTGGAAGCTTCAAGTCTGCCAATGATGAAGTGGACATAACAAATGATGGTTCAAGACATATGAGTGGCTTTACATTTTCTGCTTCTCAAGTGCAATCATCTAGCTCTAGCCTCAAACGCCACCCCAATAAGATAAATTGGGTAAAAGTTGGTCATGCTCATCAAAATGATACTTACAACTCCACTCCTAATCCATTATCATTTTCTGGAACTTCCTCTCTTTTCACTTCAGGGCAAGCCAATACAAGGGGATCTGAGGTGCAAGGGATAAAGGATGAATTTGCTTCCATTTCTGCTACAACCCTTGCGGCTGAGGAAGCCTGTGAAAAGTGGAGACTCAAGTTAGTATATATTTATGTTCTAGTTTTCTTTGTTACATTTGCAATCACTTGGTTTTGATGTACTTAGTTTCGTACTACTTGTACAGTATTTGAAGTCCTGGCTTATTGCAACGACTTGCAATCTTTTGCCAAATAGATAGAAACTACATAATGCATTTATTGTGAACGTGAACACTCCTGAAAATGGGACTTTCATTATGCTAAATAAAGTTTACGTAGTTAGTTTTATTTTGGTGGAACACTCACGGGACTGAACATGCTTTATAACAGAGGAAACCAAGCCTACAAAAATGGAAATTTGTCTGTGGCTGAGGATTGCTACACACAAGGAGTTAGTTGTGCTTCTAAAGTTGAAGCGTCTCAGAGATGCCGAAGGGCCTTGATGCTGTGTTATAGCAACCGTGCTGCCACACGCATGTCTCTTGGTAGGATGAGAGATGCAGTAGAAGATTGTAGGCTGGCTGCTGAAATTGATCCAAATTTCCTCAGGGTGCGACTTAGAGCTGCAAAGTAAGGTCCTATTTTGCTTGTAATCTTCATGAATTGTGAATTTGTGATTCAAGTTATATGAATTTAATTTTGGTCGAATACTTAGGATAAGGAGATAGTAGCATATTAAAATCAGTGTTTTCTCGTGTGAATCTAGGGTCGAAAACAGGTAGATTGAATTTGAAGGTTTAATGGGAATAGTTGATGGTAAGGGTGATTTACCGGCAATATGTTATTGGTGGCTGTTTGCATGATGTGAAAATTGAAGAAAGTATCAATTTATGTTATATACATTATAGGGTAAATTGAAGAAAGTATCGATATTTAATGATGTCTGCCAAGAGAAATGAATTAGATTTGTGAAAGCATGGTGAAGATCAAGAAAACAGAAAAACAACCTGAGAAGAAGAGAACAAACCTAAGCTTTGAATGTAGGATTTTATTGCATCACGAATCTGTTTAAATAGGCCTCCTATCCTATGTCAAAGAGGGTTGGCTCTAATGGGTAAATTGAAAGGCATTAACAAGAAGATTATCAATTATATTCTTCCTACAGGTTGTCTTTCATTGGAAAGTTATCAGTAAGTTACCTATAAGCTGTAATCGAGGCTTGTGTAACGCCCTTACCTGGTAATAGGCAAATTACGTAGCTGATGATATATTCTTGGAAATAGAAAAACCAGAAACTTAAAACTGCTCATATTTCTCACCAAGTAACATGCATAATGCTGTTGATACTTAGTCCTTGCATCCCAACCATTTCATTGTACGTCATATATGCTTTAATTTTTATAGCCTTACGTTGGGGAGGATCTGGCTCTGGTGGAAAGTTTCACAAAATTTGGTGAAGACTTGGGTTAAATAAATGTTCTATTTAGTCTATAATGGATCGCTGATATTGTAAGTGTTCCGTCTTATGCTGATTTGTTCGAGGCTAAAGCATGTTGGTGTGTTTAAACACATTGTATTTGTCAACTAAAATGCTCAATATTTTAGTAATCAAAATAGTTAATGTATCCCTAAGTTATTTTCTTTTCATTATTTTAAGTTGTTTCCTTGCTATGGGGGAAGCTGAGGATGCGTCAAAGTATTCCAAGAGGTGCTTGCAATCAGGAACCGATTTTTGTGTAGATAAAAAAATTGTTGTGGAAGCCTCCGATCTCTTGCAAAAGACACAGGTTTGACTGTTTATAGTTATTTTAACTCAGGAAACTTTGATCATTGGCTTTTCTTTTTCATCTCTCTCTTCCTGAACTGATAAGTGTCTTTAATGGATGACAGAAAGTATCAGAATTAATCAATCATTCTGATGAACTGTTGCAAAGAAGAACGGCTGCTGATGCAGAGAGAGCATTGGAACTTATAAATGAGGCATTGGTGATAAGTTCATACTCTGAAAAATTGCTTGAAATGAAAGCGGAGGCTCTTTTTATGGTCTGCATTTCTGTCTTATAATATCTGGCACTTTACTAAAACTTTGTCAAAGTCAGCATTTGGCTGTTCGAGCAGTCTTTTATTCTAGTTGAGCTTGTGTTGGATAACTTTTTCTTTAAATATCAGCTATGTAGATATGAGGAAGTGATCCAGCTGTGTGATCAAACCGTTGGCTCTGCCGAGAAGAATTCCTATCCATTGGATGCTGATTGCGAAGTGAGAGATCTGGATAGTTCACAGCTTTCAAAAGGCTTATATTTCAGGCTTTGGCGGTGCTCAATGATGCTTAAATCCTACTTTCACCTAGGAAAGCTTGAAGAGGGTCTTTCTTTACTGGAGGAACAAGAGGAAAAGGTATCTGCCATAAACATGTAAGTATTATTAACATCTGATCCATTCACCCTCCTATGGCCTCTCCTCAAAAGAACATTGAAAAAGAATGAAAAGATGGACATGTTTGATGGTGATCCATTCTTTTAATATGGACATCAGCTTTGAAATGTCCCTGCAGGAGTGGAAGCAAGGTTTTGGAATCACTAATGCCACTAGCTGTCACTGTACGTGAGCTCTTGCATCATAAGGTTAGCTTATACTGTGTTTCACGGCATCTTTCTGATTATTTATGCATACCATTAATCTTGCTTGGTAAATATGAAACTGTCATAAGTGTCAGGGTAGTAACAAGAGAACTTTTTGCTTCTCTACTCTAGTACAAATTTTTCTTTTGAACTGTTATCTTTTAAGCACTTTTCCTCAGCAGTTGATCTGTTTTGTTCTTGTACTGTAACTTGAAAATTTCTTGTATTAGGACTAATGAAAATGTATTCAACTGTAGACAGCAGGGAATGAAGCGTTTCAGGCAGGAAAACATGAGGAAGCTGTTGAACATTATACAGCTGCTTTATCATGTAATGTGGAATCTCTCTTATTTGCATCTGTCTGTTTTGGTAATCGGGCAGCTGCATATAAAGCATTAGGTCAAATTACTGATGCCATAGCAGATTGCAATCTGGCTATAGCTCTTGATGGAAGATACTTAAAGGTTTCTTTCTTCAACTGGAAACTATTTTTTTTAGATCTTAGAATTGACAAGAGAATCTGACATAGGATAAAAATCCCTAGGGTTACCTACCTTGTATCACAAATGAAAAAGCTCTCACAAACTTGTCATTTTTTATGATATTGCTTTCTCATCAGTTATATAAGAGGCATTTTGATTTTTAAAAACTAAAATTTCCTCAACCTTACTCGTATGTTTGTACTATTTCATTTTTAGCATTTTTCAAATATATATATATATATATATATATATATATATATATTTTACAGGATACTAAATGACTTGTTTGGCTTAGTACTTCGTCTTCACACTTGTTAAAGGATCTTATGAGGATAATGTATTTATACTCTTCCAGGCACTTTCTAGGCGTGCAACTTCATATGAGATGATCAGAGATTATGACCAAGCAGCAAGCGATATAAGGAGAGTTGTCTCTCTTCTCATTAATAGAAATCAGCATGGCATATCTGATAGATCAATCAGCTATGCCAATGATTTGAAACATAACCAAATTTGGCTTTCCGAAATAGAAGAGGAAGCCAAAAAGGGGATACCTCTTGATATGTACCTCATTTTGTAAGCTCTTTTACCAATAATTAGTGCTTCTTTACCATTACTTGACATATCAGCCAGCATAACCCCATTCTCTAAAGATTTAAAATCATCCGTTTGTGAGAATAGAAGTGCCAGAACTTTAGTACATGTAGGGAATATGTTGAAATCTTTCTTCATTATTTCTAGAACTTTGGAGTTTTATAAACTTAATGTCTAGGTTAATAGACTAAACAAGATTCAGGTTTAGGGTTTGTCATCACTCTTTGCGCAAGTTGTGTTTCATGTTTGACAGAAATAGCATGCTGTTACATTAGAGAACCCTGGCTGTGTCTAATTAATGCCAATATTATCAATCATTTAAGGCATCAGCTGATTCAGATTATGATGGCAGAGGAGTTGAACATTCTGTTTCGTCATCTGAAATCAAGAAGGCCTATCACAAAGCTGCACTTAGACATCATCCAGACAAGGTTGTTTGATTGGTCTCTTCTCTTTGTTAAATCCTCATACATTAACTTTTTTTTATATTATGTAGGCTGGCCAATCTTTGGCAAGAAGTGACAATGGAGATGATCAGATATGGAAGGATATTGTTGAAGAAATAAGCAAAGATGCCGATAGGCTTTTCAAAATAATTGGAGAGGCATATGCAGTCCTGTCGGACACTGCCAAGGTATTTTGTGTGTTTTCATCCTACTGTAACAAACTTCATGAGAGTATTTATTTCTTCATTTTTTTTCTTCTTTCTTGCAGCGTTCACAGTATGATTCTGAAGAAGAAATGAGAAATTCCCAAAAGAAACGCCATGGAAACAGCATCAATAGAAATAATGTCATTGATCAAACTGACAATAGGAGACACTGGAAAGAGGTTTGAAGATCAAGTGGTAACTCATCTTTTAAAGATTCTGAAGCTGGCAGGTCAAGTAGGCAATAAGAAAATCTGTGTTGAATTTTAGTCAGTGATGTGTTTTATCTTATGCATTTGAGACCAATGGCAATGCAGTTGAACAAGCTCGGTTCATCGGTTCTTGGGATTTCTTTGGGATATTGGAAGAATTTTTCTTTTGACATGCGAAAGAGATCATTGGTTGCATTCGATTGTTGTTTTGTTTTTTGTTTTTTTTTCTACTGACCATTAATCAGCTTGGATGACAGCAAGCAAGTGAAAAGGAAGTTTGAAATTTTGCATTCTGTCTGGTTTGTCAGGTGTGTAAAGATTTTTTTTTTCTTTCTTGAATGTGTGTATAGATCTATACTATCAGAAAGTTGATACCGCATTTGCATTTGTGTAATACCACATGAAAAATTTTGATGACCTGAACATGTGCTGCCAAAGATAGAGTACATTTACATTTTAGCAGGAACAACATAATTTATATCTATATAAAAATTATCTAGCCGTCACCATATATCTCAACGGCTGGACAGTTCTGCACTTCTTTTCAAACATTTTACTCTCTTTTCTCTCTCTCTTTCCCTTTTTTGTCACTTAAAAATCCGTTTCACTTGCAATTGAATTGATGTTTCGAATGTCTAGATTAGAGACCAATATATAAGGGACTTTTTTTTCTTTTAAATATATTTGAATATACTCTATTTATTATTTATTTGATATTAGTCTTGTTTTTATTATTGAGCTATCATATATTTAATATGTTGTTTATGTAAAGAAAACGATTTATTTTATAGTGTAAGCAAAACAAACAGAAGAAAAATGAAACCCTTAGAGGACAGGGACACTTAGAACATCAGCCACAAGCAACCCAAGCAAGTCCCACGGGGGACTATCAACCCCCGAAATACACGTGCCAGAATTCGGCCCAAGCTTGGCAGGGTAATTAGCACACCTATTACCTTCTCTCAACGAATGCACAAATTGGACACTCCAATCCTCCTTGACAAAGTCACGGATGTTTTCCACAATAGTAGCATAACGATGGTACTCTTGCGATGGATGCTTCATAAGATTAATATCATGTAAAGAATCTGAGACACATAAAATATCAGTATGCTCTAAACTCCTAAGCAATCTTCAAACCATGCAACACTGCCAAAAGTTCATTATCAACAAGATTCGCATTGCAAAGCAACCCCCAAAACCCGCATGCAATGCTATCGTATTACCAATAGCTTTAATACATGTGAGTTTTTAATGAATAAATGCAATGTTAAGAAACAAAGAGAATAATATGTAAATATCTTGGAGAGAAACAAATTGTAAGAGATATTTTATTCAGTTACCAACCCAATACATTTATACATTTATAATGCTTGCAACAAAAATAGAAAAACTAATTAAGATAAAACAGAAATATTTTCTCTTAAAGTTTAAGAACTATTTTCCTAGAGTTTAGTAACCACTACTTTAACTAGAAAGTCTTATTCAACAACTAAAATAATAAAAGATAAGAATGTCACGTGTCATCCATAAAGCAGTTCTCCTAATACTACTTGTTTTGGGATTTGCAAAGTCCAAACTTCTTTCTTAGAAACACGAAGTTGTTAATTGATAGTGGCTTGGTGAATAAGTCTGCAACCTGGTTTTCTATTTTGCAATAAGCAAGAACAACAACTTCATCTCTTTGCACTTCCCTTACAAAGAACAACTTGATATTAAAATGCTTAGTTTTTCCATGAAAAACAGGATTATGGGAAATAGCTATGGCAGCTTCATTATCAACAAAATTCTTTGTACTCTCCTTCTACTCCATGTTAAGATAATCAAGATTTTTTTAAGCCACAAAACTTGGTTAACAGCAACAACCCAAATTTGATTTTTCTTGGCTTCTTCATAGTTTGCATGTTCACATACAACAATATTGCACCTGTCATAAATATCAGAAAGAAGTCTAGTACCTCTTACTGGAACATCATCAACTAGCTCATTTTGCCAAATTTCTAAACTTGGTGTAGGAAAGTTTAAGTTTATCATCATTGGATTATCCCAATTCCATTCTTCATCTTCCACAAAGTGAACATCCCTTCTAACAACTACTTTTTCAATTTGCGGTTGGAAAGTTTTATAGGCTTTGCTAACTTTGTTGTAGCCTATAAAATTCTTGCTAATGCTCTTTTATCTAGCTTGTCTCACTTGCTCAGCAGAACATAAGTGAAGCACAAACAACCAAATATCTTAAGAAATATTAGAGATGGTTTGTAACCATACCAAACCTCAAATGGTGATCCTTCAATGCTTTGGTGGGAAGTCTTTTTTGAAGAAAAATAGCAGTACTTGCTGCCTCTACCAAAAATTTCTTTAGCAAATTCTTCTCATATAGCATGCATCTCGTCATCTCCAAGATATGTCTATTTCTCCTCTCACTAACCCTATTTTGTTGTGGGATATAAGGACTAGTAAGTTGATGTTGGATGTCGAAATCCTCACAAAATTGATTAAATTTTGCAGATGTGTACTCGGTGCCATTGTCTGAACTCAAAATTTGAATTTTGAGGCCACTTTCATTCTCTACCTTGACTTTGAACTTCCAAAAAATTTCAGCCACCTCTGATTTGAACTTGAAGAAAAAAATCCAACACATTCTGGTGAAGTTATCGATAAATATAGTGTAATACAGATTGCCTTTGAATGAAGGTGTTCTTTGAGGCTCTGCAACATCTGTATGAATCAATTGCAACTTTCTTGATGCTCTCCATGCTGTCTTTTGAAAAGGTTTTCTATTTTGCTTGCCAAATTGACAAGCTTTACAATTTAAAATTTTATCCTCAAGCACAGGGACATCAAGTGCTAATCCTTTTTCACTCAACTGCAGCAATGCTTGATGATGATAATGCTTGAGCCTCTTGTGCCGGATTTCAGTGTGATTTTCTATGAGAGAAAACAACTTGCTCCTCCTCCAATGGATTTAGAGCAAAACTTTTTCCTTTCATTTTCACCTTGAAGATTTCTTGACCAGCTGCATCTTTAATTAAGCAATATTTGTCTTCAAATACAACTTTAAATCCTTGTTCAATTAGTTGGCCAACACTTAACAAATTTTGGTTAATTTCAGGATCAAATAGAACATCAACAATACATCTAGTGCCTGCAGAACTTGTGATTGACACTGTCCCCTTTCCTTTGATTAAGATATATCACCATTACCAATTCTGACTTTGGTGACATTTGTTGGCCTCAAATGTTTGAAGAATGCCCTGTCAAAGGTCATGTGATTGGTACAATCACTACCGGTCAACCAACTTTCACTTGATTCACTACTCAAGAAGCATGTGGCTACAAACAGTTGGTCCTCCTCCTCTTGATTAGCAATATGAGCTCCCTCATCATGGTGATTTTTGTTGGGGCAGATCACAGCTTCATGCCCCATCTGGTTGCACTTGCTGCATTCTGCATCTGGTCTCCTCCAACATATGAAAGGTGGATGACTTTTTCTGTCACAATGTTGACAAGGTGGAAAGTTTTTCTCTCTTCCCTTCCTTTAATTTTTTTGTTTGTTGTGTTTCCATTGCTTGACACTTGATTCTGCTTGAAAAAATCTTTTTTTTTATCAACTGCATGATGTTTGGCGGGCAAAACACCTTCGACAACACGATCTTTCCTCATCAACCTTCACTGCTCTTGAGCTTGCAGGGCATGTAACACTTCTGCCAAAGTAATTTTAGATGGATCCTTTGTGTTCTCCAACAAAGCTATAGATGTTTCATACCTCTCCAGCACTGTTACCAAAATTTTCTCTACAATTCTCGAATCAGCAAAATCACTGCCTAACAACTTTATCTTGTTGTCAATACCCAACAATTTGTTTGAGTATTCCTTGATTGTCTCTGACTCTTTCATCCTTTGGAGCTCAAATTCCCTCCTTAAATTATGCACTTGCATGCTTTGTATTATGTAATCTCCTACGTATTCTTCCTTTAGATAATCCTAAATTGTTTTGCGTGTTTTGAGAGTCATAATTCTGGTGAATATCATTTGTGAAACACCAGCAAACAAACATGACCTCGCCTTTGCCTTCTTCATCTTTCTTTCCTTGTGATTTTTAATTTGGACCATGGTAGGATTTTCAAGCAACAAATATACTTCATAATCCTCTTCCACAATATCCCACAAACCTAAAGACTCCATGTAGGATTGCATTTTCACTTCCTAAAGATCATAATTCTCTCCATCAAAGACTGGAAGAGTAATGTGAGAAAAACTTGTTTCACCTTCCATGTTATAAGTCCCGTAAGAATAAGACTCAGATGCATGCCAATTGTGAGTTTTTAGTGAATCAAGGTAATGTTAAGAAACAGAGAGAACAATATGTAAATATTTTGGAGAAAAACAAATCGAAAGAGATATTTTATTAAGCTACCAACACAATACATTTACAATGATTGCAACAAAAACAGAAAAACTAATTAAGATAAAACATAAATATTTTCTCGTAAAGTTTATGAACTACTTTCCTAGAGTTTAATAACTACTACTTTGATTAGGAAGTCTCATTCAACGACTGAAATAATAAAAGATAAGAATATCACGTGAAATCCATAAAACAGTTTTCTTAACAATATACGAGACTCATCTTGGAGGCGCATGGATCGTATTATCCATGTTCTTACTCCCCTCATTCGAACGATACTAGTATGAATGGAAAGGACCTTATGAACAATCTGATGGGGTTGCACCACCTTATTCTCGAAGACCTGAACATTCCTCGCTTCCCATATCTCCCAAAGAATAATGGGAAAAATTCCACTACCACGCTCCATGTGCTTATTATTACTCGAAACAGGCCCCGCAACATGTACTTTCAAAGAATCCCAAACATTACCACAATGCCAAAATATGTGACCAAGATCCTCATCATCAACCCCAAAACGAGTACACTTTGCATTTAAGATGTTCTTCCAAATATGTATAAAAATAATATTATAAATTGTGAGTGTGAAGAGAACACAAGAAATAGGTTCTTTGTGTTTGTGCTTGTATGTGAAGGGAACACAAGAAGTAGGTGTTGTCCTATAGAGGTTTGGGAAAAGCTTATTATCCCACTTAGAGATTTGGAAGGAGCGTGCACGTGTGTAGTAAAGCTTACGTGTATGTAAAGGGGTGGTTTATTTGTGTGTGTACATTTTGAAATCAATTTTAACCAACAAAAATAAATGCATCACTATTTTTCAATTACACGAATTGAATGTTTTGAAGACAAAAAAAGTTACGAGTCTTTTAAAATTTACGAATTTTAAAATTACCTACCCTAGAGTTTATCGTAATGCATTGATTTGTTTTTAGGCAATAATTCATAGTCATATGCCTTGTAAGAATGTAGATTTCGTAATTTATCATAATCAAATATTGGCTAGAAATTTATTAATCAACCTGTCCCGGTATCAAATTTAAACATCTCATGCTATAATTTTCATTTTCTCCCAGCATCAAACTAACTAACTCTTATATTATAATTTAGGATTCTTATTCTTTATTAAGTATTTTTTATTATATCTTTTTTTTTTATACATAGTTTCATTAGTGTTTAGCACTTAATTTAAGTATTTTTAAAATTTTAAATTTATTGTTCTTAAATTATTATTTTATACTAGGTTTTTTTATATTAAAAACTCCGCTGAGATTTCTAAATTTCAGTTTTAATTACTCTTTTAAATTTTTCTTTCCATATTATAATTTACATTCTAATTCCAACTCTTAACTACTTACTGTATTCTCTGTAATTATTACTAATCATTTTCTTGAAATCTACTCTTCTCTACTTAAATTTAAGATATATATATATATATAATTTTTACTTAAAAAAATACTGTACATCGAATGCACGGAATACTAATAGAACTGTTATGTAAAACCATAATCAATCTCTAGAATAAATGGCTCAATTGCCACGAATCCACTTTTTAGCATTAGGGTGTGATGGCATAGGTTTGATTTTCCACCATCCACCACTACACCCGTTTTCACAACTCGTATCTCCAATGAAAAATCTAAAGCAGAAATCCATAGAAAAAACTAAAAGCATCACAATTTAATCACTTTACAAAGAACGTAATACTACAAGCAGTCGAACCTCAACAAAATCTGTCTACAAGAGCACAACTGCATCCATGGTGCCAATAACGGCAAAAATGGCAGTAGTGAAATACAGCCAGGGACAACAAAAGTCAATGGATTTTTTTTTTCCAAATAAGATATAACACACCTGTCCAGGATATTTATCAAATATTCTAACAAAAACAATATATAAACAAAAACTAAAAGAAAAAACAAAATTTAAAACACATTAACCCATGAGAAGAGTCTCAATGGCTTCGAAGAAAAGTGCAGACATTTCAGGGCTTGGAGTCTTGATTGCACATTTGACGCCAGGGTTTCCAGTCAACGTGGTAAGTTCAATTAAGAATGGTATCCCTCTAGGGAGTTTAGCTGAGAAGTAAAACACGTCCTGGTTTGCATTCTTGCGCTTTGCAATAAAGAACATGTTTGACGCAGCCAGTCGTTCCACTGTTGCATCCGCACTGCCAATCACAATGGCTGGGAAGTCCTTGGAAACCTCGTTTGAATCTGGAAGGGACCTCCATGTCTGCAGCACAGTTAATAATCAGATTTTCCATTTCTACGTTCAAGTATTATTAAGAGAACTGAGAAACTTATTTGTGTAGGGTTTCATAATATGCACGGCCTTCTTTGTAGCATAAATAACTAAACTGACCAAGCCAATGAAACTATAAAAGAAAACCTATTGCAGTTATGTCAAAAGACCAAACAAATGGGAGAAAGATATACCTCTAGAAAACTGGAACGTTCCATTCTACCATCCTCGGTGAAGAATACAAGTAACGAGATTTTATCACTGAAATACCACACAGGTTGTTGATTGTTTTTCACAGCAACCTGTAAAACTGAGCTAGGAGGACCTTGCGACATATTCTGGAACATAACCATAGGGAGGAGTGTCCTAGCTGACATTCCGGGTTGCAACTGTGGAACCTGAACAAAAGGAAAAACCTATTAGAACATAGATCGACAGAAATGTTGAAATAAAAGACACACACACACATATATGCAATAACAAACCTGAAGGGGTCCAGCAGCTGCAAGACCAAATGTGTTCTTGTTAAATTGAATCATGAAGCCATCAAGTGAAACCTGAGAGTTGTTCTCAAACAACAAACTATAAAATATTTGACCATCTTGTCTAGTCAGTTGTGCACTAATTTGTAAACCCTGACCAGTTGAAGCAGGTAGTAAAATAGGTAATGGAGGCCTGTAACCAAGGTATAAGATATGATTAGGTATGATTTATCAAGCAGAGTAATTTCTATACAACAGTAACATTATGCACTAATTTGTTGATGTCTTGTTGAACTTGTGTTACACTATTTTATTATTTAATATACCAGAAAAACACGGTTTATCACTAATCACAATTTCTATACAACAGTAACATTCTGTTAATCATACAAGAAACCATATGCAATGCTTGTAAAATACACAACAGATCCCACTAGATTGCACAGAAATATGCTAATGATCCCAGATGCACTCACCCAGTAGGAGTAACTGGCTGATCAACAGGAACAATAGAATTATCCATGCCCATCAAATCACCAAGTAAATCTGGCACAGGTGCAACAGATGGAGGTGTGGCTGGTGCACCTGTTGCAGATGTAGGCGGTGATGCAGGACCATTAGCAGGATTTGCAGGTGACTCAGAAAACCCTGTTTCGCTTCCCTCAGCAAAGTCTTCGTCTTCTGTTCTCTGAGCTGAATGTACACGAGTTACAAAAGCATCTGGAGGCTTGTGATAAACAGAAGATAGTGTAGCAATGTTGGCAAGAAGCTCATCAAGTAGAGAAGGTTCAAGTTGGTTTGAATCATCAGTTATCACAGGCTTCTCAGCTAACACAACATCCTTAGCAGCCTTTGGAAAAAAGATTAGTTAGATACAGGGGAGGGTAAAAAACCTATTATTTCCATGTGATTAGATACAAACCACCAATTCATAGCCAAAGACACCTTAGCTGTATACTAGTATTTTGCACAGAATGATAGCACAAATTAAGCAGTCCTCTGTAAATAGTTAATAATTTTGGTCATTATCCAACCTTCAGTTGAACATGCAGCTAAACTATCGACCTTAATTATACATCTTTGCAAACAAAATAGATTGGATTCAAGTTCAAGAAATAAAACCTCTGGATCAGTTGAAAGGAGACGCCAATATATGTATGCACGGTCTCGCAAATCAGGATTATCTGTCTCCACCGTGGCATTGTTCAAAACAACCTGCAAACATGTGTAATTAAGTGAAACTTAGCATACAAGTCTGAATATCACACCTGACTAAAAACTGCATGCTGGAAAAAATGAAACAATACAAAAGGGAGACTTTTGAGTCTTAAACAAGACAACTAAAGATAGATTGATAGATTTGTCTTCTAAATTCAATAATTTTAGGAAATTTTCTAAACATAATCTCCAATTAACACAAGGATTTCTCTTTTCAGGGATATTCGAATTGAGAATAGATTAGGTCTAAACCCAAAAAGCTAGCTCAAGGGGAGGATTGCTCCAAGTTCATTATAAGGGATACTTTGCCTGTATACTCCGTCAATAGGATCTTAGCATACCCCTCATCCCTAAGCTCTAATAACATATTAGAATTAAGAATGAATTGGGCCTATCTCAAGCCCAAAAGCTAACTCAAGTAGGAAGACTAGCACAAGTCATTATAAAGGGGTTAATTTGCCAATTTACTAAGCTAATGTGGGATCTGAACAAGAGATTAAAAAGTAATGTAGAAATTGAAGACAAGTTATCCATCTCTAAACATTCACAAAATAAAACTACAACGCAAAGTCATACCACAGATATGTGTTGTGAACACTATAGTAGAAAAATAATAAAGTTGCCAAAGGCAAGGAATACACACAATTAATTATTATATCTGACAATTGATATAAAAATTATAAATTGCTTATATACGCCACTCAATATAAGAGGGAAGAAGAATATATTTGCATACTTAATGCAAAAATAGTCCAACTTGAAATATCAAAAATTTCACAAGTGGCATTTTAACCACATCTATATGAATAAAACAAGCATTTTAAGTAATGACCTGAATCATCTGTTGTGGGCCCTCAGTTGGCTTCTTAAGGAAAAGTTTGACTGTAGCAGTCAGCAACTGTAGTTGGACTTGTGCTGGTTCTTCTGGGAAACTTTCCAAGAAACTTTCAAGAAGTTCATCAGCATTGTCGATTCTTTCCGCATATTCACCAATTATCCAGATCATTGATGCCTATCCACACAGGAGAAGGGATAAATATATAAGCTTACATATTAGTGCGTAATGACAATTATAAAGGAACTCAGAGAAACATGTACCTTGGCTTCTGGCTCATCCAAGGTATCTAAGCTCTCGCAAAGTGTTGCAATTATGGACTCGTATCTGCAAAGTAGAACCAAGATTCAATCAAAGTTTTAAAGTGTGATATTAATCTCTAATTGTGTTATCTTCTCCCCAAAAAATAAATGCAGATAATAAAATATATCATAATATTACGTGTTGGGGTATCTTCTAAATATATCTTTGATAACAATGATTGCCTCTTGAACCACGTAATTAACTTTTATCTTGATCAACTCAAGCAAAACACTAATGCATCGTTCAGCTGCTCTCTCCAATTTGATGGCACAACGGCCAATTGCTCGAACAGCCTTTCTTACGAAATCCACATCAACTTCAGTAGCATACTCCTTAAATTCCAATAGAACCTGCAGATATTACAATAAAAAAAAAAACTGTTTTTTACAAGATATTTGGCTGAATTAGCTCAACTAAATGGTAATGCAGAAATGCACCAAATGCATGAAAGATATGTGAATCTCATGCATGACACAGTTCACAGGACAATTTGCTTTTCGATAAAAGATATTTTGTTGGTGAGAATAGAGAAACTGCAATGATAAGGTATCATCCCAAACATGAAGTATAAGATTGTTTGTTGGCTCATATTGTTTGGTAAGAAACATGTGATGTGCTCACCACAACAACAGAAATCAATTCTGACCATGTAAAAAAAATTGGGGACATGGAGGAAAATATGAACTGATTATAGTGTTATGCAAACAATACCTGGTCTATATTTCGGTCTGAAGCCAGTTTTATCATAATTTCTAACTTTTCCATTTTTACATAGATGGGATCATTGTACTTGCAGAAGAACACCTGCAGATAGAATATACACTCCATAAGCATCCCATCCTCCCAAATGTAATAGAAAAGTTCTTCACTAATGCCCAAGGGTGTTGTGACACTAACAAGTTCACAAAATAATAATCAAATCACTACCTTAATTTCATGAGCAAGTATTGTTGGTCTTCTTTGTACTATAAGATTGATATTCCGCAGTGCTACATATTGTATCTCAGGTTCTGCAGAGAGTAATGTCACAAGAGGAGGGGCCATCTTTTTGCAAAGATTCCGAACCACATCAGTACTGGTGATAAGCTCCATTTGCAGAAGGATCATCTAAAAGTCATAATAAATAGTAGTTAGTGAACCATGAAAATGTTATCACCAAAGTATCAACAGAGACATAAGGTAACACAGGATAAAAAGAAAAAATCACCTTAACAGCTGATAGAACAACTGCACAATTGGCATGCTGTAAGCGAGGAGTAACTCTTTCTACTATGTTTTCAGCCTCACGAGCATCAGCTGCCTTGTATCTAGAAAGAGCGTCCAATATAAAAACTTGACCCCATCTAACATGTGAAGGAAAAGTAAGCACTATTAGGTTAAAGAACCAATATGTGATAATAGATGAATGAAGAAAAGCCAAGATGTCAAATAAAATTATAACCAATAAGAGAGAGGAGCTGCGTTAAAACTGAATTCAAAATTGTTTCCAATTTTAATTATGTTAGCAAATATAAAACAAACTTACTCTGTACATTCATTTAAAGCAGTAAGGAGCTTCGACAGTGTGTGACTGGTGATCTCAAAGATGGGTCTACTACTGTTTTCCTGAACTTCCGCAAGTGCTGCCACAGCATTAGCGACAACCATTGGGTTATTATCAGATATCAAATCCTTCAGGGATTCCAAAAAGCCCCTGTCCTCAACTAATTCTGCATTTATGTCATAAAGTTTGGCAACACAAATAGCTGCTGTCTTACGAACATATGGGTCATCATCCTATCAAAATATACCATATACGAATAAGAGTTACAAACAGGGCAAGAAAAGAAGAACAAACTTTGGCATTGTTGTCAACCAGAGGAATTTCAAATTTAATTTAATAATAGATATATGTAAGTTGTAACAGTGCCATGTAAGTACCTTTAGGCATCTTTGAAGGGGATCACACAGATATTCAGTAATTTTATCTACACGAATGCAGCCCATTGTCCGTACAGCTAAGGCACGGATTAAAGGATTTGGATCTTGTGAGTCCTGTCAGCATTTTATAAATGAAAGAAGAAAATAATGCATCATTACAACTTCAGATTAACTTCCACCAGGGAAAGAAAGGGAAGAATATTCAATTCAAAAGAACAAATATAATAAGCTATATTTTCAGATAAACATCTCCCTTGGTAAATTGACACCCTCAACCAGTGTTTATGGATTTGGGATGAATTTCATAAGGTGAGATAATAATAAATTGGTATTACAAGATGACAAGGAGAGAAGGGACAAATAGTCAAGAAACCCAAAAATGATAGCAATGGATAAGAAAAGATTTAATGAACAACACTGCATCAGGAAAGAGCACAGTTATTCCAGTTGTTACCTTCACAAATGTATTCACTGCAAGTATTGCTAGGTCAGGTTGGCTCTTTGCATAATTTATCAGATACAAGTAAACTAGCTTTTTTAGCTCCAAATTTTCTGTTTGCATGCAATTCACCACGTCAGTGAACAGTGATGAGACATCCTTCCCAACAGTCATTGCAGCAATAACCTTTTTGACAGCATCTTTTCTTTTGTCCTGCAAGACATGAAAGAAAAAGACAAGGTTCACACTTCAGATACTTTGTTGCACAAAATTTTAAAGTACATCAACAGAAGAGGGGCTAGTGAAAAGGCAAGACAAAGAGGTCCATGAAAACATGCCTGCCAATTTAATATGGTGAAACGGTGATCACCATATGGTCAGTGCTTAAATAGAAGAAAATAAAGGATTACAAATATACAGATGTAACATTATATCCAATTTGCCTCATGGCCAAAGGTGGTGATCGTTGGTAAAATGTTGAACTAGATAAACGTGAGGGAAAATAAAATATGAAAAGAGAATGCAGCAAATATAAGAACGTTGCATTAAACAAGTGGATATAATAAGTGTGTGCATGGTAACTCATTAGAGACGTGATTTTTTTAGTCAACGGTGAAGCTATTCTATCTATCTTCCACATCTTCTGATTTAATGCGAAAAACGTGCATATATGCACATTCCTAACACACACTAAACAAGATAGGATTAGGAATTAATGCTTTAGAGAAAAAGTTGGGGCAGCACCAATAGCAAACAATTGGCACAACTTCACCTTAGGTGGTTTGGGCATGTGCGGAGAAGACCTATAGAAGTCCTAGTAAGAAGAGTAGATCAAATGAAGACTAGTCCTATTGCTAGAGGTCAAATAAAAAGTTATAGGCAAAACCATGAAGAAGGATTAAAAGGTCAATAATTTTACTATAAACATGATTCATGATAGAACATTACGACATCCTTTAATCCATATAGCCAACCTCCTAATCCCACCTAGTAAAAATAAGGATTGGTTATTGTTGTCGTCATCACATATGCTAACCAGCAAATTCCAAAAAAGAAAAAAAAAATACTCATCTTTTCTTTTTTCAGATTTCTCTATATTCAAAATCCCTATATTAGATATTCATCTGGCAACGGTAGATGCTTACTAGTCATAGATCAGCGAGTGAATATTCAAAACATAAATCAAGTGAGCGATTATTTGGGCCATACAAAATCAAGCAAAATTGCATCGCGAAGGATGGAATAATATGAATCAGATCCAGAAACGACAGAAATTAAGAATAAATTAGAAGTAATGGAAAAGGGAGGGAAGGAACCTTGTACTGAGAATTGAGCTCTTCTTTGAGCTCAGGGATTTCACCCTTCTTGGTGGTGGAAAAGTACTTGGAATCGTTCCTACTCATCGATTTTCCCTTCTCTTCTGCCTCTGAAGTGAAGACTATTCTTCCGATTTCCGATTTCAGATTCCGAACAAAACAACACCGCTGACCGGGGAAGGGGAGGGAAGGGAGGAAACACAGAACACCCTCTTTTCCTTTTAACTTTTAAGGGGGACGACGAGAATACTGCTTTTAATTTTCACTTAATTATTAATTTCTTCAAATTATTTTATAAGATTTAATTTATAAAAAAATTTAATTTAATCCTTAATTTTTTTTAAATGCATCTGCACGTCCACTCAAATTCACAACCTCTAGAGCACTATATTCATCATCAACAAACAAATAATTAAAATTTGTAACTTTTATCCACCAAACCACACCAACAATCATCCCTCTGATGAACACTTTGTTACCCAGTATCAACATAGTTATCCAGTATCAACATAGATAAATAAAATATTATGTCTCGGCACTCTGATGAAAAAATTTAGATCTAATATCATAATGATTTTGAATCTTGTTTCGATTTTTAGTTGTTATTATTTTAAATTAATTACTTTTAAGTTTAAAAATTAACATAATACTAATATTTATTAATTAATAAAAATGATTAAAGTATTTAAAAATATAAAGAATTAAAATAAAATGTTTAAAACTTAATACAACAAATAAAACTTTTAAAACATAAAAGATTAAAATTAAATTTTAAAAACATAAAATATTAAAATAAAAATTTTAAAATTTAATGTATTAAATTAAATCATAATGGATCAAAAGTAACATTTAATTTAATTTTAATAATAAGAAACTAACATAAATCTGTTTTTCATACATTATGACTATTTTTCACCAAAAACTTTAAGACAGAAAAATCATTTATTTTATTTTGTTTAGTTATTTTAATTAAAAAATTAAAAATTTAAAAATATTTATCTCTTCTTGCATGTACTTTGGTTTGGTATTGGGGAAGAGAATAAAAAAAAATAAAAACATATTTAAATTAAATTAAAGAAGAAAAAATTTAAAATTCCCAAAAAAAAGTTTAAAAATTTTCTTTTTCATTTTCTTTCTTTTCTTCTCTAACCAAAGAAAAGATTAAGTTTTTTTATCTTTCTCCCACCCCACTAATCATGCCATTGACTATGAAAGCAACAGCAATACCAATCCTTGAGAAAATGAGAGAAAATATTCTCTCAAAGTGTTTGGATGAGGTAATTTAAAATTCTAAAAAAATTTAAATTCTTAAAATTTAAAATGCTTCAATTTAAATTTCTTTATTTTTAAAATTCTGTGTTTAGATTCTTTTATTAAAAGTCGGAGCTATCCGTTTCCAACGCGTCGTTCGCATGTGAGAACAAAAACAGCATCGTACTCGATAAGTCGTAGCACGGAATCAGAATCAGTTTTAGAGTGTCCTTGAGTCAAACTCCAACCACCATTCTCCGCCGTGAACGCTTCATTTACCGCTTTCTCCAAACCTGCCATTGCCGACGACACCGAGCCAAAACCTCCACCGGAAAGTAACCTCTTCAGGAACCCGAGTTGCTTGCGCCGCCTCCCACGTGGTAGAATTTGTTTCCTTTCTCTGCTAGAAACTGTCACATGTTGTCGGCGGAGAAAATTGGGCGACGATGGTCTTTAGTGGAGAAGAGTATCACTGTGAAGTCTGATCGAATTAAACGTAAAATATTATTATAAAGAATTTTAAATTGATAATATATTTTATCAATTTAGTTACGCTGTATTAATATAAATTTATAAAATGATATATTATGAGATAAAAGAGTAAATAGTTAAATATATAAATACTATTTTAAAATATCATTTCATTTTTTATTATGTTAACTTTTCTGTATTTTTAAAATTAAAGTGAAGTAAAAAAAAAAGACTCCAACATCACACAGGATATTATCAGTTTCATGCAACGGAATTAAAATGTATATATTATATAGAAACTCATAAGCGTATGGCTTATTCTTATCAATTGATTATTGAATTGTGTGACATTAGGTGATAAAAAATGTTATATAATTTTAATAATTTTTTTCTACTATTTGGATCAATTGTCAAATTTATATTAAAAAATATTTATATATGTATCAAAATCCATATGGAATTGAAGGTTAATTGCAGAAACCTACCAAAGCACAAAAATAATGTCTAAAATCAATTCTTAAGCAAATCTCTATTCTTATATTTTTTTTATTATCTTCTCACTAATATAAACTATTAAAAAATTTCTTATATCTGAATATATTTAAATTTTCTATTATATGTTGATATTATGTATGCAAATTTATCAATTAATTATATATATATATATATATATATATATATATATATATATATATAAAATCAAACTCTTGAGTTGGTTTTACGCACAACTCTTATTAAATTTGGGAGACGTTAATTTTTTCATATTGTATGCTTCGCTATAACTATTTATACAATCCAAGATCAAATCAAATTTTAAAAATCTTATTATTTCTAGCTTTCCATATGATCCGTGGGGTAATACCAAACACCGCATGCCATCTTTTGTATCTATGGAAGCACACTTTCTGCGGCTTTGAAGTCAATCATGGAAATCAACTAATAAAAAGAGTATAAATCCTCTTCCAGGTCCAATGAAGTGAGACTTTTCCATACCTTTCAGGCAAAAGAACAATCCATATGATAATTTTTCTCAGATTATTATTTTTCCCCCCGGATAAGTTTGAATTTAAATTAAAAAAGATAATTCCCTATGATAAATTTCAATTTGCTTTAGGATTAGACCAAAATTTAAAAGTAAAAGTAAAAGATATGTATATTTTTTTTGGTACAAGGGAAAAAAAATAACAAAACTAAAGCATCTGACAGGAGGAGCAAAGAAATGGCAGGCATAAATTGTGTCCCAGGAAAGCCAATCCAAACTTTGTTCAGCCCCTAACTTGGCCAACAGATCAACACAAGAATTTCCTTCTTCTCTCAAGCTAAAGTAAAAGATAATTTGATTTGGTGGCAAATAAATATATATATATATATATATATATATATATATATATATATATATATATATAAAAGATTTCTATTGTTTTGAATATGATTTGTCAAGATTAGATTATAAATAGGGATCAAATGGGCCTACATGTCAAAACTGCGTTTGGAACGTGTTTATTTCTCTTTGCGGAGCTTCTTTCTGGCTGTCGAAATCTTGAAGATTTTACACTCATGTATGCAAGTTTATCTTAGCTATACAATTGAACCAGAGTTTAAACAATTGCCCAAGTTTGTCAGAGCTGTTGTAGATAAACAACAACTTCCATTGGAATGTTCAGTTCCTGCGCATAAATTGTGTACTGAATAATTCACTTCATTTGTTTCTTTCTTTTCATTTTTAAGGAAAATAGCTATTTAGTATGATACTTTGTTGTTGTTGCAGATGGTTCTTAGAGGAGATTACCTTCTTCAAGACACTGAACAATTCAATAAATACATTGAATACTGGTTTCCTGAATTTGACTGTGTGGAATTTACTGATAACGACAGGCTGGTGGTGCTGAAAGTGCTCGAGCATTGTCCCAAAAATCTTGTCATCGATCAGGTTTGCTTACTTTAAAAAGCGTTCGAGGATGTTTCCTTTTTAATGTCCTTTTACGATGGAAGGACAAGAGAATGACAAAACCCACTATGTGTTCCTAAATGCATCTCATCGCACCTTCGAACATGTCGTATTAATAAGTATGGTGGCACTGAAAAAGAGTTGGAATTTTTACAAAATATATCATGCAAAACTGCAAGGCTGTTACACAAGATTTGGAAAAGCTTCATATGATAAAACAATTGTCATTGTGCACGAGGTCCTCTTCAACCTGTCAACTTTCCTCCAATTGGTATGTTGTCATGCTTCTTCTATCTGCTTGAAGCCTAGAAAAACATTCTCTTAAAACTATTTTGTTCACTGGCTAATCTATTTTTTTTCAGTGACTATCTATTCAGTTATTAAGATCCCCAATGTTTGTGAACGGATATTTTGGTTTTTTTCATGTAAACATTGGATAAGAGAACTAAACAAAAATAAATGCAACTTCTTTGTTCATAGTAACGAGTTTTTTAATTTTTATCATCAGAAGCTATGGGATTGTGGTGTGGCAATAGTTAGTATCAATTTTATTAGTATCAGTCTAATTCATTCTCAGCCGTATCAAATGTTGAAGAGATCCCAAGTTTTACTACGTATTCAATTTTTTTTTTATTTGTTATTTTTGGAGAAAAGCCATAATCATTCATGTTTTTGTCAAAACTTTTTTTTCTCTGGTGGGCAAAGTTTGGAAGGTGTTGTAAAAAGGAATATGTTTGTCCATAAGGATGCACATGTACACGCACTTCAGTTTAAACTATAAATCAATATTGCTTTAAAAAAAGTGTACAAACGAGTAGGCTTTTATTTGGCCCAATCCTGCGTGGTTTAATTTAACTACAGGTAGTATTTTTTTTCACCAATATTGTTTTCTTTAGTTAAACTTCTGTTTAGTGTTCAAACTAGTATGGCACCCTTGCCACCGTACGGGTGATATCAATATTTATGCACATTCAAAAAGTAAGTAAACAGTAAAATGCATATTTAATTTAGATCATTGTTGTTGGAGATATTATTTATATTGTTACTATATTTTTTATAAAAGACTAAAATACGAAATAAAAAAATAAAACTGTCGACACATTAAAATGCATGCTCGATCGATTTATCAAATAGATATTATTTCAAAAATATTATCATTATAAATTTTAGTAAAGTAAATAATAATAATTAGACATTTCATATTTCTAAATGAATGTCTAATTCTACATTAAAAGAATGGATTTATATTAAAGAGCAATTGCATATCTGTGATTTGGAACATCAACAATAACATGTGATAAATTGATCTAAGTGGATGGATCGAAGTGATTTTTATAATTAGAAAATAAAATTAAAACCAAAAAATAAAATAAAAGACTAAAAGCATATTTTAATCTTATAATATATATAATTATTTAAGACAAATAAAAAATATATAAATAATGGTTATGAATTGACATAACAAAGAAACAAGACGAAATAAATATGTCATTCCCCCTTCTTGTCTCTGACATTTTTCTATCTTTCTCTCATTTTCATTTCAAACCTACAACCTCAATAAACAAAGCATGATTTTAATAGATTTTATTTATTAAGACTTTGAAAGAAATAGATTTTTAATTAATTATTTAATTTATTAATTGTATGTTATATTAAAAAATTGTTGATATTTTCTATTGTTAAAAATTATTGAAATGTTTGTTTATAAATTATTTCATTTATTAATTGATATGCAAATATTACATGCTTCTAACAATCATCACATTTACAGACTACACGTATAGACTAAAATGCATTGTCAAAACTCGAGAAATATAGGAACATATGAATGTTAGTGAATATAGGACTTTTAAAACCAACTCTTTTTTATACATGAGCTATCTCACACGATCATGGTAACTTTTCCGTTAAACGACATTTAGCAAGTCCTTCTTTCTTTCTTTTGTCATATGCTTTTTTAAATAGTATTAAAATTATGAAAATTGTCGAACATCGTAACTTTTCTTGGTTTTCCTTCACGGGAAATACATAATTTATTTATAAGTATTATAAATATTATATTAATATTATTAATTAATAATATAAGTTTGTTAACACGTGAACATTATAAGCATTGTATATATGTATTATATATATATATATATATATATATATATATATATACACACACATACATGCATGTATTTCTTTATACAAAGGAAGACAAAGGTGAAAAAAAATAAAAGGTAAAGAAATCACTTAAAAAGCTTAAAAACCCACCTCATACTAATGAGAGGACACAATTTAATTCTTATGTTGGATGTTTTATGCATAATTTTTATACTAATAAATTTGTATATAAACTTTAATGTGTAAAAATAAGATCTCGTGCAGTTTAAAAATAATTATACCATGTGTAGTTCTTAATCACACATTCACGCCCCGTTATGCAAACTTTTCTCTTTTATATATTAAAATTATAAAGTTTTCTCTCCTACAGAACATAAAATACAAATATGTTATCTAGATAATATAAAATGATTTGTATCATAACACAAGAAATATTCTTAAAACTTGCTAATGAAGAAGCCAAAGAAGAGCACTATTCTATTTGTTGGCTCCATCTGCAACTACCACCTTCCTTCCCTCCTATGCATAAAAACAAGTAATATTTACTATTTACTATTAACATCAAATAAAAAAGAAACCAAAACCAAAAATAGTAACAAGTGTATCAACTTGTACCACCATGATGCAACATGAATGAAATTAAAGAGACCAGTCTAAGGACATGATAATAGTACACTTCTCATCCCTCTATGTTTGGACCCAAGGTCCTGCAATTGGTCACTCCAATCATCAGGGTCTGCTGCCAAATCCTTTACTGACACATCAACTTGTGAACAATCACCAATTATAACTTCATCCTCTAGATTTCCAGTTACTATGTCATTGCTGAGCAAGTCCTCCAGTATTGAGAATAAACTGCATGTCCATCTTAGGCTCCATAGTTGCCAAATCATCATCATGATGATCTGGATAGTCCACCACTGCTAAATGCAGGCTCAAAGTCAAATAGGTCTTATCTTCAATTTAAACTGCAAACATTATTTCGAGCAACCTTACCTAACCAAACAACTACCAGAAAGTCATATCTCCTCAAATCTTGAGCTGAAGGTAGTTTAGAAACAGAGAAGAGTATATCTTTATTGCTCTTTATCTTTTCACTTTCAGCGCCTCTTGTGTCTCTTCTTGTCAATGATCATCAAATATCAAATAAAAGTATGAAGCTTTGAAGAAGACAACAACATAACGATGTATGCATTGCACCAAACACAATGCTAGTGGCAAAAAAACTTTCTAGTTTCCAGCAATCTAACTAATCACCAGTAATCATATTAACCGTCCACTCCCGGATTGAGAGCACGTCTTAATTAAGGTCTTGTATGCAAAAATACTTAAAATTACTTAAAAGCTTGCATACCCAAATAGTTAAAGTCTACATTTGATAATGTCTAAAACGATAGAGGCAAGTATTACAACTCTACTACTCTCTATAGGCACTTTGACATAATAGGCTTGGTTGGGTCCATGTTCTTGCTGTAGTTTTATTGGGGTAATTATTTAACGGCTATTATATAACACCTTTATGGCTTCCGGCATGATCAATTTGGAATCTAAAATTATATTACGAAATGCACCCTTTTTTGGCTTCTGAAATGATCAATCCATAAGGTAAAAAAAAAAAATCCAAAAAAGGTGCAGGAAACAACTTAGAGGTGCAAAAAGTAACAATCTTATTTAACGCACAAGAATTAATGCAAAAATTTATAAGTAAGAGATAAGAAATTTAAATTAAAAGATAATAAGAGGTAAAAGATAAGATAAAAATTTAAAGTAAAAGATGATAAAAACAAAGATGATGATAATAGTTAAAGTTAAATTTAGAATTTAAAATATGTTGGGTCTAGCATGACTAATTATCATTGATGCAATATTAATGTTTTTCCAATTTCCACTCACATCTACTAAGACACTCAATCCTTAGTCTAATTTATCTATTTTCTCTCCCAAATCTTTTTGCAAAGATAGAATAGTAAATTGTATGAAGTATGAATATGTATGCAGAGGAAAAACAAAGTCACTCTATCCCTAGTAATGAATTGTTTAGATGTCATTTTCCAGTTCTTTATAAATTATCATCTCCCAATGTGTAACTCCTAAAACTAATGCATGGAGGATCAGACCATACAATAAAAATGAAAAGTAGAAAAGAAATAATAGAAACATAAATTGCATTTAATAGATAGTAAGAAAAGATTACATTACAAGAGCATTGATTGTTAGACCCCCAACAAAAAAGTTTAGCCTCATGGCCATGAGAGGCTTTACACTTTAGGAGATGATGTGAAAAGAAGAAGAGGGATGGATAGAGGAAGAGAATGGGATAATGGAAATAAAGGATTTTCCCTATTTGAGATATTCGGGCTTAAGATGCATTCATTAGAGAGTTTTGAGTCTCGGTGTCTCCGGTGTCTCAGTGTGTCTTTCTCCTTTGCACCCTACTCCGCCTAAGGTAGCTTAATTTTCACGCGATCTTGCGCTTAGCGTGGACTTTCGCGTTAAGCGCGCCTTTGGGCTTCTTTGTGGGCCTTATTCGCGCTAAGCGTGAGCTGACCGCTAAGCGAGGAGACGTGTTGGACCTGTCTTATGTGCTAAGCGAGCTGTCTCAATCTTTAACTTTTCTTCAAGGTTTTTTCTTCCAATTTTTGCATCAATTTTCTTCTAAAATACTTGAAATCTTCTTCTTTTAACTTCTACTGATAAAAAATTGTAACGATATTAATTTTTTCATTATTTCATCAAAAACAATAGCAAAGTAAAGAAATTGCAATCATTTTTAACAAAAATTGACTATCAAATTAACTCAAATTCCGCAGTTATCACGCACAAAGTCCGACAAAGGATTGTTGTTCACACTTCTCAAAGCAATGTCCGCTAGTAAACTCCCCTTGCCAGAATACTTCATCGTCGTTGGTGAATCTCGATCATTTAGTCAAACAAACAAGAGTGTTACTTGCGAGAATGAATGATCCAAAAAGATAAGACTAACATTGAATGGTGTGTGATGAATGATGACTGTATTTGAGTTTTAACTGAAGGACAATTTGAGAATTTCACTTTAATTGTGGGTTTTAGAATAAATTGGACTTGTGCAATAAGAATAACCCCAATATTCAAACTTATGGTTTTTGGAGAACAAACTAGTCCATGCATTCACTCTTTTTTCATCTTCAACTGAGCCACTCGTTTCTAGCCTACAAGCTTAAGAGAATTATTGATAATCAAAACTAAACACTAAAAACTTAAACAAATATAAAAATTCCCACACTCAAAACTAAACACTAAAAACTTAAACAAATATAAAAATTCCCACACCCACTCGAGGGTGTAGATGTATCTTGTTAATGAAAAAATAAAAGTGGAAATTTTGAATGCTTATTATGTACTATTTGATTATTAGTATGAGTTAACCTTGTGGTTGTATTATGGGATATATAAATATATATATATATATATATGTTGCGAATGTGATGTGGAGGTGGTAGCATTATACTACTAGTAAGTGTGAAGTATGATTAGAAAACGAAAGGGTTGATGTTTGTTGTTGTCATAGTCACATGGGGCACAGGTTTTGAGCACGTGTTTTTATTTTTATTAAAAAGTTAGTATTAAGAAGGAAAAGGGATTCGTAGAGGAAGACGTGGGGAGGGAAGCCCTTCAATTGAATTAATTAAGGGGAGAGGGCACCACACACACAACACAAGTGAATCAAGTCAACTGGATTTCCCCAGTTCATAAATGTACGGTCACGATCATTCCTTTTACCTACCCTCCCTCTTCTATGGCTATACTATCTCATGACTCACACCACTAAATCAAAACCAACAGATATTCATTTCCCTACGCCATCAATTTTTGTTCCGCACACTCTCATGCTATTTTAAATAATTATTCAGTGAAAAATTAAAAATGATTTTTTTTTTGTGAAAATATTACTTGTGGTGGTGTTATAGGCAAATATAATCAAGTGTCTTTAGAACTTTAATTAAAAAATAAAATGAGAAAAAAATTATTAGAATCCGTAAAAATTGTGTTGTTCATGTTTTCTTTTTATGCTTTTATTCCGTTTGTTCTAAAATAATTACACACATTAAAAAACAATAAAAGAGAATAATAATTTTACAAAATTAATCATATATTATTATTAATTCATTTATAAATTTTGTTATTCACCATTAATATTATAAAAAATATAAGTGAAAAAAATAATTCATGTTACATTAAAAAATTAAAATAACAATTATTTTGAGATAAATTTTTTTTACACAATAATTATAATGAGATAAAGGGAATATATAATTTTCACATTAAATATTTTTTTCCTTTAAATTCATTAACTAATATCCTAAAAATATTAGTTAGCATGACGAATATTTTATCACCAATTAATAGTCCAATACTAATTAATTTCCAAGCATTGAAGTGAATTTTACATTTTTCGACAGAGCTTTCTTTTGAAATTCTCGTAATATCTTCAAGGAACTTAAATATAACCAGTGTTTTCCAACTATGTTGATTCTTGTTAGTTTTTTTCAAAAGTATTTTTCCCTTTTGTGAAAAAGAAAAGAAAGAAAACACGTGAAATGGTGAATTTCCTTAATTAATTATTTACCTACTTGTCATTGTGTTAAAAAGATATGAAAATTGTTTAATACTATAATGTTTTAACCAAATAAAAATAATAGATGTGGAGTATATTTATTTATTTATTTGATTTGATTAAAATAGTACAATTTGTGCGCCTGCGAGCACACACAGCTGGAGTTAGCGGATTCCAGCTGGTACTGTACGGATCGAATACGCAGCTACCGTCGCCGTTTCTGTCTCTTCTTTCTTCTTCTTTTTTTTTCCCATAAAATTTCAAAAACAAAAAAAAGGACGCAGCAGCTGTATCTTTTTTAGACAAAGAGAACAAATAAATAATTTTAAGAAAATGTTAACTGGTCTCCTTAGAAAATAAATTAAAATAATTTTTTTTTATTGAAATGTATAAAATTATATTATTTATAATTTTCTTATGTTTTCTTATAATTTTTACAATAAATATTTTTTATTTTAATTTTTTAAGAAATATCCTAAAAACACGGATCAGTAAGACTCTAATTTTATTACTCCATGTGTCCCAAAATAATAATTTATAAATAAAAATTAATAATAAATAGATAAAATAATAATAATTTTATAATATCATTAATTTATTTATAAATTTTATTATTCATTATTAATATTATAAAATATATAAATAAAAAACAATTAATTTTAGATTCTGAAAAAATAAAATAACAATTATTTTGATTTTTTTTTTCTCACGACAATTATAATAATAAGAAGAAAGTGCTATTTTCTAAAATTAATAAATTGTGTTCGGTCGAGTGCTGAAACCGGAGAGAGGAGTAGAAGCGTGGGGCCAGCGTGCCAATGCAGCGAGCGAAGCCTACGCAGTTCACGGAAATTACAGTCTTACCCTTTCGAACGTTCAACGATGATCATTTTCTTGATATGCGTATTTGGATTTGCAACCAGTAACAATCTGCTCTACTCTGTCAGATTACCAACATACCCTTCCTCATTTTACAATGGTTGACAAGTGTATCTCTCACTCAGGATTTTTAATTAGATTTTAGATAACTTTATTTTCATAAACTAATTTTAGTTGCAGTTAAATTTACAGATAAAATAATTTATAACTGTATTTTTTTATCTTAAAAATGCTAATTATTATTATTAAATTTTTTAATTTACATAATAAGTCTAATACTAAAATCATCTAAGTTCAACTACTATATGAACAAATAAAAGTAACTGTTAAGATAATTTATTTTTATAATTAAATTCATTAAATTAGTCTATACTTATAAAAAATCATTTTGCTTTCGCTTAAAATTCAATCTGATACTTTTTTTTTTATCCACAACCTTGATAATAGTTTTTTTTTTTCGATATAAATATTGTTCCATAACATTTATAGCATTTGATATTAAAAAAAAATGAAGGTATCCATTTCGTTTTCAAAATCCACGACAATTACTTGCAGATATAACTATTAAATTGAAGATTCAGAGAGAGAGAGAAAAAAACTATTAAATTGAAGTTATTAATTTTTTTTTTCAGAACCACCGGTTTTCTGTACATAACATTTGATGGCACTTAATTCTACAACACACCCCTTTTTTCTTCTAACTTTAGTGTCTCTTTGAAACTGGTTAAATTAAAATTGTACAGAACATAAAATATTTATTAGACCAAATTGTACAGTCAATATATGTAAAGGTAAAATTTACAAGAATGAGGTTAAATTGTGATTCGAAAATTTAGCAAATTTGTTCACATAAAATACTAACATATTATGAGAATAGATTTAAAGAGAGTTTTAAAAAATGTGTATCAGACGAAAGGTTTGAATACAAAATATAATTTTATGAAACAAAAATCACAACTCAAAGTGAATTAAACAAATATAAAAAAAGAGTGAAAACATAAAGACTCTAAAGTACGTTCAGTATTTAATAATCCACCGACTTTTCATTATTTTTCAAAAAATACAAGTTTAGATTTACAATTTGTTTTTAGCTTCTCCTAAATTGGTTTGTACACTAATATCTTAAAGTTAAAATCTCAGTTTCCAAATATTGTTTCCAACCAAACAACTCATTTTTCCAATAAAAATCAACAAATTTGTTTAAAGTTGAGGATACACATACTTAAAGCTAACGTCTAATAGATGGAATACTAATCTAAAATACTATCTTTTTTTCTCATGATATGCCCAATGTATTTTGAAAGTTTTTTTACATCTTAAATAGAATATTTCAAAAAGTTTAAATGATTGTTCAAAATTCATAATTTGAGCACTTCAAATCTTTTGATATTAATAACCTTATTGATAAAATTATTGTTACCTCTAAATAGTCTGTCCTGAAATGTTTATTAAAATATTTAATATTTATCATCAACTAGTCACTTAAGACTAATGAAAGACTCTATTTAATTTTATTGACTAATGATATTCTAAATCTGTCATCAGAAATTATATAATCTTTTTGTTCATAAAAATACACTATTTTTTGCTTTTGGATGTATCTTTTTATATAATAGTTAGTTTTATTCTTTGATTTTTTTTTCTTTCTTTCAGGTTGGATCCACATTTGAATCTTTTGAAGATTGAGAAACCAAAACAAAATATTCGAGTTATATAATTATTAATATTTTCAAAATCAATCCAATCTCATTTGTAAATGTCTTTTTAAAAAAATAAGAAATAAAAATGATCGACAGTGTTAGTGATAGATTCGAAGATACACCTCTGTCTCCCTTCCTTCTCATTTGTTAATGTCCTAATGTGCAGTTTGTGCACTTTAACTTCCTCTGGCATTGTTAATTGTTTAATTCAATACCAAGCACAACCTTTTCCCAATTATACTTGAGCTACACCAATTACACACTACAGATTAACAAAACCCAGAGAAGCTCCATTTTATGTGTGATGCTGCTGTCAGTGCCATATATGCTAGCTGCAGTAACTACCCAAAAATGTAGTCTCATGGTTTAACTAGCACAAAATTAAGCCTGTATCGTCTTCACACAGTTTGAATTGATACTATATATTTTATTTATTAGTCCTTTAAATTCTAAAGTTGCGAAGATTATATTAACTAATTGCTTGTGTATGACGGAATTGAACGGACGCATACGTTAGCCAACCTTATTCTTCAAGCGCAAAGAGCACGAAGATCCTAAAAAAAAACTTGTTAATCAGGATTCTAAAAATATTAGCTGAGAGGAATTAGAAAGGTTACTGAAAACTGCACAATTCAACATGTTAGATAATTTTTATATCTTTATTTTTTTTCTCACTACTTTTATCACCTTATCTCTATTACTTTTCCAACTCTATCACCTCCAAGATTATAAATATATTATTCTAAAAAAAAGATTGTAAATATATACAGTTGGGGATGCAAAATGATCATTTCTCCCATCGGTAGTTTTCAAAAGAATTCTATTTTTTTGAAAAGTCACCAAGTACAACAATCTGTATAAAAAAATTATACAAGATTAATTTTTTTATTTATGTCTCTCCTCCACTCCATCATTTATTATATTTTAAATTTAAATTTATCTTCTTTTTCTTTTTTTCTTTCTCTCTTAATTGTATATTTTATTATACAATTTGTTCTAGGATAATTTCTCTATTATTTTTACTTAAAACTCTATAACATTTTTAAATATTTTTTTCTATCTTTCACATTATCTATTTTTCTTATCTATAATTTATAAGAATGTATTGCTAACATAACATCATTCGTTTAAAAGCTATATTTTCTCCTTTCAAAGAAAAGAAGAAAAAAAACTATACTTTCTTAAAATTTTCTAATTTTGAACTCTTGAGAGCATTTGAACGTGGTACCAAAAATGGATGGATCTTGGGATTGCAGTAAAACCAATAGAAGGCGTACTAGTTCAGATGCCAACTACACCATGAATAGAAGCTGCCTTCGTACCCTACCCATTTATTCGACCTTCCTAATTTACAGTTTAATAATGACTTTAGATGATAAAAAAATGTAATAATAATAAGAACTAGGTGATGGAATGTGTAAATGAACATCTGCCAACATTAAAAACTTTTGACTTTTAAAGGTACGTAGTTAATCAGTGTAAAATTTAAAAAAAGAAGAAGAATGCAGTGCAATATATCCCTAACCTAATACTACAATATATTTAATGGAACCATAGCCGTCGTGAAACTAATGATAAAGGCAAGAACGGGGCATATTCCTGTTTTATAGTTGAATAAATTATACAGACTTCTTCTAAAATTTGCTCCTATTAAACCTGATATTCCTCCCCTTTTGGGAAGTATAATTTACTCATTAAATGCACCTAATAATAAAGGGTCTGTATAATTTACTCATTTATAGTTTGGGAAGTATTTTTTGAGAAGACAAAATAATTAACTGCAAATCAAATTTAAGTATTAGGAAAAACTGAGCTAAATGTCTTTAATATTGAGTGCATCTCATTTTCAATTCTCAATAAAAATGAAATTTTGATGGTATTTATTCAGTATAAATTTTATATTAAAGGGTTTATGTTTGATAAATTTAAAGATGTAAATACCATAGACATTTTTTTATCACAATTTAAGACATGTATCAAGGACTTTAACAATTTACTGACTAAATACTTATGACCAGGGACAAAACTAGGAAACCATCAAAGGGAAAGCTTGATTTTTTTTTTAATTTAATTATTTAAATATCTAATTTCTAACAAATAAATATTTAATAAATAATAAGTTTTATAAAATTATTTATTATTTTACACATAAAATTAAAAAAATTTAATTAAAATTATACAAGAAGAATATACACGTGCTTACAACTCATATATTTTTTTTTCCATGTTTTGAAATATATTTTGTTCTCACAATAATAATCTCATAATATAAAAAAACAAACACATATAATAATAACTAAAAGTCATCAAATTTCTCAACATCTATAATAATAAATGTTAATAATTATATATATACATATATAAATAAATGAGACTTATAATAATATATAAAATATAATTAACGTAGATGATAACAATAGAAAGTCATATAAAAATGCTATTTTTATTATATCTATTAATTATTATATCTTCGTGTTAGATTATAATTAGTCACAATATATATTATTTGAAAGAATAGTATTTTTTTTTTCAGTATTAAAAAGATTAACATATAATCAGTGATAATATATATTAATTATCAGAATTATTAATTAATATATTGTTTTTATTTTATTTTTACTAGAAGTAGTATATATATTATTAATTAGTATATTAGTATATATCATATATTATTTAATTTTTTTATACTGAAAATAGGATATTTATCATTAATTAGTATGTATTAATTAATTATTATTATATATTATTAATAATATATAACTTTTCACAAAAAAATAATACTACATATAAATATTGATTATTCAAAGAAGTTTGGGGGAGGGGGGACTAAAGCCCTGGCTGCCCGTATATCCGTCTCTGCCTAGGACATGATTGACCGTGTTTTTATTTTTTAAAAAACCATACTATAAAATAATCTTGAACAACTATTTTTTTTAGAACAAAATAATATTTTTTTAGTAAATATTAATTTGAAGAAAATAGAGACTTGATAAATTTATTTTGAAAACATGTTTTTAAATGATTTCATTGATAAAAAAACATAATTAAAAGACAACCAATCAGATTTTTTTTAGCAAAGATTAATTATTGATAAGATAATAAATATTTTACATCAATTTTATGATGAAAATAATCAAACATATTACAAAGTTATTGCAAATAAATTGATAAAAATATAAACACAAGATAATATTTAAGATAACCATATTATAATTTAATTAATAAAATATGACTTTTTGTAATGTTGCTTTGTTTCCAGAATTAAATTAATAATATTGGATATGTCACTAATGAGAAAATACCTTTTTCTCAATAATTCGTTTTTTTAAAAAGTAAACCGAATAAAATATGGATTGTTTAAGTATTTAATTTGATTAAAATTTGAAACTAAATATTCATACTGAATAAGAATTCGATCATTCAATATATGCAATTTGAATACAGTGTTTGATTGAGATGCAGAGGGGGTGATGTGTAAATTAAAAAAGAGAAAGAAGGAAGAGGAAGAGGTCCCACATATACGATCACGGAAAATTCATCTATGACAATTACATGTCTTAAAACTCGTTGGCTTGAAATTATGACTATTTTTCATTTTCTCTGTCAATACCGTATACTAGAATTTGCTCTTTAACTAAGAGAGTCTAATATGCAGGACATAATAATGCAAAAAAAGGGAGAAAGAGAAACAACCAAAAGAGAGAAGAGGGCACGAGTCAAAGTTGTCATTAACCTCAAAATCTGTCATAAACGGTAAAAAGATCGCCAAGAGATACAGTGACAAATCCGAAATATCGGAAGGTATCCGAGGACAAATCTGTCTTTACCCCCACCTTATAAATCTTTCCATATAGGTCCTCCTCTCATTCCAGCACATCCTAATTCCAAAACCACTGCGTACCCAGCCGCCGTCCCTCTCTCTCTCCTTTCTCTTTCTTCGCACTTTTCCGGCACGTCTCAATCGCCGGCAACTCACTTGGCTTCGCCGGAGTGCAATCGTACCGGCGAACGGCGGTTCGCAAGAGTTTTTTTATTTTTTATTTTGTGCATGTTGAAACGGCGGCGTTTGGTTTTGGTGGTGAGGAATCGGGGGAGAGTGGGGTAGGGATGTAGATTGGTTGATCGGGGGAGATGGGGAGAGTGGTTTTGGGGGTGGCGGTGACGGTGGCGGTGGCGACGTGCGCGTTGGCGGCGGTGGTGGTGGGGCGGAGAGTGAGGAGCCGGAGGAAGTGGAAGAAAGTGGCGAATGTGGTGAGGGAACTGGAGGAAGGGTGTGCCACTAGGGTTGGGAGGTTGAGGCAAGTGGTGGATGCCATGGCCGTGGAGATGCACGCTGGTTTGGCTTCTGAAGGTGGCTCCAAGCTCAAAATGCTTCTCACATTCGTCGATAATCTCCCTAATGGGTAATCATCTCTTTCTTCTTCCAATTGCTTTGCCCATTAACTGTGCCATTGCACAAAGTTCGGGTCTTTTACGTTGCTGCTGAATGCTGATGAGCATTCCTTCTCTTGGACGTGAAATGTTCCATTCTCATCGTTTGATTCTCTGGTTCAAGTGTCATTTCGCTTGCCTTTTCACGGTTTTCCCTATTTTTGTTTTTTTATGTCTTGCTGTGCTGCGTGTAGCTGTAGTCCAATTACTTGAAGTTACTGTTTATTTGCTGTTTTCACTCGAGTGGTTTTCGCACATTTCATACCTATCTGCATTGTATATTGTTTTCAAGCATGTGAAGTCACATTCCTTTTGAAGAGTTTAGAGTAATTATCACAATATATCTAGGAATGATTTTTACAATAATTTATAATGAAAGTCAATGATACGAAAATCCATGACTGATTGACAATACTGTTGTTGTATTCTAATTAAATTATTTCTTGAATTGGGAGTTCTGTTGAATATTAACTTTTTTTTGCAACATCCAATAAATTGCTCCTGTACTATACTGTTTTGAAAATTCCATGCTGTGACGCATGATTTGTGTCAATACTTAAGGTAGTCTGAAATCTGCAAGACTGAGTTACAGAATCCAAGGTTTTTGGAGTTTGATTGCATTTATTTTATACCTGTTTTGAGCGTTACCACGTGTTTATGATTCACCGTGTGCGCTACTATGAGCATGCATTGATGGCAAGGCTTATGTGTCATTAACATGCTTGAGCAGAAGTCTTGTTCAGAATGCAAAGTTGTATTTGTTAAATAGATTTGTTTCTATAATTTTGTTTCTGGATTGTTGGGTTTAATTGAATATAGAACTGATATATTTATATTTTTTCTCTTTTATCAGGACCGAGAGAGGAACATATTATGCACTTCATCTTGGGGGTACCAATTTTAGGGTTTTGCGGGTTCAATTAAATGGTCAACCATCTTCAGACTTTGAACATGAAGTAGAACGACAACCCATTCCCCAACATGTAATGACTAGCACAAGCGAGGTGACTTGATCAAGACTCTAAAATTTGAGTTCTCTGGTATTTGTTTGATCTCTTAGCATCATAGAGGTTAATTGATTTTGCTGCTTGCAGGATCTCTTTGATTTTATTGCGTCTTCATTGAAGGAATTCATTGCTAAAGAAGGAGATGGTTCCAATATTTCACAGGATAGAAGGGAGCTTGGATTTACATTCTCCTTTCCTGTGAAACAAATGTCTGTTTCTTCTGGCATTTTAATCAAATGGACAAAAGGGTTTTCCATCGGAAATATGGTTAGTCGGACGACTTTCAAGCAGTTTCTACGTGAAAGCATGTATTGTGATAGATATCAATTCTCATTTAACATTCATCATAAAACTTGATCACTAATTTTAGTGATAATTTGTGTGTTTAAAAAAAATGCATGACGTTGAACATGGTTATTATTTGGTTAGTTTTATATTTTACAAAATAAAAAAACTATTTATAATTCCAAGGCATTCAATCAGTAGTGTAGTTGAATTTAATTCTCGATTTTTGGTTACATTTGACATAGGTCTCGGAGCAGCCTTTTAACTGTCCAGGCCATATTAGTTTTCAAAGTGGCTATTTATGTTTTTCCCTTTAAATAGTTACAAAAATAGAAATGAAGAACCTATTCAAGTTGCACTTGGTCCTTCAGTAGCAGTGTGCAAATATAATAGCCATGTTTTATTAAGAACAGAACTGCTTGTTGTCAGGTAGGAAGAGATGTTGCAACATGTTTGCAAGAAGCATTGGCACGGAAAGGCCTAGATGTGCGGGTAGCTGCATTGGTAAGGAAGTACTTTCATTTACCTACTGTTATGTTATGATTGTATCCCCTCACCTCTCAATTTTTACACAAAACTGTGATTAAGCTGTCTTGTGCATTCCGAGGTCATGTCTGCCTGGATGAATTATGTTTTTCCAGTATATATTTAATGTACTTACATGATATCTCAGTTTTCTTTTATGAAGTCTCAAGACATTTCCATGCAATAATTTGATCAATCTAGATGTAGAGTTGGGTATGCATGTTGAACAATTGCTACTTTTTCACACAGTCAATTTTTACTGTTATTCTATAATTTTTGACTGAAGAATAAATGGTAATACTTGTAGAAATGGCAACCGTATACATTCTTGCTATATGAAATTGTGCTATGTTTTCTGTAGTTGTGTAATTATTAATTTTCAATACTCCTTAATTATGTGGGTGGAAAACTTGTTCAGAAATTGTGTGATTCTTTCTATAGTTGTGTAATTATTATTTTTCAATACACCTTAATTATGTTTTTTTTTTTTTTGGGGGGGGGGGGGAGTGTGCTGGCATAATTTTTTTTTGTTTCATTGTATTACTGACTATTATGTGAAACATGATATCATGTTCATTTTCAACAGGTTAATGACACTGTTGGAACATTAGCAGTTGGACATTATCATGATCCAGATACTGTTGCAGCAATTATAATTGGTACTGGTACAAATGCCTGCTATTTGGAACGAGTTGATGCTATTATCAAGTGTCAAGGCCTTCTTATGACATCCGGACGAATGGTCTTTGCCCTTTCTTCTTTTCACTTTTGTTTTGCTTTTGGACTTGCCGTGTAACCCTTTTATAATTTAGGTTGTCAATATGGAATGGGGAAACTTTTGGTCATCTCACTTACCAAGAACATCATATGACATTGATTTGGATGCTGAGAGCCCTAATCCAAATGATCAGGTGAGGTTCGGCATTTGATGACTCCTGTTGCTTGATTTGTCATGACTAAAATTTTGGAGATTTGGGTGCAGGGTTTTGAGAAAATGATATCAGGAATGTATCTTGGTGACATTGTGAGAAGAGTCATTCTTAAGATGTCATTAGAGTCGGATATGTTTGGACCAATTTCTCCCAAGCTTTCAATGCCTTTCATACTGTGGTGAGTACTGAATCTCAGTTATGTACGGTGCATACCAAGGAAGACATACCAACAACTGAAATTGAATGTGTATATCTTGAAATATTTTTGTAAATCATATTGTATTGTGCTATTATCTGATATTTGATATTGATGTGGATTTTCATATCTGCTCAATCTTTTCTAAGCTGAAGATCCATGACCTTTTATGACTTCTATTTGAGGTTGAATATTTGTTTCTGTTTGTCTAATGTATTCTCCATTAATTTGTTTTTAAAGTCTGGCTTCTCTATTAATAGTTCAATTCTATTTTGATTTTGATTACTAGTGAGTAGTGACCAATTTTAATGCCTTAAACAAGGTGGATTGATTTTTTTTTCCTTTTCTTGTTCCTCCTGTTGGTTGTAATAAAATTTTGTAGCTACATGATTTTGATTACCCAGCGGGCAAGGGTTTATTGCTTCAGGAAAGTGAATTTGCTATATATTTATGGTGTGAAGGTGGAAGGATTTATTGGACCCTGACTCCATTGTTATAGACTTTGATCCCCTTAATGAAAACCTTAGGCTTAGTATTAGAAGATATATTTTCTTGGTGGTTGGAATTTGCAAGTTTTTGCTCCATTTCTGAAATAGTGTGCATATTGTTCCATTATCCTCGAAATCTTAAATTGAAGCTATTACCTGATGGAATTTCAGGACTCCTTTGATGGCTGCCATGCATGAGGATAATTCTCCTGACTTGAGAGAAGTAGCAAGAATCCTTAATGACATATTTGAGGTAAACAAAATGAGACACCATAAGTTTTGTCCCTAAACCAGTGCCCTTACCTGCTAATAGTCTAATAATAATTTATCTTGTACGTGAGTGTTTCAGATTCCTGATGTTCCCTTGAAGGCAAGAAAAATTGTGGTGAAGGTGTGTGATGTGGTGACTCGTAGAGCTGCTCGATTGGCAGCTGCTGGTATTGTTGGTATCTTGAAGAAGATTGGTAGGGACGGGAGTGGTGGTATCACAGGTGGACGGAGTAGAAGTGATATGAAAATGAGAAGAACAGTTGTGGCAATTGAAGGGGGATTGTATTCTAAATATACATTGTTTAGGGAGTACTTGCGTGAAGCTCTAAATGAAATATTGGGAGAAGATATTGCCAAGCACGTAATTCTAAAGGTCACCGAAGATGGATCCGGCATTGGGGCTGCACTGCTTGCTGCCTCTTATTCATCCTAAACTGTGGATAGAGGGTACACCTGCTATAAAATATATATATAAATTGTTTGATATTTATATATATATGTGTGTATATATATAATATATATATATAGGCACACACACACGTATAGCCATGTAAATCAGAATTAATTCTCCATATTTAATATCTCTGTATAAAGGAAGGTTTCGTCTATTCTTTGACCAAGTTATCTTCATTTATATGATTATTATTATTTTTTTATCGTTGTGTGTTTTATGGCTTTTATCTGTTGTCAGTTGAGAACATTTGGATGTAATACTATAGTATAGTATTAGGACTAGGAGTACTATCTTGAGATTGAAATTGCTTATACGTCTTGTTTTCTTATCAATAAATTATTTAGTCCGCATGTTTTTCTGTTGTCATCTCCACTTTGTACAAATTGCACTAGTAGTTGCCAAAAGTTTTGGTTTGCTAGGCCTTGCCCCTAACCACTGCAGGCTTGATGACCCTGCCCTGCCCTGCCCTCAGTGACACGCCTAACAATTTTCCTTCTCTGTTGGATTTGGAAGATACTAATTGTCACCTTGGTATAAAAAAAATCAGAATAGTGATAATTAATATTTGTTTATTAGATTATGTTTAATTCAGTAGATCAGTTAGACTTATTTATTAGACTACAGAGCATACCTTAGTTCCTTAAAGAACTACTCATCATAAGGTTCTGTGATATAAGCAACTTTATAAGTTACGTTCGTCTTTCTATTATTTGGACCAAGTTAATCTTAAAGGACGTGGCACTTGTGGCACGATCAGTTGCATACAGGAATGATAATGGGTAGGGTTTGAGTAGGATTCATTTTCATATTCATGTTTAAAAAAAAAAAAAATCCCCACTTAGTTTTATATCTGTGTGGATAATAATTTTAATTTCCATCCTAGTACTCATTGGGTTCTTATATATTCACATCCTCGACCCGTACTTTATTTATGTATAAAGTTCATAAATCAATAAAAATATATTAATTAAAAAATTACTATAAATAAATTAAAAATTCACTCTTAAATAATTTAAGTATCCGTAAAATAATATTTAAAATAAACAAACATAATATCAAATTGTCCAAACTTAATTCGGATAAACAATATTATAAAGATAATCATCCAACATAAAGATACTTAAAGTTAATATTTTAATCATTTAATAAAATCCCTAATTAAACTTGGACATCATGTGATGACATATATATAAATCTATTATTCTTAAATAGAGTGAAACAAATATAAGGTATGTTAAATCTAATACCATCTTGCTACATGCACAACATTATTCAGGATTTACAAGTTAATCCAAAACTAAAATGCTATTTGAAAGCATATGGATAATATCGGTCTCAACATAAAAGTGCTAGCATGAGATTTACAAATCAAAATCATGATTGTATTTCACTGTCCTAACAAAAACTATTTACATGAAATGAAATCAATAACAGATCCTTAATTAGTCTAATAACCTCAATTACGACATCAACACTTGAATTGGAAAATATGAACTATGGTCTTAAAATGCCAATTGAATTAGAAAAATATAATTATTTTTTTACAACAAAGTATGCGCATAATATAATATTATTTACTTAAGTAGCATAATTTAATTATATTAATCTATAATATTGATGACATGTGCAGGCAAGACGAGATGTGTATCATAGTACCTGTACCTACACACATTCCCACAAAATTATGGATAAATATGCATTCTGATCTCTGGTTCTTATAAGTAGGTAATTACCTTCTCCAATACTTTTATGGGTACTAACAGAGTCCAATCCATTTTGTTATCCCAATTTGCCTAGATGGTAATAACTTGATAATGATGTGTCTAATGTGACCTCATCAAAACAATGTCATTTCTCTTCATTTGATTTTTATCATCCTTTTCCTTTTTCCATTGCCTCCTTTTCCTCATCGTCTCCTATATTCCAACCCCAAAATTTTATAACGAGCCTTGTAAGGCCTTCTATGAAAGTGTTGGTTGTGTCACTTCAAGAGGGTCTTGACTTTGTTTCAGGAACCAGCAAAGGGGCTGCTGCTTCCCTGCACCTCCAAGTTATTTCCTGCATTCTTTTTGGAAAGTAATTTTTACATTTCGGATTGGTCATTCCAAAAGCCAAAATCCATAATCATTCCAAAATGTAATTTTACATTTCAGAATGGTCATTTTGAAAGCCAAAAAAGAGATGCAGGAAGTAGCTTGTAGGTGCAGGAAATAACCTATGTGAAATCCAAAACCAACGAGGCCCATAACATAGCTAGTTATGAGTTGAAATAAGAGGAAAAAAAAATATCCTTAACCCAAATCTTCTCTGTATTCTTCTTGTATTTTCGCAATTTTCTTTATTTCTACCATGTTCTAAATCCAAACTCCTTTTATCCCTCACATTGAGGAAGCTTTCACCAAGATCCTCATAACTCAAACTAGTCTTGCTAATATTGTCATGCTCCCAAAACATCCAAGCTTGAACCAAAAACCAACTCAAAATTTTACCACTAGCCTTCCTCCTTCCCCTAAATTCCTTAAATATGTTTGTTGTTGTTCAAGAGTGACAGGGTGAAGTTTGTTGGATTTCAAAGGAAGTAAATATTATGTTAGGCATTTAAAATGAAAACAGGGTGTAAACGTATCATATTAGAGAAGTTTGTTAGATTTCAAACGAAGAAAATAGTGATAATACCTATAAAAAGTTGTAAGCCTATCGACCTAAGTAGGCTTATCAACCTATTTTTTATGAAATAGTTAGCTGACTTATCTCTGAGGTATAGTTGTTAGTTTTTCTAATTATTTTTTTATGCTAAAAAATATCAAAACACTTTTGCTATTATTTATTTATTAAGAAGTTTAAGTCAACACTATCCACTATATTTTAAGTATAATTTAATTCTTAATTCTTAAAAAAGTAAAAAAAACATAAAAGTTAATAAATTATACAGTAGTAAATATATTTTTAATCTATCTATTATCCCCTGGAGCGGAGAAATAGGGAGAGAAAAAAACCCAGAACGTGTATTGTAAATTGTAAATATATAATAGAAATTAGCGGTAACTGCTGTTGAGTAGCTTTGCCCCTTGTTTTCGTTCTGCTATGGCACCCGATGCCGCCGCCGCCGTCGCCGCCAACGGCAAAAAGAGAAGACGCTATCTTCCTCACAATGTCTCTCTCCTCTTCTGTTATGTGCATTTCGGAGTTTCTTTTCATTTTGTTGCTGAGGACTGAGGTTGTTGTTTTCATGAATTTTTTTTTCAGAAGGCAGTGAAGAAGAAGGGTTCGTACCCTCTGCGGCCTGGCGTGCAAGGCTTTTTCATCACTTGCGATGGCGGCAGAGAACACCAAGCCTCTCGTGAAGCTCTCAATATTCTCGATTCCGTATGATATCTTCCTAGAATTTATGTGCGCTGCGGAAGTCTATTACTTCAATTTTAACAAGATACAGATACCAAGTTACTATTAGCAATGCCAATTTATTCAATTGCAAATTTCAATTAGTGCAATCTTTTTTATTTCTTTTTCCTTTCGCCGATTCTATTGTTAGTTTAGTATATCATAGAAGGTAGACACTGTTTTGGCCATTTACTAATCTGAGTTCTATCGAGTTCTATGCGAATACTTACTTAAGGGGATAGATAGTTTAGGCTTGGTTCAGGTAGAGTAGAGTAGTTCAGGCTTGAATTATATTTTTTTTCTCATTTTTTCAACTTCTTTAAATTTGTATTTTGTATTTGGTTGGAACACTATTTTTTTCTTTTCCTTCCTTTGTAAAATAATATCACCCGTGCTTCTGTTTTGTTTGTCTTGCAGTTTTATGAAGAGCTAGTTGATGGGGAAAAGGAGTTACCCAGCAAACCTTTAAATAAAAAAATCACGTTTGCTGATTCTGACTCTTCTAGTAGTGATGGTGAGGAAGAGGAGGAGGAGGAGGAGGAGGAGGAGGAGGAGGAGGAGGAGGCCGTGCATGATGGGGATGAGGAAAAGGGGGACAAAAAGCCAAAATTGGATACTTCTAGTGACGACAATGCCAGTCATGACGATGGAGCAGGTGAAAAATCAGATCCTCATAACGTTGATGAACCGCACACTCAGGAAGAAAATAAAACTTGTGATAATAAAGGGAATAATGGCAATCTTAAGACTACAAAAGGGACAGCAGATGATCTACCAGCTGTGAAACAGTGCTGCAAAACAAACGTGCCTGCATGTAATTTTAGTGACAAAGTGGAACACAAGTCTATTGATAAGTTAATTGAAGAAGAATTCAAAGAATTGGGAGACAAGAATAAGGTGACTTGATAAGACTAATGTGCTGCATATTATTTTATTCTGTTACTGCAAAAAGCTTGGCTCACGGATCTTACATTTCTAATATTTTCTGGGTTCACCCAATCATTTTTGTGGCCTATCTGCTGATAATAGTTTTTCTCAGAATTCCCTACATATGTAGCATTCAGAAACACGTGAACATATTTGTGCAACTAATGCTGAGGTCTGTAATCATACAGGAAGACATTAGGGCCTGTTTGCTTTGAGAAAATGTTCTTTATTTTCTTATTTTACTTTTAATTACAAAAACACCACCTTATTTATATTGTTTTTCCCCCCCAAAGATTTAGATAGGAAAGAGTAAAAATAACTTTTACTATTTTTATTGTTTTATGTACATACTTTTGAAAATAAAAGGACAAAGTAAAAACAAGGTGACATTTATGTAGTTAAAAGTAAAAACAAAAAATGAAACAGAGAATATTTTCTCAAATCAAATGGCCTCTTGGTTCCTCTGTCCTTGTTTTATTTTCTTTTCATGGTTATGGCATTCATATTAATTTTATTTTTGGTTGTGTCCCTAATTCCTGAGTCTTCTGCTGCCTCTTTTTAATGATGAGATGGAAAATATAGTGTGATATTGGAAATATTATCCTTTGAGTACAAAATTGCTCTGGAATATCTTTATTTGTTGACATCTTCACAAAAGATGCTTTGGGGGCTAAAATTGTCTGAGAGTAGAATCATCCGGATGTCTAAAATAGTCGCTGCTTTCGACTTTTAATAATTAATTAGTAGCGGGATAGCTTTAATATTTATCATTTTTCCTCAGTAGAGTTTATTTTTGGGTGAATATTAGGATGTAGAAAGACACAGCATGTAATTCTTCAGTTCATTTTGTGTTAGAGTATGATTTGAGGGCACTTGGGCTGACATTGAAGCCCTAGGATTTGTTTCAACATTACTTGTCCATTTTTTATTTGTGTGGTTTGCTAAGGGTCTTTTTTTCTTCCCACAGAGGCGCTTTGTCAAGCTTGATTCTGGTTGTAATGGTGTAGTATTTGTTCAAATGCGGAAGAAAGATGGAGACCGAAGCCCCAAGGATATAGTTCACCGGATAGTGACATCAGCAGCATCAACAGGGAAACATATGTCAAGGTATATTTGTAGTATCTCTTTCTCTATCTATAACCACAGAAACACTAACGCAGTGTTGACTACTTCTAGGTTTATTTTGAGAATTTTGCCAATTGAAGTCTCATGTTATGCTTCAAAGGAGGAAATTTCAAGAACAATCAAGCCTCTTGTGGAACAGTACTTTCCTGTGGAAACTCAAAATCCACTCAAGGTAATACTATCTATTAGTGTTTCAGTTTGTATTACATTTTATTTTTAGCATGCATTCCAAACTACACAAATGTTTCCAATGTTAATATTATGAAATTAATATAGCTGGGTAGGTATATTTATAGTAAATTAGCCATATTTAACAATGATATTTTTACCTAATGCTCCAACTTCTACACTCAGTGAGACTTACTGCCAAGGTTGCGAAGATTGAGAATACTCCTGGAAAGCTATCTTTACTGCCTTAAAAATTCTTGAAACTCTCTATAGTTAAATGCTTAAATGCGTCTTTAACGAAGTGCACCATTCAATAACTGGTTGTCACTGCATTCAAGAACTTAAATTTTCTAAAACATAACAAAGACGCAAACAAGCCGTTCCAAGAATTTTTTTTATTTACTTGTTTTTTTTTTCCTGTTGAAGGGAGCAGGGGGACAAGTTCTTTCATTTTGATGTCTTGTGAATGAAATAATTAAGGCTCCATTTGGGTGCTTAGGGATCTTAATTTGAAATTAGAACTTGGGCCACAAATTGTAAATTTTCATGTTATTATTTTATAGAATTGAAAAACAATTCCTTTTTATTTGAAAACAACAAAATAAAATCCTTCACAATTCTGAACCCAGACCCAAAAACCATTTTTTTTTATAAAAAAACTCTGTATTAGACTGTTTAAGTTTAATGCTGTTACCACCGTTTTCATCATTACCATTGGTATTAACATTTAACACCATGTATCACCTGTGCTCCCTGTGGCCACGATCAGCACCACCTATATTGTCTCTTGTACTGTTGGCACTGTTGCCAAAGCTACCATTGCACATTGCTGCCATTGTCATTGTCTCCAATATTAACTATGCTGCTTACTACTACCATTCCTTGCTGCCATCAGTACAATAAAGCCATTTTATTTATATCTATTAAAATTTCAATTATGTTAATAGTGATACACATTTTCTTTACAGAAGTGTAGTTCATAGACCTAAACCATGGAAATATATTATTATTAAAAATTACGGTGGTGACTGTATATAGAATCCAATCCAATTTTATGATTCTGAATGACTTGGTGCAGCGGTAAAGTTGTGCCTTGGTGACTTGTTGGTCATGGGTTCGAATTCGGAAACAGCCTCTTTGCATATGCAAGGGTAAGGCTGCGTACAACATCCCTCCCCCATACCTTCGCATAGCGAAGAGCCTCCGGGCAATGGGGTACGAAGTTTTTTTTAATGACTTATCAGAAGAATTAGAATTGAAATTGTTATTCTAAAACTTAAACTCCAATTCTTATATCCAGAGTCTAGTATTTGACCAAGATGAAATTTGGCATGTGCATTGTGCTTTATGTTTACAACAGTAGGTTGGGTCCTTTCAAGCTCTCTGGAAAACTAATTTCATTATTGTAGATTTGCTCATTTAGATACTATCTTATGTCTAATTTGTACTACAAGTTAACTAAGTTTATGCTCAGTTCTTTTCTTTCTATGGCCGGGTCCTTTTGTCTGTAGCTTGACTTGCTTTTTTGTTTGTAGTTTGCTGTACTGTATGAGGCACGGGCAAATACTGGTGTTGACAGGATGGAAATCATCGATGCTGTGGCAAAGTCAGTTCCTGGACCCCATAAAGTTGATCTCAAAAATCCTGATAAAACTATAGTAGTTGAAATTGCCAGGGTAAGAAAGCCATGGTGTGTCTGGAATTTAAGTTAAACTGTATGTCATGTCTGCTTAATGCTTATCTTGTGTACTCATCACGTGATTTTTCTCTTCCTTGGCAGCAGCTATGTTGTGAAGTGCTTGTCATGACGTGTCACATTATTATCCTTCATTTATCTTTTCAAATTGACTGCTATTATATTTACTTGCTTAACTGACCCACCAAATTGTCCGCTTAGTGTTACTGTGAAATCTATGCAATTTTTAATGGCTTTCTTGAAAATTGTTAAATAAATTCGCTATTAGAAAAAAAAAACTAATTTGTCAATCAAAAAGTGTATTTTATACTTCTATTTTCACTAAATACCAATTCTTCGCTATTAGAAAAGAAAACTAATTTGTCACCTAAAAGCACTTGCATAGTTTGGGCATATACACCTTGAAAAGTTATAACTGCATTTCTTTTTGAATGCTGAATTTTGTTTTGATGTACCATTTTTCGAATCGACACTTAACCACAGTGCTGTAGTTTTCGCTTCATAGTATGTAATTTTTTATGTTGTCTCAGTTTGACATAGAACTAACTAATGCATCATCATCCTGTTTTGCGTGGCAGACTGTGTGCTTGATCGGGGTCATTGAGAAATATAAGGAGCTTTCCAAGTACAATCTGAGGCAGTTAACATCACGTAAAGACTAAGCCTTCTTGCAGCATTATAGTACCTTTCCCTTTTGCTTCATGTTGATACTCTGGTCTGTGACTGTTGTTGTCATTTGGTTAAGTGTTAGATTAGATGACTCTTGCAGCTAGTCTCCTTTGACTGAGTGTAGTTAGTAAGTTCTCACAAATCAAACGAGAAACCCTTACATGGAAGTAGAGTTATATACGCTCAATCCATTTAAATATCATAGTTGGATTTACAATATTTTTAAATTGAATTTCAGCCGTTGAGATTCACAAAAATATTTTAGAATTCCTCCATTCCATGGCAATTTATGCTTTAAAAATTGGAGTCCCGATGTGCGCAACCTAAATCCTTTAGAATTTGCAATCATTCTCTTTATGACTTGGATCGTCATGTCTACAAGATTGGCTGGCACAGGCATAAATCAAGATTATTGTTACATTGGCTAAGGTTTCTAGATAATTATGCTTTAAAATTAGAAATGCCAAAGTGCTACTGCCACATAATATTATTTAATAATTTTGAAGGTAAATTTCATTAGTAATTATGCTTTAAATACTGAAATGCCATTGAGCTCACTTAAATCTTTTGGAATTAGCCAACACAACACTGATCATTATCATGTCTATGGTTTGTTAGCATTGGTATGATTCAAAATTGCTCCTGGTTATTACAACATGCGTTCTTCCCATCATAACATAGTTTGCATGATTTACATTAACATTTACGACCAAAGGGGGAAGTGATGTTTGACTGCTTTATTTTTACAAGGTTTCATGAACTTTTCAAAGCTGATAAAGCTTCCTTTGTTGCCGATGAGATAACAGCGTCTGAAGCATTTGGCAGATAATAATACTTGCCTGCAGTATTAAATTATTTTTATGAATAATGTTTTCTTCTATTGAAGATACTAAACACATCGATTCAGTAGAATTGTAGTACACAAACCTTGGGCAACTCTAGCAATCTCCTTGGCGAAACCCGTTGAGACAAACTTATTTTCAGTGTCGATGACAAGGAGAGACATTCCTGCTTTATAAATCTTCCCAGCCACCTCAAGAATTTCATCCTTTATATTAAAACAAAGTTAACAGTTAGTTCAGACTCAGACAAGTTAGAACTAAACAAGTAATATATATGTAAATCCTCCCAATTCGTACAAATTTCAAAAGATCATAAGTAAATGCTTGCTAAAAAAATTAAAGAATAAAAATAATGCCTAATGTTTTGCCTTAAAATAAAGGAGACAAGAAAACATTAATAAAACGTATTGTTTCTATCTCACGTGTTACTAATCCACCCCACGTTCATTACAAAATGGTAAATAGATAATGGAACCTCAAAGGAATGGTGTAAATGTACACTAATTATATTATTAGAAAGAGCATTACCGCTCTTGAATTTAATATCATTGGCTTCCACACTAACTAGATAACATGTTCTAAAAAGTTTTGGTGTCAGAAAATGGCTTCCACATGCCATTGGTAATTTGTCATGATGGTACCCACATGCCTGATCCTTGATGAGGATGCAGGTTCATACTACCCCTTTACTTAAGCCCCGATCGCTAACCCACTTCCTCCCCAACCCCCCCACCAACCACCACCACACACAAATGACAAAACAGAAAATGACAGTTAAGAATCGTGTCATTTGAAAGTAACTATGAGTCCAATTACAAAGCTTAACACTACCTTCAATTCTTGTGCTGAAGGTTTTGGGGCATCAGTAGCTGCGGCAACTTCAGGGTCAGTCGACCTTTTCAATGATATATTGGCTCTGCCATCAGTGATTGCAACAATCATCACACGTCCAACGTCACCACTTTTCTCCGCATTTAATCCAACTCTAACAGCCTAAATATTTTCATAAATAAGAATTAATAAGCTTAAAAAGACTTAGCTAAACCAATTAAAATGTGATCCAGAAGTCACATTTTCATATAACCGGTAATCCCTTTTTCCTTAAAAATGTCAATATTAGGAAATCATTTAAAATATATTTTTTGGTCAGTAAATCATTTAAAACATTAAAAACAGGTTCACAGCAATATAAATCGAAGTCCACGGTTCAATAAATTTAACAGTGGTAAAACTTTTTGTTCAAAACTTTGAATATATTAACGTAATAAACATGACATGTAAAAAATCTGCATACCGTTGTAAGACCATGAGCAAGTGGGGACCCTCCACCACATGGAAGCCTCTCAAGACGTTTCCTTGCCATTGCAATTGATCTAGAAGGTGGCAGAAGAACTTCAGCTGCATCTCCACGGAATGGAATTATAGAGACCTATTTAACAAGAGCAATAATTATTTGAAATAAGATTATTTAAACAGCATCATAAAAATGAGTCGCGCTTTCTGTTTACTCCAGCATATCATCAATTGAACATTATATGTTCCACAATAGTTCCATTATAACAGTGATTCTGGTTCAAGGATTTGCAATGGAATCAATATGCATATCATGGCGGTATCTGTAACCAGAGCGATGCACAGGTTAACACTGAAAACAAGTACCAATCCATGCACTAATTCCCCATTAAGAGGGTATAACAAGTCTCTTCTGTCAAACTACAAGTTTTGTCTTCTGTATGAGAATTCATACGTGAAACCTACAGGGTGGATTGGTATAAGTAATTTCTGAGAATAATTTTACAGTTCATTTTCATTCATAAATCAATTATAAATAAATTCCTAATTTTAAAACATTACATGGCCTACTCACCTGATCCCTGCTTGTATAACTTTCAGCCAGAAGCTTAAGTGCTGCACCTTTTGCATTCTGCATCCTGTTCAATGCCATGCTTCCACTTGCATCAACCACAAATATCACCTGCAATTATTAAGATTCTTTAAAAACAAAATGCATAAAATCTTACCACAAACAAGTTAAATATTTCTTTCATAATTGCTTTCTTAGCAAACTTCACAATAGACTACCTTTGAGATTGAAATTATATTCCATAGTCAAACAAATTTTTTTGATATGAAATTAATTCCTCTGGCTAAATACAGCTGCAATAATATTGATATTTAAATCCTATAAGAACATCAGAACAGTTTAATTACTATCATATCGACAGTAAGACACCTTTAAGGCTTTGTATAGCAACAAAACAATTGCTAACTAGACACAAGCACACAGTAAGATGCATGCAAAATTGTAGAACTATTTTAAAAAATAAAAGTGAAGAGGATAGAGATAATAGGAGAAGAATAAGAAGATGATAAGGAAAGATGAGAACGCTTTAGAAGAATAATTCTTTATATTTTGATTTCAAATTAATTACTGTAAATGCAAGTTCTGAATGAGAGAACATACGTACCAATGCTCCTGCCTTACGTGCCATTCTCTTTGCCCTCATGTCCGTTTTCTCCACAAATACTTTTCTACTGTTTCCTGAGTCTTTTTCCCTTCGCAATTTTTGATAAGGTGCAGCAGCTCTAAGGGTTGCATCTACAGCTAATCTCTTTACAGGGCCCTGCAAACAGTAACAACATTTGTTGTGGAAAAAAAGCCTATACAATACAAGTGGCAATCAAAGATAACTAGTTAATGGGAATTACAATAGTGAAATTAGAATACACTGATATTAATGCAATTGGATACAAACACAGATCAAATCATTCAATTATACAACTGAACAGCATTCACTAAAATTCCTTTAAAAAAATTTCAACAGCAAACCAGCTATATTTGATACTTGCTCTTTCAAATATAGGACAAACAAATGGGGTTAGGACTTAGGAGTACTAACCTTTGGAAGCATTGGCTTGATGTATCGGCCTCTATCCTCTGAAAATATTACATTTTTTGCCCTTCCAGCCCTCCCGCGGCGTCTCTGTGCTTGCTGGGCAAAGAAGAGGAGTTTTTCATCTACCAAGCCACCTTCAGCATCAAAGATAAACTCTTCAGGTAATTGTTCTTGCTGTTGTTCATTCTCTTCATCCTTGTCATCCTGTTTAGAAAGACAATATTTAAAATTTTACGAGTAAACCAAGGTGGATGTTAAAACTTAAAAGCATAGCTAACTCATACGGAAAAGATTGTCAAGTCTTTTATAAGGTTTACTTCCACCATATCTAATAGTCGAGGTAAGATCTCAACACATTCTGCTCATGCTCAGGATTGGCCATTTGGAATGTAGAGATTGTTGGACTGAATTTTTTTTTATTGCACTAAAAGTCGTGGATCTAGGATTGCACTAGGAAAACCGCACCAGGTAGATTTTTTGGACAGTTGAGGGCAACCCAATATTAGATCTAGGATAGGTGGTGATACCATCTTCAATTTAGGTTGAGCCTAATTTAAGCCAAAAAGTTAACTTATGAAGCAAATCTGTATAAGCTCTACTTTGGCTATATCTATAAATATGGGATCTCAACGATTTCATTCATGAAATCTTATGCAAATAAGTCCATAGTCCATACACAAACATTCATTTTAAAAGAAAGGAAACTACAGGGTGACAATTTGACATAGATAATATTCACCAGTAAATGGACCAAAATCTAATACTTTTTAAAAAGGGATTGTCCTAAAAAAAATTATTTGAGAGATGGTTTAACTCAACCTCTTGTTCTTCCTCTTCATTCTGTTCTTCGCCTGATTCTTGATTTTGTGGAGGAGGTGGAGGGGGGGGAGGCTGATTTTGTTGATCTGGTGGGCTCTCAGTAATGATTGACCGGGGTAGAATGACCAATTCTACCTGTATCAGAAAATGTAAGATAAACAATTTATCAGATAGGTTCTTTATTATTTTCAAAAAAGTAAAATAGCAAAGTATGAAATGAATGCTATTGGGATGGGTTTCTACTAATTTTACTAAATGTACTTAATCAAAATTCATTAGTATAAATATAAAGAGAGCATAACTATGATCAAGATAGGATATATCATTTAGTTTTCACAAATCTTCTCTCTCTCACACACACACATACACAGAGCATTAGAGCTAAGTTCTAAAGCTAGGATAAAACCCTAACCTTCAGGATCTCTTTCCAAAATAATGAAAAACTATTGAAACTATGTACCAAAATTTTGTATTCAAACTTCAAAGGAAGCTTACAGCTTTTTTTAGGTCATCCACATAAACCTTTTCCCGTCCCTCCAGAGCAGCTAAGCACTTTGCAACACGGGCAGCAAATAGCTCAGCTCTATGTCCCTGTTGTTCATAACAAGTATTCAAAATTATCAATCAACATGATAATGATTTGCAAACTGGGTTGATCTCCAAACTACTGCAATGAGTGATAAGTAAAACAATTAATTGTTGATTTTTCTGTTGAATAGACTAATAGAGTATTTGTAGAATGACAAAGTGTCAGTCAGAATGTTTTAAATATTTGTTTTAACTCTCCCATGGTATCACCAATTCAAAATTTTGAAATTATATATTGAAGCAAGAGATCTATAACTTATCTCTTTTATATATCCTAGTTCTTCCTCTCTCTTGCTCTTCCCTTTGACAAGTATAATTTACATGCCCAAAACTACTTAGACTAGCACACACATATTCAAATATACTCATGAATTAATGCCAAAACAATAAAGCAGTTTAAGGGAAGGAAGAACCTTATTTTGGCATAAGAAAGACATGTTATTTAATAACCCCAACTCAGAAATCAGTATAATGCATACAAAAAATTTCTTAAATTTACAATGTACAGAATCACCTAAAAAGCCAGCAAAACCTTGAAAGTAGATGAGATAATTATGAACAAAATCATATGTTGCAAGCTATAATAGGGAGCATATCAAGTGAGAGAACTTTTATTATGGGAGGGAGAAGAGTTAATCATGACCATTGAATCAAATCATAAAAGGTTAGGATTAAAAGATGATGTCATGTGACTTTTTTAAGTTGTCATATGATCATTAAATAACTTTTTAAGTGGTCATGTTTACTCCTCTCACTCTCTCATATAGACACTCCTCTCACTTGATACACCTCTCTTTCTTGGATGGTTTGAAGCTTCACAAAATGATTAATAATTTAATATTAATATAGCAAAAATTTGGAAGGATGTCTTTATCTGCAATTAGCAGACAAATGAAGCAATCAGGAGCTGATTTAATCATAGCACAGTAGAATCAATTAATTTCCTTGAGAGACAGAAAATGGATGTAACTTCGGATATCTGTTGCATACATCAAATGTGCCATATAAAAAGTTTTTGCCTAAGTGTAGAAAGAATTGCAGTTAATTTACCTGGCAACCACCCCGTAAAGCTTCAATAACCAGGTATTTTAATTGATCTCTGTTCAGAGTAACATCTTTTAGATACTCTCTGGCCAAGATGATCTGCACTAGGTAAATATTAAGCAAAGTTAAACAGAAAAGAAATTATAATAGCAGAGGAAGTGGAGACTAGACTGACATACATTATAAAATCAGTAATTTAGTTGTCGGGTGTACAAAATCTCACATAGGGGACTCAATTTAAAAACAGAGAATTTTTATTCATTCCTGTAGGTCCTACCTATCTATCTTTAGCCCCATTGGTTTTGTGAAAATGATGTAAAGAATGTGAACCTAATTGTCAATGTTTACAACCTTACAGGATAAGTTTATGTAACTTGAATAACAAACAGAACTCCTTAAGGAATTTTGTTTCCTAAGTTTAGATTAGCCTTAAGAAATACTATTTAAAATAAATCAGTCCTACTCAACCCCAAAGGGTAGCTCAATGGGGGGGGGGGGGGGGGGGGGGGGAGATTGCTCAAGCCTTAAAAGGAGTATTTTGGTCATACACCTAGTTGATGTGGGACATCTTAACACACACTTGCACATCTAGGATTGGACATCTAGAACATGAAGTTTGCAAGACCAAACATCCATGGGTAGCTTTTTTTTTATTTTTATCGGCAAATGTTAGTTGTTACTTTGTTAGTTTTTGTTAGTGGGAGAGATTTGAACCCATGACCACTCCCTCCCCCCTTCTCCCTTTAACCACCTAGCCAACTTTATAACTCCAACATCATGGGTAGTTGAACATAAGAACTTGATAGACTTTGATACCATATTAGAAATTGATCGAGTCTAGTTCAACCTCAAGCTAGCTCAAGTGATACGACTACAAAAGTACATTGGCCATTTTCCTTGTTATGTGGGACATCTTTACAACCTCGTGCACATTGGCCCAACATCAAAATTGGATAGGCTCTAATATCACATTAAAAAAGATCAAGCCTAACTCAACCCCAAAAAATAACACAAGGAAGGAGGATTCTACAAGCCTTATAAGAAGTATTTTTACCATATCCATACCCAATGTAGGATAACTAGATCGTTAATTTTGCAAGAGAGGACATTTGGAACATGAAGATTGCAAGACTAGACGTCCACAAGTGGTCCAACATCAAGACTTAATAAGGTAGCTCAAAGGAGGAGAATAGCCCAAGCCTTATAAGTATTATGGCCACATTGATAGCCTATGTGAGACATCTTAACAAATACTTTCTTTACTATTTATTTTCCGGTTAGCAGACCAAATTTAAAAAGGTGTATGACTGTCTGTTAGGATGAATAAGGGTGATTACAGGGGAATAGAAATTGGGTCAGTTTTTGCTGTGAACAAATTAGGCTCAGTTCAAGTCGTTGACAACAGAAGTAACAGTTGGTTAGTTAGTTAGAGATTCTAACTGAATTAGGAGAGGGAGATGAGAGGGAACAAATAGTAGGAGGGAAATAATAGAGATTGGTTTGGATTTGGAGTAGAGGTTGGGAGGAGAGAAAAGACTCTCGGATTTCCTGGGGTTGTGAGAGATACCTATTTGTAACTCATTTTTTTAATTTTTTTTCATTTCCCTCTTGATTCTGAAATCATCCTAATTCACATTCAAGGAGATTGATATTCAATAAAATTTCTATTCATTTCTATTTGTTCTTCACCTTTCTAATTCAGTTTTTATTATTTCCCTAAACATACCTGAGTTTTTGCATTGTCTGTTTCCTCTTCGACCATCTCAAATACTTGGCTACTGTTCTCCTGAAACTCTGTGGCAATTCCAACAGCTGCAACACGGTTTTCAAAACTCATTGGAAGATCTGCACTGCAGAAGGGTGCATCTAGAAATAAGAGAGGTGATCAAAAGTTTGATAATTCATTCCATTACATATGTATTGAGTCAGGGTTTTTCTTTACCCATTTAGTCTTTTTTTATTTATGGTAATTTAAGAAGTTTTTCCAAGGTTCTTATTACGACGTCAGATGCTAGAGAGAGAGAGAGAGAGAGAAACAGAAATAACATAAAATAAAAGAACAAGGAGCATAGAGGGGGCTGGAAATGGAGGCAGAGAACTTGTAAAAGAATTTCATAAATTGAGGAGTGAGGACAGCTTCAGTGTGGACAGATGGTAATAGAATGATTGTTTCATGACATTTTTAATCAAACTCTAAAAGTTGCTTGTTTGGTATTTAACTTGTTGAGAAAGTTTTCTATTTCAGGAAATGCTTTATCCTACTCTCCCCATCCCCACAGTGAACATCCTTTGTGAACCAATGGGAGGCTTAAAAAGTCAATTACAGACACCAATACCTTAAATTAATCGCAATGCGGTCCAGCAGATGTTCACGAACAGCACCCTCTTCTGGGTTATAGGTGGCAATGAGAAGGGGCCTGCAAGGGTGCTTGAAACTGATCCCCTCTCTTTCAACAGTATTTACTCCTTCACTCAATACATTAAGGAGCAAATTACTGATACCCTCATCCAAAAGATTAATTTCATCAACATATAAAACACCTCTATGAGCTTCTGCAAGCAAGCCTGGCTGGAAAACAGTTGTGCCTGTTTTCACAGACTCCTCAACATCAACCGATCCAATGAGTCTGTCCTCCGTGATTCCAAGAGGAATCTGAAGTATAAATAAGCATGTTTTTTTCAGTAGAAAAAGAATTTCTTCACTGATAGTAAAAAGAAAAATGATCTTGGGTGACTGAACATAATGAAATATTTGCAAAGCTTACTTGCTGAACAGTACCTGAACAAAGGGAGACTTGATAATACGAGTTTTAATATTTCCAGCAGAATCATATTCCAGGCATTCTGTAAGACCATCTTCCCACCTACACATATTAACCTCTTGATCTATAAATTTAAAATAAAGGAACAAAGGAAAGAAAAGATTACAAGACAGTTTCTAAGTCAAAGACTCAAGGATAAAAAGGAAAGAAGGGATCAACAAAAATTGCTTCATCCCAATTAAAAAGAGAGGAATGCAACAGCTTCCAAGGGATTCACTATTGCTAGTTCTAACTACTAGGCTGAGTTGGTATGTCTCCAAGATGACACATGCAAATTGAGCAAGCGAATACACAATACGAACAATTCACATCACCGCAGCATTATCAATTATGAATGACCAAATCATATTCCACTGAAACAGTATGAACAAAATCACACCCATAAGACTAGAACATTAATGTGTTCCTCCCTTAAGATCTTATCTATTTTTATGACATAAAAAGCAACGTCACCTTTTCGTATTGGCTTTGCCTCCACGCATTAGAATAGTCAAGTTTTTTTTACTTCTCAAAACTTGTAAACTTTTTCTTATAAATGGAAGAAACCAGTGACCTTACTCTTCTGGGCAGGTCGGATCCGCATTGGCTATGGAACCTACTACTACTTCAATAGGAGGCAGTATTGCATGCAGTCCACGTGCCATTACAGTTTTGGCAGTTCCTCGCTTTCCTGATATGGCAATTCCTCCAATCCCAGGGTCAATGGCCCCAAGTAAAAGAGCAGTTTTTATAGCATCCTGCAAAACAAAACAATTGGAACTTGTAAGATTCAAGAGTCAAGATTTTACATTTAGAAGGCAATGCCACATTGACGAAGATAACAATAAACACACTTAACGCAAGCTAAGAAAACAAAGATATACAGAATTTGAAGGAAAGAAGCAGAGAGATTGATGATTACTTGGCCTACAACAGCAGCGAGGGGGAAGTATTGTCTTCCGTAATTAGTGCCAGGCTTCTCGGAAGTAACGAGAGCTCCGTTTTCAGATTGAGCGCCAACAATTGGAGAACGCTTCCGAATGCGTTTGGGTCGATAAGTGTTGCAGAGAGAGAGACACGGTTTTGATCTCAATGCAGCAGCAGCGAATAACAGAGACTGAGATTGTAGATTTGAGCAGCAAGTAGAAGAAGCTGTGAATGCCAAAGCGAAACCCATTTCATGAGACCACTGTCTCTTCACTCAATTCCACCCAAACCTTATAATCTTATCCCTTCCTTCCCCTGCTTTATTTTAAATTAAATAAATTGCTTTAACCAAATGATTCAGCATCTATAGTAACTTGATCAAACTTATTTAATCCAATTTCGAATTAGTAAAGATGTTGGATAAGAAAAAAAAAATTACGTGAGCCACGTGTAATACTCTGTTAGTTATACCCAATTGTATGTATAAATTTTGTATATATAAATAATAAACTGGTTCTGGCAATCATTGTTAAATTTGGTTGATGGAGAGTGGTATGTTTCCATTGGTCACAGCCTCACAGGCCACGCCTTCTCACCACAACTTTTCTTCTAGTTTTCTTTAATTTTGATTTTAGTTTCTCTTAAAATTTATTCATGAATTTAGTCTTTAATTATATCAAATCTTATAAATGTAGTTATCAAGTTTAAATTTCAAGTTGACTGTCACAAAGAAATATTGAGGATCACATGTTACGTTTGGATTAGACAATAAATAAAGAAATGTTAGAATTGTCTCTTAGGCCCACCTTTTCATGTTCAATCAAAACGTAACACATAATAATTAATGTTTCTTTGTATCGTCAACGTTTAAATCTGAGATTCAAGATCACATTTATAGGATTTGACATAAATGAAGAACTAAATTTGTAAATAAATTTAGAAGTGATTAAAATTGAAATTAAAAACAATTAAGGGGACTAAAAATGTAATTTTACCATTAGAAATACTGTAGTTTGGAAGTTGGAACATGAATGAAAAATGAAAGTGAATTTTCGTATATTAAGTTGATTATGGAATTTAAAACTTATGGAATTTCTTTTCTCGGTATCAAATTGATTAGAGAAATATAAACTATAAGATACACAAACTCGTATAATAATCAGCTTTTTACCGAACTACTAACTAGGAACCAGAAGAACTAATAATAATAATAATAATAATAATTGAAGCCCTAGATGTTGATAAATAAGCTTTAGAATTTAGCTTTTATAACGAATTTAGAAGTAACAATTGTTGATTAAAGGTTAAAGATTGAAATTATAATAAGTTACATCTATTTTTTAAAAAAAATATAATTCCACTTTTTTCATTGACTAGAAGTAACACTTATTAATAGAGAAAAAAAAAGCACCCATAGTATAAAAAAAAAAATCATTGTCATTTAATTACAAACACATCATTTAATAAAAAGTTATAATTCCATTTTTTCATAGGGCACCTTTTTATTTTGTGATGTGTTTTGGTGAATGGAAAGGACTTATGCACCAAAATATAGATTAAGAACCCTAAGAGAAGTTAATAGAAATTATGTTTTCCAAAAAGGGAGTAGCAAGAAAAGTGAGAGTACAATAGAAGAATTGAAAAAGGGTATATGAACCACCTAAGCATCCTAATATTGCAACCAACAATGTATATTGATAAGTAAATGACCAATCATTTAGATTAATCATTTTTTTTCCAAATCGTGGAAGACCGCAAAAGTCCACATCAACGAGATCACAATATTTTTTTTTTGGCAATAGTTGTAATTAGGTTCTTTGACTCCCTAATAAAATCTTGATGTATCCTCACAAGCTTCGGTCTTTTAGTCTGACTATGGAACTAATCTTTGGTTCAGAGTTTAATCACACTTAAAGTTTATTATTCCTCTCTAAGAATGTATTTTACAAGGATCAAATTATGTCTTCCCCCACAAACTTGACATGTGTTGCCAAGTAAGCTACACTCATTAGGTAATTGTTTATCAATTGACAAGTGCACCAATTTGTCCAAGTAGTAAATTAAAACGGATCGAGTATCGTGTCTACAGGAAATTTCTTGTACTCAAATGATACATATTCAGTTTATAAACAATTTATAGTTGGATGTAAATGAAAGTTAGCAAATAATTCATGTTGCACAATAAACTATAACATTTTCCAAGTTAAAACTGAATAGTAGAATTAAACACCGAGCTTAGCGAATGAAAATAAATACCAAGGTAATTATGTCGGGGAGTGCCCAACTGAAACCTCTATTGATGTAATTGGAAATTTTTTTCTCTATTCAATATTATCCTAATATCACTTGCACCCACAAATTTACTCTAACCGCAATTCCTCACATGAAAGAGTCTAACCCTCCTAATCTCATTCTCGATTCCTCAAAGAAATCAAACTAAGCGAGCAATATTGCGACTGAGATGCAAACCACACTAAATTACTTCACACTATTCCTAGAAATGAAGAATTTTAGTTGTTCTACCCTGTTCTAAGGATTAACCACACTTTTCCAACACTTAAATCCTAACAAAGCATATAAATGGATGATCAAACCACATACATGAAAATAATCACAGATAGAAGCAAAGACACTAGCAATAATATTAAATAGATAATTAGAGTTTTTACATCAAGAATGCTTAGTGGAAAACTCCCTAACAATGGAGTGTTTAGCCCTCCATTAACATGGAGAGCTCAACTACAAATGGAAAAGATAAGGAAAGGTGAAGTGCTGAAGCCAAAATGAGATGAAATCTGCTTGCTTTGCATTCCTTTCTGCCTATGCTCTCTCTCTGTTTCACCAACATGCATGAACTGTTTCATATTCCCCCTCTCTTCCAGCTTTAAAGAATTTTGGACTTCTCAGGTTATGAATGTGCGCTCAACGAGCATGGTCTCGCTGAGCGAGAGTTAGTGACTAGGCGCTGAGTGAGCTGGATGCATTGAGCGTAAGAAGTGACAAAAGTCGCGTTGGGCGAGCTGGCTGCACGCTGAGTGCAATGCTCTCTGATTTTGTGCTCTTCTAGGGTTTTTCTTCGCGCTGAGCGGATTTTCCTCGCTTAGCGAGCTTTGCGCGCTGAGCGTGACCCTTCAGAATGCACTTCCTAAACTTCTTTGCTTAAACTCTGAAAAATTCCCATGAAAATACTATCAATCATCATGATGAAATTTTCACTATGTAAAACTCATATTAAGTTAGTTATTTAACAATTCTCACAAAAAGAAACCATAAAAATGGAGACACAATACTAAATTTCATCTACTTTTTGATGCATTTTGTGCTCTTAAATACCAATTATTAGTAATAAGATCACAATATTGAATAGTCTTATGAAATTCCTTCATGCCATGAGTTGAGCCCAATGAATGCCTAAACCTCTTGAATATGATAAAAGAGATCCTTCAGGTCATCCAACAAAATATTACAAATGTGGGTGTGAAAACTATCATAAACAACAGTCAAAACTCAATGTTATTGGTTCTTCCAACACACTCGAAGGTGCACAAATTAATTGAGTGAGATAAAATATTATCCTTCCATAAATCAGGCTTCTAGAGGCATCAATTACTTATTAAAATCCAAGCAATTCACTAATTTATCACAGGAGAAAGATTTTGTTTGGGGATACTATAATGAGCACTCCTGAATCATTAATGGCGTAAATATTGACCCTAATTCATTAGTATTTACTGTGTTGCCAACTCCCATTTCAGTTTCATCATGCTCATCATTATCTTGACGAATGTCCATAACTTTTTGTAGATTTATTTTCGAAATAACTACCTTATTCTTCCTATGGTTATATTTTTTTCACAAGCATCCAAGATCAATCCATAATTAATGAGACCTAAATTGGTTACCTTTTGCGTCAAAGATTTTGTGACATACTCCCCTGATTTGCATGGTTGCAATTATTATTTTTTGTTGACGTTAGTCCTCATGTGTGATACATCATTCACTTGATTGTCACCATGCATCGACGTAGTAGTCATCTCCAAATTTTCCTTTATCACCATGAGATGGAATAACCTTTTAAAGTAATATTCCTTTACATGGCCATATCGACCACGTTCAAAGCATACTAGATGAAGCCATTCATACTCTAGGTGTAATACCAGACCTCTAATTTTGATGGTTGTCGCCAACTTCTCCAGCAAAGATTGAGTCTTAACCAATTAGCTGCTTTGAAATAGGTCATTTTGCACAACCCCTATTCTTCAAAGTGCGACCGATGACATGTATGGATTATGAGGAACTATCAATCTTTACATCAATGAGACACTGTTTTTAATTTGATGATAGGAAAAAAATCAAAATAAAACATATTTCTAAATCATGAAAATTTTAAAAAGACAAAAAGAACGAAAATACAAGAAATTTTCAAACCCCAAGTCACCTAGAACTTGAGAAGTACAAAAATGTAAAAGAAAAAGAGAAAGATGAATCACATTTTATACATGAAAATCGTATAGGCGAAAAACATGTTTAAATACACATTATTGATGTAGCTCTGCACATTTAGTTTGAAGCTAACAAAAGTGATTTTTTCATATTTCAGTAAACTGACGTAATTTCTCATGTTTGTTCCAAATACATTAAGAGTATGCCTTATGTTTTTTTCTTCCAGTATATCCTAATTACCTAACACTTTTCATACTGCTTATTGTGTGTTTGGATTTGCATTTTTTACATGTGTATTATCATTTTTTCACGTCATATTCACTATAGATGTAGAAGCAACTGAGAATTACTTCTGATTTGATGTTGATTTTCATGTTCGATAATTTAAACCAAGCACACACATAATAAGTTGAAATAAGTCATCTTAGAATAAAAATAAAATTTTCATTGGATATTGCTAGATGTTAGTTAAATCACTAGCTGGTACGGGATATGTTGAGAGGTTTAAGTAACCTATAGGCCTTCATATATTCCAACATAATTGAACAAAAAATGATTATATATATATATATGGGGGGGGGGGGGGGGGGGGACAAGAATAAGTACATTACTTAAAAATATACAAAGCTTTTGATATTTTTTCACGATTAAATTAATCTGTAAATTTCTGAATTATTTAAGAATTTTTAAATCTCAAAATCCTAACAGAAATGTAGTCAAATATTCAATTAAAAATGATTGATAAGTTCATTAACTTAATTATAAACTTTTAAAGTATAGGAATTTATTTTAAAATTCTTAAAGTAGTTCAGAATATTACATATTAATCTAACTTTTCGTAAAGTTCCCAATGTCTCATAAAATGACAAACATGAGCACTATCTTTCTCTTTTCCCAATCTTGTTCTCTTGGCAGTTCCAGTGAACCGTTGCCATCTGATCAGATAATGCAGGAATTGTCGAAAGTGATGCTCGTGGTTGGGGGCTATGGGATTTGCTACCTGGGGGAATGAGAATAACTCAATTCTGAAACCAAGCAAAATAGAAGAAAAAAAAAACTTAGAAACATTCATGAAGGGCTTTTAATACTGTTTTCTAATTATAGTTAAAGTTCCATATGCATAATTTATGCAATACTTAAAAACTTGCACTAAAAATCAACTTAGATTAGCTCTTACACAACAGATACAATGGAATGGTGAACACAACCAGAAATAAGTGTTTCACACTCACTCCCTCACAGCTTTCCATCTTCCCATTTCTCTCTTGACAGAATTTGACAGCGAAATAAGGAAATAGAAGTATCTCTTCATTACTAGTCATTACCACATTGGTAAAACTCTGTCATACAATTAGAAACAAAGAAAAGAAAAGAAAAACTTAAAAAAAGAGACTCTATCCATTACTACATGACTAATTTTCTTCTTTATCTTACTTCCTTGGTCTCCAAGCTGTTATGGAAAACAAGGATCGCTCCTGCCAGCATATCATCACCCGACCACATTCCTCCCTCATCTTGTACCCCTCACAACCATAGGTCTGCAAGAACCTCCTTCCCTGCAGCATCCCATAATAGCTTATAGGCACGTTTGCAAATCCAGATAAGTCAAGTCTCTGGATCCACCTATCCATCTTTTCGTGCCTTTCTTTTCTTTCACATCCTTCACAAGCTATGATGTTCTTTATCTCCTCGCCAAAAAGCATCTTCTCAAGTTTTAATCTGTCCATGGATGCTCTTGAGACCGTGGACTCCAAGCAATCAAAATATGCAGCATAAGAAAATAGAGCTTCTGCCAGTCTCTCCATCATGGTCAAACAGTTGTGGTTAAAGTCTTGTTCAGTTACAACCATGACTTTTGGGGATAACCCCCACAAGGCATTAAGAAAGCTCTCCGAATTCATCAAAGCAGATGAAGACGCTGCTGGTGAGGATGAGGCCGAATCAGGACTCGGGCTATAGCCGTCAAGCAAATCTCCCAGTGTGTTATGGTTCATGAGGAGGCCTTTCTGCAGGTGAATTGCATTTGAGTTTTTTGACAAAAGAGGCGATTTTCTCCGCGAGGCATCTTCATCCAAGGCCAAAAGGGAGTGCAACTGCAGAATAGAACTTATTGCCAGTGCCTCCCCAGTTTTAACGCGAAGTTTGTCGAAATCAAGATTTTCCAACTTGCTTAGCACAGGGTTGAATTGGAATGGGATATCCAACTTTTCCGCCTCTTCAGTGAGTTTATGAGCCATCTGATCCAGAACCTCTTTCTTGTGATGGACCCCGGTGATTCTCAAATGGGGAGGACCTTCAGGACGTGCACTCAAAACTTGGAGGAGAGAAATCCACTGTGCCGGTCCGGCCCCATAGAGATCAACTATATGCACCATTTTCTCCCCTTCCATGGCTTCAACAATAGCCTGATTAGTGAGGATATATGAGAACTTGAGGAAGGGTAAAAGCTCAAAGAAGAGCTTTTGAACAAGAATTTCATCAGAAACCATAGTTATTCTGCTGGAATTGAGGGCCCTGTGGATGCCAGGCCATGTTTTAAGTATCCGATCAGCGAGTGCTTCAGAAAAATAAGAAGCAATTCGCTGCATAGTATCCCCATCAAGAGAGGCATGCTGGGAAATCTGCTCAAGTGTGAGGTTTGCATTTTGTAAATCACCGGTGGCTACAAAATTAGCACCAGCGAGCAACAAATGGATTAATACCAAACCCCTTTGCTCGCATTTCATTTGGTAGGGAGATCCTAAGCTAGGTGAAACTGAAAGAGACATCATGGAAAAGAACTGAAGAGGTGAAGAAGTTACAGAAGATAACCCTTCTTCTTGAAACATAGATTCGATGTAACACCAGCATCAACAAACTTATAGATGTTGAGGTAAACCAAAACGGTGGCAAAAGGTAATAGACACGCAAGTTCGATCAAAGCTTTCAGGCTCTAAGATATCAACACTACACACTTGTACAATGCATAAGATAAGATTGATGATATCAGAAGCATAAGGGTAAGAGGCCTTTTTTCCACTAAATCCAGCACAAATTTACGGAGAAAAGTGGGGAAGCGGTGGAAAGGAAGGAGGGAACCCTACCATACGAAAACCACATTCAAGAATCCATGGAAAAAAGCAAAACCTGTGGTGGGTTTTGCAATTCAAGCAGAACTGAAATGAAGTCCCCTGAAAATTCCAAAGCTTGCGGTTGCGGGTGTGAACACTCTGAAAAAAGTAAAAGCGTTGAGAAAAAGTATTCGGTGTGGGAGTGGAATTCAATGCTTGGATTGAAGGAAGGAGTTGTTCATGGCAGCGTTGTAGACAATGCGTGAAGGGGTTCTCTTGTCTTTATTGTTTTGTTGTCCTTCACTGGTTAGTGGAGTGTGGAATTGGGGAGAGTGTGTTGTGAGAGAGAGTCTAGTCTCGGTTCGGTTGTTTCTGTCTTTATCTTTCTAAAACTAAAACTAAAACTAAAAAACTGTCATTTCTCTCTCTAGAAGTTGTGTTTGTTTGCTCCGTAAGAGGCTTGTGTGTTTAGACGCCTTCTTTTTGTCTTTACCCTGGGTGGATAGGGAATCGGGGCTGGCCAAAGGGCTTTTAATATTCCCTAAGGTTGCAAGAATCCAAACATGCCTTAGCAAAGACAAACATTGGCCTCAGATTTGTCTCCTAGCTAGCGGGGTGAGTGAGTGAGAAGGGCAAGAAAGCTAGCTCCCGAAATGCTTCCAAGAGATGGGTTTTTGTTTCTATCCAAGACAAACAGACAAGGATGTTGTGTTAAGGAAGACTCCAAAAGTAGATTGTACATTTATCTCTATTTGTGGATTCTTAGGTGGCACTTACCAACACTACCAGCTACGCTCCGTTTTTTCTTAGGAAATTACCAAACTCCAATAACACGCCAGCTTACTTGCTGCTTAGGTGCCGCGTTATCAAATCAGATACTCACTAATTGTGTTGCTTTCTAATTACCACAAACTTCTACTACTACACCTATGGTATCCACGCACTGGGAATGATTTTATTTTATTTTTTCCTTCATAAAAGTAATTTTTTATGTAAGGAAGTTTTTGTTGGAGAGTAACTTTTAAGAATAAAATTTCTAAAAAGAATTACTATAAGACGTGTTTAATTATTGTTATTTTTTTAAAATAATATATTTTTCACGAATTATCATGGAAAATTTTAATAATTAATATATATTTAATTGGAAAATCTTATTCTCATTTATTTATTAAAACCTTTTTATTTTTAGAAAATATTATTAATTTCTTTTATTTTAGAGTAATCGTAAAGTTAAACATGAAAGTTCCAATTACATATTTCGTCCGACAAAATACCTTTGCCATTACATGAATAATCATCAAATTTTGTCGCATTCATTATCATTGAGTCACATAATATTCGCTATCACATCAAATGATATGTGTGGTTGTAATACTTATAAGTGACATGACAAACATCATATCTCAAGATTCATAATTCCTAACATATGGATAACACTTTTATCTCCATGGTCATTGGACAAATATTCTTCTTTGTAATTTTAAAAAAGTTATATGTTTTTTCCCACTTTGTCAAACAACATTATTATTAGGTCACGTCACATTCACTATTACATCAAATGACAGGTATAACTATAATACCTACAAGTAATATGACAAATTTCATACCTTGATATCCATATCCTTAAACAAAGGGGCAACACCTTCATGAACACATGATAAATACTCTTAATCAATTGCATGTAAATACCCATTTTTGTAATTTCAAGAAAGTACATGTTTTTCACCACTTCACCATTTTGTCCGACAATATCATCACTAAATCATGTTACATTCATCGTCACATCAAATGGCTTGTGCAATTGTAAAAATTACGGGCAATATGACAAATGTTGTGTCTTGATACTCACACATCCTACACAAAAGGACAACATCATCATGAACATAAAACAAAGATTCTTTGGTCGAACATGTATAAATATTCTCCTTGACAATCTCAATACAATACTTATTTTTTATCTCTTTATGTTATTACTTTGTTGACTTCAAACTTAAGAGTTAAAGTCCATTTAGATATGCATTCTCACCATGGACTCAAAACAAGAAGATATTTTCTAAATCACCATGTATGACATATCATTAAAGACTCATGAAATACTCCCATCAACCTATTTTCCCTGTTCACTTTAAAATTAAAAAAAATGCATTGCAAAACTACAAATGTCTATATATATATATATATATATATATATATATATATATATATATATATATATATATATATATGTGATCATTAATGATTGAATTAATAAAATTTATTTTGTACAAAAGTTTATTGAAGAAAATAACCTTACCAATAGTTATTCCTAAAATAATTTAGAACTAGTTTGTTTAAGTTTAATTTTTAAAATAAATATTTTTTTAAAATAAAATAAGAAATTTCATGGTTTTCTGATGTGTTTATTTAAATTATTTTTACTTAAAATAAGTATGATTTGCTTCTTAAAAAAACATATATAAAAATTATATTTTTTTTTAAAGTTTTTTTTTTTAAAAAAATTCCATTAATCTTTCTCTAAGAGATAAATTAAAAAGAAGTTGAAAGAAAAAAAAAATGAATTTTTAGAATAAAACGTTACCCTTTCTTTAAAAGAAAAACTCAGCATTATACATGTTTAGTCAAAATTAGCCTTTTTTATATAAAAAATAGAGTTTAAATTGTGCTCACTTGAATCAAGACATTTAGTAAATAAGAAATAATTATAATTACATTTTTTTAAATTAATAATAATTATGGATTTAAATAAATTATATTGATACTATAAATGTTTACATTTCACCATTCAATTATAAAGTTGTTGTATATAATAAAATTATTGATTTTTATAATGATTATTGTAAAAACCACATTTTTAATCATTTATAATTAATCCATATTATAATTTTTATTAAAATTAAACTATAATCAATAATATTATAAAAAATTTCAAATGTCGTCACGCATAAGCTGGAGATGAATAATGTTTCAAAAGTTTTTTTTACTCACTTTTCACTTTTGTTATAAAAAAAAATATCGTGCAATACACGGTTGCACTGCTAGTATATAATAGTAATATTGTAGAACTTATTCGATTTGAAACTGACACCTAAATCTTGTATATGATTATCAAACATTACATCTTCATTCTGCCGTTAACGGTATGTAGGTGATTTTAACAGCACTTATTTTTAAAATATTTTAATGGTTAAATATTCATGAATGGTTTGTAGCATCCTCCATAAACTGTAAACCCAAAAAGCACACCCACGGAGGAATGAGGTTTGATCCTCTCCATTTATTTTTCTCTCCCTTTCTTCTGTTACTAAGCTTTGAGAAAATAAATATTACTTGTCGTACAGTGTGCATCATCTTCATATTTATTTTTCTAAACAGAGGAAATGAAAGAAACAGAGGGGAAAACAATGGAGAGTATCTATTTCGAGGAATGGGGCAAAGGTGGGTTGCAACCGTCACTTACTAACAGCTGCAAGTATTTTTACTTACATCACCACCTTTCTTTCTTTTCAGTCTCCTTTCTTTTTAGGAAGGCATAAAATAAACCACATTAACATTTATTACCTATTGTGTCAAATTAATTCTTATGGATTACGTGTACTTTAAATATGGATTTTCTTGACGCTGCAAACATGGGAGTAATTTTGCACATATTTAGTCAAATGAGTGGTATATATATGACTTCTATTTTCTTTCACCTTGAATGGAAAATTACAATTCTAGAACTTCAATAATGTATTTATGAAATGCTTAATACTAGGGTGGACCAAAACATATTTGGAGGGTCATTCGTTTGTATTTGTTGGATATTCATATATATATTTTTATCAACAAATGTTAATATATAACATTATTTTAGTTTTTATAATGAAAAAATTTAAATTTATAATCTTTTTTTTTATCAATAGATGAATCTTATATGTGTAATGTAGTTTTATATGGTTAGTTGTTAGTATTGTTACTTTAGTATTGTTAGTTGGATATTGATGCTATTTATCTCCCTTGTCTGTTTTATTCTTTCTTTCTTTTTCGGTTACTATGGGGTTTGTGTGCTCCGTCTATGAAGTTGGATTGCTGCAAGAAACATTAATTCTTGATATAGGTTTGAATTGGTACAACACCAATACACCATCCATAATATTCCGTGTTATTTGCTTTCAAATTAATGTCAAAACTTTCCAAGTTGGGGGTACTTTGGTGAATATCCTGCAAGTAAAACAGTTTGAATGCTAAAGCAATACAGAATCTTATGCTAAAAGATTACTTTGAACCAAACAGAAATTTTCTTTCCAAGATTGCAAGTTGCGCGAATTAAGCTTCTACCTCATTTAATACTTACTACTATATAAATAAATATATACATTAGGTGTTTTAATTTTTTTTAATTTCAAAACAATTAATATTTTAGCATTTCAAAGTTTAATTAATATTATTTTTCCAAATATATTCTTATTTAATATCTCATCATTAATGATCCAGACATTAAGAATCACGGCATTAAATAAGGATATAATAGTTTAAATATAGTAGTAATATTTTACTTCCATTAAATATTTTTTAAACTATATGCATTAACCTTACGTTAATGGAGACTAACTTAATATTGACATGAGTCAAGAGTAATTTTTAAATCAAACGGGATAAGAGTGTTATTACCACTAACTTTAGGAGAGGAGATGACGTAAATAGTTGTCATTAATTGTTCTACTATAATTTCAAAGTAGGACAAATGTCAGGATACGTGGGATTCCTTTAACTTCTTAGAAGTTTTTGTCCAATAGAAAAAAGCTTTTGAAATAAGTCTGGCAATGTCAGCTAAGAAAAGGAAAATAAGGGAGGGAATAAATGAGGAAGGGAACGATCAACGGAAAAACCTTAAGCCAGGTCTTCTTTGTTCAATCTATGAGATAATCAAGTGCTAAATGAGGAAGGGAACTTACTTATTTTATGTTAAGAACTAATATATTCGTGTTAAATTTCTCAAAGACAATATAACCAAAAAAAATAATCTCAAAGAGGAGTCTAGGAATTTACTAATTTTTTATTTGGATAAAAATTTACTCATTTTTTAGTTGCACGTTATTTTGATTTTGCATAATAAATAATATACATTATCGTGTATAAGAAAAATGGGCACGGTACATATGTCAATGTAAATTAGATCTCTTCTTGAATCTGCACCACATTCCATTTTTGGTAGGAATGAATAGTTGGCCCCGTAACTAGTTCCACCGATTCAGTTCCACGTCAAAATTCTGCAGCAGCAGAGTCAACGCTACAGTGCACTCCATCAGAGCAAATTGGTCCCCAACACATTTTCGTGGTCCGCCACCAAAAGGCAAGAATGCAAAATCCGATATAACCTGATAAGATAAACATTTCTTGTCAATGCCCAAGAATGAGTTAACACAAAAAGAAGAAAAAGGAGCAAGAAGCAACCTCGTTCGGATACAAGGCTCCAGGACTTCGAGATGGATCAAGACCACCCCATCCTTCAATTTCTTCATTCTTGTTTTGCACTAGAAATCTCTCTGGTTCAAAGTCATGAGGGCGGTCCCAAAAATATGGAGATCTATGGAGATTATATACCTGAATATAGGAACATTTAAGGGGCCATACAAATAAATGAAGCGAAATTGAGCAAAATAACCACAATCACAAGACAAAAATGTTGTTGTATTGAAGTTTTGATGGTAAACCAAGTTATGAGTACCCTCTTGATTTTTTTTATATAACAAAAATGGCTAGCAAGGATAGATTATTTGTTGGGAAAAAAAAAAGTAGGTTACTGCAATACTAACAAACAAAGTATTAATGGCAAGTCTTGGATCCCGAAGGTAATGGCCCACCTAAAGGATTGCCTATTTCCCCACGCAAAAGTTACAAACAAAAAACTGCCACAACTGTGTGGGGGTAAACTCCCACACGGTACCCCTCTCTTGGTTGTTAAGAAACTGTAAATTAAATGTGCCATTCTGATTTACAAAAGGGGACCCTATCATGTTCCTGTTTAACGTTGGAGGATTCTTGTCCATAAAATCCATGCATTTGTTCATAAAAGAAACAAGGAGCCACATATGTTTGTACTCACAGAAATGAAGACATCAGTCCCAGCAGGAATTGCATAACCATCTTTATCACCTTTGTGCCCACCTGGAGAAGTGACGTGACATAAGTCCACAGATACAACATCTCAAATGGAAGCAACATATAGAAATTAACTAGACAGAAAAGAAAATAGTCACATTACTCAGTGAACACAGAAATTGTGGATCGTAAAATCTCAGCTACAAAAAACAGATTCCTAGTAAGTAAACTAATTTACAATACTGCTTGAAAATGATGCATGAGTGATAAGATGTCTAAACAAAAATAAATCTGTTTGACCTCGTTCACTAATTTACAATTTAAAGAATTTAGTTAGAATAGACTGACAGTGTAAATGTATTTAACACTATCATCCAATTATAAATTGCCATATGTATAGAAAGATTATTGATTTTTCTAATTATTACTTTAAAAGTCACATCTAAGGTAATCTCTATTTGGTTACAATGTGAAAATCTTTACACTGACAGCATGAAACCAACACTCTAATTTAAAACTATTTGACCTCAATCTAAGGAAACTCATTCTGTTTGGATTCCTTACCCATTTTAGCACCTTCTCTACCTAGCTTCTTTTTTAGGCTTTCTTGGTTCCTTTCAGTTCTCCAATCTCAGAAAGTAACCCCTTAGGTTCTTTCATTCGTGAATCCTTATTCCAGTTTCTGATTCATAATGCATCTCCTAAGAGATCAGCTTTGACAGACTTTTTCTTGGAAAACAAAACCTTCCTCCAATGTTAATGCTAAGGTTTTGTGTGAGAAGCAATGAATAATAAGATAAACTAATGATTTCTTACAGGTGTATAGGCTTCATAAAGTTCTTACTGTTGATGTTTGTTCATGCTCAACTCCACAGTAGCTCTAAAACAAATAGCAAGCCCCTTTTTGCATGGTAGTTTCTGTCAGGGGAACATTGTATCCGTCCACCTAGCTTTGAACTCTGTTTCTATCAAGCTAGATGTTTCGAGCACAAAAGGGAAAAGGTGCTGTGCAATTGTGTTTTTGTGGCTAGCGTGCAGCACATTTGGCAAGAGTGCAATGCCAGAATCTATTATTCGGAGATCTATTCCACCTTATCATTTTTGTTGAATATGCTTGTTTTGTTCTGTCTCCTTGTCCCATAAGCACATGAAACTGATTTGATCTTTTGAACTGATGCATGTTCTTCATTGTGTTTTTCTTCCCTATTTCCATAGGATTTCTGATTGTTCTGCACTGTATTCTTTTTCACTCCGAAATTAATTCCTTTATCTCTATTTTGAGGTTGGAATTTTCTATATTATGTTCTATTGTGTAGGAGACTTCCAATCCACATTGCCCGTGTTAATTGGGCAAAGCATGACATCAATTAAGAAGTCCAAACAATATAAATGTTCAATCTTCATGATTGATCCATTCCCTATTCCCTAACGTTCCATTGTTCATTTACTTTCATATTGCGTATGGATGGTTGGGATTCTAAACACTTGAACAATTTTAGTACTCAATATTTGGATACCAAGTGATAACAACAATTATGTAATTTGTTTCCCTTCCATCTTTTATTAAGTAATCAATAGAAACCAATACCTGGTAAAACATCAGATTTGAGTGAACGTCTAATCAGCAAAGGTGGTTGGGAGTATAAACGAAGAGCCTCCACAACAATCAATCTAATGTACCTGAAAGCATACAATGTATTTAACAAACTGTATTACTCTAGTAGCTGAGTTGGTACAGCACTACAGAAGAATGTGATATTCCCTGAAAACACCCTACAGTTAACTACTCAACTCCGACATTAAAACCTTGCTTTGCGAGAAAAGCTGACTGATTATAAAGTTCACATCAAGAAAAAAATAATTGAAAGTAACTACTTGTAATGTTTGTCTTTCATGTAGATGTGCCAATTTGTTATAAATTTAGTTAATCTTTCTGAATTAAAATAATGGCCATCAAATAGGTTCCAGTGAATAAAAAAGGTAAATATGAAATGGAAACCTACTGCAATTCTTTAAGTGATTCAAAAGTTGGCCTTCCCGTACCCAGCACCAAATCTACCTCTGCTTGAGCCTTCTTCATTTTGTTAGGATTCTGTAATAAGGAAATTCGTAAGCATTAAGATGGTGTTGCACAAAGAGGAAAGTCAGAAAAAAGTCATAACAACCAACAACCTAAACTTATCTATCATGAACAGGCACTTTCAGATATATTAGACTAGCATACTTGAGCTAGGAGGAAAACTGCCCAAGTAAGAACTGCAGCTGTTGTTTCATGACCAGCAATAAGCATCGTCATTAAATCATCCCTCAACTGTCAAGAGAGAGAAAAAGTAAACAAAAGCCTACTTTGACAAGCTACCTGAAGTGAAACATATTGTCTAAACAAGCAGTTTTACCACTTATCGAAAGGAACTAAATGTTAGCCAGGATAGTTATTTTGTAAGCATAATGGATTAGGTATAGATATACCTGACGATCATCAACATCAGCACCCCGCACATCAACAAGGAAACGCAAAAGACTTGCATCCTGTAAACTCCTATCTTAATAAACTTGGTGGTATTTACAGAACTCCTAGTTTTCAGGGAGTTCTTCTGATAGTTTAACATTAGCAATTGACATTAGATCCATTAAGATAAACACACCTTCAAATTTAAGTAATCCCTCTGCTGCAATTTCTCAACATCTGTTTCCTGCAAATAGAATGTAATCAAGACCATGTCATGTACCATCAATATAATGACAGTCTAACAATGATAATTATTCCTGCAGTCAATCATAATATTCAACCATGAAATCGAAGTAGTATCTAATCTGTCTGCTCTCTTTTGCATTTCTGATGAGTCCATCAAGACAAGTATTGATGACCTTTAGGTCATCCTGAAACTTTCTTTGCCTTGGGATTATCCACCTTGCCAATGGAATTTTCCAATATGGAATGTAGAAAGTGGATCTATGTTCAGCTTCAAAAAGAGTGCCATAGACTGCCTATAACAGACTTAAAAGCAGAGGATATATGAGCTCTCCTAACCAAAGGTAAACAGAACAAATAAAAAAGTAAGGTCTTGAAAATCATATTCCCAGCATGGCCTAAAATTTTGAGAATTAACTAAGGTGTATTATGTACTTATATTGATGATGATAAGTCCTTTTTTACCCACACAATTGTTTGTAGAAAACTAGAAATTATCTTCAACGTGTAAAATCAAGAGATTGAGCTTCTGGAGTACATATTAATAAAGAAGTACACTAAATAGGTAGCTAGACACTTTTAAGGAGGCCAAATATAAGAAAGAAAATTACCACGTCTACTTTCATTTACAATCAATACATCAATATACACTTGAAATGCATAACCTTTAAGTCAAACCTTAATAACTGGAGATTCTTTGGTGACAGAACCAAAGTCATAGTTGAACACACCGATCCCAATAATATCAAGAGCCAAACTAGAAAACTCTGCCTCAAGATCCAATTCAATTGAGTTAGGTCCATCATAACCCTCTCCTTCAAGAAGCTTATTAAACTTCAATATTGTTCGTTCTGATTAAGTTGTGAATATTTTGACCATAGCTTCCAAGTATGAGTTATGGAAAGCCCGAGCAATGACTGCATATTTTATAAATATCAAGTAAAAGAAAAAATAATATTAGGTTACATTCATAAAACACTTGACATTATTAGCACAGGAAAGACAAGCTATTGAAACCACTGATTATTCTTTAAAAGTTATTTAGACTCATAAGTTGTAACAGAATGCTGGTATTAATTTAGTTAATTACTGCAGT